>NC_037090.1:26952500-27560000 GCF_002994745.2 Rosa chinensis
GGCCACCTTTAATCTAATCCAGTTTTTTGAAGGGCCAAAGGGCTCCTCCAAGGGCTAAAAATGCCCCTTTAACCTCACCTTTGACCCTAAAAAATGGCACTTTACCCCTTAGCCTCATGGGTTGGAGAAAGAAAGGGCTTTTTTTTTGCCCTTTGGCACTTTAAACAATTGGGTTGGAGAAGGCCTAAAGAGCCAATTTGACGGTTAAAAGGCCATGGGAAGGGCCAAATTTGGCCCTAAGAATAGTCTAGTTCGCAAATGTAAATAGGACCAGCACATGGTGGAGAGATAGCAGAGAATACCATGTGTATTTGTTGCACAAGTAGAACACAAATGATGGTGTGGTTAGCACAAGTGTAGTGTCATGCGGCATGACACTATAGGTTATGACTTTTAGTACAATAAACAAAGAACAATTCTACAGATAATTAGCCGATCAAGGTATTTTTTTAATCGTTGTAATTTCTTATTTTGTTTTTTTTTTTAAATTACCTAAAGGAAAATATTACGTTTTGTTCAAGTAAATTCAGAATATGTGTCTGGCCCAAACTCTAGATTACTTGACCCAGTGGTAATAGGGTTAGAATTAGAGATAATCTCGGAGAATCTTGGAGATATCCAATCAATGTAATATTACGTTTCCTTTTACAACTCTGATTCTATGTCTTATAATCCTCTATATAAAGAGGCCCTTATTATCAATGAAAGTACGACTCAATTCTCTCCCAATTTCATTTTTCCTTAAACACGTTATCAGCATGAAGCCCTAACCCTAGTTTCAAGAAGCCAAAAACCCAAAAATCCTTTTTTCTATTCGCTGCTATTCGTCGTGCAACTCTCCTACATGCCGGTGCGCCTGTTCCTACTGCAAGCCTATGCCGCTACTAGCCTACGCTCATAGTTCAGTTGCTTGCCCTTGCAACATCACATCCACCTAGCACTTGCTTCGACCAGGATTGCAAATCCTAGCTTAGGATCGATAGCACATCTCTGCAGCCCAAAGTCACAAGCTAGCGCGTAGCACACTACGCAATCCAGTGTAAGCTAGCACACCATGCTTGTCACGCACGCCCACAGTGCCTACCTAGCGCCCAACCTATGAGCAGCAGCCCTGCACGCCTCTCATCTACTTGTTGTCTGCCAGTTTCAGCAACTAGGATTGATAGCAGTCTGCAATCCTATAACAAGGATCTCAACCACGCTGCAATCCTACAAATTGGTTCGCCTGCACTAGTACTGAAGTTCATCTACAATCCTACAATGAGGATCGAATATGCTCTGCAATCCTGAGAGGTAGGTTTTACTAAAAGTTCCCCTTTTTGAGTTTTTATTCTTTTTCTCTTCGTTTTTTTTGGGACTTGCAACCTCACTTCTTCTACCCCCCTTTCTTCTTTATAGGGAAGACCAAAAGCTGAACTGTGGGGATTCGTGCTCACTCCAAGCTTGGAGCTTGTGGAGTCCTCCAAACTTTGAGTTTGTTGAGAAGCTATGATCGACCACAAACACATCATTGTTTCTATCTAATTTAATACCTCTTGGAATCGGATTTCTTGGAAGCAACTACGCTCAGAAATCTCTAATTTCTTGGAAGCTTTTACGCTTAGAAATTTATAATTTTTTGGAAGCGACTACGCTCAGAAATTTTATATGTTTTCGTGGTAGCCTTTTTTGCTCCGAAACTGACCATTTTTCTTGTTCTCTTTCAGGATGAGTAACCTGAACAAATTGGACTTCTCTCTATTGGGAACAACTGTCTCTGGACATCACAAGTGGTTCGTGATGTCTGCTAGCATCTCAAGGTCGATGGAATCCTGGATACGATTCTCGAGCCTAGCCAGGAAGTACTAACTATTGAGCAAGCTCAAGCTTTGGAAGCAAATAGAGCAGCCTTGGAGACAAATAAGGCGAAAGCCATCATCCTAATGACTCTTCATTCACTCCAGTACGAGTATATGAATGAAGAAGACCCCAAAAGGTTATGGGTCTCACTCGAAGAAAGATTTGGCAACGTCTATGACTCCCTGCTTCATGATCTAGAATTGAGATGGCATAGCCTTCGCTTATGTGATTTCAAGTCAGTTCTTCACTACAACTCCGAAGCACTTCGCATTAAATCCTTAATGGAATTTTGTGGTAAAGATATCACAGATGTGATCTTGATTGAGAAGACTCTCTCTACCTTCCCCGTCTCTGTATTCATGGTTGCTAAGAACTATTGAATCGATGTTACAGCAGGATGGATCACAAGGTTTCATGAGCTCATTGGAGCTATAAATGTCGCTGAAAAGCATGACAACATCCTTGTGAAGAACTATAATTCGAGACCTGTGAGAATAAAACATATTCCGGAGTCCAATTATAGTCGCGCCCCTAAGGGAGCAAGCCAAGAGCAAAACCCTAAATCTACGGACAATTCTGGACGTTCTAGTCTATATTCTAGCTCTAATGAGGAAGGTAACCGCCAAAATATGCAGACACGAAACCGAAAAGGTCAACGTGGAAAGAGAGGGGGCGCCACCAACACTAAGAGCCATCCTTATAACACTTTCAAAGTGCCTCAATAAATGGAGTTTGAGCACAGAGATGAATGTTCCCGATGTGGAGTGTCCGGTCATCGGGCACACATTTGTAGAGCTGGTAGAAATATTGTCACCACCAACAAAGCATATTGTGAAGCAAGAGAAGCTCACTATGTGGGACAAGAAGATCAAGAAGATGATCTACAATGAAGGGTTCAAGACTTCAAATCTAGCTGGCATCAATAGATCGCCAATTCTGTTGAAGTATTTATTTTTCCAAGAGATGTAATAGGCAATTGCCATATATTTTGTACTAAATTCCATTGGTTTAGTTTCTCTTCAAAGTAGACTCATCCAAATTGAGTATGATGTCTAGGAAGGTTTTGAGATGAGTGGTACTTAAGTGAGGTTTACTCTACCGACATCTCTCTACTCACCTGGTCATATTTATTTTGGATTTACCTAAAGAAGTTAAACGACAACCATTGTTTTGCATTAGCTAGTACTTGGATTAGATTCTCTTAATAGTTAAGAAACAATGATGTACTCCATTGACTTATGAATAAAATTTCAAGTCCTTTTCATCATGACTCCATTTTAATTCTTAGCATATTAGTTTGTGACTATGATGGTTGGGCCATAAGGATTAATTTAAGGACATGGAATGGTCCAATTTCTCTTGCCAAATGGCATCTTGATTAATGTCACAGAAGCTCTCTACGCTCCTAGGGCCAAACACGCCCTATTGAGCTATTTGAGCCAATGGGTTTCATGTGAAAACGCATGTAGAGAACGAAAATGAGTTCCTTTGCAATACCTCTAATTATTGCAAAAAAATGTGCATCTTAGAGAAGTTTATGTGTCTCTCTAGTGGACTTTATGTCACTATTCGAGCTATTAAATCCAATAAAATTGTGAGATAAAAATCTCTTGGATTTAGACACATATTAGCTTTGTCATGACAGGATAGGTCATCATAGTCATGATATGATGATCCTTCTACTAAAGACTTCACACGAACATCCATTCTTTCGAGCAAAACGAAGCAAGAATCAAATATTGATTCCTGGACTAAGTGTGACCGCAGGCCTAGGGCCGCCACCGTCCCCTTTGATGATGCCATAGTAGGTGCCACCCATGGCCATGACACCATGGATGTCACTTCCAATGGTTATGACGCCATGATGGGTGATGTAGTCACAACTTTGCTTCAAATAGCATTTCAAACGCTCAAGCCCAACCACAATCCTTTTTGGTTGCTTCCAAGGCCTATCACTCATTTTACAAAGCCCGTTTCTTAGGAAAATTAGGACTGAGACCGTCCTATACAAAGGATGAAAATACTCATTCTGTTCTTACATAGAATCCATGGGGATTCTATGGGCTGATTCAACCAACTTGCGGACGTTTAAATATTTCATAATGTTGGTTGATACACAAACACGCTGGTCACGTTGTGTGCCATTGTCCACCTGTAATTGCTGCTTATACTACACTTCTAGTACATATCATATGACAACGGGCGCACTCCCCGGATCATCTTATTTAGTCAATTAGACTTGATAATGCTAGAGAGTTTACACTGAAAACTTTCGATGGTTATTGCAATGGGACTGATGTTGGACATCATATTCCCTTAAACACACCCAAATGGTCTTGCGGAAACGACTACAATTGTATAGCTCAGAAATTGGTAATGCGCACCAATCTCCTTATATCCATTTGGGGTAATGCAATATCGCATGCAGCTATGCTAATTCATCTATGACTCACCACCACTCAATCTATCTATGCATTACAGCTAGTGACTGGGTACGAGTACCTCGTACTTACTCATATTTGAGTGAGTCATTTATGTGTCTCTTGCACTGCCACAGCGCACTATAATGGGTCCTCACAGATGACTAGGAAAATATGTTGGATATGAGACTCCAACAATCATTCGCTACTTAATGCCCTTGCTAGGTGATCTATTCACCGCATGTCTTGTGAAGTGTCACTTTGATGAGACAGTCTTCCGGTCATTAGGGGAGATAAGAACACAGATGTTCAATAGGAACGACAGGAATTGTCGTAGTCTGTCTCTACTATATCTCATCTTGATCCCTGTTAAAGTGACAAGATCACACATATCTACTGCAAACATGCCTGCAAGGAAAGACGTCTCTACGAGAGGACGTAGTGCCATCCTACACAAAGGTAGCCATGGCGCCAATGGCATAGAGAGTGACACTCTGGCATTACAGGCCATGGCCCCAGTTAGGATGCATGGGAGGCCCATGGGTTCGAAGGATACTTTGGCACAACTTAATCTTTGGATCATCGACACTTAAAATTCATCTCATGAGAATCTTTCGGATTATGGTTATCGTTAGGGGACGCCTCAACGTTAGAACCTATTCCTGAGAATATAGAGCTCTATGAAAACTACACTAATGTATATGAGACGTGAGATAGAAACTCCATCATGATTGATGATGTATTCACACATTTCATTGCTCATGAGTTCGTTGAGTCTAATGATATCGAACCACACTCCGTTGATGAATGGATGCCAATGTAGAGAAATTTGGCGTAAACGGAAAGATGCGATCAACGTTAAGTTGGATTCTCTAACAAAGAGGAAGGTTTTCTGAGCCAATGATGCTAACACCACCTAGCATAAAACCTATTGACTATTAGGTCTTCGTTAGAAAGTGTGATGAGAAAAAGAGATGGTAATCTCACCTTATAGCTCAAGGCTTCTCACAAAACTCCCTAGAATCGACTACGATGAGACATATTCTCTCGTAATGGATGTAATTGCACTCTACTACCCTGTCAGTTTGGTAGTTTCTGAATAATTGAATATGCAGCTTACAAATGTGGTCACTACGTAACTCTATGGGGATCTAGATACGGAATATACATGAAGGTTCATGGTAAACTTCATTTACTCAAGCCAAGTGGCTCTAGACCACAGAGCGCGTTTACAATGAGGTTGAAATGCTCACTAAAGTGACTACATGATTGGGAAGGGATATATCTGCGCGTTTCCATAACAAGTTTCGGATTCTATCACGGTTCATGTTGGACATGATCTTCATTGGAAGCCCTTAAAGAGTTAAGGGAAACCGCTGAACACTTGAAATCTGATTTTGAGATGAAGGATTTTGGGAGAACACAATTATGTCTTGGTTTGGAACTTGAGCATCGTGTTGCTAGATGCTTAGGCATTTTGACAAGGTCAAGCCTTCAAGTACCCCCATGATAGTCTGTAGTCATGATCCTGAAAAGGATCCTCTTCGTCCAAAGGATGATGACGAAGATGTGCTAGAGGCAGAAGTGCCTTACTTAAGTACAATACCGGACATATTATATTTATCTCAATGCACAAGACCGGACATCTCATTTGCCGTGAACTTGTTAGCTAGATATAGCTTTGCTCCAACTCGACGCCATTGGATTGGTGTAAAAGATATTTGAGATGTACGATTGATATGGGCTTATTCTATCCCTATAAAAAGATGATGGGTTTGGACCCATCACACACCAGAAACACCGCCAACAATGGCATGTGTTCTCTATCCCCCTCCCCCCGAGAAACGACATAAGTGTTTTGGAAGGTTTTGTTGATGCTGGGTACCTCTCTGACCCACACAAAGGTCATTCCCAAACTGGTTAAGTGTTCACCATGGGTAAGACCGCGATATCTTAGAGGTCTACAGAATAGACCCTAGTTGTCATATCTTCAAACCATGCAGAGATTATTACTCTTCAAGATGTGGTTCGTGAATGTATATGGATTGGATCCATAATTACGCATGTTTGAACAATTGTGTTTTGAAGTCTACCACAGATGAGCCTACCAGCATTTAGGATAATGCTGCTTGTTTGAATAAATAAAGTAAGGCTACATCAAAAACGACAACACCAAGCATAATCAGCAACAACAGACTCTCCTCAAGATCAAAGTGAACTAGGTTCGATCTGAGGATAGTGTGGCAGACTTGCTCACTAAGTCATTGCCTAAATTTCATTTTTGAGAAACATGTTGGTAGCATCGTTTGCGGAAGTTATCCGAACTCCCATGACCGTAGTCATCAAGGGGAGATGCAGACATCAGGGGAGATGTCTACAGGTATGGTCTCGAAACGTGAAGGTGTGTTTTGCTCTTTTTCTTCTTCGACCGAGGTTATTTTTGTCCAATCGGGTTTTTGTTACTCGGTATGGTTTTTGACGAGCCAACTAGAGGAGCACCACATTTGGGTGACACAAAAGGGAGTGTTCAAGTAAATCCAAAATATGTGTCTGGCCCAGACTCTAGGTTACTTGACCTAGTGGTAATAGGGTTAGAATTAGAGATAATCTTGGAGAATCTTGGAGATATCCAATCAATGTAATATTATGTTTCCTCTTACAACTCTGATTCTATGCTTTGTAATCGTCTATATAAAGAGGCCCCTATTATCAATGAAAGTACGACTCAATTCTCTCCCAATTTCAGTTTTCCTTAAATACGTTTTACATTTTTATTTTATAATTTTACAACAAACCTACACCTTTTTTGTTTTGGTCCCAAAAATTAATTTAGAAAATTACTCATAAGTGTTATTTTGAAGCTTTAATTAGTCCTAAAGGCCACCTAGTTTTTTTTTTGTATAAATAAGGCCACTTGCATGCTCAAATTATTCATTCTCTTACGATTTGCCCTTCCACCTACGAAATCTAACTACATCGAGATTGATTCAATATATATATATATATATATATATATCTCTCTCTCTCTCTCTCTCTTTCTCTCTCTCTCTCTCTCCCCCTCCCTCTCCCTCCAGTTGTCCTCATCTTCCTCCAGAACGTCATCCAAAATATGTTAACTACTTTTCCTGCGGGGTCAGGCTCCTTGAGGAAGAGGACGGCTTAGCTTTGCTATCGCCCATTACTTGTATTGTAGTCTAAGGTGATTGTTTAGAGATAGGAAGAATAGATACAGAGGCAGACTTGCTCGATACAGAGGAACACTAATTTGAGATGAAGTCAAGATAATATACCTATACATGGAGTCAGTTTACCTCTATATCAAAACTAATTTACTTGATAGATTAATACATTAATGTACCGTAGAATTTTTCGTTCAACCAAGCTAAACTAAAAGCCCAAATAAAGAAAGCCCAACTAACACTTTTCTCAAGGAGACCTAGCCTCAAAAAGACATAACCTTGAACAAATACAACATCGAGGGACTTAGCCTCAAGGCAATCAACTACTTCTCTGGAATATGCGCGTAAGTAATGGGTGAGAATTGCGACCCAAGTACATGGTTCATATCCTTATTCATAAAGTAACATAATCCCACTATCTTCAAGCTTGAAGAACATGTAGCGTTAAGTCATTGGGTGGACTAGCGAAATGTGCACCATAAGTCGTGGCTCGAGTGAATTTCAGTCCAAGCTAGTGGCCGAGTGGATTGCGGTCCAACCCGTAACTAGCTAACTATTGGATAAGGTTTGGGACACTATAAAATACTCTAGCTTACAGATCAGGTAAGACATCAATTGCAATTCTATCACTCTTCATTTCATAACATAAGTTCTCATTTAGGTATCAGAGGGTTTTTTGCGTATACCCCTCCTATCTTCATCAATCGTCGCATCCAAGCCTTCATTCAACAAAACTCAAGGAAGATAGCTCGAGGACGACTTGCCAGTCATAGTTACTCAATTTCCACTCCAGTCCATAAAGTGGGTTAAGGAGTCTTCTTCCTAATTTTCTTTCACTAACACTTAGGGCTCTTTTGGTTCCCGGAATGGAAAGCTTGGGAAGGGAAACTTTATCCTTTCCTGTGTTTGGCATGCCTAAGGAAATGAACTTTCTAGGATGAAGGAAAAATAGGGATGAAAGTGGGTCCTCCCACACCCCACGGGGTTCATTTTCCCTTCTACTTTTCTTTCATTAATTGCACATTAATTGCTTAGTATAAATACCATTTTAAAGATTATTATTACCAATTTATCCAAGAAAATTTTAAATTTTGAATTGTTTATACTTTGATATTAAGGATACTATTGAAAATTTGATGTTGCTTCCTTTCCTATTCATGCACAAACCAAACATTGAAAAGGAAAGTAAAATACATTTTCATATTACTTTCCCGACATTCCCAAACATAAGTAGGTAAACTAATGGGAAATTTATTTTTGGATTAAATACTTGTTACTCCTCAAACTTTTCCCTGAAAAACAGTTTAGTCCATCGCCTTTTAAATTAAACTGGATAGTCCTTATTCTCTCTAATTCTCACACAACAAGTCCACAACATGTCTAAAATGACTATTATACCCCTCACTTCCTCTTATTATAATAATAATAATAATAATTATTATTATTATTATTATTATTATTATTATTATTATTATTCTCTCTTTTGTTTTTTCTCTTTTTTTTTCTTTCTCTTTATTTTTTTTATATTTTTTTTTCTTGTTCTCTCTCTCTCTCTCAGTTCGTATCTGACCTCGAGTTCATCCACTCAATCCACTCCTCATGGAAGCTCCTCCGCCGCAAATCCATCTCCACCTCTGTCATTGTCCCTACCAAGCTCATCCACCTCTCCTTCTCTTCATCCTCCATCACTCCCACCAATAAGCCCCGCGCAACTGCAGCTTCCCAACCCAAAACGGTGCCGTGACGCCACGCCATCGACTGCCGTAGCTCAACCTAGATCTTCTGTCCCTCAAGAGCTCTGAGTCCTACACCTCCCTCAAGGACCTCCTCCCTTCTTCCTCCTTCGCCATCGTCCAGTCCCCAACTCCCAACTCCGCCACCAACTTTGGCTACAAGATATCCATCCGCAACCTCCTCATCAAGCAGGCTGGGCCTACCTCCAGCCCATGTCCTTCACCTGCGACCCACACTTGCTGCGCCGCCTCTGGCTCAAGTGCAGCCCCTACTTCTCCTTCATCACCCACCGCCTCTTCCCTTTTCTCTCCCAAACCCACCATTGCTTACTTCTTTGCTTCCAGCTCTCTTAACATCTACTTCACTTTTCAAACCTAGTTTGTTACTTTCGGGTTTGCACACAGTCAATAACGCATTGTCCAGTCTCTCGAACTCATGTTAGGGCTCCACCGTGTCGTCGGTCTTTAGGCGTGCCGCCGCCATCAATTTGGGAATTTCATTTAGAGAGAGAGAGAGAGAGAGAGAGAGAGAGAGAGGGAGGCAGGAACACTAAATAAAGAAAGAGAGAAACTTAAAAAAAGAAGGAAAAAAAAAGAGAAATAATAAATAAAAAAAGGAAATGAGGGGTATAATAGTCATTTTAGACATATTGTGTGAGAATTAGAGAGAATAAGGACTATCCAGTTTAATTTAGAAGGCGAGGGACTAAACTGTTTTTCAGGGAAAAGTTTGAGGAGTAACAAGTATTTAATCCTTTATTTTTCCATGCTCATGGAAAAAGCCAAAGAACCAATTTTCTTTCCTCAAACCAAACGATACTTTAGAGAGGCCATCAAAGAATGAGGACATAGTGACAGTGAGAAATTCCTAGGGGCAAGGATTCTAGCAAAAACTCTCGACTCTATTCTCTTCTACGTATACTACTAGCATAACAAATGGTATCTTTCTTCATGTACGTACATAGCTACTGTGGGAATCTCCCAATTGTCGTAATATTACCCTTTCTTCTTCCTTGCTTCTTGTTTTTCTTTTATTTGGTTAGAGGGACGACAAAGGGAAAGGATATGTTCACTCTAACTTGTTTGGGATAAGTAAATGTGCTCGACGACTCAAGTTGCATAATCAACCACTTCACATAGATCTAAATAATGAGCGCCAAACATGATCACTTTTACTTTCCTTGTGCCCTCAAGCACAAAAGTGTAGACTCTCTCACTCTATAGTCTATATCCCTCACAATATCTGTGTGTTATATTGAAGATGAAATTGAAGTTGAAGTTGAAGTTGAAGTTGAAGTTGAAGTATGCTCTCTTTCTTCTTCCTGAAGTTTTAATTTCTCTATATTCCCCATACATGATCTCCTATACCTACAACTTGGAGAATCTCCAAACATTAAAGCAAGAAAACTTTAACAGCAGAAAATGGAAAGAAAAGCAGCATATGTCATGGATAATGATCATGAGAAAAAGAGAAGCTAGCTAGGTATAGTCCAAAAGAAGATTTTTGTTTCATCGTGTTTTGTTTATTTTTATAAGATGAGACGGTATTTTTGTTTTTCTTTTCAAAAGTGATTATGGGGTCAAGTTTATTTTTACCTTTTTACTTTTTCTCTTTAGACGTCATTGGGGCCTCTCAAAACAAAGTTGTCTCGTACCTATAATTTGAGGATCAAAAGCAGCTTAGATCTGCCTTCAAATGGTTGGTTCCTAATACTTAATGGCCACATATCTTGCAGGGTACATGAGGGTTATGGCTATCAAACAGGTTTAGTTTTTTTTTTTTTTTTTTGAAAGGAACAGGTTTAGTTTATAGCAAAGATCAATATACACTAATGACTTCGATTAATAATGACATGCATCGCCTTTAATACCCCACTGTGATTTATAGCATGCATGGATTGTAAAGGAGATCCATCAAAGTACTAATTTGATTCTGTCATTAATTTTACTTTTTTATTTCAGCTAGCAAGGGGGCTTTACTTGATGTAAATTATTTAACATTCCTTGAGTAGTGTTAAAAATTGAAAGTTTAAGTTTCCCTTGCTTTTAGTAAATTAAATCTAGGCTGCATTTTATGGGAAAACAAAAAAGTTGTCTAAGTGAAAATTGGAAATCTCCACCCATATCGATGGATTTGTTTGGGAGGTTTACCTTCAGTCTCGTTTGATTTGCGCATAGGAAAATAATTTCTATGTCTTTTCATGAAAAATTAAGATTTCATGAATTTTTCATTCAAATGTTTGGGAAGTTGTTAAAATTTTTGTGAGTAATGCAAGAAAATTACATGGAATGAAGGGGGGAAGATTTACAGCACCGAATGAAGGGGGAAGATTTACAGCACCGAATTGCACTTGCACCAACATGAATAGATGGTTGGATAACATCAAGTGGACTTTTTGGTTATTGAAAAAAAAATGTTAACTACAAATATCAAGAGTTGAGATAATTTAATAGGTGCTGGATTACTTGCATTGTCAGTGTATAGAAGAATTTTCAACTATCGAGTAATTTGATTTGTGATGTCAATGAATTAATTCAAACTTGAATGTATGTCTACACTGATAAAAGATAACACAATCCTGACTTCTATATATTTTACCAAATAATTGTCCAAAAAAGAAAAATGTTATACCAAATAAATGATCTAATTTTTTTGGTTACGAAGAAAACAAAAATTTACAACAAAAAATCTCTACATCCCCCACTCAGCTTACAAAGTCAAGTTTGGACCTAACTTCAGAGCCACACCGACAGTAATGTATGTTGAAATTAATGAAACAATTAGTAGTTAGGAGTAATTTATCAATTCATTTGATTGGCAAGAAAAGATGAGTGCCTTAAATTATAATATGGCTGAAAAGGTAGTGATTCGAGCCAAGGGAGACAAAGCTGTCGCCTCTGTATTGGAATGTGAATACAAAGGCCATGAAAATAAAACATAGAAAGAAATAAATAAAAAAACATATATACATATATTCTCGTGCTTGGTCTCCTTATTGAGGTCTTGGTAACAGTATCGTGGAAATAAGATTAAAAATAAACCTTCATAATTTTGGGAATAGAGAAGAAAGAAAGAAAATGATCGAGTACGTCTTGGGATTTTGACCAGAGAGAGAGAGAGAGAGAGAGAGAGAGAGAGGGAGAAGGGTTTTGGGGTAACTTGGGTTGAGTCGTCATTGAATGTGAGAGGAAGGGTGAAAAGAAAAACACGAGGGTATTGTATGGCTCCATCGATGATCGATACTTGTATTTTGCTTTTGTGTGATTTATTTTTGCAAAGTGACAATGCTCACATTTGTATGGTGGTATTCTGGCATACTATGGATGATCGATCGATGATTTCGAACTTGGAAGGAACAAACAATGACTAGAACTCGTAATCCTGACTCCCATGTTATATGGCTCATGCAGAGAGAGAGAGAGAGAGAGAGAGAGAGAGAGAGAGAGAGAGGTATAGTGTGGGTGGCCCAGAACAAAGCAAAAGGGTTGGAAACTAATTAATGGGGGGAGGGGGTAGGGTTTTGGTTTAACTAACAAAGTTGGTAGGAACTTGATTGTGATGGATGACAATTAATATGCTGATCGAACCAGTTTCTCTCAACATTTAGAGACTTCTGGTTCAATGCAGGCTGTGTCTGTTTGAACGCATAGTTCGATCATCGATCAATGATCTGGTAGCAAGTAATAATATGAATTAGCAAACGCCACAGTCCCACCACTGCTTCGACTTGTGCCAAGGTTTGGTCAGGGTTAGAGATGTGGTTGATTAAGACAAAGTGGTAAGCCACTCGGTCACATGTATGTATGTGTGTCATGCATGGACTGCGTATGTATGTATTTTACTGAACTAGGTTCATGCATGGATGTATTTAGTATTTACCAGGCCAGCCATGACAGTCGCTGCTGCAGCTGCCAAAGTGTTGCAGGCTAAATTTTAAAGGAGCCCTTGAGGAAGAGAGAGAAGGCAGAGACTCGCAGATAGAGAGAGATGTGGTCAAAGTCATATATAGGTGATTGAGAGGTCGTTTCAAGCTACAGTTGATCCACCAGAAAACAATGTTGTGTTTGTATCACTGTACAGGTACAGTATGAAAGAGTATCAGTATCTGTTTGCTATTTACAACAACCCGGGCTCCACCCAACTGAACATGTTGCGTTCTCTGCCCTATACCCGACCTTTTACCCATGCCTCTCTCTCTCCCTCCACAAAGCTGCCAACAAGATCCATATATCCCTCAATATTTCCAGTAAACCTATGTCCTAGACCTTCCTACATCATTTTCTTTCTCTCCCTCTTTTTTCTTCCCTAAAGTTTATTTAGTTCGATTACTCTGTGTTATGTATATCTCTTTAATTATGATATATATATATATATATATATATATATATATTTCATTATTTTGTACTGTACTCTCTCTCTCTCTCTCACTCCCCCTCGCTAAAAGCTAAGCTAATCATTTGCTTTGAATTTCCCAAGCAATAGTGAATCTCAAAGGGTATATGTTCCATCCATCAGCAAACAATTCCACTAACAAATTAAAGCAAAGCAAAATTAATAAAGCTGGGGGCATCGTATGCAGCTAGCCCAACCCCAACAAAAAGCTGATTCATATATGTTATTTGCAGCTGAGATGATGAAAAGCCTATCTCAACTACATCTACATCTGGAATAAAATATACCCAACCTTGTCTAACTTTTTTCCTTTCCATTACCACGATTCAGACATATATGAACTCCAGAAGTTGATGATTTATCCTACAAGGATTAATCGATAATCAGAATTTGGCTTCATTAGTATTCTGTGGTCAAATCTAGCGTAATACTATTTATAAATTTCTGAGTTTCGATCTCATTTTCTATTATCAGTTAATTTTGAGTTTAATTTTAAAATTTTTTTAGAACCTACAAACATCATTCCAACGAGTTATATGGAATACTTTTAATTTGCATAACACAAGCAAATTATTAAAGTTAAGCTGCCAATATACACATTAATATTCATTGCCGATTCGTGAGACTTGTGAATTGATGAATACTATTCGAGAGGATCTTAAAAAGGAAAATTGAATTATTAAAGCCAAAAGCCTAACCTCAAAGTTCAATTATCCGTGCGTATATTTTTATCTCTAAAAGTTGGAGAATAGGTGGTCGTCTTATTTCAAAGATTCTCTTCTCATTGACCATATCATTTCTTCTCTCTCTCCCACCCTAACACTTGAAAGACTTATGATGCATAGCAAATACACTGTGGCATGGGTATCTGACAGACTACTTGTTGATACTTACCTATATGATCAATGTTATGAACTTAGAATTAATTAATATAGAATATTGAATTACATACTAGAACATGAGTTTCGAGTATACCTCTCCGCTATTAGATAAAGTCTAAAACTTAAGAGCTAATACCAAAGCAATAAAATGATATGAAAACAAAAAAATGAAACCAAAACACTAACCACATGCATCACCATATTATATATCTCATAAACATAATAATTAATTAAACTTTGAAAACATATAAAGTTCTGAGTTGTATGTGAACATACATGCTATATATTTTCTTTGAAAAATAAATGAAAATCTATTCCATTAATTAATTCATTCAGTTTATATTTCACATAGAAATTTCCCATGCAGTTACACATGTTCTGTTTCTTTTTTTCTTTTGGAGTAAAATAGACATATATATGTGTGTGTGTGTAGATATATACATTTACCCTCCACATGTCAAACTGACTTCTGCTGAATTTTTCGTCATCATGATCAAGGTCAAACTCAACAAGAAACAAAAGGGAGCTATTAGCATAATTAGTAGGAATGATGCTTCATATATATTACTTAACAAATTAACTTGCAAATTGTATTTTTGATCCTAGAATACCGAGAGAAGATCGAACTAGTTTAGAAAGAGTGACAAAAGGGAAAAAAAAAATAGAAAAATAAAGAAGAAAGTAGTGGCTCTCCAAGTAAACGAAGCTTACATAGTTTTTACTCAGAAAGCCATGGCTAGCTATGTCAATATCTAGATGATTATATCCTCTTAGTACTTCTTAGTTAAAAATTAACTTTATTGCTGCCTTGATTAATCATTATCTTGCTCAACTTCAGATGCAGGCTCATCATCTTCTTCAAATCCATCAATTCCATAAGCTGCATGCCCATTCCCAAAAGCCTTGATATGATCTTTGAGAGACCTCTTGTGCTTAAAATCAGAGCCACAAATGCAATACCAAAGCTTGCCACAATTCTTCTCGTGGGTTCTCCAATCTCCTCTCACTGCAAATGCCTTGCCACATTTTCTGCACATGAAAGGCTTGATTCCATGCTTCCTCTTGTAATGTGTTTGGAGGGTTCTAAAATCTTTCAGGGGCTTCGCTCTCGGGTGATCGATGTTGTTCCTGCAACCTGGTGTGCAACAATAGCAAGGAAGCCTAAGCATGCCTGTAGGTTGAGTTCCTCTTAGAGACTCGGGCCCTTTTCTGTATTGAGATCCATGCCCCCACATATGCATCTACAATCAGCATCACGACAAGTTTATGAGCTAACTGTCAGATGACCCAACATTGCATATATAATTATATATCAAGCTAACAAGAAAAAGGAAATAAGTACTCAATGAATATATTCGAATAAATTCAAAAAAAAAAAAAGGAAAAGGAAATATAAAAGTTTGGGATGGTATACCGGATTATATTAGGAGACTGATAGTTATATTTTCTGTTCTACACACCATGTACACTTTAAGACAATCGTAGAAACTACCAACGGATTAACTGTGCAAGCTAATATCTGGGCTTCAAGATTGTATTTTGATCATCAAACTACCTTTGAGAATTTTTTTTTTTTTTCCTTTTCTCTAGATGAATTTTGAAATGATTTCCGCTAGAAGAAATTACATATTTTCAAATGAATCCATATTAGTTAAATTACTCAAAAAGATTAGTTGAATTACTCTTTGATTTGGATATGATCGAACTGCTTATGTCAGGTTTTCAAGTCTTTGTATTGAAAAGATCTGCCAGAAAAAGGAAGACAGAATATGTTTTAGAAAACACTACATAAAAGAGTTTCCAAGACTTTGTTGAATAAGAAGATGGAGTACTTGATATATACACACACACACACACACACACACTATGTATGGGGTTTTCATGACCAAGAACTGTTTTGTTGCAGACCGAAGGAGTTATTTGATACTGGAATTGAATAATGCCATGATCTGTCTCTCCTCTCCTGTGAAAAAACTGCAAGATTTTTCAGCTGATCCTGCCAATATGTGTTTGGGAGCAGCACAGACTTCGAAGTACTAAAGGCATAAGGAACATTGCCTGTGTTGTTCAATCACTACCCTCAGTTGAATCAGAAAAGATTTACTCGACCCCAATTCCCATAAACCATGCAAAAATAAAAACAAAAGCAGATAGAAAATGCTGATGATGATGACGATGATAGAAATACTTTTTAGGTATATATGTGAACTCAAAAATAAATAAGACTAAAGAAAAACAAGGATATCCAGAAGACAGAAGAACCAAATTAAATCTCTATTAATCCAGCATAGGATGATAGTTAAGGCAAGAAAATCAGAAAGAAAGAAAACAAAGAGAGAAGAAGAACCTCATATAGAGAGAGAAGAAGAAGATAAGGGGAATGGGTTTTGGGACCATGGTTTCATGCTATTGGGTTTCTGATCATTATTGGTCCAAATTAAAGATTAAAGATATATAATTGATAAGTTACCTGCATGTTATTGTATCTGTTGAAGGTCTTGAAGCAGACAGGGCAAGAGAATTGAGTAGGACCAATGAGAATCTGTGACGGAGTTGGGATCCAATACTGACCCTTGTTGAGCGATGATCTGTTCATGGGGTACCCAGTTGAATCATCACCATGATCTCCAATAACATGATCTTTGTCATGAGTTGTGCTGATTTCTGAGGAAGAAGAAGCTGCAGAAAGCACAGATGCCATTTCAGCTGCACTAGGGCTCGGGAGTCCTATGTGCAGTGCAACAGTCACACTAGCCTCATCATCTTCCCCATGGTCTTCTTTGTTGTACGGTTTGCTGATCTTGTCATCTACATCCATTTGATCAGTACTACAGGAGTAGTACTCATGATGGTGATGATGCTCTTGTTCTTCGTCTTCATGATGCTTTGTTGGGCTTAAGCGGTTAAGGAGTGGGAGGGCTTCTCTGAGAGGTGGAGAAGGGGGTTGATGATGAGTGGTTTGGCTGGAGTAAAAAGAAGAGTACTGGTTGTGGTTCTGATTGTAGTTGATATTGAAGAAGTTGTGCGCATAGGGAGGTTGAGGTTGAGGTTGTGGTTGCGGAGGAGGAGGAGGGTTTGAAATCAAAGGGTATTCATGGTGGTGATGGTGATGAAGAAGAGGGTTGAATTTGAAGAGACCTGTGAAGAAATTTGATGAGTAGGGGTACTCAGCCATGGTTAAAAGCTAGGTACTGTGAGAGAGGAGGGGAATAGTTTTGTTGGGTGAGGTTGCTTTTATAGAGAGAGAGAGAGAGAGAGAGAGAGAGAGTACAAGATGGCTGAAGGGAGTGGACGGAACAGAGTGAAAGTGGTAAAGGACAGGGAAAAGGAAATAATAGAATCACCTACCGAGTGCATTTTTTTTTTTCTTATGATCAGTACCTTGCGCCTAGTTTTTTTTATTTTTTTATTTTTTTTGGCCAAAGGCTATTAGCTACTGAATAACCGAAACAATAATTTTGATTTTTAAACAATAAAACTAAAATAATTTTCATTCTACCTCCTTACATTTTATATCCTAAATGATTTGTACACCTACACTTCTAATTTCATCACGGGTGCTCTTAAACTTACCAACTTTTAATTAATCTTGTCCAACATTTATTTATTTATTTTTCTAAACCAAGAATAGAGATCTCATTAGAAGCAAGGCTAAGAATAGCATCTACATAAATTTCCTATATTATTGGAAAATAGTATCATTCATTTTTTTTTTTTTAATAGAAGTTGATTTCATAGATCAACAGCCAATAAGCCAAAGTCTACCATAACTTACAAACCAAAACTCGGTAAGAAAAAACCGAACTAAACTATCTAAGCAAAAGCAGATCATTATAATCTCTAGGACGCTCGCATTTAAGCAAGCATATCTAAGAATACATAAACCTCGCCCTCTACGGAAAGGAAGTCATTCAACTAGCCATTCCTTGCCAATCACACAATTGTGGTACAAGCAAGAAACTAGAAACGTCATAGAGAACTCCTAGAGATCCATCCATTCTCACATAAGCTTTACCCAAGAACCGAAATTAGACAATAACTAACTCCTTCCCTTTCAAGTTGGAGTGTTTCCCCCAGACTGCTTCATCTTTGGAGAATTTTTCTTCTCCTCACCCTCCCCATGTTTTGAGGCTTTCTGCTTGTCACCAGAAAACGACTTATTCCTACTGCCAATAGGTTGGCCTCGTTTCCTTGTCACCCTGTCAGAATGGATGTCCTCCTGTTCCGAATTTAATCCAAGATTTTCAGAATCCAGAATGAGGTTTCGCTTTCCCACAGCCAAACTCAGTTTCAGTTTCTTGGGAGAAAGTGTCAGGCTGTCATCTCTTCCCCGTCTCTTGCCAGTTATACCCTCCGGAGTTCCTGTTGTGTCATGAAGCTTATGTACCACAACCTGGCGCTTCTGCTTATGAAACATTGCATTCAGGCAAAGCTCCCCACTCAGACCAGGACCTGTCGTTCGAAAAACCAAGGGTGGGCATGGGGTAGAAACCCTAGCTCTCGCTCCAGTATGGAGCCCGCTACTACTGGCAGTACCAGAGGCTGACCCGGCCAGAGTTCCCACCTGCAAGCCGCCTATAGTCGCCTCCGACCACGTATCTTGTGACCCCAGAACGGTGCGTTCAGCTTCATCGTCATCTTCATCTAGTGCCGGCCCCGAGCACGGCAAACCCACATGCGTAACAAGACCACACACAGAGCATCTCCCAAAAAGTTTGTCATACTTGAACTGACATCGGAATTCAACCTCGTCCTCCACCAAATACCACCGCTTGAAGGGAAATGGTTTGTTCAACGGGATCTCCACCCGAATCCGCAGCTTACCAATCTTCTTAGCATTCTTATCAATTTCCTGGAAATCCCCCAGCATATAACTGATCATGGTCATAACACATTCAGACCGGAAAGCCGATGGGATGCCTTGAAGAGTTACCCAGTACGATGCCAAGGTCAATGGCACCTTCTCCATTGGTATAATGCCATCGTACCATGCTAAGGCTACCGACGCATGGTTATACCCCCACGGAGCACCATGCCAGATCCGAACACGATCTGACGGATCCGACAACATGACAAGGACCCTCTGCCCTTCTGTTTCCTCCATCTGCAACGACCCATTTACCCTCCAGGCATTGCGAAACATCCCCATGAATGACTTGACCTTAAAGTCCCGAGCGGTGAGAAGCTTGCCCACCAAGAATACGTTTGCCTGACGTAAACCTTTGCCCTGCGTTGGCCGCAAGTCGATCTGTCTCTTGCCTTCAGCAAGAGCAAGAGAGGAGGCTAATCTAGCAGCCAGTGCATCAACAGAAGTCATCTTGTTGACAAGAAGAGACAAAGAACCGAAACCCTAACCCTAAGTTTTGGGAGAGAGAGTTGAGGCTCAAACTTGAATTATCCTTATGAGGTAGAAAATAGTATCATTCATTGTTACATTGAAGCTCGGTTATTTCAAGAGCCTACATGACCATCAAGTCATCCTACACAAAATAAAATAGTTTGAATCTACCATTTGTCAATGCACGCAATTGTGTTGCACTAGGAAATCCATTTACTTGGTGTAAATCACAACTCCATAGCATGCAAGCTTGCAAACAGAAGGAAACCCACAATTAATGAAAATTTTCTCCTTGAACCTTACCATTAGAGTAGGGGAGTGTTTGATGGGTACGTTAGCCTCAAAAGAGCTCTTGCTTCCTTCACTATTCTTGTTTTTGTCAGCCTTTTGTTCTGCGCTTCCAATGGATGTCCCATTTTCTTCTTTGCCTCTTTGTTCTCCTTGGAGTTTGCTTTCACCATGGTACTTTCTGTGTCTCTCGAACTCTAAGTGATTTGGTAGTAAATGTTGATACCACCTATATCACATATCGTCACGCATAGGCAATGACCTTGTAGGTGGTTCCTGTGGCATGGCTAGCCCCGCCCACGGCATGCATTTGATAGACCGACACTAGAGCTAGCTACCTCGTCATGGTGGAGGTCAGACTATATCTTGCCAGGAGGCCATCCTCTCATACTTTCCAAAAGGCTTCAAGAGAAGCAATATGTGCATTATGTCTCACATCGGAAATGTAAAATACAATGAGACCTCCTTTAGTTATAAAAGAGAGTCATCCCCTACTTAGATGAGGACGGGATCCATGATCCCCACACTTGTATTACTACAAAGGCTACTTAGCCTCACTCATAGTGAAATCTCTAGATGGACGTAGGTAGCCTTGCTTCTTGGCAAGGTGAATCACTATACATGTTGTGTCATCTCTCTCTCCCTATCTAGCTTCATACTTAGTCTTTCAATTCACAGAAACTCAGGGAGGTTAAGTTTCTTGGTCCCATTCATAAACCTTGCTGCTCATCAATAAAGGTTGGAGCGAAAGGTCCCTTCAATTTTCTAGGAGAAGGAGTTGGGCTACGTCCCTCACACTTTCCAATCTGATCGAGGCTCAATCACTGCCACCAAAGCTAAAGAGTGATCGTTCCTGTCTTCAACATCATGAATGATGATTGATCTTTTTTCCTTTCTAGGTAACCCTAGATTCTTTAAGTTTGCAAATGGTGGGTTAGATATTGCCAATGGAATGGACAATGTGAATGTGAAATTCTTGCCATCCACCAAAAAGTGACTACCCTTGAAATCAAATTTTGGTGCTTCTTACCTCAGAACAGCTCTGTCCTCCACGACCACCTTGGCACCACATGTTCTAGATGAGTGAAAAATTACGTTATAGTTGCAGCAGCATCCACTAAGGTTTTCAAAATGACAGGCGATCTCCTTTTCTCTTCCACCATAGGTGCTAACCTCAACACTTTTTTTTTTTAGAAAATGTGTTTGGATATGTCATGGTAAACCCTAACTCTAACCTCTCTCTTGCTGTTTAAAAGCTTCTCGTCAAGCTCAAGGAATTTTCCAGCAATGGAGGCTATATTCATGATTGTCTCCTTAACCTCAAAAGTTGGTGGAATATTGGTGATGCGCAGCCAATAGTATAGAGAGTCAAGAGTGAGATTTTCAATTGGAGTAAAGCCATCATACTCCATTAGCACCATTGGAGGTCGAGAGTAGTTCCATGGCCCCCTCGGGAAAATCTTGCTTTGATCACCTCTATTATCAAAGAAGAACAAAAGTTTTGAGTTCGGCCTTTTCTGAGCACTAATGTTTGCTAATATCAATCACATCATTCTCTTTCGCTAGGGCTAATGATGTTGCAAAGCTTGCAGTAACATGTTCAATCGAAGCCATTGAGAAGTGCTAATTGCGTATGATTGAGCAAGAGGCCAGGATAGAGGTGCCAATGCAATATATCGTCTATTGGGATAACCTTCGTCGGCATTAGGGTTTGCAACACAAGAAGTCTGCTGCTTAGGGTGGTTGTCCAACATTTAACTTTTTTGGCAACTATTATATGATATATTTTGAAATTCTCATCACTTATGATAGAATATTGTATACTATGTTAGTGAATCATCGTCATATAGGTTTGAGTCTACACAATTATAAGCATCAGATTCTCAATATATGAGCGAATAGAAGTTCACATGTACTCATAAAGAGAAGTGGCAGAGGCCCTGACATAATCAAATATCAAGAAACAAGAGGTTTAGTCATTAAACTTGATCATAGATTTGACTATAACATAAGGATTGACAATTAATCAAACATTGTCGGTGAACTGTGATCTGTTGGTAAGTTATAATTCCAACATTGTAAAAGTCACAAGTTCGATTCTCACTGACATATGTAAGAGTGTGGCGGGCTATGGATTTAAAAAATAATAATAATAATAATTTCATAGATAAAATTATTTATCTGAATAACGCAACATACAAACCTCTTTCATGGAATATATCTTGATACCCATAAGCTACAAGTAAAGGATGAGGAACAATAATTTGATCATAGACGTAGATAACAATAGTCATAATTAATATTTAAGATGTTCTGCAAAACCTAGAAGATGTAGTTAGGTCAAAACTGGCCATATTTAATATCCATTGGTAAAACTAATCATTGATTGTAGATGAAGTCACTTATTATCACACAATGAAATTATAGATGCTAATACATCATCTAAGTCATCACATGCACATCATCGTGGGTTTTTGTACAATCTAAAATAGATTAATATGTTATGAAGTAAAAAGCAAGCGGAATAAACTCATAGATCAAGCTATTGGATAGAAGCAATGGTGTTGCACCAAATAATTCTATGATCATCATGGAGTTATAAGATAAATAGAGTGAAGCGTGCTCATAATGTATTATAAAATAGAGAATAATAGAGAGAGAATTTTTTTATTTTTTATTTTCAAATCCCCAAACCTCATTCACTGGCGCCTTCAGAATCATTTGGACAATAGTAGAGAGAGAGAGAGAGAGAGAGAGAGAGAGAGAGAGAGAGAGAGAGAGAGAGAGAGAGAGAGAGAGAGAGAGAGAGAGAGAGAGAGAAAACAAATGAGAGGAGGTAGAAGAATGTGATTTATTCTCATTAGACTCCAAATTTAAAAAAAAAAATCCATCTTGTATTAGATTTATAGAAATAAGGACATAAAACCTAGGCCCAAGGAGAATGAAGTAGACCTAATCTCAGAGATTTCATGCGTAATTACAAATTAATACACTTTTTCGTTAGTATTACTGTGATGTCATTGTCAAAAGGTAATAACTTTTTTTATTTTCTAAAATAATCTCTTTAATGCCAAAACTTCTAAAATTCATAAAGATTAGTTCGGGTATATGAAAAATTCCCTGAAAATAGCTCGGGCATCATGATATCCTCCTTGCCCATAGTCATAAATATGGTACTAGGCTACTAGCCCAACTCAAACTCAAGGTGCTTGAGAGTATTGCAACACTGTGCTCTTGATTCTTACGCTGCCCAACAACACCACCTTCAAAGAAAACACATGCAAGATCGGGTTCGTCTTTTTCACCATATGGCGGGGACGTAACTCTACCCAATAATTAGCGCCACGAG
This sequence comes from Rosa chinensis, assembly GCF_002994745.2. Classification (NCBI taxonomy): domain Eukaryota; kingdom Viridiplantae; phylum Streptophyta; class Magnoliopsida; order Rosales; family Rosaceae; genus Rosa; species Rosa chinensis. The sequence goes on from NC_037090.1 coordinate 26,975,921, forward strand.
GTTGCCATTGGATCTACAAGAGGATGCTGGAAGTAAACCGCCATGGATGAGCAATGACAACAATCTCTGTTGAGTCACAATAGCATTCGCCCTAGGAGTAATGCAACCACGGCCAGAGTTAACCTTGCCGATAAGCATAGATGCAAAGATGACCAGTCAGAGATACCGGCGTTGAAGACTCACCTAGGGAGGCTATGGTTTAATATAGAGATTCCCAGTAATATTTGAATAAATTAATCAAATTACGACAAATTAATGACGTAACATATGCTAGCAATTCCCTTAATCGGTTTGTAAGTGCAACGATTTTGTTTGTTTAAAGTGGGCTCTATCGATAAGAAACAAACATTATTCTAGGGTTAAATACTGCTTACTCCCTATACTTATAGGGTTTCATCGTTTCAATCCCAGACCTTTGAATTTCACCTAAAAAGTCCATGAACTCCCAATTTCCTCCCAATTAGTCCTTGCCGTCAAGAATCCTTCAAAAACTCCGTTCTCTTCCCCTAAACAGTCTATTATACCCTCATTTACTTTAAAATATATATATTTCTCTTCCTCTCTTTTTTTTTATTTTTTTTCTTTTTTTTCTTTTTACCTCTTCTTCTTTCGGCTCTCTTTTGCCTCCTTCTATTCATCTCCTCATCAAGATGGTTCCAATCCACAGACCTTCAAGAGGTGAAATGAAAAAAAGAAATAAAACAGAGAAAAAATAATTTTTTTTAAAAAAGTAAGTGAGAGCATAATAGACATTTTCAGCAACTTTAACAGAAAATTTTGACGGCAGGGACCAATTGAGAGGAAATTGAGAGTTCATAGACTTTTTAGGTGAAATTCGAAGGTCAAAGACTGAAACGATGAAACTCTATAAGTATAGGGAGTAAACAGTATTTAATCCTTATTCTTTCTAATATATATTTTTCATTTTATTTGATGTTCTATTATATTAATGGGCGTTTTTATTGCCAAAACAACGTCTTCTTCTTTTATACATTAGAACTTTAGTATATATCAAAAGGAACTGAATGCACTAAACTTACTTGGTATTTTCGGTCAGGCCATAACAACTCATGAAAATAGATTCATTGAACGAAGACTCTACTGCAAGATAACAATTTTTCAATAGGAGACAACACTTCAGATACTTACATCTCATTTGAGTAATTGAGTCCTCAAAGTGATAATCACCTATACCGCTATATGTACTATAAAATTATTTCAAAATACAAGTTTCAAATTAAAATTATCCGCTTCACCAAAATCGAGAAGAAAAAAAAGGGTATGAATGACCAAAAGTTAAAACGCTCTCTCTAGAGAAAAAACCCTAAGCGACGGCGTCTGGTCTTTAGTCAAATTTGTATGCCCGGTCCAACGGCACACCCTTGCGGCAGCGGCGTCAGACGGGCTAAAATGGAACTTATGTCTGGTGTTGTAGGGTCTAGTCGGAGAGAAGGCAGTTGGGTGGTGATGTTGTCAAAGGCATTTGGATGATTTAACGGTGATGCGCAGCGGCGGGTTAATGAATGGGAGTCGGGGCCGATGTTGCCTAGCCATTGGAAGGAGCGCAGATGAACTGGCGGGTGCGTTGCGGTGGTATGGCAGGATCGGATATCACCTGAGGGTGATGATCGGACGACGGCGTCACTGAGATTTACTAGTGTCAGATCGGGTCTATTTGATCCAATCTGGGTTGGGCGTTCTGGCTCCGATCTGAGGAAGGGTGATGTGGCTAGCCGGAAGGTGGTAGGTGGTGCTGCTACCGGTGGATGGACGACAGGGAAGGTGCCGGTGCATCACAATTTCTGCACTTGATCTCGACGTAGACCGTCTAAGCATTGGGTCTAGGCTTTGACCATTGACTCTGTTTTATTGGGCTGGGCTTTGACCCTTGACCCAATTTATGTTTCTATTTTGCTTTATTATTATTTACTTTTAGTAAGCTATGGCTCTAAGCTGATAATAAGTTCCTACCACTTTTGGATAGGGTGACGTGGGATTTGTCCAGGTATGCACACTCTGTGTGCCTTATCTGGCTTAGAGAAGCGGCGAGCTATTTGCTTGATCAAATTAATGCAACCTCCTAGTGGCAGGATCAAATTGAGTGTCGCCGGATTTATTTCTGTGTGGCAACATAGTGGGAAAGCTGTGTTATTTGTAATGATGCTTCTTTGTGATAGAGTTATCTTTTCAGTATATCACCGCTATGTCAAAGCAAATGGAGTATTCATTCGTGCACTCTTTGCTAACTGGTGTTTATTAGAATACATAGGTTTTGTGGAGAATTCTGGTATTATTTCAGGATGTTCTCTCTATGCTTATTGTAATATAGGGTATAGGCTCTGCGTCCCCTCCTTATATTATGCAATTTCATTAATTAAGGCTTAAAGGCAGCTGCACCAGCCGCCTTTATAAAAAAATAAAAAAAAGTATGAATGTAAAGTTATGGTCAGAAATTTCACTTCTAAGCACCCATCCCAACGAGAATTAGATCGAATTTCCCACAATGTGTGTGTCTTGTTGATCTTATATTCATTTCAAAACCTATATGAATCCAGAAACATCGTGTTTAGTTAATTTAGAGAGAAGCCCAACATTTCCATTGATGCGCGAGCACAGCTGGTCGGTTGAGTTGAGCCAACTGCATGCGATATTGATACTGTCGCAAACTGCATAATTGTACGTACTCGATATCTACTTGATGCCCTATACCCTAAGCCAGGCTCTTTCACACTATTATATATCTGCAGGTCATCCAGCCTCTTTCACACTATTATATATCTGCAGGTCATCATCTACTGAACTACTGTATCAAATTAATTAACAACAGTCAAATTAATTTCAACTTAAATTGTCAGATATGGGATTTATACCTTTAGATTTACCTGGGTTCCACACAGACAGCTGTAATTTGTTTTACTCGCCCAAAAAATAGACCATGACTGATATGAAGCCCTAGGGCCGGTCTAGGTCGTCGTCTCAGATTTGAGGAGGTGAAAATTTTGGGAAGAACAGATTTCTGGTAATAGTATCGACCTAGCAGGGACAGAGAGAATCTTCTACTACTTGTCGATCTGTTGTGCTAAAACCATAAGATACCCATGTATGTGGGTTTTACACCTCCCCCTCTTTACCATCCATGTATTTAATATTAGGGTGCATATAGAGATAATGGGTTTATAAAACTTTTCTTACGGCATATATACATGCAGATGTAGGTCAAGTCCCCTTCAAGAATAGTGACGAGGGCCTCACTCCAATCACTTCGACAATGCTATTAATTATTAATGCTAGCTGTACATTCTTTATATTCTTCAAACGAAAGATATATAAATAAGTTTGCTAAATTAAACAAATTGGCCAGTTAATTTTTGTACAAGTAAGAACTTAGAACACAAATAAAATGTAGGATAAAGCTAAAATAGTAATTTGGTGATCAAATAATTGGTAGTTCGCTAAACTAAGCAATTTTACTATTTCGAGAATACAGTAAACTACCACGCATAATTTCTTCATGAGCACTAGCCAAAGGGAAACCAGCCTGGAAGGATGATGACAAATCTCTGTAATCTGAACACCACCACTAGAACTCTATAGCCACCCCATGGTGCCTTGAAACACCACGTACTGCTTTCACTAATTGATCTCTAGAGAACGACTTAGCAACGGGTAAATTAGATATGTGACATCGTCCAAAATCAATTTTTTCCCGGAACAAAATTATAAAATCTACCATATGCAGTGAAGTTGGCCAACACAAACTTGAAAGGGAGGCCAGTGATCAGATGATTCAATATGAGCTATAGAATAATGGAGCTACTACTTCTCATGAAAATCCTAGGTGATCTTATATTTAATTCATTAAGCAAGGTTGGTTTCGCTTTACATAGAGTGCACATTATTTCCTAAAAGATACAAAAAAGAAAAAGGAGAAAAAGAAATCCGAGTATATAATGTTACAACTATGTTAATTTCTGAGGATAAAAAAAAAAAAAAAAGAGTAGTGCTAGCTAGGTGAACCATCTTTTGGGGTACCATATGCATTTTACTTATGTGGCAACTGATATAACAGAAACACCAACATATCGCAGAATTTCATTAAATGACATAGTTGTAGCTATATACCACATTAACTGGCGCGTAAGGTGAAAATATGAGATGCAGATAGTACCTAAAAAAGTGATTCACCTAATATTATTCTTTAAAAAAAAAAACACACACACACTAGCTAGTGTTAAATTAGGATTTAGGAGCAAAGTAATTGCGGATGCCCGAGAGACTTCTAGCTTTAATCATAGTCTTTTAGTATCAAAAAAAAAAAAAAAAAGGAACAGAGTGGCATTGACTGAAGGAGAGGCTTTGCTTTCTCAGATCGATAATGGCTAAAACGACCCTACAATACTGTATCTGAGAACTGTTTATCCACAGCAGTATTCCAAATGCTGTACGAGATCGATCAGAGTGAAATTGAAGATGAAGTGCTGATTGCCGGGCAGAAAGCCTATAAATACTCATACACAAGTACATCAGGACATAAATAATTCTGACTTAACTTCTTGCCGAGCAGAGATAATATTTAAGAGCACGTACTACTACCCACTTCACTCTTTCTCTTTATTACAAGGGTAGAGAAATAGAAAGAGCGTAACATGCATGTTTTCATATTGTGGGCTCTTGTTTTATCAATTACTGGAAATTAGGTGATTGTGGTGAAGTTTGTTGCCATTTCTAGTGCAAATTCAGAATCTTGTCCAAGTGCGTTATCAATCTCCGTCTCAATTATTTGGTGTTGGGATTGTATGGCTCCAAAAAAGTGGAGTGCAAATAAAATTTCATTATAAAGATGTGATGAATCATATAATTGAGTTGGAATTAAAATCGATATTAATCGAATTAGTTCCCAAGTCAATTAAATTTCCCAATAATTAGTGGGAAATAAAAGAGTGCCTATGCAAGTACACTGACAAAGTATTCATGGTATTCTGTGTATTTAACATCCACCATTAAGCAAGAAATGCTCAAACTTAATTCTAATTATAACTCGTTTAATTGCAAAAACTTCAAGTCACTTAAAAAAAGAGACGTAAGAATAATTTTAACAATATCTCATATATGACGCCATGACGGCCCAACACCTCAAATTCTCCTGTCGGTCTTTACCGTTTATGTTTAATCTCAATGGCTAGTTACGAATACCAACTACAAATCCTTCGACTTAACGTGAGATAAGAGTAGCTAAATCAACAATTTAATAATTAGTAGTCATACATACTAGAAACACAAAACGTAGTGTTCTTTTAGGACCACCAAATCCAAAGCCTCATTGGTACCAGCTTCTTTCAAATATATATCACATCTTCGAGGCAAGCAGCTCTTTGGTTACAGTCCAACATTCAAGCACAATTTAAGTACATATATAAAAATTACATGCAGAAAACATGATCGGAGTGGGGTGGGAAACACCATGTACTACGTGTGGTCCATCTCCATGTGCATCTATATATAATGTAGAACTGGATTAATTCTAATATTAATCGATGTCTGTACGATTAGCTAGCTAGGTTAGATTAACATTATCAGGAGAATTTCAGATCCTGCAGCTAGTAAAAAAAGCGAAGAAGAAGGATATTGATCAGTAATGAAGAAGGTATGGGAACGCGAGAGTGTGGGGTGGTGTTGACCAGAGGTGATCCCATACTGTGCTTTAATATATGATCGAAACCCTAGCTTGGATAGTTTTATATTTCCGAGACAGCACGAGTGAGGGTGTGTTGGTGTTTGCATTGTAATTACAAAGAGACTTGTTGTAGCTTGTAGGTCGTCCACTTTGAGTTTCCATGTCCATGTCTTGTTTTTGTTATTGTCATTTCCAAAACATCTCTGTCCTGCTATTGCAAATCCCAATAACCATAAAGATGGACTTTGATGAGTACATGTTAATTCAGTTTGGTTTAAGATTTAAGGGTTATTTTCTTAACTTAATAAAGGGGTTAATGACTTATTGTCATGGAAAGTTTGGAATATGCATGACCTATAAGACCATCGGACAAATACTTGGACTTGTGAGAAAACAAAATAATTATCAAGTCAATAAATAAAATAGGTAGAGAGCCAAAGGCATTCCTCAAAAATTACGATTGAGATTTGGCCCAGTAAATTCATTTGGAGATTTGGCCCAGTGAATTCTCTTGGAGCCCAAGCATTGCCCAATTTTCTTAAAACATTTTACTTTACCTTTTTCTTTTTTTTTTGAATCAGTGAAATTGTATATTCATCACAAGCCAGAATAGATCATTACATACCCTTGTTACGTAGATGAGTTCGGTTAATATTGGTACTATCCTAAAATAAATTGAACTAGATTGTTCGTTCAATTCACTTATGGTGTTAAGTTGACAGGGATAAAACCAAACCAAACCAAACAATTTAATTTGGTTATAGTTTATCAATTTTATAAGAAAAAAATTGAATAAATGAACTAGTGATTGAAAGAATACGAAAGTGCTTGTGATTTAAAGCAGATACCACACAAAATGAACAGAACGGTTATGGGTATCTCCTATATTCCACCTTATGTGACAATTGATGTGACTCTCATTTTAATGAAATTTTTTGACAGGTTGTGTTTTGTATTACATCAGCTATCGCATAACATGGAATGCAAGTGACGCTCAAAAAGATAATTCACCTAGCATTACTCAAACAAAATAAGGATGCAAGTTTACTTTGTAGATTACATATGATGATAACTAGCCTTCGCTTTACGTACTGTGTTGATTTCCAAGCCATGAACAAATTCACAAACAGAATCCTACTACATGGAAGAATTACATTAGAATGACCATATATATATAATTAGGAAAACCATCCGTATGGTATTTGGCGTTTCTCTCCTTATAAATTTTGATACCTCAAGTTAAAAAAATATCAGAACGGTACCTGAGGGTCTGACTGAAGATTGGTACCTAGAGGATGCCAAGTGGCAATTTTTGAAGGGTAATTTCATCCGCACGATACCTGAAGTTTCTCCTTATAAATTTTGGTACCTCAAGTTCAAAAAATAGCAAAACGGTATTTGAGTTTCTAAGACGCTGCCAGGTGGCAAATTTGAAGGGTAACTTCATCCTTTCAGTTATTCCCATCAATATACTTACTCATGCTTTGCCATAAGATTTTATTTGGATTATACTGACCTATTTACCGCCAAATTTTAAAAAGGTGGGTTGTCTCCTCCATCGGGATCAAACTATATATAACTTTGGTACCTGATGTTTTTGGCCCGACACAAAAGAAGTACCTGTGATGCTTAATATTCATTTGGCCACAAAATCACACAACAGAAGGCATATGACCTGAAACACAGCTTGCAATTTCATTGATTTCAAAGGCCATAATTGAAGACAATCATTCAACATACAAAAGAGTCATTGTCATAAGGCATTTAAACAATATAAATCAATGTCTAGCAAGCCCTATCCAGATCCACATCAATGTTCACTACAAATCTACTCAGATGAACTAGGTGGTGATGGAGAGGGATTCTTCGGTTTAGGTTTTCTTTGAGCAATCATCTTGAACCATTTGTGTTTGGATTGGGGCATGGATGAGGTTTCTTGAGGTATAGAGGTCTGTGATCACTGGAGGGTCACATCAACAGGTTGGAAGGGTTGATAGGAAGGCACATCAATAGGCTGGGAGAGTTGCAGATTTTGAGAAACTTGTGACTCCACATCTTGAGCTTCTTGCTGTTGCACATTCTCAGGTTCATACTCTTGAACATTCTGAGGAGTCTACTGATGCACAATATCATCTTGCCACAATTCCAAATACATATATAATTCACACAAGTTCCATAATCTCACTTAGTTAAAAACAACAACACATCCTTAAAAAAAAATAAAAAATAAAACAACAACACATAATGTGGAAAACAATACCTGATTCCTTTTGTGATAGGTCCTCTTGTTGTGGCCCTTTCTGTGACATGTTCCATAAGTTAGCTAGAAGTACGTAATACAACTTAAGTAATATATAACTTCTTTGTTCCAGGTTGTGAGGCTATCTAAAATAAAACTTCAAATTTAAAAGGCTCACTCGGTTCTTTGGTCCTAGCCATTTTAGGCCTAGGAGGCTGTCTCCTATATGGAGGAGGTGCAATTGGCCTATGTATCTTGTCCCACTCATTCACCCCAGCTATTGAGAAAATAATGGGCTCATATGCCTTCAAGTAGGTCTCCTTGGTGAAGTAGTCATGCATAAAATCATCAAGGGACCATCTTTTTGAGTGTATAGTAGCTATTGCATGCCCACAAGGTATACTAGAGAGGTCTCATCTCTAAGATATGCAGGTCTTCGTATCCAATGATACTGAATGTCCAGCAACCGCACCACTTGCACATGCTACACCTCTGCCTTGAATCTCAAACCTCCACTCACTCGAATGTACGGTTATGTAATCATGGCTCAAGGTATTACATTCTTCTTCACTTGCTTTTCAATTCTTGGCCCAACCTTACACCTCCAGTTAAGCCCAAATTGCCTTATATTAGCCAATCTCACCATTGTGGCAATTCTGATTTCTTCCAAACAGTTAAGGATAGGTAGTGGCGGACCAGAATTTTTAACTTACTGGGGCACACAAAGAAACAATAATAATAATATCAAAACATAAAAATTTACAATAATAAATGTCTTTGACGATATTTTATATTTTCAAATCATTTCATATTAATTTCATCAATTATACTAGTAAAAGTGTATTTCTCAATATATGAAATCAAGCAAACATTCTCTTTGAGAGAACTATAAATTTTATACATGAATCAAAGGAAAGAGGTTCAGTGAAAAAAAAAAAAGCTACGCAGATACGCAATACAGAAAAATTTTAGTTCAAAATTGCTGTTACACACACACACACATACATAAATAGACATAAATTAACAATATTGTAAGATTTTTTTAATGATAATAGACTGGCACATGGACAAGTCAGCGAGCACCGAGTAATAAACTAATAACATATGAAACCCCAACTGAAGTATTAAGTTTATTAAATATATACTTTCAATGTTGAGTGTATATATATAATACAATATAAGTTATTAAGTATGTTTAATTATTATAATATATGTATAGTTTGAAGAGTTGATTGGGGCACGGGACCCAGTAGGTCCCTTCATGGCTCCACCCTTGAGGATAGGCTTCTCCCTTGCTTGCAGAATGATTTTGTTAAAACTCTCACTGTGGTTATTCAACAAAATGTCACACTTGAACTTAGGATTAAAGTGGGACTTTGACCAGTGTATTGCAGGTCTATCAATGCACCATTACCATCTAGATGAGATGTTGAGCTCCTTTTGAGGTCTTCTATTGCATCTTTGAATTGATTCATTTTACAGCTTCTTGCAATAGCCTACAACTTCCGCTTTAGTTCCAAGCCTACCACCAATCAAGAAACATAAAAAATTACAGACTTTGTGACAAGCAATAACTATCTAAAAGGAAAATATGAAGTTGTTTAAACATGTGTGTCCATCACTCTTAAAGTTGTTGTGAAGGTGTCTCACACAATGCCTGTGTGCAACATCTGAAAATAACTTCTTTATAGCTTGCTCAAGCCCTTTTTGCTTGTCACTCATGAATGTGTAATGGCATGAGTGATGGATATCCAAATCAACCTTCAAGAACTCTAGAAACCAAGTCCAAGTCTCTCTGCTTTCTGCTTCTACTTCTACAATTGCCCATGTAATTGGGTAAATTCGATTATTGCCATAAGTCCCCACAGTAGATAGTAATTGACCTTTGTGCACTAACTTCAAGTGATAGCCATCTAACCCTAATACCTTATATATTGGTCTACACCCTTCCCTCAATCCCTTCTTCAATGCAGCTAGGCAAATGTATATCCTCTTGAACCTTGTTAGCTCTCAATACAATTCAATGTGAATCCACACAGAGGTTTCAGAATTGAGAAAAATGCACCATCAGTGCCTCAACTCTTGTGCACCGGCCAATTTGATACCCGCACTCTCAATGGTATCAATGTGATACCTGAACCCATATTTTGCTATCAATGAGGTACTTCTGTCAGATTTTGTTGACTGCTCGGTCAGATATCTGACGTGGCAAGCACTTGGACCCCAAAAATGCCATGAAATGACTTAAATGACCCCAGACTCTACCAGACCTTGATTTCCCGCCATTTTCCATGGGGGGTGATCACCATTCCCTCTATGTTTGTACTCTTACCACACAAATTTCCATGAAAATGAAAATCTAATTTAATGGGGAGAATGGGTAAGCATTGAAAACACATATAAGAGACCATATGTAATGAGCAGAAATCCAACCAAACTTCCCATTCAATTCCCTTCCGTCAACGACTTTGTCACCACTGTCTCCTCCGTCGTCGTTTTCCTGAACCGCCGTGACTCCTGCCTCTTCCACCTCCAACACCTCAGCTCTAAGTTTAAGCATACAAAATGTTCAATGCGATTTCGATTTCAGCTCAATCCAAAGTTCCAAACTTTGCTAAAGCAATGATCCATTAAACCAAAACCCAATTCTCTAATTAATCACAACCAAAACCCAACAAATTGCCAAAACCCAGTTCTCCAATCACAACCAAAACCCAACAAATTTCACACAAACCTTCAAAAGGGTACGAAGCAAATCACAATCAAATACCTTAGAGAGATCGCCATAGAAATCTCCAACTGCAGGGAGACACAAAACCCAAACAATTAGCAATCAACACAATCCATCGACGCCGCCTTGCTTCTCCACAAGAAACAGATGAACAAAATCGCGATGATTACAGTGGAAACCTCCACCGCGTCCCCGACGTGCCTCGCCAGTGGCTTATGCCGAACCCTAAATTTCAGATCGAGGTTTATGAATTGGTATTGGTATTGTGTTTTTCAAATATGGGACAATGATCGAGCAACCGAAATCTAAAATCCAAAAAATCGATAGAACGGAGTCCAGAAACTAATGGATGCGGTGGATTCAGAGAGAGAAAGAAGAAGAAGAAGAAAGGAAGAGGAGAAGAGTCCCACAGATGTGTTGTTCATCTGGGTTCATTAAACCCAGAATTCATCTCCAGCTTAAACTTCACTTGTTCCTCCTTCAGTCCGAGGAGGTCCGCCTTGAAGATATGGGCATCCGGGGTCTCCTTCAAGTCGATTCGGGTATGGACGAAGGCGGAGGTGTTGCCGGCAGTGGAGGAGAAGTTGATGAGAGTGCCTATGAAGGGGTCCCAGATGTCGAGGGAAAATGGGACGAAGACGTTGCTGTGTCGGCCAGTGCCAAAGAAACAAAGAGCCATTGCTGGTGGGCTTGCAAAGGTCTTCTATTTGTTGGTGTAGGTAGGTATTGGAAGACTTGGTTGCTTTGGATGATTCTGATAATGGAGGAAGAGTAGCGGTTTTGATCGAGTAGGATGCATTTTAGGCAAAAAGACATGTTTGCCATTTTTTTTGATAGAGCCGTCAGCAAAATCTGACGGAAGTACCTCGTCGATAGTAAAATATGGGTTCAGGTATCACATTGATACCATTGAGAGTGTGGGTATCAAATTGGCCGGTGCACAAGAGTTGAGGCACTGATGGTGCATTTTTCTCTTCAGAATTCCTCTTCTTCAGCTCAAGAGCATAACTCTCAAATAGGTTATACTGGTCTTCATGGCTACCTTGTGCTAACTTCAATGCCTTCACCCTTGGTCTGTAACACATATTATAGTCTACTTCCATTTCAAAATCCTTGTTAATTGTATTCGATTTGTATCCTTTCTCTTGACCAGTTTGGATCACTCATGAAGAAATCTTGGTACTCTTCACCAATGAAAGATGCATCCATATGATACACTTTTTTCCCAAATGAGCAACACTTGTGCTCAGTCTTCGAGTCCTAATATATATGGTGGGATTGTCTAAATTCATAGATTTTCCAAGGACAATCAGGTGATGTCTTGCACACAGCCAACACCTTGTCAATAAACAGAAATCACAGAATTGTTTAGGTATAAATACTTGTTAAGTCACAATTTTCTTTACAATCGTGCCCCAAAACTTTAAAGTTTAACTTGTCTTTCATTACGTTTTACCTATGTTAAACCATTTCATTATCTTCGAGGAAACCATGCAAGGAGAAAGAAACGATCAATTTGGGGTTTGAAATGTGCATTGAAGTTATGAGAAGAAGATATGAAATTTGGGCAAAGAAAGATTTGGCTTAATAGCTAATTTGCTACCCTAGGTTTTCACAATTAGCCAATTTGCTACCCTAAGTATTATTTCTGCCAATTTGCTACCTTTTTGTCATATCAATTTGTCCATGTCTTCGTCTAAACATTAATTAATTTTGAAAATTTAAGGTATCAAATGACTAATTTTGAAATTTAGGGAAGTAAATTGTTTGATCTTGACATCCTAGAGTAGCAAATTTGATGGAAAGGTAGCAAATTGGCTAAAATAAAAACTAGGATAGTAAGTTGGCAAATTGACATTGAGGTGAAACATAGGTAGCAATTTGGCAATTAAGCTAAAAAAGAATGCAAATCGGATTTTCCATCAACCTTTCCGACGAGTTTCTTGCAAGTTTCCAGCGAACTGGCACCCATGGAGGATCCCAATTCAACCAATGAGGACCATGGTGGTGGAAATTTTCCATCATTTGAAATTCAAATTTCCCCCACATTAATGTCTATTGGACACTAGCATGTAACTTGACCATTTTGGGGTCCATGTTGTATGAGATTCATACTCTCATTTAGGGCGAGTTTGGCCCCTAGGTGATTAATTTAAAATCGGCTTTAGCTGTGTTGTGAGAATAATCAGCTGTGAAATTAAGTAGCTGGGTGTTTGGTAAACTGTGCTTTTAAAAGTGCTGTGAGTACAAAAGCAGTGTTTAAGTGTTTGGTAAACTTTAGTATAAAAGTGCTGTGAGTTTAGAAAATGACCAAAAAGGACATGATGTTAAAATGATGTTACTTATATATCGTGACTTTCCGAAGTTCTGGGGTTTTGAAAATTTATTTAAGGAAATAGAAATCAAGTGGCGCGATCTGAGCCGTCAATTTCCTCCACCATCCAATCTGGTCCGTTGATTTAGCTTTAAAAAGGAAAGGAATTGGCCTAGAAAGCTCGAGAGAGAGAGAGAGAGAGAGGGAGCTTGGAGTCAGAAGGCCATCGACCCGGAAGAGAAGCCTGACCGGAACTTTCACCTCCGGCTACCCCACGACGGCACATGGGCACCATCCTCTTCGTCTCATCGTACCCTTCACGTATGTGGCCGTTGATTGTCCATGCACCGGACGACGAAGAAGAATCGACGGTGAGAAGGTCCGACTGCTCCGGTGAGTTTCAGCGAATTCTGGTGACTCCGGCCACCGATTGGCTTGCATGTGGTATGAAACATCATCTTCTCGTCATGGTCTACATGCCTGTGTGATTATTTTCTGAATTCGATTATGTTCTGATGATTTTTGTTTTTGGGGATTCTCAACTTCGTCGCGGTTCCTCGACGCCGGCGACTTTTCCAGCTCTTCTCTGCTTACTCCTGGCTTCGTTGCATTTGTAGAAGAAAACTGACCATGATTGGAGTTGGAAGTCATGAACTTGCTGGGTTGTAGGCATCAAATCCTCAGTCCATCTTCAAACCAGTTTTGGCAGTGTTGGGATATAGATGAGGGCAATATAGGTACACATCTCAACTTCTGAAATCTCTTAATCTAGAAGCATCACTTTTGCAACTTGTGGATTATAGCATTGGGAAGTGGGAGATTGGATAATAATCACCAACCTCTTGTTTTACCAAACACCCATCCAACTTAAATTATGGAATAAGCAGCTTAAGCTGCTCTAACCTCGGGGCCAAACTGGGCCTTAGTCTCCTACTATAGCAAATTTCTAAGAGATAAAAAGTCTTATCTTCATCATCTCTTGACCATTCACTCATTCTCGCTTCACTTTAGCTCCATCTTCTCTCTACTACTCCACCTCCCTTAAATTCAAACACCAAACTCCATCTCCACTACTTCCACCACCCATCAATTTCACAACCACCTCAACACTACAAATTACCACTAGCTACTCTAGATTTCATCAGCTCTATAATATTAAGGAGTTAGCTTGAGAATAAGAAGAATGTGCTAACCACCACAATACCACATATGACACGGGAGATCCATCTCCACCATCATCTATTACTTGATGTATTGTAATATGTTGAAGCTTGTTTATTTAGTTATGAGTAAGTAGTGATCTTGTTAGGTTAGAGTCGAAAGCCCTAGCCAAACGTACTTGTAATTGATGTTTTGTTTATGATTTGATAAATTTAATGTTGTCGCCTCCACATGCTAAATCAAAAAGTGAGTGTTTATATTTAAATTTGACTAGTTTAAGTATAATACATTTGTCATCTCATATTTAGTATCTTGAGATTAGTCACCTCAAGACATTAAGAGCATGGAAGCATGTGTGCATGCGAGGGTAGTGAGCTAAAATCACCTAGAGATATCATTGATTTTCTTAGTTACCTAAACTCTAAGCTTTATGCACCCTAGGGAAAATGATTGAGACTTAACCGGTAATTGAATTTCTTCCTAGGTAGTTAATTTTAAACCTATCGGTTAGAGTAAATACACTTAAAGGATTTTAGGCCTAACCAGTCTTAACCGGATGCTAAGAGGGTAATTAGAAATATGCAGTGTTCTAAAAAATGGCCGCCCAGGCCGCCTGGGTGCTGGGCGGCAGCAGACCGAGGCGAGTAAGGACTGGGCGAATGGATTGGGCGTTGGGCTCTCAGGCGGCCGCCTAGGATGTCTAGGCAGAGGCTGGGCGGTCCTAAGCGGCTCCGCCTGGGCGTTGAATATATATATTTATATATATATATATATTATTCTCGTCAAAATCAAAACAAGGATTAGAAAGAGACCTCATCTCTAATTCAAAACAATTGAAACCTCATCCTTTGAATCTCTGACCACCTCTCTCAGTCCCCTTGATTCAAAACTAAAATCCAGCTCTCTCAGTCATGTTGATTCAAAACTGAAAACCAGGATAATGCCTCTGATAAGAGAAATTGAAAAACCACAAAGTCTTGAAATCTAAGAACTGAGATCGACCTTCTTTTGTGGGGTTATTCACTCGGTGATTGAACGATGAAGAAACAGAGAAAAATTGATGAAGAGAGAAAAGAGAGAGAATGTGAAGGGTGGTGGCTGTTACTTGGTTGCTGTTTGTCGAGAGAGAGAGAGAGAAGAAGAAAGGATCAGATCAATACAACATGAAGAATGGAATATAATAAAAAGTGTGGATGCTGTTTGTCGAGAGAGAGAGAGAAGGGATAGGTCATAGATGGGCAAGTAGGCTTATAATTGAATATTGCTTTTATGTTTCCTTCATTTAATTAAATAAATATTTAGTTAAACAAAAGTTTAATAATATATATATATATATATATTTTCTCCTCTTATTTTATTTTCCTATATATATATATATATATATATATATATATATATATATATATATATATATATATATATACAAGGCCCTTCTAGTCAGGGATCCATTTTTTTGGTATTTTATAGGGATAGGCATTAGACCAACTATTCGATCATATTTTCACATCTTAACCGTTCAGTTTTTAGGTCTTAATATATAGATCACTTCTGCAAATTTTCAGTCAATTTGATGATCGTTAAGACATCCAAAACTGCAATTTACACATATATATAACACATAAAAATTAAAAAAATACAAAACCGCCTAGGCACCCTCCTAGGCGTCTGGGCGCTAGTCCCCTGTCCACCCCCAACTAGCGCCTAGCGTTTTTTCGAACATTGGAAATATGATTAAATATTATTTAGTCCTTGGAACTTTTACTGAAAAAGCACTTCAGTTTCCATCCTTCTAATTTCACATGTTTAATCTTTGTACTCTCAATTTTAAACTAATAGGTCCATTATACCCTTACTTTTTTTTTAGCTCTTTTTTTTTTTTTTTACCTATTTATCCTCTTCTTCTTCCACCTCTCTCTTTTTTGCTAGAAACTCCCATAGGCAATCAAACCTACAAAGCTCTTTCCAAGACCTCATACAACAAGCCAATGCACCAATGTTCTAAAAATTGGTCTAGACGCTGGGAGTTGACGAGCCGGCCGGATTAACCTATAATCGTTTCAGATAATCGGCTGACTTTGGGTGAGCGCCTGGGCTCTACCTAGGTGGACTGGGCACTCTAGGCGGATCATATCAAAACTGAAGTCTGAAAAGGGGAATCACCGAAGCCGTTTCTACCTTGTGTTCTCCCTTTCGTTTCGCAATCCCTCTCTCCCTCCTCTAACCTACGCTTGCGCATCTCTCTCTTCTCCGATCTGCGATTCTATCGATCACCACTATGTCCATTTCTCTTCTCCGATCTCTTGGTCTATTAGTCATTATCTCACTGCTGCGCGCGTCTCTCTCCTATACTGGAATACATTAGTGTCTCCATCCTCGTAAATTTATCTATTATGTCATCTATTAGGCATATTGACTGAACGATTGGTTAGACATATTGAATCATTGATAAATGGTTTTGGGTTTTGAAACGTATCAGACCATTAGATAAGAATCGTATGATTAATAGATTATATGAATTTAATCATGATTATTGATCCATGTTTTTGCTTTTTGAAACGCATTAGGCCATAGTGTGATAATTGATTAAACATTTTTGATGAATGCTTTGGACTAATGCTTATGTTGTTCATCGATCATGAATCCATAATTATGATTTTACTATTTTAGATTAATATAACTTTAGATTGTGTACTTACACGTACTTATATGAGCATTTGCCAAACACAATTAGCTATAATAAGCCACGTTCATGGTACCGCCAGCGGTACTAATTCCCGCCAGCAGGGTGACCTACGGAAACACAGCCAAGCAGGCTACCGCCTGAGCCCCTGCTCACCCCCAGATCACAGCTGAAGCGCCGCCACGCACCGCGTCAAGATGGCATCAGAAGCTCCAGAAGCTGGGAACTAAAGCATATCAGTCCCACATCAAAAACATGGAAGAGATCAACCTCTTCCCCATCTATAAAAGGTTTTCTCCTCTCTCCTCATTAATTACACATTTAATACTCACCTATTGTTACTCTGTCAATATAAATACATTGACTAACTTACGCATCGGAGAAGACAAGACCGCCCAATGCGGTCTCCCCCTGATGCCCTTTGTATTTCACTTGACAGGTAGCGGACGTCATCAGGTCATTTGAGTAGCAGTCCGCCCATCGGACTAGCGTTAGTAAAGGTTAGGCTACCGCCCAATCTTAAACATTAACATTGGCGCTGTCTGTGGGAATCCTTGAACGAAAAGCCATCCCATTACATCCACCAGGACTAACGGTAGCGGGAGAAATGTTGAGGAGCCGACAGATCAATCTGCCAATCCCCACCCCGCCAACCCTGCAACTGACGTTAACCCAGCAGTCAACGTTAACCTCACATTATTCAACACTCCAATCAACCCTAGCATGGAGCCGCCAACAATGCATCAGGTCCCACCCAGCCACAACACAGCGGAAACTCGACCTTTGCAGTCTTCCACCTGGTTAGGACCTCTCCGCCATGTACGAGTTGGCACTGGCGGATCTTCACAAGGCAAACAAAGAGCGCGAACAAGAGCGCAGGGAAAAGGCCGAGGCCCAAAAGCAGGTGGTCACTTTGATGTCAAAGTTCGACGAACTGAAGAGGGCCCTGGAAGCAAACGCCAACCTAGCACAGAGCGAGCAATCATAAAGCACGAGGAGTAGCTGACCCAACGTCTGCGCATTCCCAGCAATACAAATGCAAGTACCATTGAACCCACTTGAGCGATTGGGAATGGGTCCACCTCCGCCACCCCGACAGCCCGACTAATGTTGGAGCAGGAAGCGGAATCCCAGCCAAGCACTATCCGCTCCGCATCCAGGACTAGAACAGAGGGAAATCCACCTGCTCCCCGGCGGGAACTGGTCCGGCAAAACCTCCAGGTGGGATTCTCAGACGGGGCAACCGCCCTAATCCTCGAAAAAATGTAGCAACTCGAGCAAAGGCTAGCCAGGGCAGAAGCAGGCGCCCCATCGCCAACTCAAAATCCGCTGTTTGCATTAAGACCGGGACCATTCACCACCAGAATCTTGCAGGCCGTCAGACCAACACATGCAAAAACACCAAAGATGCCCCATTTCAGCGGTCTGACGGACCCCTTCGTCCATATGGACACCTTCAAGAAGGTAACAAACAATACGGGATTCAACGACGCCACCCTTTGTCATCTGTTTAGCGAAATGCTAGATAGTGAGGCAATGAGCTGGTTTTTTGAGTGTCCGCCAGGATCCATAGACTCATTCCATGCATTATCAAACACTTTCTAGTCAAGATTCATCTTGTTGGCTGCCGGACATCACAACACAAGTCAGCTATTCAACATCAAGTAGAGCACTGACGAAACGCTAAAGGCCTTCGTCACCAGGTGGAGAGCGGTTGCATCCAGGTGCCGCGACCTTGATAAGACAATGGCTTTGGCCTCCTTTAAGCAGGGGCTCCTAAAGGGACCATTTCTCTATCATCTCAACTACAATCATCCAAATGCCTCATATGACCATGTCATGAGCGAGGCCATCCTCCACGCGCAGGCGGAGTTCATTACATATGGAGAGACCCCACCACCTCTGGCCAACGCCAACAAAACCCTTTCAACCTTCCTCTAGCCAACAGGAAACCGCTAACAAGCCCCCTGCCACGCCGCCAAATGACAAGAAAAGAGAATGGCAGCAGGGCGGCTACCAGAACAAGCGACAAAGGGATCAGCACTATCACGAGGGCAATCGCTCAACCCACGGGGATAACTGTAACAAGCAGGTGGAAACTTCCCAACGGTATGCAGTGTTCACAGTCCCCACAGCCACGTATGAAGAAATATACGATCAGTGCAAGGACCATATTCCGCCACCACCACCAAGGAAATACCCAAGAACATGCAAGCCACGAAACACTGGCAAGTGGTGCAAGTACCATGAGGATAGCGGCCACAACACCAATAACGGCAACGCTCTTAAAACTTCAATCGAGACTTTGTATTGTGACGGTAAGTTGGAACAATTCAAGGAGCGACAACCACTACTGGTGGTCGCTAACATCGAGCCCATGTGTCGCATTAACACTATCGACGGCGGGGCCCCCATCACCAACATGTCTCACAGAGCAAGAAAGCGATATGCATGTGCTAACCACCCCAAGGAAGTTTGCAACATCCGCTACGAGCGTTCCGCCAAACAACCAAAATCTAGATGGGAACCCATCACCTTCTCTAAGGAGGAGGAGCGAGGAGTACATCTCCCCCACGACTATCCATTCTTGATCGATGCCATGCTCGACAAATGGTCAGTGGGAAGGGTCCTCGTTGATAGTGGATCCACTGTCAACTTCATCTTCAATGGCTGCTACGGCCAACTCCAGCGGAACAGAAAGTTGCTCCAGGATCACGAGCCGTTGCTCAACTTCTCCGGCGACGTCACACAACCGCTAGGTTCTGACTACATGAGCCTAGCCATAGGCGCTAGTCTATGCACAGTGGAAATTCATATAGAATTCATCATCGTTGACTGCTTCAATTCATATAACACCATCATTGGTCGACCGGCGCTCAACAAGCTGAAATGCGTCATAGCCGGATACATGCTTCTCATGAAGTTCCCCACACCCAATGGGACAGGCTGCGTGAAGGGTAGTCAGCAACTGGCATGAGAATGTTACTCAACAACTGTAACACGGTCGACACGCAGCCATGAAATCCTAACAGTAGGAAATCATACGCCACCGGCCAACATCTTTGAAGATCCCAGGGATGACGAGGTGATGCGCCTAAAAGCAAGCGCATAATTTAACCCTAAAAATATCATAGTAGTATAAGCAAGTAGGGATCGTTCTATTCCGGGGATTGAGGGTACACCTGTCATTGTCAAACAATTAAACAATTAAAATTAAAACAAAGTATAATATTTACAAAGATATAACAAAATATATACATATTTACGAAAAGGGGGATTTTGTTTTTGGTTTTTCGAAAATAAAACTAAGTTAACAAAACAATTAAAATGCAAAAACATAAAAATACGAATGGAATGAGAGAACAAAGATCAAAATCGAAACATATGATTAAAATTGACTCAAACCCTAATATTGTTCATCTAAGTCATGAGAAAGGAGTTGATCATGTGAAACATTCGAAAGCAAATGAATTCCCATTTTTTACTTTTCAATGCTAATTAACCTAAGCGAAAGCACCTAGATTAATCCTATCAAACATGCAATCAAACCCTAGAAAGCTAGTCAATCATGTCATGTTTAACGCATTACACATAGAGAAAGGCTATCAACTCAAGTGTACAACTTAGTATGGAAAAGTCCACCTAATTGCAATTCTCTTTAATTAAATTCGATCTTTGTACAAAACCTTTACTACTTTGATTCAAGTTTACACAAAACGAAAAGTCGATTTCATGTTCTTAAACCTAGCACCAATTATATCGAAACCCTAAGTGTTTGCAACCACATAAGATTAAAATACAAAAGTTATCTATAACGCAAATTTAATTAAACAAACCCACATAAGCAACTCTCGAATCACAATAATATGAATCTGAAAATTCTCAATTAATCATAAAAATTCCAGAAATTAATATTTGTTCAAACACATATGTCAACTAGTTCATAACCAACGAAATTCAAAGCAAAGGTTACAAAGGAGAATCGGATTACACCGTGAGATGGAGATGGTGATGAACGATTGATGTGGTGGTCTCTTGAATCTCGAAAGCAAGCTTCAAGGTTGGAGATGGATGATGGATGCTCACGGCTATGCTTCTTCTCCCTTGGCCTTGCTTGAACTCGTGGAGATGACTAGAGGATGGAGAAACTCACAGCTATGCTAAGAAGATTTTCTGATTTTTTTCTAAAGTGTAAATTGTATGTGGGAGAGGAACCCTTGACGTTGAGAAAAGGGGAGAATATATAGGGGCACGGCTAGGGTTCTCCAAGCAATCAGAAATTTCCACATCACTTCAACCAATGGTATGATGCCAAGTAAGCTTGTGATGTGGTCCAACCAATCATAGAATGCCAAGTAAGCCTTGTGATGTGTTCCAACCAATCATAATTCTCTAAAATACCTCCCTAATATTTAATTGCCGAATTTCCTTGAAATTATTCTGATTTTCTTCATCAATTTCGGCCAACATTCCTTTAGGGAATTTAGGGATGAATCTAGACGCCTTTTTAGCTTTTCCTTGGTGCACACATATTTTCCTTCCATAAATATCTCCCTTGAATCTCTCTTGGCGTCATCTCCTTGATTATTTCTGATTTTCACGTTGGCAATCACACCAAATTATTCCTCCAACAATATTTCTTTCCATAAAAGTCTCCCAAGAAAATCTCTCCTTGAAATCCTCAATCAATCATCTTTAATTCCCACGTTGTCACCTTGTTTTCCTTAAGTATTACAGGGCAAATTTAATCCCCAAGGAAAATATATTTTCCTTTTAAAAACTCTTCCTTGAATCTCTCCCTTGATTTCCTCTTGGCATATATTTTCTGATTTTCCACGTCATTTTCTTGCCATGTCATCTTCATGAAGCTTCTCTTTCCATTTATGAACTCAATTCAGCTTATTTATTCCAAAAACCTGAAAATAGAAGCTTTCTAAAATAAGAAATGGAAACTTTCTTAAACTAAAATGGAAACTTTCTAAAAATGGAAAATAGAAACTACAAAACGGAAACTTTCTACAATTAGGAACCTTCCCATTCGAAGAATGGAAACTTTCCTAAACAGAGTTTTATTAAGGAAATAACGCAGAAAATATAGGGAAATAACAGTTAAAACGTCGCATTAAAATGCTCCTATCAAATTCCCCCACACTTAGCTTTTGCTAGTCCCTTAGCAAAATCACACAAAGACACACACTAAGACTCAACGAAAATTTAAAGACTCAACCAAACGAAAATTCTATTGCCCTTCAACTTTTTGTCTCAGCAATCTCTTACTTTCACAACACCAAGATTAGCACTTAACCAAGAGTCAATGTTTAAGCATTCGAGAGTTAATTGAAACACATAATTTACACATACACAAGTAGGACTTGGTTGTAACAATGGTGATGGGTTCTGTCAAGCATGTTTCAAACAAGCTTGATTCAATCCTCACAAGGCATATCCACTCTTTCTTCTCTCAGAATTCAAGGCAATGCTTAAAAGCTTATACACTCAAGTATATGTGAAAGATAGCAAGTATATCACATATTATATGAAACGAAAGCACATGTATATTTTTCTTTTAAAGATCTCATGAAAGGTACCAACTACTTGCACAGATGGACCCAAGCCATATGTTCAACTCTTGTAACTCATCTCCACATCAAGGGCTGTCCCATCTTAAGGATCAAGAAGGTCTTCTCAAGGGTTGTAATGGGGCTAAGGCTCAAGGTTTAAAGAAACGAAAGGTAAGGATTTATCAAAGTGTCCTAAAAACCTAGCAGAGCACATGTAAATGTAGAGACTTCAAGAAATTCCAGCAAGGCATTGTAAAAACGTCACTTTCCCTAGGGGTGATCATAAAAGGGCCTAATGTCTTCATGTTGGGCCCAATCTTCACTCTAAACTTCCTTTGAACTCTAGTGAATTGGACAAAGGCCATATTTTCTGTAATGGGCCTTCAGTTCAAAGTAAACTCCAAAATCACTAAGTATGGGGGACTAAAATCCATAAACATTTTTCTTTCTTTTAGCCGTACACATTTTTTTCTTTTTCACTTTCTTTTCCTCGGCTTTTTCACACATTTTTTTTTTCTTTATGGATAAGTCTACCCCCACACTTGAACTTTCACCTCTTCTCAATTTTCATCCTTAGCACCAAACCCACGTAGTATGTCTCAAAAGATAGCTCCACTAAGTTCTTAGAACAAAGGGTAGGGTTGTAACAATACTAAGCTTCATGGTTAAGGATTTTAAGGGTGATGAATGAAAAGGCTTAATGTAGGCTCAAAGGGGCTTATCTAGGGGGGTCCCACGATGGGCACAATTAAGGACACAGGTTTATTTGGCAATGGTGGTAATTCCTAGGGTGCCTCTATCCTTTCCAGAATCAGGGCCATGTATTGATATAACGTTTCAACAAGCACAAGAGTGAATTCTAGCATTCTCTAGTCCATCAAACTTAATCTATGGCAAGTAGTCAATCAAGATGAAAGAATAATGAGATCATCAAAACATCACCAAGAAAATAAGAATATATATTTTCGATTCACTCCAAGAAAAAGGGACATGGGCTCAATTATCTCACATGGGTTTATATGAATCAAAACTCATCTTAACATGCTCATATTCTGTACCAAAGTCACGAAATCCATATCCACTACACATGCATACATTTTTCATATATCTCAATTAACCAAAGAATACCATTTTAGAAATCATCTCAATTTTGTGATCCTCTTTTAATCATGATTTCAGAGATATAGAATCATCCTAGACAGTTGAAAGGGCATCCTAAGACTCAAAACAAAAACAAAAGAAACGAAAATTTTTAAATTTTTGACATTTTTCACTTTTTTTGTATTTTTCAATATATGACTCCAGATAAAAGTGTAAATCCCTTCCCCCACACTTAAATATTGCATTGTCCTCAATGTAATCAATCATAAGCATGCAATGAAACAATTAAGCATATAGGAATGGAATTTACGAAAAGACTACAAAAATAAAGGAGAAAATTATAAAGTAAAAGAAATAGCGAAAGAGAAAGCAAATCTGTGTTATTGAAGACTCCTTCACAGCTGCTTCTGAATTGGGTTGCCTCCCAAGCAGCGTTTGAATTTAACGTCTTTCAGCCAGACGGTACCTCCATTAAATAAAGTTAGTGACTATAATTAACAAAGAAATACAAAAAAAATATATATATATATATATATATATATATATATATATATAAACAAGTATAACAAGTTAGTGAATTACAAACTACATGTAATATTAACAAGTTAAGTACACAAGTTAACAAGTCAGTACATAAGACACAAGTTAAGTACACAAGTGAGTAAAAAAAAAAAACACGAAAAATATTTACACAAGTGTTTTTTTTTTTTTCTTTTCTTTCTTTGTACGAAAATACTTAAAAATATTTACATTCTTTCCTTTCCTTTACAATTATTTTCAACACTTAGGTACGGGAACAGGGAGTCTCGATGTGCAATGGGACTGAAACAGCTACCCTTTTCAAGACTATGTTTAATCCAATATACCTTAGTGAATCACAATATTTTCGTTTGTTATATATATCATTGATATCAAATTAAATTCCAAGCGGTAAATCAAGAGGACGTGCGGCCCAAGTATAGTCGTCTAGACACCAAGTCCCTCCTACATCCTTTGGGCAACCTTACTGAAATGGCCAGGTGGGGGAGGACGAACACGAGAGGAAAAATCCATTTTGGCATGAGCTACTCCCACATAGTGGTTTAGGCCCATTTGTAAGCACTTCTGGATTCAAAAACCCGTCATGAACGTTGTCCCCTTCCTAGACACCATTCCACATAGGCTATACTTACTAAGATGAAAAAGGTCCTAAGTGTGAAGACAGTTCAACAAGTGTTAATAAAGGCCGCCCTCAACCTTAAGGGACCTGAACTAGGTACCAATAAGGGGTTTAGGCCAATATTAACAAACGCGACTTCACCTATTCCATTCAATTTACAACTTACAATTAAAACTCGTATTCAACAATATAAAAAACAACCTAAGTAAATTAATTAATCTATGTTTCGAACAAAATATATACAACAAATATTCACAATTTAACAAGTGATTTTTCAATCCCCGGCAACGGCGCCAAAAATTGATGCGCCTAAAAGCAAGCGCATAATTTAACCCTAAAAATATCATAGTAGTATAAGCAAGTAGGGATCGTTCTATTCCGGGGATTGAGGGTACACCTGTCATTGTCAAACAATTAAACAATTAAAATTAAAACAAAGTATAATATTTACAAAGATATAACAAAATATATACATATTTACGAAAAGGGGGGATTTTGTTTTTGGTTTTTCGAAAATAAAACTAAGTTAACAAAACAATTAAAATGCAAAAACATAAAAATACGAATGGAATGAGAGAACAAAGATCAAAATCGAAACATATGATTAAAATTGACTCAAACCCTAATATTGTTCATCTAAGTCATGAGAAAGGAGTTGATCATGTGAAACATTCGAAAGCAAATGAATTCCCATTTTTTACTTTTCAATGCTAATTAACCTAAGCGAAAGCACCTAGATTAATCCTATCAAACATGCAATCAAACCCTAGAAAGCTAGTCAATCATGTCATGTTTAACGCATTACACATAGAGAAAGGCTATCAACTCAAGTGTACAACTTAGTATGGAAAAGTCCACCTAATTGCAATTCTCTTTAATTAAATTCGATCTTTGTACAAAACCTTTACTACTTTGATTCAAGTTTACACAAAACGAAAAGTCGATTTCATGTTCTTAAACCTAGCACCAATTATATCGAAACCCTAAGTGTTTGCAACCACATAAGATTAAAATACAAAAGTTATCTATAACGCAAATTTAATTAAACAAACCCACATAAGCAACTCTCGAATCACAATAATATGAATCTGAAAATTCTCAATTAATCATAAAAATTCCAGAAATTAATATTTGTTCAAACACATATGTCAACTAGTTCATAACCAACGAAATTCAAAGCAAAGGTTACAAAGGAGAATCGGATTACACCGTGAGATGGAGATGGTGATGAACGATTGATGTGGTGGTCTCTTGAATCTCGAAAGCAAGCTTCAAGGTTGGAGATGGATGATGGATGCTCACGGCTATGCTTCTTCTCCCTTGGCCTTGCTTGAACTCGTGGAGATGACTAGAGGATGGAGAAACTCACAGCTATGCTAAGAAGATTTTCTGATTTTTTTCTAAAGTGTAAATTGTATGTGGGAGAGGAACCCTTGACGTTGAGAAAAGGGGAGAATATATAGGGGCACGGCTAGGGTTCTCCAAGCAATCAGAAATTTCCACATCACTTCAACCAATGGTATGATGCCAAGTAAGCTTGTGATGTGGTCCAACCAATCATAGAATGCCAAGTAAGCCTTGTGATGTGTTCCAACCAATCATAATTCTCTAAAATACCTCCCTAATATTTAATTGCCGAATTTCCTTGAAATTATTCTGATTTTCTTCATCAATTTCGGCCAACATTCCTTTAGGGAATTTAGGGATGAATCTAGACGCCTTTTTAGCTTTTCCTTGGTGCACACATATTTTCCTTCCATAAATATCTCCCTTGAATCTCTCTTGGCGTCATCTCCTTGATTATTTCTGATTTTCACGTTGGCAATCACACCAAATTATTCCTCCAACAATATTTCTTTCCATAAAAGTCTCCCAAGAAAATCTCTCCTTGAAATCCTCAATCAATCATCTTTAATTCCCACGTTGTCACCTTGTTTTTCCTTAAGTATTACAGGGCAAATTTAATCCCCAAGGAAAATATATTTTCCTTTTAAAAACTCTTCCTTGAATCTCTCCCTTGATTTCCTCTTGGCATATATTTTCTGATTTTCCACGTCATTTTCTTGCCATGTCATCTTCATGAAGCTTCTCTTTCCATTTATGAACTCAATTCAGCTTATTTATTCCAAAAACCTGAAAATAGAAGCTTTCTAAAATAAGAAATGGAAACTTTCTTAAACTAAAATGGAAACTTTCTAAAAATGGAAAATAGAAACTACAAAACGGAAACTTTCTACAATTAGGAACCTTCCCATTCGAAGAATGGAAACTTTCCTAAACAGAGTTTTATTAAGGAAATAACGCAGAAAATATAGGGAAATAACAGTTAAAACGTCGCATTAAAATGCTCCTATCACGAGGAGAAATACGTAAGAAAGGAGCCTGTAAACCCAGAAATATCCTTGAGGGTTATCAGCATCTCCGCCGAACATCCAGAGCGGACAGTCCGAATCGGCACTCAGCTAGCCCCAGAGATAGCGGCAGAGCTCACTCAATTTCTACGTGACAACGCAGCCTTCTTTGCATGGTCTTACGCTGACATACCGGACATCTCCCCTGAGGTCATCACACACAAGTTGAGCATAAAACCATCATTCTACCCAGTCAAACAATGACGACGAGCATTTGATGAGGAAAGATATCACGCAATTGGCGAAGAGGTCGCCAAGCTCCAGGGCGTTGGATTCATCTGCCAGGTGAATTACCCTCGGTGGATTTCCAACCTTGTCATGGTCATGAAACCTAGCGGAAAGTGGCGGATGTGTGTCAACTTCAAGGCCCTCAACAAGGCCTGCCCCAAGGATAGTTTCCCGCTACCCCGCATTGATTAACTGGTAGACGCAGCTGCTGGACACGAGTTACCCAGCATGATGGACGCCTTCTTCGGCTATAATCAGATCAGGATGCACCCCGGAGACCAGGAATGCACCACCTTCACCACCGACAAGGGCCTATACTGTTACAATGTCATGCCCTTCGGTTTGAAGAACGCTGGTGCTACCTATCAACGGTTGTTGAATGCCATGTTCGCTGAGCATCTTGGCAAGATCATTGAGGTCTACATGGACGACATGTTAGTCAAAAGCATCAAAGCCAGCGGACACGTGGCAAACCTCAGGATTATATTCGCCATCCTCTTGGCCTATGGTATGCACCTCAACCCAGAAAAGTGTTTCTTTGGCGTCACCGCCAGTAAGTTTCTGGGGTACATTGTCATTGAACGGGGGGCATAGAGGCCAATCCTAACAAGGTGCAAGCCATCCTTAACATGAAGGCTCCGGAGTGGAAGGTGCACGTTCAGAGCCTCCAAGGCAAACTAACCGCCCTCTCGCAGTTTATCTCCACACTCACTGACAGGTGCCTCCCATTTTTCGAAGTTTTGAAGAGGACCCACAAGAAAGTAATTGACTGGACCCCAAACTGTGAGGCGTCATTCCAGAGCTTAAAGGAATACTTGGCAGCAGTCCCACTTCTGTCCATCCATGTACAGAGGGAGGTATTGTACATCTACCTAGCGGTATCACAATCAACGGTTAGTTGCGCCATTGTACGACGAGAGAACCATGAGGAGCTCCCAGTCTTCTACGCCGGTAGAGGCTTGAAAGGGGCAAAGACAAGATACCCCCCCATTGGAGCAGCTCGCTCTCTCACTCATCGTCTCAGCTAGGCCACTCGGCCAGTACTTTTAGGCCCACACAATTCATGTACTAACAAATCAGCCGCTGAGGCAAGTGATGCAGAACCCTGAACACTTCGGACACCTCAACAAGTGGGCTATCGAGCTCAGCGAGTTCGATATTGAGTACAAACTGAGAACCAAAATGAAGGGCCAGGCGGTGGTGGATTTCATCGCTGAGCTCACCGAGTGTCAGGATGAACCCAGCCCGGAAGCGGAGGTCAACACAGAAATGGTAACCGCTGAGAAGGCAGTCCCCTAGAATGGTCAGACTGGAACCTCCATGTAGATGGCTCCGCGTGTGCCAAAGCCTGTGGCGCCAGAGTTATCTTGACGAGGCTAGGGGGACTCGACGTGGAATACGCATTAAAATTCAATTTCACAGCCTCAAACAACATGGCAGAGTATGAAGCGCTCATTGCAGGACTACTCCTCGCCATTGACTCAGGGGCTGACAGCGTTAACATATTCAGCGACTCCCAGCTAGTTGTCAACCAAGTCAACGACAGTTTCGAAGCCAAAGACAAACAGTTGGCGGCATACTTGGGTTATGTCAAGATGCTTCTCAGGAAGTTCAAGTTCCACACCATCACACAGATCCCCAGAGAGAAGAACGCCAAGGCTGATTCCCTGGTAAGGTTAGCAACCGCTCAACCGCACCAGAGTCCAGCAGACACAAGGGAAGAGGTCCTCGATAAGCCAAGCATCACCAGGACTCTGGCGGAAATCTTCAACATTGAGATCAATCCCAGCTGGATGGACGAGATAATTGAGTACAAGGTCAATGGAACGCTGCCAACCGACAAGGTCGAAGTGCGGCAACTTAAGCGGAGGGCAACCCGCTACAACATCCAGAATGGAAAACTTTACCACCAAGGGTTCACCCATCCCAACCTTCGGTGTCTGACCCCTAAGGAAGGCAAGGTTGTTCTATCAATGATACATGTTGGAGAGTGCGGCAACCATTTGGGAGCCAGATCATTGGCAAATCGCACAATGCGACAGAGATATTTTTGGCCCACACTAGGCGACGACGCCAGACAAGTCTCACGGTCATGCCACAAGTGTCAACAATACGCCGACCTACTCCACGCCCCAGCGGAGCCCCTCTCCATCATTATCGGTCCATGGATCCATTCCACTTGGGGCCTCGACCTAATGGGCAAGTTTCTAACCGCCAAAGGTCAATTCAAATACATCATTGTCGCCATCGACTACAACAGCAAGTGGATAGAGGCAGAACAGCTGACGACAATAACTACTGCCAAGGTAACCCACTTCCTCTGGAAGAACATCTATTGCCGCTACGGAGTCCCTCACACAATCATCACAGACAATGGCACACAGTTCAACAACAAGGAACTCATATCCTTCACCGCCAACCTGGGCACTAAGATGAGCTTCGCATCCATCGCTCACCCCCAAACCAAAGGCCAAGTCGAAGCAGTAAACAAGATAATCAAGAGGCTGCTCAAAAAGAAGCTCGACGACGCCAAGGGTTTATGGGCGGAAAAACTCCCGGAAGTTTTGTGGGCCATCCGGACTACCCCAACTTCCTCCACCGACGAAACACCATTATGTATGATGTTCGGCACTGAGGCCATCCTGCCCATTGAGGTCGCACAACCTACCGCCAGAGTCGAGAGCTACCACTCCGAGACCAACGGCGAAGGCATCAACCTCGACAAAGACCTCCTCGAAGAGAAACGCCACAGAGCCCATCTACACAACTTGCAAAACAAGCAATGAGTATCACGTTTTTATAACGCCAAAGTCAAAGCTAGGAACCTCCAACTGGGGGACTGGGTCATGAAGGAAGTCATTCCACTGCCAACGGCACTCCACCGAACTTGGGAAGGACCATACAAAATAGTGGAGGTCGTCAGCCCTGGCACCTTCTACTTAATGGACAAGGATGGCGTCACCACGACCCACCCTTGGAATACTGAACACCTTCAGTATTATTACAAATAGTTATGCTGCCACCCAAGAGCATCTTGACTTAGCTAAATTTTTGTCCCATATTTAGCTAAGGGAAGCTACCCAACAGGTACAACCCCGCTTTTGTAAACGCTGATCAATCAGCTATCAATGAAACGAGGAATTATTCAAACCATTGTCACCAAGTCTAGCACAAGAATTAACTGGCAACGCCAACAACATTCGGCGGACCACGTCAGCTACATCGTGCACTTGGAACAATTTTAATTCCTTTAATGTTTCGTTGACTAGCAAAAGCACAAGTCAAAACTCTAACGGTATACCAACATTCAAACAACAATTCAATAGACGCAATCCCACACTTGGCAAAATTTCAGAAGAAATAGCAATACTTCATATATCTAGGGTCAGGACTCCTCAGCGGCATTGCATTACAAAAAAAAAAAAAAGCTAGGGAACTGCCGGTCTGCAAGGATTGTCGGGATCGTCGGCAGCGGTCTCTTCGCCCACCGGCAGCTAAACAATAGCCAGGGGCTGGTCTGATCCGAGTGATTACACGCATTTTTATACGCGTAATTGCACTCTAAATACTAGAATTGAGGTAATCTTTAAGTCAATTATTATGTAAGTAATCCATTTTTATTTATTTTGTAGAAAATAAGCGGAGTTGCGGAAATGAGAGAAAATTGGACGAAATTAGAGCAATTCAAGACTTTCGACAAAAGGACAAAATTGAGGATAGCTTAATTAAGCAATTATGCTTAATTAAGTTTGATCGGTTAATTAACAAATACATAAGCATGCAGCACGTGAGGAATTTATGGGCTGGTTGCCTATGTTTATGTTCAGACCATTAGTTTCTTGACATGTGGCATTCATCTCCTTGTCTTACCAAAGTTATCAGCACACGTGGTCTTCATCTAATTAACCACTAACTCTTGACTTTTCTTGCTCTCTCACAAACTGACCGAGACTGCTTATATATATACACACATTCTCATGGAGAAGAGAACCCTAGACGGAACAGTAGCCGAACCACAGCCGAACACAGGGGGCAGCCTTTGGGCTGCTCTCTTTCCCTTCTTCATTTTCTTTCCTCCTCACCAAAATCCACACCACCTCACCAATTTTCTCTCCTCACCAAGATTTACATCTCCTCACCAAGATCCACCTCACTAAGATTCCATCTTCTCATCAATTCCACAAATTTCAAAGAGGAAGCCCAAGCATCAAGAATTTCATCACCATTATATTTGGGTAAAAGTGGGGAGTCATAATTCAAGGCTAGCCGCTTTATAGCAATTTGTGGCTTGTTCTTGTTACTCCTACTTCTCTTTACTTTGATTCTCTTTAAATTATGTATATTGATGTTTGTTTAATGATGGGTAGTGAGTAGATTTCTTGTTAGGGGTTAGGGTTGTGTCCCTAACCCAAATTTTGTGTAAAAGATGTTTAATTTAATGTAATGATGCAATTTTCATATGATGGATGCCTATATCTATTTTTGTTGGGTTAAAATGCATGTCTAGGAGCCTAGTCAACTCTAGGGTGTGTATTTTGAGCATGTCTAGGACGGAGTTAGAGGCTTGACTCCCTCTAATTCCTAAGCTAGAAACCTTTAATTTAGTATTCGAGGGGTTATAAGCATGGTGATTTACACCCGTTGCATGATTGCGCGGGCGGGTCGCTTAGTAGTCTAATTCCTCAATCTCTATGCCTTTTGATGTGAATTAGTGACCCTTGAACCGGCTCTAATTCATGTCAAGTGAGTTCCTACGACCCTTGAACCGGAGTAGGAATACCATGAAAGGGAATTTCGGTCCTTGAGCCTTGAACCGCCTTAGATACGACTACTGCTAAAATAAAAAATATGCATCTACATTAGATTAGCTTCCGACACATGAGATTTGGTGAAGGATCCTCCCTAGCACCCGACATTCCCATTTATATTGTTTACGCTTTCATTAATTTCTTTGCATTTTTATTAGTTGCTTTACATTTCATTACTTTTTGTTATGTTAAAATCAACTCACAAACATTGAACTATTCCACTCATTTGTGTATATCCACCACTAGGTTCTTAGTTTTGATTAGGCTTTGGTGAAAATCAAAACCGAGCATTACTAAGGCTTGGTGCCTTAGATTAGTTTTATTTTATTTTATTTGTTTTATTTCCTTTATTTGCTTAATGACTTTAGTTCCGACCACCCAAGGATTGTGAGTTAACCACTAATCCCCGTGGTACGATAAACTTTGGGCATAATATTTCCCTATCTTAACATTAATGATACGTATGCTTGCGTAAATGTGTATCCAAGTCACCGAGCCACGAGCAGTGGGGCTCGGTGTCATGATGGTCCCATCAGGGTGAGTGTGCGCCTCCAGAACATTGGCCCGGGACACTTCAGACTGAGTGGGCACGGGGGTCCGCTCAAGGTCATCCACCGGCGCATGATCACTCTCTCCGCTACCAGAGCGCACCCCACATGGATCAACAGAAGGCCCTCCTTCCTGCACCCGTGGCCGACTTGGTGTGCTCGCAGGCAGAGATGCCTTCACCCAGTCAATGGCGCCCTTCTGCTTCAGCAGCTCTAGATTGGCAGCAGCACCCCGCTTCGTCGCCTCCATCATGGTATGGTGATACTCCGTAAACTACTTAAACGCCTCTATGGCGGCGACCTCAGTGCGATCTTTCTCAGCACTCAGCCGGGCTACCTTAGCTTCCAACCTTTTCAGCTCCGTGGCCTTGGCAGTAGAATCCTTATGAATGATGTCGACCTTCTTGCCCTTAGCCGCCACCTGCTCCTTCAACAGAGCCATATCTTGCTCGAGCCGGTTAATCTTGTCGTTCTGCTCAAGATTTTGCTCAATGGGTACGCTAAGCTAGCCGCGGGCATCCAAGGAATCACACTCCGCCTTTGTCAGCCGCCGCTCCTTATCCGTCAGCCTAGCCTGAGTATCCGCCAACTACCCCTAAAGACGTTCATGTTCCTCCTGCAGTTGCAGCTCGGCCTAAGGCTGCTTTGAAATCGCCAGGAATAGCTCATGCAGCCCGACATACAAATGGCCTAACGCCGAGCAGAACGGCGATTGTTGAACAGCAGTTGGACGGACCGTCCCATCCAGTCCGCCAAAGCCCAGCCTCTCACACAGGTGGAACAGGAATTCCAGCTCTGGATCGGTTAGAAACTCCGCGTAGGCGGAGAATGAGTCCAGCCCGCCCTACGGTGCTTCCCCAGACATCGCTACGGTCACTTGTTGGAGGCCTGCTTCGTCTTCTTCTTCTTCTGGTGGGGCCCAATGGTTTCCGCGTCATTAGCCTCATCCTCTTCTTTATTGTCATTCTGCCGCCGCTTCCTTTGCAGAACAACCCGTGTAGTACCAGCGGTGGCAGGCCTTGAGGCTACTTGGGGCTCCAACCCAGCAATAGTAGCGGTTTCCTGCCTCGAAACCCCGCGCTCCCTCTGGGACCCACGTTGGTGGCGGGCGCTCTCTCTTTCGGCTGTGCAGGGGCAGCAGGTACTTGGCTCCCTCTGACAACCCCGCGATTGGCTGCAGCTCCCGCCTGAACCACGGGTGAATCGTTAGGGCCAACATGCGAGTGGTGCGGCATTGGCAGCACCACTAGAGCCTCTGACTGGCTCACTGCCAATGTTTGGGGGTCAACGACAGTGTGTTGGGCCACCAGCCTAGCGGCGTACATGCCCTCTAAAAAATTGGTCAACTCTGCGCAGTCCATAACTTTGGCAAATGCGTCGCGACTCACTTTGTTGCCTCGCGGAGAATCTAAAAAAAAAAAAGAAAAAAAGAAGAAACATAGTTAGCCCCATACAAATTGAGTTAGGGCATAGATCAGCGGAAGACACTTACCAAGTGCGCGGGTTTACTCTTGACGGACCAACAACTCCCAGCCGGTAAGAAGACCTAGGTCAAGCAGATTGCGATTCCGCCAACAACCTCTAATCCTCACCACGTGACACTCTTCCTCGCGCGTCAAAGTATACCACAAGCCCGCTACAAAAAAAAGAAGGGGAGTTAATGATTAGAACAAAATGAAGCACAATACAGACAAAAGTCGCCAACTTTGGGCAGCAGAGATCGGCGACAACCTCGGATATGTTGGAACTCCGACTTAATCCTGAACGACGGCGCCCCCTGATTCAACCCCGCTTGGTATTCCTAGCCCCGCCATGGCAACACAGAAGGTGCCCCGCCAGGCAGACATGGAGTCCTTCAAATTCTCAATTAGCTTGGGTACCCCCTGACGGCGGCTCAAGTTCACCTGCCCGCTGCAACCTTGGTGCTTCACGTACACCAACTATTAGGGCAAACCTGCCCAAAGGCGACGCCGAACTCGCATACCAGAATCTGGAGGTTGGGGAGTAGCGGCAAGGTTACACCTTGGCGGAAGATGGCCTCATGGACGGCCGCATACCTCGCTGGCAAAATGGAAGCCTTTTCCTCAGCGGTCGGCGAACGCATCTTCACCACTTCGGGCAAGCGGAAGACCCGCTTCATACGTTGGACGGCGACCACAGTCATGGGCCCTCCTGGCTCATCCATGGTGGTACCTTCACTTAAAACCCAGGCGGACTCTATTTTTCCTTCGCCAATGTCTCCCTCGTCAGCAGAACCGCTAGTGGAGCTATTGCTCGCTAACCTCTCCTTGCGCCTATTTTCAGCGGCGGCCTCCTCCCTCGCCCTCGAACTCTCTGGATGACCGGCACGACCCATGTTAACTTCCGAAGGTATAGTCTGTAGCGGGACGATGTCTAACGGTTCAGACAGTAAGTTTCCTGCAGGGGAAAACGGACACAATGAGTCAATAAACACCCTATCCGCCACGCTGAGCGACACGTAAGACCCGGAATCCAGGTAAGTTAGTTCCAAACCGATCTACCCTAACCCCATAGCAGTTTTCAGTCAAAAACACCAAGAACATTTAACTAGAAAGCACCAAAACAAGAACACAGCGCATATATACCAAAAACCCATATTCGACCATCTAGCTAACAGATGAATCCCAAACCCCGATCAAACACATACACCCACCCCCAGAACCCAGTCTAGACCCTCAAACACAATAGGGACTGCTAGAACTCAATACAAATAGCAAACACAGAAACTGACAAACGAAAAACCCAATAAAATAGGGATGAGTTCAGAATACCAACCTCTAAGATGAAAAGTCTGGTATGCTTGAGGACACTCGTCTTCGCTGCAAGAGGTCTTCGTCCTCCGGAGATCGACAACTTCAAGGAATCGCATAATCTTCTTCTCGGACAATAGAGGGTAGCTTGAAGACGATGATATCAGTTCAAAGTGCAAAGTGTTGAACCACTCGATTTCCCTCTCTTTTATGTCAACATCAAACAAATCTCCACCGTCCGCTGAAAAACAACATCACATGACAATCGTACACGTGGCCCACGATCGAACTTACTCTCTGGATTAACCGAGGCGACGCCTCGGTTACAAAATCAATTTTCACTCGGATTAATGGCGAGGAGACGGGCGTGCTACAGAGACGTTATTCCACACACTAGCCCAATACATGCTGGCCACGTGTCGGGCACCGTCAGACGAAGCGTCTGGCCAAAGCAACAAACGAAAAGGCAGGTAACAAATCGTGAAAAGCGAGACAGTCTCCGCTAAGCGCAGCACCGCTAGCTGAATTTCTCCCTTTTCATCTTGCAAGTGAGACAGTCTCTGCTAAACGCAACACCGCTAGTGGAACTTCTCAATTTTCGTCTTGCAAGCGAGACAGTCTCCGCTAAGCACAACACCGCTAGCGGAACTTCTCCCTTTTCATCTTGCAAGCGAGACAGTCTCCGCTAAGCGGAACTTCTCCCTGTCGTCCATCAGGCAGAATACTCTCCGCTAACCTCAACACCGCTCGTCGAGTTCACAAAGAGATCCCCGTGATGCTTCTAACAGCTCTCAATCGGCGGAGGGATGTCTACCAACAGCGTTTCCCAAGGCAACACCTCACTCTGACAATGACAGCCACGCGGCGTTGCAGTCAAGCAATGTCCCTCCGGGATAAGTAAGGGGACATGTCAACAGTCTTCGACAGCCCTGGTTAGCCACGTTGACCCCCGACACTAGGGTACCAAAGATTGGGCTAGTTACCCAACACCCTCTACTCAGCACAGCTTCCCCTTAACAAACAATGTACCCAACACCCTCTACTCAGCACAGCTTCCCCCACTCCCTGGAGGGCCTAGCAGGGGCCCACCCGAGGGGGTATAAAGCGTTTGCTCAGTAAATCCATGGTTGACACACTGATGCTAATTATGCTTTTGCAAGTCTAGCTGAAGTAAAGCTTCAACCGCTAGGCAACTCCCCAACCAAGATTGCCCTCCTTGACTGGGGACTTGGGGGACTTGTACTTACACGTAATTACATAAGCATTTGCCAAGCATAATTAGCTATAATGAGCCACGCTCATGCTACCGCCATCCGTACTAATTCCCGCTAGCATGGTGACCTATGGAAACACAGCCAAGCAGGCTACTACCTGAGCCCCGGCTCACCCCCAAATCACCGCGTTAAGATAGCATCAGAAGCTCCAGAAGCTGGGAACTGAAGCATATCAGTCCCACATCGAAAACGTGGAAGAGATCAGCCTCTTCCCCACCTATAAAAGGTTCTCTCCTTTCTCCTCATTAATTATGCATTTACTACTTACCTACTGTTATTATGTCAACAGAAATACATTGATTAACTTAGGCATCAGAGAAGAGAAGACTGCCCAACGCATTCTTCCTCTGACGACCTTTGTATTTTAATTGACAGGTAACGAAAGCTCTGAGAGCATCACAAGTAGCGGTCCGCCCATCGGACCAGCGTTAACCGAGATTTTGGCTACCGCTCAATCTTAGACATTAACATTGGCGCCGTCTGTGGGAACCCTTGAACAAAAGGCCATCCCACCACAACAAACACCATGACTAACTGTAGCGGGGGAAACGCTAGGAGCGAGTCAATCAATCTGCCAACCCCGCGGCTAACATTAACCCAGAGGTTAACGTTAACCGAGCACTATTCAACACTCCAATCAACCCTAGCGTGGATCCCCAGGGCTCATCCCAGGTCCCGTTAACCCAAACTGCAACGGAGGCCCGACCGGGCAGTAGTCGCCCACCAAACCAGGATCTCGCCGCTATGTATGAGCTGGCATTGGCGAACCTCCACAAGGCAAATAGGGAGCTTGAACAAGAGCGCAGAGAGAAAGCCGGGGCCCAAAAGCAAGTGGCCACGCTTATGTCAAAATTCGACGTACTGAAAAAGGCGCTGAAGGCAAACGTTAACCCAGTGCAGAGCGAGCAACCGCGGAGCACCAGACGTATTCGACCCAATACAGGCGGATTGGTACCCGTACCAATCATACATATGCATGTACCACTGAACCTACCAGAATTGGTAGGAATGGGGCCACCCCCCCTGCCCCGACTAATGTTGGAGCAAGAGGAGGAGTCACAGCCGCACACCAACCGCTCGGCAGCTAGGGCTAGAACTGAAGGTAATCCACCTGCCCTAAGCGGGAGATAGTTCAGCGGAATCTCCAAGCGGGGCCCGCTGGAGACGCAACCGCCCTAATCCTATAAAGAATACAACAACTAGAGCAACAGCTAATCCTGGCGGAGGCAGGAGCCCCAGCGCCAATTCCAAATCCGCTATTTGCGTCCAGACCAATACCTTTCACCACCAGGATCTTGCACGCCGTCAGACCAGCACATGCAAAAACACCAAAAATGCCACATTATGGCGGCATGACCGATCCCTTCGTCCATATGGATACATTCAAAAAAGTCACTAACAACAAGGGGTTTGATGACGCCACACTCTACCTCTTGTTCAGCGAAACACTAGATAATGAGGCAATGAGCTGGTTCTTTGAATGCCCACCAGGATCCATCGACTCCTTCCATGCACTATCAAACGCTTTCCTTTCTCGGTTCATCCTGCTGGCCGCTGGACATCACAACACAACTCAACTGTTCAACGTCAAGCAGGGAGCAGAGGAATCATTGAAGGCATTTGTTACCAGTGGCGAGCGGCAGCATCTCAGTGCCGCGATCTTCACAAAACAATGGCATTGGCAGCCTTCAAGCAAGGACTCCTCAAGGGACCATTTCTATATCACCTCAATTACAATCATCCAAATGTTGCGTATGACCACATCATGAGTGAGGCAATCATCCATGCAGAGGCAGAATTCATCACATATGGAGAAACCCCAATATCACTGCCAACACCTGCAAAGTCCACTCAACCCTCCTTGAGCTATCAGGAGACCGCTAACAAAATCTCTGCTACACTGCCAACTGATAAGAAGAGAGAGTGGCAACAGGGCAACTACCAAAGCAAGCGGCAAAAGGACCAGCATTACAGCAAGAGTAACCGCTCATCTCATGGGGATAACAGTAACAAACAGACGGAGTCCTCCCAGCGGTGCTCAGTGTTTACAGTCCTCACAGCCTCGTATGAAGAGATATACGACCAGTGTAAAGACCAGATCCCACCGCCACCCGCAAGAAAGTACCCAAGAGTGGGAAAATCAAGAAACACTGGCAAGTGGTGTAAATACCACGAGGACAGCGGTCACAACACCAACAATTGCAACGCTTTCAAAACCACTATTGAGACTTTATACCGTGATGGTAAGATGGAACAATTCAAGGTGCGCCAACTGCCGCCTGTGGTCACCAACATCGAACCCATGCGCCGCATCAACACCATTGACGGCGGTGCTCTGATCACCAACATGTCTCATAGGGAAAGAAAGCACTATGCACTCGCTAACCACCCCAAAGAAATTTGCAACATCCGCTATGAGATTTCCGCTAAACTCCCAAAGTCTGGTTAGGAACCCATTACCTTCTCGGAGGACGAGGAGTACATCTGCCCCATGACGATCCATTCTTGATCAACGCTATGTTTGATAAATGGTCAGTGGGAAGGGTTCTTGTTGACAGCGGATCCGCTGTCAATGTCGTATTCAATGGTTACTATAACCAAATCCAGCGGAACAGGAAAGTACTCCAGGATCACGAGCCCTTGCTCAGTTTCTCTGGTGATGTCACACAACCGCTAAGCTCTAATTACATTCGCTTAGTCATCGGCGCTAGCCCATGCACGGCGGAGATACATACAGAGTTCATCGTAGTCGACTGCTTCAGTTCATATAATGCCATCATCGGTCGACCGGCGCTCAATAAACTAAAATGCATCACAGCCGGATACATGCTTCTCATGAAGTTCCCTATACCCAACGGGATAGGCTGTGTGAAAGGAAGTCAACAGTTGGCACGAGAATGTTACTCAACAACGGTGGCACGATCGACGCACCGCCATGCGATCCTAACGGTAGGAAACCATGTACCAGCGGCCAATACTTTTGAGGATCCTTGGGATGACGAGGAGAAATATGTGAAAAAGGAGCCTGTCAACCCAGAGACATCCTTTGAGGGTTATCAGCATCTCCGATAAGCACCCTGAGCGGACGGTCCACATCGGCGCCTAGCTAGCCCCAGAGATAGCTGCTGAACTCACTCAGTTTCTACGTGACAATGCCGCCATCTTTGTATAGTCCTACGTTGATATGCCGGGCATCTCCCCTGAGATCATCACACACAAGTTGAGTATCAAACCATCCTTCTACCCTGTCAAGCAGCGGCGAAGGGCCTTCGATGAAGAGAGATATCGTGCAATAGGGGAAGAGGTTTCCAAGCTTCAAGGCATTAAGTTCATCCGCTAGGTCAGTTATCCCCAATGGATTTCCAACCTGGTCATGGTCAAGAAACCTAGCAGAAAGTGGTGGATGTGTGTCGACTTCAAAGGTCTTAACAAGGCATGCTCCGAGGATAGCTTCCAGCTACCCCGCATTGATCAACTGGTCGATGCAACTGCTGGACACGAGCTGCTCAGCAAGATGGATGCCTTCTCCAGCTATAATCAGATCAAGATGCACCCCGGCCACCAAGAATGCACCACCTTCACCACCAACAAAGGCCTATACTGTTACAATGTCATGCCTTTCAGTTTGGAGAACACCGGTGCAACTTATCAGCGGTTGATGAATGCCATGTTCGCTGAGCATCTCTGCAAGATAATAGAGGTATATGTGGACGACATGTTAGTCAAAAGTATCAAAGCTAGCGGACACATGGAAAACCTTAGAATCATATTCACCATTCTATTGGCTTATAGTATGGGCCTCAACCCGGAAAAATGCTTCTTTGGCGTCACCGCTAGCAAATTTCTGGGCTACATCTTCAGTGAACGGGGTATAGAGGCCAATCCTGACAAGGTGAAAGCCATCCTCAACATGAAGGCTCCGAAGTGGAAAGTGCACGTTCAAAGCCTCCAAGGCAAACTAACCGCCCTCTCTCGGTTCATTTCCAGGTACCTCCCATTTTTCAAAGTTCTGAGAAGACCCACAAGAAAGAAATCGACTGGACCCCAGACTGTGAGGCGGCATTCCAAAGCTTGAAGGAATACTTGGCAGCAGTCTCACTTCTCTCCATTCCTATACAGGGGGAGGAACTATACATCTACCTGGCGGTATCACCATCAGCGGTAAGTTGCACCATTGTACGACCAGAAGGCCAGGAGGAGCTCCCAGTATTCTACGCCGGCAGAGGCATGAACGGGGCAGAGACGAGATATACCCCCTGGAGAGGCTCGCTCTCGCACTCATTGTCACAGCTAGGTGCCTCCGCCAGTACTTCCAGGCCCACACAATTCATGTCTTAACAAACCAGCGGCTGAAGCAAGTAATGTAGAACCCTGAACACTCCGGATGCCTCAACAAGTGGGCCATCAAGCTCAGCGAGTTTGACATTGATTACAAGCCAAGGACCGCCATGAAGGGCCAGGCGGTGGCAGATTTCATTGCTGAGCTCACGGAACATCGATGAACCCAACCTAGGGGCAAAAGAGGCCAACACAGATATGGTAACCGCTGGGGAACCAACCCCCCAATAGCAGTCAGACTGGAACCTCCACGTGGACGGCTCCGCTTGAGCCAAGACCAGCGGTGCCGGAGTCATCTTGACAGGACTAGGGGGACTAAACGTGGAATACGCATTAAAGTTCAATTTCAAAGCCTCAAACAACATGGCAGAGTATGAAGCGCTCATTGCCGGCCTACTCCTTGCCATCAATTCGAGGGCTGACAGCGTCAACATATTCAGCGACTCCCAGCTAGTCGTTAACCCAAGTCAACGACAGTTTCCAGGCCAAGAACCAACAGTTGGCGGCATACTTGGGGTACGTCAAGACGCTCCTCAAGAAATTCAAATTTCACACCATCACACAGATCCCCAGGGAAAAGAACGTCAAGGTTGACTCACTGGCAAGACTAGCTACCGCTCAACCGCACCAAAGTCCAGCGAACACAAGGGTGGAGTGCTTGGATCGGCCAAGCATCACCAAAACCCTAGCGGAGATCTTCAACATTGAAGTAAATCCCAGCTGGATGGATGAAATCATCAAGTACAAGCTCAATGGAACGCTGCCAACAGACAAGGTCGGGGTACGGCAACTCAAGCGGAGGGCCACCCGCTATAATATACAAAATGGCAAGCTTTACTACCAGGGATTCACCCACCCTAACCTCCGATGTCTCACCCCATAGGAGGGAGAGGCCGTTCTAGCAACGATACACGCCGGGGAGTATGGAAACCACTCCGGCGCCAGATCTTTGGCCAATTGCACAATGTGACAAGGCTACTTTTGGCCCACGCTCGGCGACGAAGCCAGGAGAGTTTCCAGGTCTTGCCACAAGTATCAACAATACGCTGACCTCCCCCACGCACCAGCGGAACCCCTTTCCGTAATCACCGGCCCATGGATTCACTCCATGTTAATGTTTAAGATTGGGTGGTAGCCTAATCTTTATTAACGCTGGTCCGATGGACGGACCGCTACCCAAATGACGTGATGAGTTTCGCTACCTGTCAAGTGAAATACAAAGGGGCGTTAGAGGGAGACCGCGTTGGGCAGTCTTCACTTCTCTGATGCCTAAGTTAGTCAATGTATTTATATTGACAGAGTAACAATGGGTGAGTAGTAAATGTGTCATTAATGAGGAGAGAGGAGAAAACTTTTTATAGATGGGGAAGAGGTTGATCTCTTCCATGTTTTCGATGTGGGACTGATGTGCTTCAGTTCCCAGCTTCTGGAGCTTTTGATGCCATCTTGACGTGGGGCGTCGGCAGTTATTTGGGGGTGAGCCGGGGCTCAGGCGGTAGCGTGTTTCCGTAGGTCACCCAGCTGGCGGGAATTAGTACTGCTGGCGGTAGCATGAGCGTGGCTCATTATAGCTAATTATGCTTGGCAAATGCTCATGTAAGTACGTGTAAGTACAAGTCCCCCAAGTCCCCAGTCAAGGAGGGCAATCTTGGTTAGGGAGTTGCCTAGCAGTTGAAGCATTACTTTAGCTAGACTTGCAAAAGCATAATTAGCGTCAGTGTGTCAACCATGGATTTACTGAGCAAACACTTTATACCCCTTCGGGTGGGCCCCTGCTAAGTCCCCCAGGGAGTCCCGCACTCCCCGGCTAAGATAGACCTCCATTTTGGCCTGTACATTATTTGTTGAGGGGAACCTGCGCTGAGCAAAGGGTGTTGGGTAGCGAGCCCAATCTTTGGTACCCTAGTGTCGGGGGTCAACGTGCCTGATCAGGGCTCTCGAAGACTATTGACATGTCCCCTTACTTATCCCAGAGGGACATTACTTGACTGCAAAGCCGTGTGGCAGTCATTGTCAGAGTGAGGCGCCTTAGAAAGCGCCTTTGGCGGACATCCCTCCGCCGATTGAGAGCTGTTAGAAGCGTCATGAGGATCTCTTTGTTAACTCGACGAGCGGTGTTGAGGTCAGCGGAGAGTATTCTGCCTAATGGAGAATAGGGAGAAGTTCCGCTAGCGGTGTTGCGCTTAGCGGAGACTGTCTCGCTTGGAAGATGAAAAGGGAGAAGTTTCGCTAGTGGTGTTGCACTTATCGGAGACAGTCTTGCTTGCAAGATGAAAAGGGAGAAGTTCTGCTCGCGGCGTTGTGCTTAGTGGAGACTGTCTCGCTTGTAAGATGAAAAGGGAGAAGTTCCGCTAGCAGTGT
Source organism: Rosa chinensis (assembly GCF_002994745.2). Taxonomy (NCBI): domain Eukaryota; kingdom Viridiplantae; phylum Streptophyta; class Magnoliopsida; order Rosales; family Rosaceae; genus Rosa; species Rosa chinensis. Next base: position 27,019,280 of record NC_037090.1, read on the forward strand.
TGCGCTTAGCGGAGACTGTCGCTTGCAAGAAGAAAAAGGAGAAGTTCCGCTAGCGGTGTTGCGTTTAACGGAGACTGTCTCACTTGTAAGATGAAAAGGGAGAAGTTCCACTGGCGGTGTTGCGCTTAGCGGAGACTCTCGTATGCAAGATGAAAAGGGAGATGTTCCGCTAGCGATGTTGCGCTTAGCAGAGACTGTCGCTTGCAAGACTAAAAGGGAGAAGTTCCGCTAGCGGTGTTGCACTTAGCGGAGACTGTCGCTTGCAAGATGAAAAGAGAGAAGTTCCGCTAGCGGTGTTGCGCTTAGCGGAGGCTGTCGCTTTTCACGATTTGTTGCCTGCCTTTTCGATTGTTGCTTTTGCTAGACGCTTCGTCTGACGGTGCCTGACATGTGGCCAACATGTATTGGGCTAGCGTGTGGAATAACGTCTCTGCAGCACGCCCGTCTCCTCGCCATTAATCCGGAGAGTAAGTGCGATCGTGGGCCACTTGTACAGTTGTCATGTGATGTCGTTTTTCAGCGGATGGTGGAGATTTTTTTGATGTTGACGTAAAAGAGAGGGAAACCGAGTGGTTCAACACTTTGCACTTTGAACTGATATCGTTGTCTTCAAGCTACCCTCTGTTGTCCGAGAAGAAGTTTCTGCGATTCCGTGAAGTTGTCGATCTCCGGAGGATGAAGACCTTTTGCAACGAAGACGAGTGTCCTCGAGCATACCAGAATTTTCATCTTCGAGGTCGGTATTCTAAACCCACCCCTGTTTTATTAGGTTTTTCGTTTGTCAGTTTCTGTGTTTGCTATTTGTATTGAGCTCTAGCAGTCCCTATTGTGTTTGAGGGTCTAGACTGGGTTCTGGGGGTGGGTGTATGTGTTTGATTGAGGTTTGGGATTCTTCTGTTAGCTGGATGGTCGAATCTGGGTTTTGAGTGTGGATGTGTTTTGTTCTTGTTTTGGCATTTTCCGGGTAAATGTTCTTGGTGTTCTTGACTGAAAACTTCTATGGGGTTAGTGTAGATCGGTTTGGAACTAACTTACCTAGGTTTTAGGGTTTGTGATGGCTAGCATCATAGAAATCTCGAGCATTGAGGCTTCCAGGTCTGACGTGTTGCTCAGCGTAGCGGATAAGGTGTTTATTGATTTGTTGCATCCGTCTGCCCCTGCAGGAACCTCACTATCCGAACCGCTAGAGATTGAGCCGCTACAAACCATACCTTGGGAAGTTGCCATGGGTCGTGCCAGTGGTCCAGAGAGTTCTAGGGCGAGGGAGGGGGAGGGGGCCGCCACTCAAAATAGGCGCGAGGAGAGGTTAGCGAGCAATATCGCCGCTAGCGGCTCTGCTGACGAGGGAGAGACTGGTGATGGAGAAATAGAGTCCGCCTAGGTTTTTAGCGACGGTACTACCGTGGATGAACCAAGAAGGCACATAACTGTGGCCGCCATCCAACGTATGAAGCAGGTCTTCCGCTAGCCCAAAGCGGGTCTTCCATTCTGCCGACGGGGTATGCGGCAGTGCATGACGCCATCTTCCGCCAAGGTGTCACCTTGTCGCTACTCCCCAACCTCTATATCCTGTTATGCGAGTTCGGCATTTGGGCAGCTTTGCCCCAATATGTGGCGTCTGCTAATGGCACTCAACTCGCTATGGTGCTTGTCTGGCTGCGAGGGTCCAACTGTGGCGGAGGTGCTGCACTTCTATGAGTTGGTGTACGTGAGGCACCAAGGTTGCATCGGGCAAGTGAACTTGAGCCATCGCCAGGGGGCGCCCAAGCTAATTGAGAATTTGAAGGACTCCATGTCTTCCTGGCGGGGAACCTTCTGTGTTGCCACGGCAGGGTGGGAATATCAAGCGGGGTTGAATGAGGGGGCGCCGTTGTTAAGTGGGAGTTCCAACCTATCTGAGGTTTCCGCCGATCTCCGCTGCCCAAAATTGGAGGCTTTTGTTTGTATTGTGCTTCATTTTGTTCTAATCATTACCTCCCCTTCTTCTTCTTTTTTGTAGCGGGCTTGTGGTATACTTTGACACACGAGGAAGAGTGTCGCGTGGCGAGGCTTAGAGGTTGTTGGCGGAATCGTAATCTGCTTGACCTACGTCTTCTCACCGATTGAGAGTTGTTGATCCGTCAAGAATTAAATCGTGCACTTGGTAAGTGTCTTCCGCTGATCTGTGCCCTAACTCAGCTTGTATGAGGCTAACTGTTTCTCCACTTTTTTTTTTTTTAGATTCTCCGCCGGGCAACAAAGCGAGTCGCGATGCATGACGCATTTGCCAAAGTTATGGACCGCGCAGAGTTGACCGATTTTTTGGAGGGCATGTACGCCGCTGGGCTGGCGGCCCAATACACTATCGTCGACCCCTAAACACTGGCGGTGAGCCAGTCGGAGGCTTTAGTGGTGCTGCCAATGCCGCACCACTCGCATCTTGGCCTTAACAGTTCACCCGTGGTTCAGGTGGGAGTTGGAGCCGATCGTGGGGTTGTCGGCAAGAACCAAGTACTTCCTGCCCCTGCGCAGCAGAAAGAGAGAGCGCCCGCCACCCGACGTGGGGCCCAGAGGGTGCGCGGGGTTCCGAGGCAGGAAACTGCTACTATTGCGGGGTTGGAGCTACTAGTAGCCTCAAGGTTTGCATCCGCTAGTACTACACGGTCGGTTCTGCAAAGGAAGCGGCGACAGAATGACAATGAAGAAGAGGATGAGGTTGATGACGCGGAAACCATTGGGGCCTGTCAGAAGAAGAAGACGAAGTAGGCCTCCCAGGGGGTGACTGTAGAGGTGTCTGGGGAAGTACCGCAGGGCGGGCTGGACTCATTCTCCGCCTACGCGAAGTTTCTGACCGATCCAGAGAGGGAATTCCTGTTCCACCTGTGCGAGTGCTTGGGCTTTGGAGGACTGGATGGGACAGTCTGCCCCACTGCTGTTCAACAATCGCCATTGAACTCGACGTTCGGCCATTTGTCTGTCGGGCTGCATGAGCTGTTCCTAGCGGCTTCAAAGCAGCCTGAGGTAGAGCGGCGACTGCGGGAGGAACTCGAAGGTCTTTAGAGGCAGTTGGCTGATGCCTTGGCCAGGCTGGCGGATGGTGAGCGGGGGCTGACGAAGGCGGAGTGTGATGCCTTGGATGCCTGCGGCAAGCTTAGCGTAGCCATAGAGCAAAATCTTGAGCGGAATGACAAGATTAACCAGCTCGAGCAGGATGTGGCTCTGCTGAAGGAGCAGGTGGCGGCTAAGGGCAAGAAGGTCGACATCCTTTAGAAGGATGCTGCCGTCAAGGCCACAGAGCTGAAAAGGTTGGAGGCTGAGTGCTGAGAAAGATCGCATTGAGGCTGCCGCCTTAGAGGCGTTTAAGCTGTCCGCGGAGTATCAGCGTACCATGATGGAGGCGGCGAAGCGGGGTACTGCTGCTTGTTTTGCAAGTTGTGTAGATGAGCTCTGTGGCATTTCTCTTTGAGGAGGTCTTTGTCGATGTTGATGCCTTCGTCATTGGTCTCGGAGCGGTAGCTCTCGACTCTGGTGGTAGGTTGTGCGACCTTAATGGGTAGGACGGCCTCAGTGTCGAACATCATACAGAATGGTGTTTCGCCGGTGGCGGAAGTTGGGGTAGTCCGGATGGCCCACAAAACTTCCGGGAGTTTTTCCGCTCATAAACCCTTGGCGTCGTCGAGCTTCTTTTTTAGCAGCTTCTTGATTATCTTGTTTGCTGCTTCGACTTGGCAATTGGTTTGGGGGTGAGCGACGGATGCGAAGCTCATCTTAGTGCCTAGGTTGGCGGTGAAGGATATGAGTTCCTTGTTGTTGAACTGTGTGCCATTGTCTGTGATGATTGTGTGAAGGACTCCGTAGCGGCAGTAGATATTCTTCTAAAGGAAGTGGGTTACCTTGGCGGTAATTATTGTCGTCAGCGGTTCTGCCTCTATCCACTTGCTGTTGTAGTCAATGGCGACAATGATGTATTTGAATTGACCTTTGGCGGTTGGAAACTTGCCCAGTAGATCGAAGCCCCAAGTGGAATGGATCCATGGATCGATTATGATGGAGAGGGGCTCCGTTGGGGTGTGGGGTAGGTCAGCGTATTGTTGACACTTCTGTGAGACTTGTGTGGCATCGTCGCCTAGTGTAGGCCAAAAATATCCCTGTTGCGTTGTGCGATTTGCCAATGATCTGGCGCCCGAGTGGTTGTCGCACTTTCCAACGTGTATCATTGATAGAACAACCTTGCCTTCCTCAGGGGTCAAACACCGAAGGTTGGGATAGGTGAGCCCTTGGTGGTAAAGTTTGTCATTCTGGATGTTGTACCGGGTTGCCTCCGCTTAAGTTGCCGCGCTTCGACCTTGTCGGTTGGCAGTGTTCCATTGACCTTGTACTCAATTATCTCGTCCATCATGCTGGGATTGATCTCAATGTTGAAAATTTTCGCCAGAGTCCTGGTGATACTTGGCTTATCGAGGACCTCTACCCTTATGTCCGCTGGACTCTGGTGCGGTTGAGCGGTTGCCAACCTTGCCAGGGAATTAGCCTTGACGTTCTTCTCTATGGGGATCTGTGTGATGGTGTGGAACTTGAAATTCCTGAGAAGCGTCTTGACGCATCCCAAGTATGCCGCCAACTATTTGTCTTTGGCCCGGAAAGTGTCGTTGGCTTGGTTGACGACTAGTTGGGAGTCGGTGAATATGTTAACGCTGTCAGCCCCTAAGTCGATGGCGAGGAGTAATCTTGCAATGAGCGCTTCATACTCCGCCATGTTGTTTGAGGCTGTGAAATTGAATTTTAATCTGTATTCCACGTCGAGTCCCCCTGGCCCCGTCAAGATAACTCCCGCGATGTAAGCCTTAGCGCAAGCGGAGCCGTCTATATGGAGGTTCCAGCCCGACTACTGTTGGGGGGTTGGTTCCTCAGCGGTTATTATTTCTGTGTTTGCCTCTGCCCTTGAGTTAGGTTCATCCTGACGCTCGGTGAGCTCAGCGATGAAATCTGGTACTGCCTGGCCTTTCATGGCAGTCCTTGGCTTGTACTGAATGTCGAACTCGCTGAGCTCGATGGCCCACTTGCTGAGGCGACCAGAATGTTCAGGGTTTTGCATTACCTGCTTCAGCTGTTGATTGGTTTGGACATGAATTGTGTAGGCCTGGAAGTACTGGCAGAGACAATGAGTGCCAGAGTGAGTTGCTCCAGCGGGGGATACCTTGTCTCTACCCCGTTCATGCCTCTGCCGACATAGAAGACTGGGAGCTCCTCGTGGTTCTCTCGTCGTACAATGGTGCAGCTTACCGCCGTTGGTGATACCGCCAGATATATGTATAGTGCTTCACCCTGAATAGGATTGGAGAGAAGTGGAACTGCCGCCAAGTTAGGCCTCTCAGTATTAGGCCTATTATTTTTGTAATAGAACAATATTAATATTATTAGTTATTTAGCCTACTTTACTGGCCCAAATATTTCCTTTAATTTCGTACGTAACAAAGAGTTCAACTTTGCCTTAACTGCACATTAAAACCGTTTCAAAAAGATAATCTTGAAATGGAGTGGTTACCTCCTTGAAGACCGTTCTGTTGCCCACGCGTCCTCAATTTCCTTCATTTTCGAGATCGCAGCATTGAATTCTCTTGGTGACTCTATTGATGGCGTTGAATCAATTCCAACTGTCCATCAAAGGGTTGAGGCCACTGAGGTTGGCCCTATATATACCTGTACTTCGAGGATGAGAGTAGACACCACCATGGCTTACCCAGAAATAGCCTTGCAAGCCTTGCTTCTCTTCCTTCTGTTTCTGAAATCTTCTCCTCACAATCTTATTTTCAGCCTTTAGGTCTTAGGCTTTGTGGGAAAATCTCAGTTCCTGGGTAGGCCTTATGGCTTAATCTCAGGCAATCTCATGTCTTTGGTTTCTGAAAGTCTGGATGGAACATCCTAGGCTTCAGATAGGCTAAAGAACATGAGGAGCTCCTAGCACAGGATACCACATTCTGAGGAGTCTCCCTCCTTAGGTTCCCCTGTGCAGAGCAAACCGAGGAAGGGTGGGGAAATGTCTCATGACCCCTACTCTTCTTCGGCGCCCTACCTCCTGGACTTAGCGGACCAAACTTCCGTTTTGTCCCTGAGATAAATGGAGCAACTTAGCTGCGCTCACCTCTGATGTCTGCCTCCATCCTGGGGAATAAACAACTAGAAGGGTTGCGATGATTATTTCCTTCCCTCTCCTTCCAGTACAAACGATACCAGCTGCAACTAAGGTTCAAGAAAGTTGGGTGAAGAGAGAAAGAGTAAGAGTAATCGCCTTACCGACTCCCTCTTGAAAGAAGATCCAGAAGCTCCTAGAAGATCTGAAAATGTAAATTTCCGCCACTTTTGGCTTTGTAATATGCAAATGTAACTTTCGCGAATGTACTTTATTGCTTCTGGCCGCAAAGACACTTTATGAATACAATGATATTATGCTATTTACAAACTCTTATTGTATATAATAAAGCCTCTAGTATAGGTCTTGTTGCACATATTCTTAACACTTATTGTCAAAAGAATAAACTAACATTGAAAATTTTGCAAAATAAATAAAAATAAGTTCAGCAAAATTTAAAGGCCGCGAACACAAAGCCTAAATGCATAGAGGGTTGTCCCCATTAGTGTGGGGCCACTGACTAGGCCTAAATGTAAAGGAAGACGTGAACAAAGTAAGATTATTTGCCCCCCTGTCCCCGAGGCTGGGGTATCTGGCGGATCTTCAAATTTCCAAACACTTTGGGTAATATTTCTTCATAAAGCGACCATTGATTGGGTTCCGGTGGATTTCGCCGTCCAAATCTTTAAGGTGAAAGGCCCCTCTATCCAGAAGTCTGTGAATCACAAAGGGTCCTTCCCAGTGCGGAGTCCATTTACTGCGGCCGGTCAACTTCTCATCCTGCGGTAAGATTGCTTTCCAAACGAGATCGCCTTCCTTGTAACTGCGGCCGCATGTCCTCTTATCATAGGCACGAGCGACTTATTTTTTTTCCATCACCAAGCTATCCAAAGCAGCCAAGGGCTAGACATAATCTTCACCGATCAGGTGGTGTTAGTCCTGCACCTGGAGAGACTAGACGTTGATCTCCAATGGTAAAACCACCTCGTGTCCAAACATCAAAGCATAGGGTGTCGTGGTCGTGGGGCTATGCTTAAAGGTGCGATAGGCCCAAAGGGTCTCATACAATGTCTCATGCCACTGGCGAGGATTTTCTGCCAGCATTTTCTTTAGTAAGGTGATGACGATCTTGTTGCTGGCCTCTGCTTGTCCGTTGGATTGAGCATAATAGGGAGTGCTATGAATGAATTGTATGCCTAAGTCAGCGACAAGTTGTGCCATGTCGCGACCCATGAATGCTGCCCCCCTGTCCGAGACTAAAACCTCCGGAACGCCAAACCTGCAAATAATATGATTAAAGATAAATTGGCGGATGGTGGCACCGGAAGCCTCCTTCAAAGGCTCAGCTTTGACCCACTTAGTAAAGAAGTCAGTGGCGACGATGATGAACTTGTGCTGAAGAGATGAATGAGGATGAATCATCCCAATCAAGTCGAGAGCCCAGCCGCGCGCCGGCCAAGGCTTAATAATAGGCTACATAAGTATGTTGGGAATGTGCTGGACCGGCCCATGTGCCTGGCAACCCTTCGCGAATGTGATGCAGTCTTTTAGTATACTGGGCCAATAATAGCCATGTCTCTTGATTAACCAACGCATCTTTGGACCCGCTTGATGAGCTCCACAGACACCTACATGTGCTTCTCGCATTAAGCGCTTAGCTTCACGGCCATATACACACCTGAAATTCATGCCGTCCTCTCCGCAGCGCCGCAACTCGTCGTTCCTAAGAAAATAATTAAGTGCGAGAAAACGTATCTTCCTGTCAGTAGAGGAGTCTGGCTGCTTAAGGTAGGTGATTAAAGGAACCCACCAATCCACGTCAATAGGGTCTAAAACAGCCACTGTTGGCTCATCAGGTGGGTCGGGCCTCGCAAGCCACGAAGGCAACTTGCGGCGCTCGACTTTTAAGATTCGTTCGCGAACTCCATATTTTAAAGTAATGCCTGTAGCCAGTTGGGCGAGCTCATCTACAACAAAATTACGTTCGCAGAGGATGTGTTCTAAGTCCAATCATTAAATTGGTCCAAGAGCTCAAGCGCACGATCCAAGTATGGTGCAAGCAAGTAGCTAGTACATCGGAACTTCTCGCGAAGTTGATTAATGATGAGTAAAGAGTCTCCCCGGACCTGGATGTCTCTGACTCCTAGTTCCAGCAACACCTCTAAACCTATAATGTGGGCCTCATACTCAGCTTGGTTATTAGTGCACTAGAACTCTAACTAGAAAGAATAGGAAAACTGATCGCCGGTTGGGTTCTCCAAAACAATCCCTACCCCTACCAGTGTATCCGTTCTTAAACAATCAAAATATAACACACAGGGTTGGAGTGAGATTGTGGCTTGATACAGCGCGGCGTATTCTGGCAAGCACGCCAAGTCTGGGTGATCTACTGTTTCAGCAGCAACCTCCAAATCTCGTACCGCTGGGACGTCCAACATAAGGTGATGGGCCAAAAAGTCCGCGATGGCTTAGCCCTTAACAGCTTTCTGTGGGACGTACTGTAGAGAAAATTTTGACAAGTCGAGCACCCACTTGCCAATATGACCTCTCAAGATAGGCCGTGAAAGCATATATTTGACTAGATCAGTCTAAGCGATGATGCAAGTAGTAAAGGATAACATGTAATGCCGCAAGTTACATGCTAAGAAGTATAACGTGAGGCATAGCTTTTCCATGGGAGTGTACCTCGTTTCATAATCTGTGAGTGTCCTGCTGACGTAAAAGATGGCATGCTCGATGCCCTCTTCAGCGTCCTGAGTGAGTAGGCTGCCAATAGAAGCCTCAGCTGCTGAAATATACAACTTTAGTGGGAATCCAGCCCTGGGAGGAACAAGCACTGGCGGGCTTACGAGATAGGCCCTGATTTTATCAAAAGCCTTTTGATGTTTAGGTTCCCAGACGAATTCATTTTGTCCTTGTAGCTTCAGCAATAGGGAAAATGGTTGAATTTTACCAGCGGAGTTAGAGATGAACTGCCGCAGAAAATTGATCTTACCCAGTAGCCGCTGCAGCTCCTTCTTAGTTCGCGGGGGAGATACGTTGATGACTGCATTTGCTTCATCCTCAGGGACCTCAATGCCTCTTTGGTGGACAATGAAACCCAGAAAGTCACCTACCTGAACTCCAAAAACTCACTTGGCAGGGTTCATCTTGAGTTTGTGTAGTCGCATGCGCTCGAAAACCTTTCTAAGGTCCTCAATGTGGTCCCCTCGCTTTTTGGACTTCACGACCACGTCGTCTATGTAAACCTCTAAGATCTTTCCCAGTATGTCATGGAAGATCAGGTTCATGGCTCTCTGATAGGTGGCCCCAGCATTCTTCAGACCAAAGGGCATGACCACATATTCGAAAATGCTCGCGAAACCTGGGCAGTGGAATGCCGTCTTGTGTCTAGCTTCCTCCGCGACTGGAATCTGGTGATACCCTACAGTTCCGTCCATGAAGGACAACAGTTAATGCCCTACTACCGCGTCTACCAACATGTCCGCGACCAGCATGGGATAGACGTCTTTGGGGGTAGCCAAATTAAGGTCTCTATACTCCACGCAGACCCTCATTTTGCCATTTTTCTTGCGAACCGACACTATATTGGATAGCCACTGATTGTACTTGGCCACCCTGATGATGCCGGATTTGTGCATCTTTTCTACCTTCTCTTTGACCAGAACTTAGGTCTCCGAGTTCATCCTCCGCGGCTCTTGCTTAACAGGCCTCTTATCAGGCAGCGTTGGCAGCTGGTGGCACACTAAGTCTGGTGATAAGCCTGGCATGTCTTTGTATTTTTCCATGAAATAATCCTTGTATTCCTACAATAAGTCAATTAGCCTCTGTTTATCGTTAGGCTCTAAGTAGGTGCTGATAGCCACTTCCATGGGCTCATCAGTTGTTCCCAGATTAACTTTCTCAGTAGGGTCCCTAACCTTTGGAGGGGTATCATCTAATGCCGCTGGAGTGAGTTGAATATCTTATTCTTCCTCCTCATGGTCAGAGAACTCCTCGTTAACTATCTCTAATGTCGCGACTCGATCATAGGCCTCTTTTTCCACCAAGTACGAGGATAACTTTTCGTACAGAGAATGGAAGGCCTCTATCCCTTCCTCTGGAAGGTTGTAATCCATTAATTATTCAATGTGTGGGGCACAGCGTGGCCAGGCCTCTCCAGGTCCTCTTTCGCACGCATGAGCCCCCACTGTGCTAACTCAGAAGCAGTCACCCCTGTGGTGCAGCCTTTGTTATCGATGCCACTAACCTGCAATGGAGCAATTGGCTCAAGATAATACCTGACATCTACATAATTTGTGGAAACAGGGAAAGGTTGAGGTTCTGCTTTAATCACCTCCGCCTTATCTGGTACCCCATTCCACATGATCAGCTCCTGATGGAGAGTTTACGGAACACAATAGCTCCAGTGAATCCAGTCTCGGCCCAAGATGGCACTGTAGGCTGCGTAGCAATCTGTTACAAAGAAGGCATAAACACCCTCTGTGGGATCAACCTTGATGCGTAGGAATAGTAAACCCAATGTCTTCGTTACAGTCCCCGCGAAGTTTTTTAGTGTGAGGGAGGTGGACTGGATCTTCTCTTTCTTGATCCTAAGAAACTGCATAGCTCTTGTCGTAACGACGTTGACAGTGGCTCCAATATTGACCATGATTTTGCTAACCTTAGTGCCACCAATCTCTGCCATGATATACAAAGGCCTCATGTGTTGTACCATAGCAGGAGTTGGTCTTGTGAAGCTCATGAAGAGACCCTTACTATTAGCACCTTCAGTCTCAAGGAAAACCGCCTCTTCCATAGGTGTTGTTGCTGCTGAAGTGATCTGCAAAGGCTGCTTGCTACCTTCCTCAACTTCTACACACTCCTGCGCGGCGACTGGCAAGGTGTACTTGTCGGGCAGCACATAAACCATACTGAAGGCGGTATCAACTACTTCTGTCTCGTCCATGTCGTCCTCAAGGTTGAGCTTGGGTTCATCAACTGGGATTTCAGTGTTGAACTGCCTAGCCACCAAAGCAACTAATGACTCTTCCGCGAGGATCAGATTTTCATCCTGCTTGTGTTCTTGTATCACGGTGGCTTGCCTGGGTGAGTCCGGTTTCTGTTCCGCTTCTGGGACCTCTGTTGGGACCGCTGCCACCATGCTTTGGACTTTCTTAGGTCTCCACTGCAAGGTGTCTGAAGTGTTGTCCTTGCCCCCCAGTCTCTCAAAAACTGAGGATTTGGCTTCAGTCTCTTCACATAACAACCTGCGTCGGACGCTTGGCCGCCTGGTTGGCGAGCTTTCCTTCCTAGCCGACGGCGATGTCCTCTCTTTGGTAATCCTGCAGAAAACACTAGGCTTAGACATCCCTGACATCCCACTAGCTTGCTTCTGAAAGCTACGGGGAGCCACTAATGGCTTAGCGGCTAGCGCCCCTATCTCCTTTTGATATTGCTCAGGAGATTTAACCAACTGCGAAGGCTTAATCAAGCCCTGATCTAGAGCCTCTAGCGTTCGTTTGGGTTCTCCAAACCTGCGCTGCATCTTCCTTTTCTTAGAAGGGTTAATCTCTACCGTCTTCCCCTTTTCTCTGGTGTACCACTTGCCCTCCTTGATAGTGGATGTTGAAGAAGGCGAAATGTATGGTTTGGTCAGGATGTCTCTGCGCTCATTTCCAGCCTTCCCATCTTGTTTTTGTTCGGCCGCGGCTGCTTTCAATTTCTTGAACAAATTAGAATCCCTTGGAGATGGCGGCAAATCTGTCCTGTCCTTCGCTCTGGGGCTGGAAGGCTGCAAATTTTGCGACAGCAAAGCCCACTTGATTGGCGGGAGTGAACCAAAACGAAATGTCTGCTCGACCTCTTCATGTGACACTTGGATGCCACATTCCTCTTTGCATCGTGAGCATATGACCACTGGCGAGGCCTCGCTGATAGGTCTGGCCTTCTTCTTCGCTGGGTCCTCGTCCTCCTCGTTCTTCTCCTCCTGACTTCTGGTTTCCTCTGGCTTTTTCTGTTCCAAGTCACGTCAACCATATTGATCCTTGTGTCAGGGAAAGGGTTCATATTCACAGTGCTGCTGCGGTCGCGGGAGCTTCCACCTGCAAACTACCATTATTGAGCCATACCTGAATCTGATCCTTTAGTTTCACACAGTCAGTCGTGTTATGATTCCATAGATTATGGAACTTGCAATACTTTTTTCCTTTCAGCTATTCTGGTTTGGGGAAGGGCCTATAGTTTGTCTTCACCATCTTCGCGGCTATCATCTCATCTAAAATCTCATGTGCCTTATTGGCATCGTATGTATACGTCGCGAATTCAGGTTTGGTGAAGGCTACGGACTTGAGCTTGACTGGTTCCTTAGTTATTTTTAACTGCTTCAAGGCCGAGTTCTTTCTTCCGGTCAGCTCAAAAGTGGAGACATCATTCTCCTCCTCTTCATCTTCATCCTGGAAAACTTCTTCACCTTGATAATAAGGATCATAGGTGGCTGGCTGGTAGCTCAGTGCAGCCACTGTACGGTGTTTTCCAGGCACATATGTTCCTTTGAACGCGTTCTTTCTAGCGTCGGTTTCTCTGAGGAGCTGCTTATAGCTGCCTACCTCTATAATAAGCTCTCCCATTGATTAGATCATGCTGCCATGCTGCTTCTTCTGCTGGCGTGGTTCCAAGCCCTTAATCGCCAACTTAACTAATTCTCGTTCTGGCAGAACCATGTTCACAGAAGACTCTGTAGGCTGTTGAGCCATCTGGGTAATAAGGGAGGCCAGATCCACTTTAGGTTCTATAGATCCAAAGGTTTCCCTAAAGAGTTTTTCCATTGCTGGAAAATTCGCAATGGACCCTGGTCGAAGCTTGAAGAACCACGTAAAGGCGTCTCCAAACATAGAGGTGCCAAAGATTTTGCACTTGAGGTTGTCATCATTCTGGTACTGGCCACATTGCACCTTGAACCTAGCCAGATGAGTTGCTGCGTTCTCAGTATCTTCCCCTGAAAAAGTAGAAAATATGATATTTTTATAACCTTTAGGGAAAGGCGCAAGCATTATATGTGGCGGGAAAGGCCCCTCATACACCTCATCAAGGTGGGCCCTAGGGTTAACCAACATGATCATCTCCTCAACCTCTTCACGTCTCACATAATCTGGACTAGGAGGAGGAGGTGTCGCCACAGTCTGGCGGGCGGTCTGCAGAGGTACGGCTTGGCTAGCAGTCACTGTTCCTTCCCCAAGGCGAATGGTTCGGGGAATACTAGACTATTGAAGAGTAAGCGATGGTATGGTCTCATCTTTCGCCAGAGCTATTATCTTGATCGGATTGCCCGCCTGATCAATCCCATAGTAGTTCCCTGGGAGCTCTTGGTAAACATTTTCTGCTCTATCGCTATCGTATTGAGTAAACACAACAGGCTCAGCAAGACTGCCTTCACCGAATTTCAGATTTCTGCTCTTTTGCGCGACCGGTGGAGTGGTCTTGTTACCGCCAATTACCAGGGCTTTTTCCTTACTCTTAGTTGACGTGGCAGTAGCGGCTGCAGAAGGCGTAGCGGTGCTGCTGCTAGCCATCTCCCGAGCATTCGGTGGTATATACTTGCAGGATCCAGAGGGCTGACCAAGAGAACCAAGGATATCGTTGGGACCTCCCAATGCTTTATTCATAACCTCTTTAGCCTGGTCCAATTCAGCCTTATGCATGGCAACCTGGGTCGCAAGGTTAGACCCCTCATTGCAAAGAGCTGCAAATTCTGATGCCGTATGCTTGCTTTGGTTCTCGATGGACTCCATGACTTGCTTTTGTCGCAAACTCTACTCATTGGCGATCTCTCTAGCATGTGCCCTTACTTCAGTCGCTGATTGTTCAATTTGTCGCCTAGTCTCTTCAGCAAGCTGGGCAATGTGTTGGTCCAGTTTGCTTATGCGCCGATCTGACTTCGCGATTTCCCTGGCCATATCAGCGGCTACCTTTTCTCAATGTCTGTCTTGATTTTCCAAGATGATCGAGAGCTGTTCTTCGACAGTCACTCCTTCCGGGATATGCTTCGAAATGAAGGCCTCTCTTGTTAAGCCTCCTATAACATTAGAAGCGACAGAAGTATTGACAGGCTCGTTTGCCTGGCTTGTAGTGACATTCTAGCCCTCAGAAGTATTGAACAGGCTCGTTTGCCTGGCTTGTAGTGACTTCCTCCCTGTTCAGTTGACATGTCAGGTGACTGTGAGTTGAGAGAAAATCTTCGAATTACGTGTTCTTCAGAAGGAGCACCACAGTCTGCACGAGAGTGCGGCCTATAACTAGAGGTCTTGTGCTTCGGGCAGTTAACGTAAACCTTTTGGTAAGGGTTTGCACTTGACTTCCCAATGGTGGCGTTCTCGAAGAAATGCTATGCAGGTCCCACTGGGTGTGCCAAAATGTTTGGCTCCAAAACCAGTCTGGTTGCAAACAGTCTCTTTTGAGCGTGCGCAGGCGTGCCAGCATCGTGGGGTGCAGTCGTCGGGGAGTCCCTCGACCTGACTTCTTGATCAAATGATGTAGACGAGGAGAGCACCAACCCCGTCACAAGGTTCTTTTCTATGCCTTTCGGAAAAGGACTTCTTGCCTTACTGATAAGGGCTTGTGGTGTGATCCCTTGCGTCACCGAGTCGATACTCAACATTGTAGGTTGAGCAGAGCAAGTTGTTTTTGTTCGTCCTTGAAACCTGGTATTTATACTTGTACATACCGCCTATATCACATACCGCCAAGCATAAGCAACAACCTCATAGGTGGGCCCTGCGACATGGTAGGTCCCGCCTACGATATGCATCCGGTAGACCGACACCCGAGCTACCACGCCATGGTGGAGGTCGGCCGGTATCTTACCAGGAGGCCACCCTCCCATGCTCTGCAAAAGCCTTCAAGAGAAGTAAATATGTGTATTATGTCCCACATCTGAAATGTAGAATAGAATGAGACTTCCTTAAGCTATAAGAGGAAGTCCTCCCCTTCTTGGAAAGGGTTGGATCCATGATCCCTATACTTGTATCACTAAAAAGGCTACTTGGCCTCACTACTAGTGGAATTTCTAAGTGGACGTAGCCTTGCCTCAAGGGCAAGGTGAACCACTATATATGCTTGTGTCATTTCTCTCTCCCTCTCTACCTTGCCTCATACATAGTTCACATTCCGTATTCTCACACAAAAATATTGGCGCTAGAAGGAGGGTCCTTAGGTTTGGGTATGAACTTCCGACCTTGAGCAAGGGTCATGTACGGGTACCACGAGCCACCAGGTACCAAGAGCCAGCGGGTGCATGGGTACATGCAAGACACCCCACCCTTAACCTCACCCAAGCCTCCAGCCAGCCAGCGGGTACATGATCCTTCCTCACCCAAGCCTCCGATGAGCCAGCGGGTACATGATCCTTCCTCATCCAAGCCTCTGATGAGCCAGCGGGTACATGATCCTTCCTCATCCAAGCCTCCTATGAGCCAGCGGGTACATGATCATTCCTCATCCAAGCCTCCGATGAGCCAGCGGGGTACATGATCCTTCCTCATCCAAGCCTCCGATGAGCCAGCGGGTACATGATCCTCCGGGCACATGATCCTTCCTCACCCAAGCCTCCGATGAGCCAGCGGGTACATGATCCTCCGAGCACATGATCCTTCCTCACCCAAGCCTCTTATGAGCCAGCGGGTACATGATCCTCCGAGCACATGATCATTCCTCACCCAAGCCTCTGATGAGCCAGCGGGTACATGATCCTCCGGGCACATGATCCTTCCTCACCCAAGCCTCCAATGAGCCAGCGGGTACATGATTCTCACTAAAGCCTCCGATGAGCCAACGGGTACATGATCCTCCGGGTACATAATCTTTCCTCATCCAAGCCTCCAATGAGCCAGCGGGTACATGATCCTTCCTCATCCAAGCCTCCGATGAGCCAGCGAGTACATGATCCTCCTCACCCAAGCCTCCAATGAGCCAGCGGGTACATGATCCTCCAAGTACCATAAGCCAGTGCAAACCCTTTACCCTCCACTCCCAAGCTTCACTCTTCTTCAGGCCTCCAAGGAGTCAGTGGGTACCACCAAGAATCATGCACGAGCACCACCAAGGACGAATCCCTCCCACCGAGCACATTATCAGTCAAACTATACAAGGACTTTATTTTTTGGAAAAACATGGAATCTCATGTTTCAACAATTCCAATATCTTACTACTTTCGATCAGCTCCAGATAAGTTCTCACTTATGCTCTTTTACTTTGAGCTAATGTAATGCTTTACATGATTCGTTAATCACTTATCTAAGCATGCTTACAAAACGTGATGATCTTAGTAGCATATTCACTATGCCTAAAATACTTATGTCATGCTTGGAATGTCTCCATTATTCTTAGGCATGCTTACAAAGTGCTAATTCTTACTAGCATTTCCACTACAAGTACATGTTAAATATACATGCCATATATGCTTTAATTTAATTTTCCGTCAATTAAAATTGCTACATATATACATGCAAAATTCACTAAATAAATGCAACATGCATCTCATAAACCCTCCAATCATGGGAGGTACCCCAACCAGGTTAGGAGGCTCAAGCCCTCCTTTCGATCCCATTGGATAACGGAGGCCTACAGGCCCTCATTCAACCCCATTAGGTTAAGGAGGCTCAAGCCCTCACTTTACCCCATCAGGTACGAGGCTCAAAACCTCATGTGATCCCACCGGGTCACAATGCTAAAGCCCTCACTCTACCCCATCGGGTACAAGAGGCACCAAGCCCTCTCACTACCCAGCCTGGCACCAGAGACCGGGCCCTCCAACAAGTACTAGAGGTCGACGCCTATACAATACCCCAACGGGTACCAAAGTCATTGTACACGAGGCCTACAGGCCCTTATAAATCCTCTACTCTAGTGAAGTATCCCAACGGGATAACTAAAGGGTAACTCCCTTACATAAGCCAAGGTCCAGTCCCTTGCATTATAATCCTTGCCCCAAGCGAGGTACACCCAACGGGTAAGCCAAGGTCCAGTCCCTTGATTTTTGAGTCATCTCACCTCCCGAGAGTTCTCTACACTTGAGGGACTTATTCATACCACTTATCACAAGTGGAGGTAGTACCCGACCGGGACTATCATTGAGCTTCATGCTCATACTTTTCGTGTTATGGTCTATTAATGGAAATATTGAAATTTTTCACCTATTGTTGATCGCAACAATTAAATTTCTTTTACATCCCATTAATAAGACCATAGGACAAAACTCACACCCGCTCAACATGAGCGAGCTCAAGTCTTACATTCCTGTTACACATAAGCCAAACAATCGGGTTATGGTTTTATGTTCGGGTTAAGTAAGTTAGCGTTCCTTCCTCTAACCTATCCTTGGATGCCGGAGCTTCATTCTCAGCCTTACCTACTTCGTCGAACGTAACCTGAGTCCAAATTCCTGTTTTACTACATGACTTAGGGGACTCGGCGAGTAACCACACTCCCGGTCCTAACACATGTGCATCATATGCATACAACATATACATATCATTATGTGCGCGTCATCGCGGTCATCACACATCTATGCATCATATGCACTTCGTTATACTTTCACAACCACATACATTCTAGACTTATACGTCGTATGTCAACACTACATAATACGTGCATACACGCTATATATAACATACATCTCATACAAACATTCATGCACCTCGATGCATTTGACTCCAATGTCACCTAGATTGCCCTAGCACAATCAATATGCTCTTTGTACACTCTTATCTTATTTGCAGGTACTAGCTAGATGATGGGCTCCATGGCACCAACCTGTCATGTAAACTTCACAAGACCCGGAAGAGTCCCTTCTTGCTCACGGAGTTGGGGGACTAGTATGGGTATGGCGTTCAACGAGGTTATCACTCATACTTGGCGGCATCATATTTAAACTCCCCAACCAAGAAGCACCTCTTACTCGGGGACTTGGGGGACTTGTACATACTGCCTATATCACATACCGCCAAGCATAAGCAACAACCTCATAGGTGGGCCCCGCAACATGGTAGGTCCCTCCTACAATATGCATTCGGTAGACCGATACCCGAGCTACCACACCATGTTGGAGGTCGGCCGGTATCTTACCAGGAGGCCACCCTCCCATGCTCTCCAAAAGCCTTCAAGAGAAGTAAATATGTGTATTATGTCCCACATAGGAAATGTAGAATAGAATGAGACTTCCTTAAGTTATAAGAGGAAGTCATCCCCTTCTTGGAAAGGGATAGATCCATGATCCCTATACTTGTATCACTACAAAGGCTACTTGGCCTCACTACTAGTGGAATCTCTAAGTGGACGTAGCCTTGCCTCAAGGGCAAGGTGAACCACTATATATGCTTGTGTCATTTCTCTCTCCCTCTCTACCTTGCCTCATACTTAGTTCACGTTCTGTATTCTCACACAGAAACAATACTCTAGGGTTTCGACTGCTCCTTGCCATAGAAGGATTATTGATTGAAGTTTCCTATTCAATCTCTGATACTTGATTCCAATAAGGGCTCGTTTTCCTTATGGATCTCAGAATGGGTGAAGCTATAACCCAAACCGAAGCAGGCTTAATTTTGGGCCACAGGTATCGGCCCGCTATACTAAACCCCCTAAAGGGATCTTGCCAAAATTACTTTTCGGCTCAAACATAAACAATTAAGCCTTGACTATCTATTGTTAGTTCATCTTGTCAATTAAACTTAAATTCTAGATTCTGCAAACCCAATGCTTAGTTCGTCTTCAAATCTCGTTTTGAATTTAAATCTAAATGAAAGAAACAATATTGGGTTTGTTAATGATGGCCCAGTAATTGCCGTCAAACTGGAGCTCAAAGGTGGGAGAAGTCTTATTATCATAAAAGCCCTAATAAAAGAAACTTGCTCGAACCAGAATTCTTTGGCCAGCTTTGTCGCTGCTGCTTAAGATGATAAGGAACAGTTTCCATTCTTCAATTTTGTAACTCTAAATGGGTAAAACTTGTCTCCAAAAGAATCAGTTGGGTTCGAAACTTAAAAGAAAAAAACTCTGATTTAAAAGTCCAACAAAAGAAATCGCCCCATCATTGATCTAATCTTGAAAATCAGAATCAAAGCAAAACCCATGAAAGGAAACCCACAAATTCAAGAACTTTGTCACACAAAGTGCAAAAATGGAAGGAAAAAAGGATTTTAAAGAAGATGATGTCGGAGGTCTGTTGGAAATGGAAGTTGATTCAGATGGTATCAGTTATTGGACTTGCAGATTATTTGGAGTTCGTTCACCATGTTTAACACCTTCATCCCCTTCCTTGCTGCATACACAATCTCTTCCTCGAACAGTGCGTGGCCATCGATCCAAGTCCGGCACGATGGTCCCAACCACCTTTGCCAACCTAATGTTGGTCTAGTCCTTAACGGCACTAATCGCCCTTGCGAATCGTGTTGGGCCCCATTGTTAAAAATATTGGAGATTTCTAAAGAAAAAATCGATTCTTAATTACCTCAATTTTGGCTTCGCTTGTTGGACTGTAGAGGACAACAAGGAGAGATCATCTGACTTGGGTCTCGATGTTTACTGACAGCAGAGAAGATGTCTGTACGATCGGAGATTGCCATGTCAAGGTGGGGATTGGGAAAGGGTCTCTGGACTTTGGGGCTAAGCAAGATGACGTGGCATTGAGGAGTCTCGGAGGAGGAAGTGAGGAAGATTAAGTAAGTGAAGAAGGAAAGAGAGGTGGAAGAAGAAGAGATAAACAGGGGAAAAAAAATAAATAAAAGAGAGAAAGAGAAAAAATATATATAAAAAAGAAAGAAAGTGAAGGTATAATAGACATTTTGATGCGAAATGACTGCCACATCAGTAACTTAACGGAGCTTTTGGATGGAGAGCAACAGAATGGGCCTATTAGTTCAAAATGAGAATACAAGGATTAAACATGTGAAATTAGAAGAACATGGACTAAAGTATTTTTTCATCAAAAGGTTCAGGGATCGACTAGACAATATTTAATCTTTATAAATAGGTTTAGCATCATTAATATTTAGTTACATTGTTGCATCAAAGGAGGTTAGTGGTAGACAATACAAACCCTAACTCCCATCCATTTCTTTACAGTCTTAGCTTAACTAGTCTAAGTTTACTTTCTTTGCATTTAGTTTAGTCAATCAACCAATCACTCAAACAAACAATTCACTATTGAATTGCACGTAACATCATTCACTTGTCATAACTTGTAATGAGCTTTGTTTTTTTGAATTTATAAATTGTGTGCATTCTTTCCAGTTTACCTTTTAGGTTTTTCCTAACTAAGGAAGGATTTGGCAATCTTTGTGGGTTCGGCATCCTTCTTTATCTTCTATTCTATAACTTGTACCTCTTGCACTTGAGAGTGACTTTAAAACTAACATTACCAAGGATGCAATATACTAGTTGAAATAGAGGATTATGGCGTGGTTGGAGCAGCGAGCAGACTTATCACTATTCTTGTTTTCTACGCTTTCGGTACAAGAGATACCATGCTAAGGTGTTAGTTGTGGACTTGGATGAGGCTTGAAATGAAGTTTTTTCACAAATGTCAATTGGTGTTTTCAATAAGGCTACTATTCAAAGGGTCAAGCCCTGGTTCAATGTTTTCTTCTTTGAATTGTTGGCTAGGCTTTTTGGACAAAACTTGGAACTACGATGTTGATCAGGACTTGTGGTGGAAGAGTACTCTTCGATTGTGGGACAATTGCAAGTCTGCAACGCTAATGGCATGACCATCTCTTTTGTGTTCAAAGTTTCGTGATGGAACCATAATCGGGGTGTCGTAAAGCCATCATGGTTTCTTTGCTAGAAACTGAATCACTGTTGCTTCAAATGATGAGACCAACGTAACGTTGGTTGTTTTCTAGCCCGGCTGACATGGGTGATGGTAGCACTCTTGGTCACTCTGCGCTTTAGGGGACCACTTGGGTATGATCTGGAGCATCTTGAGCCTATTTGCTTGGTTAGGCTCTAACAACAGCAAGTGAATTCATAATATTAAATGGTCATGTAAATTATCTACCAAGAGTTGTGTAGCCTAGTGCCTCTCAAAGCACAAACGCTTAGTTCTTCATAGGGATGACTATGAGGCGGATTGGGGATGGGTATGGGTATGGGTCATCATTTGGCCCTTCGGCCCTAAGCCCACCAGGCCCGTAAGGCCAAAGCTCGACCCGACCCTTGCTTTAGGGCGGGCCGGCCCAACCTTTTATCAAATATGGTAGGATATGGGCCATGTAAATGAAGCCCGGCCCAGCCCATTTGAGCCCTTTAAGCCCGCCCAATTAAGCCATAATTATTTTCTATTTTTTGTATTTTTTAAAATACGTTTCTCTTTTTTTCTATAGCATACTACTTATCTCTTTCTTTGTAATTGATTTCCTAAGCCTTTTTTTTTTTTTTCAAAGAGGATCAAAGGATTTCACTCATTCCCCATGGTGACTTGAACCCAGGACCTGGATCCTAGTTATTGATTTCCTAAGCTTTATTTTCTTTAATTTTTGTTTCCTTTGTTAAAAAACAATTAATTTTGGGAGATAGTTAATTGAATATAACCATCTTAACTAATTTATAAATGGTATAAGTTAATTTCAATATATATATGATATATATATATATATATATTTATATTAAATATGATCAACAAAAAATAATGAGTCTTGTATGACCTATATAACCATTGAGCCACATTTTGAGAAAAAAAATAAAAACAATGTATTTCATTTTGTTAAACAAAATATGGCCCATTTCGGCCCTATTTGACCCTATTCGGAAGGCCGACCATAAAACCCTAGCGGCTCGAGCCTTTCGAGCGGGTAAGGGTTAGCATATTTAAGCCCCGGCCCGACCTGACCCTAAGCCCTAAAATTTAGGGTAGGGCCGGCCCTAGCCCCGCCCATGATGACCCCTAGGGATGGGGATCACAATACCGGACTCGGCTTCTCTGCTATAACAAGCAGTGCTAGAATCTGCTTGGACTTCACTACCAAGCTGACACGTCATCTAACATCAATCCAAGGGCCAGAAGTGAAAGTCTCCAAAACACAAACCATATACCACACATAGCATATCACTCCCTCTCCCTCCCTCCCTCCACTCCCTCTGCAACTCCGTCCCCGATACCACCATTTCGATTCCCACACTTTAATCTCCGCCCTAACATCAATCAAATGGCCAGAAGTGGAAGTCTCTATTGCGTCCTTTGAACGATTACGGCGTTGATGGTGGTGTTCTGTTCTCATTAGTTTCGGGGTTAATGATCGGGCTGGACTTGAGGGTCTTGTAGGTTCCGTCGGCGTCGGGTGTGGCTTGG
Source organism: Rosa chinensis (assembly GCF_002994745.2). Classification (NCBI taxonomy): domain Eukaryota; kingdom Viridiplantae; phylum Streptophyta; class Magnoliopsida; order Rosales; family Rosaceae; genus Rosa; species Rosa chinensis. Next base: position 27,041,707 of record NC_037090.1, read on the forward strand.
ACGCGGCCGTAGAGGATGACGAGCTTGGAGGCATCGGACGGCTGCGGCTGGTCGGAGTCATCGTGGATTAGGGAGTGGAGATCGGAGACTTTGACGAAGGGGGTTTGGCAGATCTTGCGGAGGGCGAAGGAAGTGGATTTGAAGCTGAGGAAGGAATTGACGGCGGTGAAGGCGGGGAAGGCGACGATGGTGCCCAAAACGGCGCCGTCTAAGGAGAGGGCGAGCTAGGAGATTAGGGAGGCTAGGGTATGCTCGTTCGACGACATTGCAGTGGTGGTTTCTACATGTGGTGATGAGAGTGGCGATGGTTTAGAGGTTACTGTGGGCGGAGATTAAAGTGTGGGAATTAGAATGGTGGTATCAGGGACGGAGTTGCAGAAGGAGTGGAGGGAGGGAGGGAGAGAGAGTGATATGCTGTGTGTGGTATATGGTTTGTGTTTTGGAGACTTTCACTTCTGGCCCTTGGATTGATGTTAGATGACGTGTCAGCTTGGTAGTGAAGTCCAAGCAGATTCTAGCACTGCTTGTTATAGCAGAGAAGCCGAGTCCCACAATATCATCTCCATCCCCAGGGTCATTCTCCACCCCCATTCCCGCCCCAATCCCCAATTAAAATATATTAGGGATTCCCTGTCTCCATCCCCTCTGATGACTAAGCCTTCAAACCTGCCCTAAATCCCCAATAAGAATTTAATAAATAAAATAATTTTTTCTCATATTGCCTTTTTTAAAATCAAAATCTACAAAAAATAAAATTAAAACATGATTAAATTCACTAATCATAATTAGTGAGTGCAAAAGTCCAAACACCATTAAAGTAAAAATGTAGTCATTAAAGTAAAATAGTAAATGTATATATTTGTGATTTATATTATAAAAAAATAAAGTAAAATATATAAAAATTAATATATGTATATATTATTAGAGCGGGTTTGGGGATTGGGATCACAATACCATCCCCGCCCCATCCCCAATCTTAGATAGCGGGGATTGAGAATCCCCATCCATATTCCCCATTTGTCCCCGAATTCTCCCCCCATTAAAAACGAGTATCCAATGTAGCTCTGCCCCGTTGGGAATTTTTTTGCCATCCCTATTTCTTCATTTTATGTTTTATCATCTTTTGATTTTGTGCCAAACGGAGAATACGTGAAATTATGATGACCTAATGTGTCATCGCGTGATGTCTCAATCAACCCAAAAAAAAAAAAACCCCAGACCAACACAAGAAAAACCATTAAATATACCCACAAGACTGCTCTCCAAAACCCCCCTCAAAACCCTGATTCAAGTTCACCAATTTCCCATCAATACCGACCCAAAGTTCAATCCTTTTCCTGCTCAGTTTTATGAACAGGAGACCCCAGTTCGTTTTTCTCGCCACACATATAGATTTCAATGATTAGTTGATTTGATCGCGATTTACGATGAGCCAACAACCGTCGGTGATACTTGCGACGGCGAGCTATGACCACACTATTCGCTTCTGGGAGGCCAAAAGTGGCCGCTGCTACCGTACCATCCAATACCCTGATTCAGTTTGTCCCCCACTTCCCTCTTTTATAAACTCTTTCGTGTAATTTGGACTCTTTTGATTATTGGTTTTACTTGTGATTGATAAATCAATCTGATTTGCCATTTCTCATGTATAGCAAGTAAATAGGCTTGAGATAACTCCGGATAAACGATTCCTGGCTGCAGCGGGCAACCCTCATATTCGATTGTTTGATGTTAATTCAAACAGTCCTCAACCGGTTTGTCTCCATCATTGACTTTTGTTACCGTATTATCGAATTAAAGAGGACAGCTTTGCATCTTTTACCTTTGTTTTTCCCTCACTTTATGAGTGTTTTTGTTTCGTATGCTCGTATGCCAGGTGATGAGCTATGATTCACACACTAATAACGTAATGGCAGTGGGGTTTCAATGTGATGGGAACTGGATGTATTCAGGTTCCGAGGACGGTACAGTAAAAATTTGGGATTTGAGGTAATTTGTGCCGGCATATATATGCTAGTCTTGTTATCTACATTTTCTACTATCATGTGTTTTTTTTTTTTTTCCGTATCTGGTGTCTAATATTGACGTATATGTTGAGGAAATTACAGAGCTCCAGGTTGCCAAAGGGAATATGAAAGCCGTGCAGCTGTTAACACTGTTGTGCTGCACCCGAATCAGGTCAAGCATTGTATATTTGTCAGATAAACATCTAATTGGGTCGTGGTGTCTTACATACTTGCTGATGTCCAATGGATACGTAGGAATTGAAGTGGCGTGGCTTGAGTTGTTTGTCTATAAAACTTTTCATTTTTTGCTGTCATATGGTTTAAAGTGTTTCCTTCTTTTGAAAAGATCTAAAAGACATTGCGGATGATGTTGGGATTTCGTTTGGTTTACTCGGAGAGTACCAAATGGAAGTTCCTAAAGACTGGCGGTAAAATCAATGACATGCTGGCATATTGTATTTCCTACTTGGGTTGATTATTTCTGTAGGACTTTGAACTGTGTGAAACATTTATGTACTTTTCAAAAACATCCTGCTAGCATATCCTGGGGACTGGCTTATGAGATTGTCCTTGGCTATTTTCACCTTTGATTAGCTATAAGCAGAAATTTCAACTATCATTCTGACCTATCTTGAGATAAGATTAAAGATTAACTAAAGGTCTTAAATGTTGCTGCGGGACAGTGGCTATCTCTATTCTGTTATCATTATGCTTCCTCGGACCTGTTGCAACATGTTTATATATATATATATATATATGGCAACATATTCATTTTTTTCAGTGACCAATGAAGTTTAATAAAGTGAGGGACAAGCACCTTTCTTAAGTCATATGGTTTTGATTGTTTGACTATATGTTAAAAATAATATATCTATACGAGTGGTTTTGCAGACTGAACTAATATCTGGGGACCAAAATGGCAACATTCGTGTTTGGGATTTGACAGCGAATTCTTGCAGTTGTGAATTGGTATGCTTCACTATCTTGGACTTTAAGTGTTGGTATTTTGTTAGGTTGAGGAAGTGAGTGAGGAAAAAGAGTAAATCATACATCTTTACTAGAATAGTGCACGTGTTGAAACAGTTACATACTGATACTATATATTAAACCATAAAAGAAATTGGAAAATAAGAATGGAAAAACAAATTGGTGTTTAGTATTCTGTAGGAGTGGATGGTAAGTGGGAAACAGATTGCAGATAGTAGTTACTTTTTAATAAAAATGTGAAGCTGCGCTGCTAATCATGTTTACTGCTCTACCCTGCTATATTTTTTCATTTAAACCTGATGAAATTGATATGCAAGTATCTCAAAGGTTGGTTTTTGGCAAGAAAAGTTTGAAATGTGAAGGTCCTGCCAAAACAAGTTATTTGCTTAATTGATAGGTATAGGTTCAAGAACATCTCAAGATGTATAGACTCAATGGTCAAATCCTTAAAGCATATGAACAAGTGCCAGAATCCAGTCCTTTTACTTGTGTGTGCAGTGTGCACTCTTTCTGCCCCTATATGAGGAGGGTAAATTTGACAGTGATCTTTGGATTGAACCTAGGTTCCAGAGGTGGATACTGCTGTAAGGTCGTTAACAGTTATGTGGGATGGGAGCTTGGTTGTTGCTGCAAATAATCATGGGACATGCTATGTTTGGCGCTTGTTGCGAGGGACACAGGTAGTGCCTACAGCAAATAATCATGCACTCTATCATTCATATTACCTTAATTCATTTTGATGTCAAGCACATTTTCTTCCAGACTATGACAAATTTTGAGCCACTTCATAAGCTCCAAGCACACAAGGGATACATCCTCAAATGTCTACTTTCACCTGAGTTCTGTGAACCCCACAGGTTTGATTCCTAAAATAAACAACCAATATATACTTTGCCTTTTTATACCTTCTTCCCTCAGTTCACACATCAAATAATACTAATACCTGCTGGTTTATTTTTCTTTCCTTTCCATCTCTCTCAAGGTCAATAAGCCTAATTTCTTTATCTAATCTAAACCTTCTTTCTGCGCCAAATAATTTTTACACTTGTAATGTGCCCTATATTTGCACTGTTATTGGGATATTCTTTTAATGATTTATACTTTCAGATATTTGGCCACTGCCTCTTCTGACCACACTGTCAAGATATGGAATGTTGATGGTTTCACATTAGAGAAAACTCTAGAAGGTATCTATCTTATACAATTCTCCCAAGATTCTAATATGTACTTTACAAATAACTCAGTAAACCTGATGGTTTGATGGTTACTAAAAATTAAGCTATATAATAAATTGTTCTTTACTGTTTTTTTACTTCCTAGGGCATCAACGGTGGGTTTGGGACTGTGTTTTTTCCGTAGATGGTGCCTATCTTATAACAGGTATGTTTTTTTTTTTAATTATTATTCTCAAGAAGTTCAGAAAGGTATAGATGAACTCCTACCGCCTGTAGCAGCTCGCAGTATTAATGCATAAAAATTTGGTTGCAGACTTTGTTTTTGACTTTTTGTCAAGTTGCAATGTCAGCTAAATTTGATCCGTGTGATAAATGTGTATTTCTCGTTTCTGAAATGATTATGATAATATGATGCTCATCCTTGCAGCTTCCTCTGATACAACAGCAAGGCTTTGGAACCTGTCCACCGGAGAAGATATCAGGGTGTATCAGGGGCATCACAAAGCAACCATTTGTTGTGCACTGCATGATGGAGCTGAACCTGGTCCATCTTGAACCTGGATGTTCTCCTTTGCCGCCTAATGCATTTATGACACTTGTGTATTAGAAATTACAGCGTTGTTCATACTTCATAATGAAATTGGATGAAAATATTGTGGTTCAAGAATGAAGAATTTTCCTTCAAAACTACCACCTGATGTGTATTACTTTTGTAGGCAAAAACCTAATAATATGTATTCGTTACTTCAGAATACCTTAACACTGTTCAATTTGAATTCTAATTTAACCTACCATTCATATTGAAGAACTGAGATCAGTTTTCCCTTTTCTTTTCTTTCTTTTTTTTCTTCTTGTTAGCTATGAAAATTCCGACAATGTTTGCTGCAATTCACTTTTTTTTCTCGTGGAACTATTACTACAAATTACTTAAGTTTGACTATTTACAGATGTTTAAATGGTTAATGAAAAAGAAATCATCAAATGTGTTTAGTTATAAATCACATTTACTGACTTATTGTGTAATTTTATTGGCAGTGAAATCCATATTCGCTCTAATTCAACATATAAAATAGGTAATGAAAACGTGATTTGCAGTGCAATCCTAAAATAAGGCATATAGCAAATCTATTGGAGTTGAATTTTGAGCAAAATCCTAATATTTTCACTAAAACTTATGTTTACAAAATCTGTTTGAGATGCTCTAACCAACAAAAAAGAATTACAAATACAAACAAGATACGGCTTTGGCCCATCTTTTGCGTACATTAAATTACATTTAAATCTCCATCTTTTGCATCAAATCAAAACAACCAGTACCCACTTTCACTGGCAGCCCAAGACAGATCCTAGCAGAAGGGGTTTCCAAGTCATCCGTCTCCCCATGATATGCTGCTTCACGAATGAACTTGGAAGCCGTCTCAAATGACATTTTATTGATCGGAGATACAGACTCTGCTATACCCCCAAATCTGTTCATTGGACGATAACCGCCACTATGAGTCATGTAGTCAGCTATTAGTGAAAGGTGTCTAATATTGACAGATATCCCATAAACCTTGAAGACGTTACTTATTTCTTTGATGATAGTTTCTCTGGCGGCTTCTACTCCATAAGTGTTCAGCATTGCATGAATGTTGTTGGAATATATATAGTTGACATCAAGATCATCTTGCAGTTTCCATAGTGTAGCAAAATCCAACCCTGCTGTCTGCAAGGCTCGCATCTTCTTTTCTTCTTCCGTGGGATTCTTTTCACCCGGTAATTTATTTCTGGGATCATTCCAGGAGCAGAAAACTTGATCTTCATTACCATAAATATCAATATCTTTACAATCCAAAATATTGCCAGAGCTTTTGACATAAACATTTCGAGCCGTCTTCCGAGCAATCTACACACCAGTGCAAAAAAGATAAATATCAACAAGAGGAGAAGTAATAAAACAACAGACATGGCAGATCTACACATGAATTGACAACAATTTTTTAAGCGTTTATTTATGTGCTGTTTTTATTCTTCTATAATTTCTGGGGCTTGATAGATGCTGAAGAGTTGGACAAAATTTAAACTGTCCATATATTTCCATGCTGGGTAATGCCAATTAGTGGGCCTAGGTGCAGGTGTTAATGCGCGCAAGGTTGCTAGAAAATGAATGAGCGGAAATTATTATGAGAAAGGGTACATACCTGATCCAAAAGAATATGAGGTTCATTGGTAAATTTAAAATGGATCTCAAAGTGGAACCCCTTGACCGACACAAAAGTTGCCCTGTCATACTCCTTTCTTACTAGCTTTGCTCTGGTCTTCTTTTTAATTTTGTCCCTTGATTTGGTCTTCTTTCCCTTCGACCGTGGCTTAGATGTGTCTCCAGCTGAAGGACTTTCAGGCATTTCATCATTAGCATCTGAAATCCGCGTCACACCATCCTTATCACTTTCAATATCACTTTCCACCTTATCAATTTCACTTTCAAATCCATCGGACTGATGACCTTCATTCACTTCATCCTCACAGTCATCTTCATACTCCATCTCATCTGTGCCCTGCCGCTTTCGTTTTTGTGCATCCAACCCAAAATCCTCAGCTCCTTCACCATGTTCACTGTCATCTGCACCGCCATCGTCATCATCTTCTACACCATGCTGGGATATGTTGTAAGAAACATCTTCATCTGTCTCATTTGATGCCTTCGGTAGTGAATCAGCCTTGACATCTTTTATACCACTAATTTTAGAAAGCAAAACCAGATGATTTTGTATGGCATCCTCCAAAGCCCTAACAAACTTAACCTCTAGGAGTTCCTCCCAATCTTCTGAAAATTTCAAAAGATATTCTGGTATAAAAAGTGTCATCTCCAGTTCATAAGTACGGCAAGTCTGATGATACTGATCTGTGAATGGTGTAATAGTTACTTTCATGCTCTCTATTATGTCTGCCACAGTGATCCTCTTCAACCTATCAGCTAGACTTTTAGCATCCCCCCTGCACATAGCAAATTGCAAATATCAATTTGAGATGGACACATTACAGAATGTACTGCAATAGACTTGAAAAAGAAGGATTGGGGATAATTCCACAATAACATCCGTCAGTAGGATATAAAACTCATAAAATTTCCATGACTTGAAAAAAAAGAACAGGATGTAGTTCACAACAATGAATTAAAAGAACTCACGCTTTCTCCTTTATCAATGGACATGTCATAACTGGAGTCTTGATATCATTTGAAGCAGTCATCAAGATCTCTTGGAGCCGTGGAATTCCAAGAGTCACATTCATTTCACTTCGCCCAGCATTATGGAAGGTATTCAAACTGAAAAAAATGGCAGCAGTGATCCTAAGAAAAGGGATACTAGATACAAATACAATTATCACCTAAACAGAGAAAATGACCAGTTTCATTTTGCAGCACAGTAAACAAATGATGTGCAGACTATACCAAATCAATAATACTCACTTTCATAGACTATCATATATCATATACAGATATACTTACTTTACTGGCATTGTATTACTTTTACTTGCATTGTATTAATAATATGAGTACATCTAGTGGTTGAGCAATCGACATCCAAAAAGACAAACAAAAGAGATGATGCAAAGCCATAAGACCAGAAACTAATCATACAGCAATCACACCACCGCCAGCAATTAAAGCAATAAAGTTGAGAGAGCAACCCCCTAAATTCTGCAGAAACAGAGTGGCAGAAAGGAGAGAGATTTAACTTGATCTAAAACTTCTTCCACCCAACCCCTAGGTAATATATTCTAGTATTTTACTCCATCCAAAATACCCAAAAAACTTCAAAAGCAAACAACTCCACAAAATTATGGCTTTTTTAATTTCTTACAACTAAACTCAAAATAACCCCTTCAAATAACGCAGCTTGTATTAACTTCCACACACAGCTCCCACCACAACTATAGTAAGGACAATGCAAAAAAAAAAAAAAAAGGATAAACACTTCTCCCCTACTTTCAAAGAATGCACCAGTGTGGAGAATAATAGACACTAGGCCTTCTCATGGGCACCTTTAAATAGTAGAGTAAAGGAACAGAAATAGAAAGGAAATTACGTCATCTGTGTTGATGGTTCTCCTACAGACTGAGCAGCAAGAATACCAACTGGTTCTCCTGGTTGCGCAAGACTGCTGAGATATTTGTGCTCCATTAACTTCAAGTTGGCATTTTTCTCCTTCAAAGACAAATTAGGAACTGACATTTCTGCTTTTCTTTTGAGAGCGGGAGGCAACTCATCAATATAGGGATTGAATTTGTCAATTTGACGACCAAATTTCTTGTCAAACATTTCTTTATTCTGAAATAAAGAACAAAACAGAACAAATAAATAACTTGAAAATGACTGCAAGGATTCGGATTCAGATTCAGAAAATCAGGAACAAGTACTTACATTTGCCAGTTTTTCAAATTTTTTAATAAAGCTTGTCAAATGGACATCAATACCATCCTCTCCATATCGGAATTGAATAATTGAACCATCAGCATCACGGACGGTATGGTCATAAGAAACCTTGAGGCATTCGAGATTTTTTATGAGGCATCTTTGCAAGTATCCACTACGAGATGTTTTGACAGCTGTATCAACCAACCTATGCAGAATAAGATCATAATTAGATAAGACGCAAATCAATCAAACAATAAAGAAGAATAATTCATCAGCTAAAGGAAAGAAAAAGGTCATCAACTTATGTACTGCTGGTGATTACAAAAAACAAAAACGAAAAAACAAAGTCACCAACCTTTCTTTTCTACAAAGCAATCTCATCCTATATTAATAAAAGATGCACAACACAGAAGCGTGCAAACACTAGCTCATGTAAAATATAAGTCATAGTGATCCTATGATGAAACCAATCTGGATGGCTTCATAAAGCTATGGTACATTAACATTTCTCATACATTGTCCTATTTCATGTAACATTTACCACTTTGAGGACTCATGTGGTAACTAGAAAAAAATCCTCGTTAGGGTAAATAAGGTTCTCGTTAGAGTAAAATAGGCTCTAATTTGAGTAATTAAGTTCTAACAGTGGTAATCGTATGTATGTCATATGTCAACATATTGTAGAATTTCCCCTGGATGGCTATTCAGATTTAGGAATATGCTACTGACACTCCCTGAAAGGGGACATCAAGGTTGGGAAAAGCAGAAAATACCAAATATACTCTACCTAACTTGTCCAAACCAACTAATGCAAACTCAACCCTTCCAATAACAAGAGATGCACTCATCTCCTCAAAGATAACTCATTCCACGCCTCCATCCATTGATTGCGTAATTACACACCAGCAACATATAAACGAAACATTAACTACTTATAAATATTTGTTGAACTCTTAAATAAACCTAAAAATTTAAACAGTAGAACAGAAATGCGAAACGTTGTCTTTTTATGAGAAATGTGACTTTTATTTGCAATGAAATACGCACAACTACAGTGAATAAGGAATACAGTGGAAGAAAGCCACCAACAAAAATAGATGAAGTGGGAAAACAATAAAAGAACTCAACAACAAAAAGGGTTATCACTTATCTACAGTTTACAACTTAGACAAGGTTGAGAAAGAAAATTACCCTTCACGGCCAGCCATGCAGTGAAAATAATACTCCTGAGGATGAAGACCGGTAAGAAAGCGATCAATAATAAAACCTCCAGCTCGAGGTGACCAATCCCAAGGAGGGAAGCATGGTAATGTCTTTCCAGAAACCATTTGTGGGACTCGTTTCCCTTCTAGCTCTTGCTGACCCAAGTATGAAGCAATTTGTTGGAGATTTGCCTATAAAAAGGAAGAGAGGGTTGCCTGAATGCCATTTAAAGAGCTAAAGATGATAAATAACTCTTAGCTTACATTATATAAGGCGTGAGTGTTTTTGCATAATTGGAATGACGATTTTGCCCCCATTTTAAATTTTTTTACAACTCTGCCATTCATCTATTTTTTCCTTTCTCTCTTCCTCCTAAACTGAATTTTTCTCCTTTCTCTCGCTCTCCTATTCTCGTATAGCAAAACTAAGGGTATCCAAGTTTGCTCAAAAACAGAAAGAATTAATAAAAGAAAAAGTTAACAGCCTAATGGCATTGTTTATCGGCCTCACATGCGACCTATCATACGAATCATGCTTTTCTCTTTTTGTGAAAAACGTCTATGTTTAATGTTTTCATTTTGTGCGGTACTATATAGACATTTGAGGGAAAACATATCTGATACAGCCTCTTGGCAATATATAAAGTCCTATCATGTTGCACAAAACTGGTAAGAATGAACAAGTATGCACACGCCAAAAACTTACCACACCTCCTTTAGCCCCAGAGCTTGTCATAAGATACATATAATTCTTAACAGATGGCTTTGATAACCCTTTCTGAAACAATTGTTTGAAGACATCAGATTTGGAGATTTTCTTATTAAGTTCACTTGTCATTTTCCTGTCCAACATTTCCGTCACAGATTCTCCATTACTGCGTAAAAATTCTTCAATATCCGACTGCAGTATCACCGGATCTGCAATTTTAATCAAGACGTGATGCATTATAAACAGATTTCCAAAGTAAAACAAGAACATTATAAATTTTACCCAGCTTTTTGGAAAGATCAAAACTCTTTGTAACTATGTTTATGAGGAACAAACTTCTACCAAAAAGAAAAAATAGCTTCATAGACCAATACCTTTTTTTTCATCTTGTCCGACCCCAATAAACTCACGGAAAACTTTTTCACCAAGCTCTTCACAACTTTCAAGTTGTTCCTTCATTTTTTTGTCTTTGCTTTGTATTAGCAAAAGATCGTCAACTCCACAAGTGAACCCATGCATCTGAAATGCAAGTTCACAAAAGATACTGAGAAAAGGCTAAAGAGGAAATAAACTTAAGAATAACAGATTCAATATTGAACTCAACTAACCTGTAAATAAACAGTATATAAACGACTAAAAACAGAAAGCAATTTTCCTGCAGCTTCCGAACCATAGAGTTCCTGCACGTTATGGACCAAACCATAATCACCAAACTGGTTCTTGTCAATCACGCCACGGACCAAGTTGTTTCTATAGATTAACAGCTTGCTCTCATCTGGATCCTCTTTTTCCTTTGAATCATCTTTACCAGCCTCTTCTTTTCTTGGCTTCTTCTCTTTCTTTCGTCGACCTTTATCAGATTTCTCTTCTTCTTCAAGATTCTTACAGTTGAAAAACCCAGATGGGAGTTTTGCTTCCTTTTCAACAGTAAGTGGTGGAGAACCACTTGTAATATGGTTTAGCAACGTAGTGATGACCTAGAGAGATGAAAGAACTAGTGTTTTATATATAAAAGATTAGGAACATCATATTACTATTCATCAACCATTCAATTGAAAAAGAAAAAACAAAAGAAAATAATAACAAATAAAAAAAACAAAAAGGAAAGATCCTCAATTAATTCCTTACTCAGTTGTGCTCAACTGCCATTGGATTTAAAATTAATGGTGGAGAATGATAAGGCAGGTGGAATTATTTTTGTTGCTTCATCATTCTCCACCATTAGATCTAAATTCAATTGCAGTTGAGCACAACTGTATAACGAATCAACTGCCTAGGTGAACAGGACTCCATCAAGTATGTGTATAAAAGCCCACAAACGTTTTGTTTTTTGACACAGCTATGCTTTCAAACAACCAGAAAGTCGTGCAGATTTTCAGTAGCAAAAAATAGTTTAACTCCAAGTGTGCACTGCAAAGAAAATTTTGCTGAGCCAGCTCATACTAACCTGCTTTCCAGTCCACAGACGCACTGGTTTCCAAATTGCAGGAAGAAGGGGCTGCATTGCGTCTTCAGAGTTAGACGTTAGAACCATTTGACCTGGCTTGCCAGAGAAAGAGTCTGAACCACATGCTGAAACAGAAGAACTATAAAGAAGCTGATTAAATTCATCTGAGCGGAGAAAGGTGTCCTTTTTTGTGAGGAGGACAGCACTTATAACATGGTCCTGAAATTTTCCAAAGTCGATGTAGTTAGAAGCAGCAGTAGCAGAATATCCTAAGAACTTAAAATATCCTTACACATAAACTAGTCCAATAATTGCCAGTAACCTGAATCAAGGCTCGAATGGGATCACCACTAGTGGGCTTTACGTATTGATTATTTGCGTTCACCATATTGTAAGCTTCAGCGCGAGAAATTTCATCTTGTGGGAAATGAACATTCATTTCATCACCATCAAAATCAGCATTGTATGTACTGAAATCACAAGAGTTCATAAAATCAACAAGTGTCATGTGATTGCATGATGAAGTTCAACACCTAAATATCAATTGATCATTAATTAAACATATATTAGAATTTATATGTGTGAAATACAACCTGCAATTTGCATAGTGCATGCGTAATGTTTTCTCCCCCTTCAATACACGAACTATATGAGCCATTATACTGGGTTTGTGAAGTGTAGGCTGTGAATGGGAACATCAAACGAATTAGCAACCTAGCACAGACCTAATATTTACTTAAATGACAATCCAAAATAAATAAATTCAAAAAGAAAAACAAATTAATGTAAAAATTAATTGAAGCAGAACATCGATGCTGTTTAGACTATTTGTGCCATTGTAAGGGGTTTGTGAAGTGTAGCCTGTGGAATTAAAACACCAATCAAATTAAGCAGTCAAGCACATAACGAAGGACAAGTCCAACTACAATCCAGAATTCACATTAAACAATTTTTTGAAAAGAAAAAACAATTATTTAATAAGCTAGTCAAAGTAAAAGTTGAGCAAAATTTACATGGTGCTAATCAAATGGTTACACGTTTTCTGATTTGCTAATTTTTTGTAGCATTCATGTGTATATGTAACTACAGGCTAGAATAAAATTATCTTCAAATTTCAAACGGATGACTTCCTTTCTTACTAGTATGTGGAAGGAAAACTTCCTAGACCAATTATCCAATAGTATGGTAAATAGAGCACTAACTTTAACAAGATAACTCCACTAGTATGGTTAAACAGATCACTAACTTTGAAATCTTGTCACAAAATATGAATAAGAAATTATACACATAAAGTCGATCGCATCATACCTGGCGATTAACAAGAACAATGTCCCCATCTTGCAAGTGACGGAGTACAATTTTGTTTTCATAGTCAGATCCCTTCCCATGTTGTGTCCCTGCCCCTTTTGAAGAAGGTAACTTTCTTGACAATAACAAGCGCTCCCTCCGCTTTTGAGGCAACTTAATAGATGTTTTATCAATATAGTGCGTAGCTCCAGGATGGATTTCAGAACCATTGACAATAGCATTCCTCAACTTGAAAACATTCCACGGAGTAACTCTCTGCATTATGATATACAAAGAATAAAAATAGAAGTAAATAAAAGAGGAAACATATGATTACCAGACCCCCACACACGATTCTCACCCTTCAAATGAATCAAAAAGAATGAAATTACTCAAAATACTATACATGTTTGATTTATTATGCATTTATCGTCAGAGATAATTTTAAAATATGTATGCACACATAAAAAAGATACCACCTTCAGGCACAAAAATATGGCTGCAGAAATGGAAAGGAAGCAAGGAAAGGATTAAGCATAGACTTTGTTGTTGGATGATGAATAGAAAAAGTGGGGCCATTGGATAAATTTTTTGGTGGTACTAAACATAAATGAAAGAAAATCTGAGAAGGTAAGGGTAGGGGAGGGAAATGGAGACTACAGAATTTTAAACCAGAAGTAACAACAGAAGGAAACAAATTAGGAAATAAAGGGAAAGATTTACAATTTTTGTTATGATTTAAGTGAAGAAAAAGTAAAGTAACTGATAACATTGATGCTAATTTGACGCCACCAAGTCCAAAGTCAACCATACCTCAGGATATGTTAATGTCAATGCAAAGATCGGAGGAATTCCAATCTCATTAACAGCTAAATAGGGATCTGGGGATATAACAGACCGGCACGCATTATTAACCCTCTTTCCCATCATTTTCTGACGGAACATGCCTTCCTTTTTCTCCAGCACCTGACATATTCCAGAAGCATCTGATTTACCTTGACCTAAAATCAAGTACACAAAATCACAGCTTTACTACTACATATAGGAGATAAAAAATAATCATGCACTGATTCTATTTCCGAGTATAAAAATAAAATAAAATTAAAAATTAAAAATTAAAAAAAATAATAAAAAATCCTGGAGATAAAGTCATGTTTAACAAAATCCACCAGGGGCTAGCATCCAAATTAATTTGGACACCCATTTATAAGCTTTTATCTTTTTCCTTACATAATTAGTGTCATAATCAGAGCTCCATTTTCAAGACACTTAAAAGATTGTCTGCAGAAATCAATCAAGTTGGAAATCATTTGGTCACGAAACCATATTAAAAAAATGGACGGTTTATAATGAGATTGTTAAGTGTTAAAGTTGGCTTCCGATTCAGTTGAGTTTTTTTCATGGTTACTCATTAAAGCATGATTTAGAAATCGAATGGTTCTGACTTCTGATCATAGCACCACCAGTGTGTGCACCTGTCCACATTATTTTGGACAAAGAGTATTTTACACCCACCAGCTACTTTGAACATGGACAACACAACCGCTGAAGCACTGACACTTCAGATTGGTTAAGTGTTGAATATTCGACAAGCTCTGACTTCCCAACACACCCTCTGGTCTGGTACTTAAATTGGCTCAGCAACTAGAGGAACTGATTCTCACTTTTGATCCTCCACATTCAAGGCTGAGTCAATTGATTTGACTTTCCGACACTTCTAAGGACACTCAAGACACATTTTAGGCTGTTTTTAAGTTGTTTACAACTAATCAGGGTTTATTTTCAAGAAAATTCGGTACAATTGCAATTTTAAAAGCCAATCCTGATCTATCATAGATAAAATTATTTGATATACACATTCACTCACCCGCAACAGTTTTGCTATCGAACATTAGATTTATACAATCTTGCAGTTGCCTCCAACGCAGAATTGTCTGTGAGTGTTTGTTCTTACCAAGAGCGTCTTTCAAGTAAGTATTTGTCAGAACCACCTTACTTAATGAAACAGTCTGAGGATGCTCCATCACCTAAGAACATAACCCAAGGTATAGAATTAGAGAAGGTGGAATAAAAAATTATTCCATACCCTCTTTAGGTATGAACAAAAGATATAAATTTCTAGAACAACTCAAACATGATGGAACCCCATTAAAGGAACTCGATTAACACCAAGTAAAAGGGCATTTATACACTACTTGCATTCTTAGCTTACTGGTAGCCTAGTAGGAGCTTAACATGTGGCAATTTTACGAGAGAAACGTCAATTAAAACTCAACACAAAAAAACAAAACAAAAAATACAACTAAACAAGCAGCACACTAAAAGTTCACTCAAATAGAAGAAAAAACATAGAGAACACAACAACTAAGTGCAGAAATTTCCCAAAATAATAGAAGCTTTCCAACCTAACAAATGGAAGAAGGACCAACAATGAACACCCCCAAAAGCAACAGAAACAGAACACCAGTAAACAACTACATCTCACAATAACTCCTTCTTTTTCATTCAAATGACCAAAATAACAGGCAAGACCCTGCACCTCTCCAAAGAAAGATGGTCATTTGCTCCAACTAAAACCCCCTAAGGAGCCTAGTACTCAACAGTGCGAAACACCCCTCTGGGAACTCCCAAACCATCCCTGCATCTCTGAGATTGGAGGCTATAACTAAACAATGAACTAAAGACCTTTTACATTTTCTCTGGCCACATGCACATAATATACGAGTTTGGGAATAAACATGGAACTGGTGTCTTGCTCTTTGCATAAGCCGCAATCCAAGCGGTAACTTGGACCTGGTGAACAGTCCCTTGGATCAAACCTTGGACAAGTAACATCATCAGAAAGAAATATGAAGTATCAATTACAAGGGAAAGAACAGTTAAGATAACTCCTCCACCTCAAAGTCATTCAGATACATTTTAAACCCAACTC
Organism: Rosa chinensis; assembly: GCF_002994745.2. Classification (NCBI taxonomy): domain Eukaryota; kingdom Viridiplantae; phylum Streptophyta; class Magnoliopsida; order Rosales; family Rosaceae; genus Rosa; species Rosa chinensis. The sequence goes on from NC_037090.1 coordinate 27,057,854, forward strand.
CCACTCAACATGGAGTTCCAAAATCTCAGCTGAATCGGCAATTTATAACTCATGGTTAATTGAGTTTTCAAGGGTTCCTCTGAGATCCAGAAGTCCTCCCAAAACCTCCAATTCTTCCGTACTTGTCATATTTTATATTTCCATTGTATTTAAATACAACCACTACATGGGTGTGAAACACCTATCAACATGTTAAACAGATACAAATGTTTATCTAAAGAACTATGAGATAAGGTATTGTAGTAATATTGTCTGAGAAAGGCTCCATAATCCTATTCTACAATTCAATATGGTGTCCTCAACTTACACAAGGAAAATATGCATTGGTAACGGAAACAAAAAACTCAGTGAAGAACAAACTTGGGAATAAGGTCAGCATTTTAAAAAAGTGGCTCCCAGGAGCAGACAAGTGTTGAACTTGAGATTAGCACGTCTATTTATGAACACAAACCAGCAAAACTGCCACTTCAGATGGATATATACAAAGACAGAGACAGGGGTCTGGATTTTCTCCCTCTTGACTGTCCCCGTTACCAAAGGACCTTACACAAGGGTCCACAATCCAATATTATAAACATAATAGATGTTTGTGTATAAAAGTAGAGAAGGGGGGGGGAGGAGAGAGAAGGGTCCTTGGAGTAAAATATACGTACAGAATCACCACTATGGGCTGGAGGACGAAATTTGATTGGTGGTACAAGAACAGTCTCTAAGAAAAACATAGAGTGACCTTCTTTTCTTTCAACTCCTTGGCATTGGATATCACTAAGAAAAGAGCAGAGTTGAGCCTCATTTGTCCACAAAAGCCTCATTATTTCTTTAACCTGAAAGAAAAGAGAACGTTATAAAGCACTTCCCAATAGTAAGAGGCATATTTTTGAAGGTCCTCCACATGCATAAACCAAAGTCAACAATAGAATCATTCACTTATCACAGTAACATGCCCATACTTGCAAGGAGCATACCTGGGTTGGTAAAAGATCTCCCGATAAGGCTTTTTTCTGCTTAAAGAACTCACTGGGCACTACGGTCTCTTGTCCTTTACTCTTCTTCGTTGCAGTATCTTGAGTCACAAGAGAGGATGCACAAGATATATCAGATATGCCTGCATCAACATCGTCACCACAAGATTCACCCTCTTCTTGAACAGTTAAAGGTCCTACCAGCTTGCATCCTCTGATCACATTTTCTCTAGCATTGCCAGCACCACTCTACAACCATCAACCAATAAAAAAGAATATCTAATTATAAATCCAGTACTTACAAGGCTGAACCCAGCAATGCAAACAAAAATATAGGATGTAGACTAATCTATGGGGTTTAAAGATTAAAAACAGTACTTATACATAAACATAAACAGTAGATATCTTCATACCTAGTGGAACTGCAACTAACAACTTTTCTTTCTTTCTTTCTTTTTTTTCTTTTTTTTGAAAAGCACCAGCTTTTTATTAACGACACAAAAAGCAAACTAACAATTACTATCAGACAAAAAAAACTAAGAACATCAGAATCCTGATGTGTCTGTTGCTTCTGCTATATAAAAAACCATAGAGAATTTTTTTTTTATGCCTTGAAATAGAGGAAGGATAAACTGAGATATAAAGGTAAGAGGAATAATAACAAAATAATCTAAGAGCCATTAAGAACAAAATGGAAAAAAACTGGAATTTTTTTTCTGTGTCTATCTATCTTTAGATTGTTACTTTCTTCTTTTTCTTCACATGAAGATTTGAACCTATGACCTCTACACTAAACCCACCCCATCTGTGCCAAATGAGCAAAGGCTAATGAGCCAAGAAAACAGTCGCATGATAGTAGTTCAACTGTAAAGTGGCTGCTAGGTGTCTAAAACAACCTTCAAAGTCATGTCAAAAGGCTCCAAAACCATGTCAACAAGATTTGCTAATTTAAAGTGACAAAATGATTTACAGAAGAGGAATCGGAAGAAGCATTAAGCACTGAACATGAGTGTTGGTAAATATCAAGGATGAAGATCATACCATCTGAAACCAACCAAAAGTAGGTTTAGTGATTTTAGGATTCTTAAATTTACAATTCTTGCATTTTTGTTGTTTCTCCAGAGAACGATCCAAAATAGACATTGCCTCTGTGAACTGAAGAGATGTCCATCTTTCTGGCTTCGAATGCCTGTCTCTCTCAATATCACTTCCTTCCCCGTCCTCTCCAAGATATGAGTATTCATCAGGTGAGTCAGAGTCTAATCTTTTTGCCGCAACAACATCACCTTTCATCACGAGTTCCATTTGGGAAACACATTTTTCAACCTTAAATTACCCAAAAAAAAGATAAGAGCACGGAAATTAGAGCGTGGATGAGATAGGGTCAAGACATAAACTTCTTAAAAGCAAAAAATTAAGCCATTAAAGCACTAATTTTACTGCACCAAACTTCACTTACCAGCTCTCGGCTTGTTCGAAAATGGTGACAGGATAAGCAGGTTCTTTGTAGAAGTTTGTAAAGAACATTGAACAACAAGGGATTATAAACGGGCAAATCGATGTCAATATGGCCAAAATGACCCCGGCAATTAAACGCACTCTGACCACATGTTTTGCAACTGCATAAGTTTAAAACAATCAAAACATTGCAAACGAATTTTGAGAGAGAGAGAGAGCTTAGAATGCAAAAGATTAGGGGCTAAAAGCGAGAGTGGTGACATTACGGTGCGTTGCCTCTGTCGTCAAGAGGGCCCATTGCGGGATCGTAAAGCCCGCCTTGCACCGGCGTTCCTAATTCGTCAACCAAATCCGGCTTCGTAATCTTCACAACGCTCTGATTTCGCGCCTCTTCATCTGTAAAGAAGCTGAACGTAACTGCCGTCACCGACTCCGTAGCAACCTGCCATCATAAAACAACACAATCAAACCTCTAATTGCCCCCAAAACAAACAAATTAAGCTCAGCACAGTAACACACTATCACCAATAGTGAACGAAAACTCAAACATGGAGAAAGGGAAGAGAGAGAGAGAGGTACCTCTAAGGTTTGAGCTGAGGCCATGGCGGCGAGTGGGGGAAGAGAGTAGAGAGAGAGAGAGAGAGAGAGAGGTAGGCGGCAAAGAAAGGCTAAGAAGCTGGGAAGCGATGGAGAGAGAAAGCGAGGGGTTTAAGAGAGGGTTTGCGTCTCTGTTGGAAAGAAAGCATCGCGGGTTTTCCAAATTGGTCCTTTTGCTGTCCAAACCAAGTTTATACGCGGGTCGGGTTGTCGCTTTGTAAAATTGAATCCTAGCCATCAGCTTCATCGACGGCAATTAAATGATCGGAATTCTTTTTCCTTTTTCTTTTTCTGGCATCAGACTCACCTCTTCAGGTCAAATTCAAATGTTATATATGATAGCACAAAATTTTGTCGGGACACAAGAAAAAGATACATCATCTAAGTAATTTCATTAATTCGTAATTAAACCTTATACAGTCATATAGACAGCGTGAGCACCTGAAAATTCCCAAACTAAAAGTTTATGGTGAGGAAGAGCATGTTGATATTTCTTAGCTAACATGCGATGTCAAAAACTTTAGTATTCTTAGTTAACTTTGACAAATGGAACCATAATTTATGTCAAAGACAGATGAAACAAGTGCTACATGATCACTTTGATGAAAAATTGAAAATATAAGCAATATTCTTTAACGTACTTACAATCACAATGAATTCCTTTGCCAACTCACTCATACATCAAGACATGAAACGGTTTCAAAATATGAAACCTCGTCGAGCAATATATTACTTGTTTGGTTCAATTATGTGTTATAAATTTGAGATATTACTTGTTTGGTTCAAGCTTGAAATCTCAAAAAAAGCAGTGATTTGAGATATGCATCTTTCACCATCTCAGATACTTCATCTTCAATCTTTTTGTTCAATTTCTTTATACTTTGGCATCAAGCTTTTGAAATGGATATCATGAATTAGGAGGAATGCATACAATAAATGAATGTTCAACCATGAATGTTGTTTGTTTTTTTATTATATCAATACCTGAGAATTACAACAACTGGTCTTTTGTGAGTCGAACTCACAACTTTTTACTTACAAATGGGAGAATTATGTCACTAGACCAAATGGTACTAGGCAACCATGAATATTTATAGCGCCTATTTTGGATTTTTCAAATTAACCTTTTTCTCTTTTTTTTTTATTCCTTTTCTTAGTACTGCGGGGTGGTTGGAGGAGGCGGTGACGCTTGCTGGCATGTCGGGGAAGACGGAGGGATGTCGAGACTGTCGGCATTTGCTCGGAGTGACGGGTTAGCCGCTGATGATGCGACGGCGGAGACTCTGCGCGTGCGATGGCAACACGGTGCTACAAGCGGTCGGCTTTGTCGACTTGGACAAGAAGGTTTTTGGGCCTGGGCCTAAGTATGGGCTCATGTTGAAAATTATTTCAATTTTAATTTTGGGTCCTTGACTCAGATCACCAAAATCAGCTAAAATTATTCCACTTACCCCAGCAACAAATTTTTATTCCCACTAACCCAATTTGAAGTAAAATGACAATTCTAACCTTAACCTAATTAATAAATTAGTTTTTATGCCACTCTCCATCTCTCCCTGCAGCACGACACACACACTCTCTCCAGCACGATCTCTCTCTCCCCCCCCCCTTCGCCGGAGAAAGTTTCCCGACGACATGGCCATGCTAAATCTCCAACTGGGGAGGAGGACGAGGTCGGGCTTCACAAGCCTCCTTCAAGCTCGCCAACGTCGAAGCCTTCCTTCCTCCTCCGATGCTCATTTCAAGTCCACCATGTCGGTGTTGAGCGCAGGAGCTTCTCGGAGGATTCCGGTACGGGTTATGGAGGTTCAAGAGTTTGTCTCATTGGTTTGATTGGGTCGCTAGCGTCGTGCCGTCTTCTGATGCTAGCGCCGGGATCAATCTGATTTTGAAGTTTGGTCTGAACTGAGAGGAAGTTCATTAAACATCGATGTATGCAGTTCCAAATTTCACATATCAAATGTATGGTTTTAGACTTTTAGCAATCATGCTTTGGGCTATTGGTACCGAGCCACTATTTGTCTTCTTTAATTTTTGAAAGCATTGATTCAATTCCAATATCATCAATGCAGGCCTCACAGGCTCACATGTGAAGGGCATACCTTGTGGAACTATTCATGAAAAGAAAGGGAACAAGCGATGTCCCTCTTTTCTTTTCTTCTTCTTTTTTTTTTTTTTTTTTTTGGGAAAATGGAGGTAGAAGGAAGGAAGGAAGGAAAAAAATTATTGGAGGGCAATACAAGGTTACTGAGGGGCAAACTTTGATTCATTAAACATCGATGCCTGCACCCTATTCAAGATGTCAAGGTGAAAGGAAGATGGGAGCAAACTAAGTGGGTCTTTCCCCCTCGGGGCCGGCTCAAGTTAAATATTGATGGGTATTTTCAATGAGATGGGGGTCGTGGTGGTTTTGGAGTTGTTGCGAGGGATTGTGCTGGCACAGTTCATGCTACGTGGTCCAGGTCGCTTTCCTCTGTGGGTTCTGCACTCCAGTGCGAGGCTGAGGCCTGCAGAGCGGCCTTGCTACTGGCAATACATCAAGGATGGAGAGAAATCGAAGTTGAAAGTGACTCGTCTATCCTAATTAATGCGTTGAACTATTAAGGGGAGGACAACTCAGAGGTTAGTTGAATTATTGATAATTGTAAAGATTATATTGGTTCGTTTGAAACGATTGTACTTCGGCATATTTTTAGAGAAGCAAATAGTGTGGCAGATAGATTAGCCCACTTTGCTAGTCTAGGTCATGTTGTTGACGTTTCTTTAGGTGAGGCTCTTGGTTACTTACAGGATGTCCTCTATGAGGATTTTTGCAAAGCTTCTATGAGCGCTCGAGGTTCAGGTATTACGTCTCCCCCGATGCGAAATTCTATAATAAATAATGATATAGGTGTGGGGTTGAGCCTCCCAGCTTGACTAAGTTCCAAACCCCTTTTCAAAAAAAAAACATCGATGCCTGCAGTTCTATTGGGGGGCAATAGAGATTTGTTACCCCTCTATTGGAGGGCAATAGATGGTTATTGGGGGGCAATAGACATTTTGAATTGATGTAATCTCCTTGTTCTTTTTTCTGTAATCAAAGTTTTATTTGTGTAAATTTAGGGAGATTAGTTCCCATTCTGGCAACTGAAAGTCCTATTGGGAGGCAATAAACGTCTATTGGGGGGCAATACATGGTTGATAGTCGTCTATTGCCCCCAGTCGTCTATTGGGGGGCAATAGACATCTATTGCCCATCTATTATGGGGTAATAGATGTCTATTGGGGGCAAAAAAACTTTCCAGTGGGCGGCAGCCGGTGACCGGAATCCGCCAAAAGTTGACCATGCAGCAACATAGTGGGAAAGCTGTGCTATTTGCAATGATGCTTCTTCGTGATAGAGTTATCTTTCTGGTATGTCCCTGTTATGTTAAAGCAAATAGAGTAGTCATTCGTGCACTCTTTGCTAATTGGTTGCTGTTAGAATACATAGATTTTGTAGAGAATCTTGGTACTATTTTAGGATGTTCTCTTTATGCTTATTGTAATTTTGGGTTCAGGCTCTATGTCTCCCCCTCCCCCCGCGTATTCTGTAATTTCATTAATCAAGGTTTGAGGGCAACCGCACCAGCCCATATCAAAAAAAAAAAAAAAAACACCGCTTTTTTTTCCAACCTAAAATTCTCCTAATTCTTTTCTCAACCAAAAAACACTGACGTGCAATTGAACTGATATAAATGGATGGTTAGATTATATTAAATACACTCTTAGATTATTAATAAAAATATTAATTATAAATATCAATGGTTGAGATCATCTTATAAGTATTGAATCACTTACATCGTCGGTGCATAGAATAATTTCTATACCCACCCAATAGTTTTCACATCCAAAACTCATTATTCCTCCAAAGTTTTCTACTTGCTTACTTAAAAGGTTGTTGCTCAGAATTAGTATTAAATTGTGGTCAAACTGACTGAAAAACAAAACATAAAATTATAGTCATTAATTTTACACACGCATCTGTAGTCAGACATTTTGGAGCTTGAGACTCGATATGAGAGGTTGAATTGAGATGATATTATTAGTATGTAATACATCTTTATTAAATTAAAGGTCTAATTTGATGTTTCATCTTTAAAGATTTGAAGCCTCTAGTAATAATTTCCACTCATTGATTAGCTTTGTATGGCTCTATTGTTTTTCTCAATGTATTGGACTATTGGGTAATGTGCCAGGGGAATACCACAGACGCTATATATATATATTTTAGGCAAGGAAAAAAATTCTCATGTTAGCTGATGATTTGTTATCCCACCATTGTATAGAGAATTATTGGACCACCCAAATCTCCGTATCTAATTTTTTTGAGAGAAATAGTCAACCACTTTATTAATAATAAACATAAGAAAAATTACAACTTATAGATACAGAAAATACATCAGAATATAAAATAACAAGAACAATACTAGATGCAACAAGACATCGGAAATCAAACCGAACAAAGGTATTAAGGGATGCAATTTGATGAAGCACCGGACATAATCCGGGTTATGGAAAACGGTACTAATAGTATGGCCGACCATACTTCCAGGCAGAAATATACGTCGAATAGAGGGTAACCTTCTATCAAGGTAACCGGCGGTAGTGTGACCGATCGTGCCTACTCCACGCAAAAAAATACGTCGAATAGAGAGCAATCTTCTACCTAAGTAACCAAAAAATCCATTCCAAAATGTCAAGAAATCTGGGGCCCGCAAAGAATCTCCTAGATCCCATATGCGTTCCCTAACAGTATTCGGTTCATACACCAGTTGCAAAGCCCAAAGAAGGAATCTCCGTATCTAATTGATACTTGTTAAGTTGTTATCGAGTGATGGTAACACTACAAAAAATAAAATTAAAACTAGGCCACATATTCCACCAAAGCTTATTGGTGTATAATTATATATACTTTAATGTTTATCCTTTTTAATCGATTTAATTTAACATGGACCCAATTAAATATTTGTATCCCAAATAAGGTACCAATTATAGCACCCAAGGAAGAATTAGTAATTAATTGTTCCAAGGATTTTGAATATAAACATGATATCATTTTCTGGATTAGGTTGCATTACCAAATTCAAAACAAAGTCGATACAAGAGAGTTCTCAATATCTAAGATAACCGAGACCATAACCAAGGTTTCTTGATTGCCTCTTAGAAATATTAGAATTTTTTTTCTTGGTGGTGCCAGTGGTTTTCTATGTGCTAAAGGTAACTACTTTCTCATATTGTCTATTTGTCTTAACTTTTCTCTATTTTGCAGTCAACCTATTACTATATACCGAAATTATGTTCATCAAATTTAATATGATCTTAAAATCATAAACCAGATTTAGGTTTTATGTTGTGTACGTATGAACATCAATTGACTCTCTTCTTTTGGATCAATCTTTTTCATATATTTAATTGATTTGTTTGCTTTCTATTATCTTGTCTTGTTATTGTATTTTTTTTTTTAATATTTGGTGAAAGAATTTAAAAGATCAATGGGAAAAATAAGGTTTCTTGAGGAAAAAAAAATTAATGCGATCCCAACAAAAACTTAGCAATAATATTTTGGTTCTATTATCTGGGAAAAGTTTTAGATTTTTTTCCCACCGTAGAATGAATCTTTTGGATTTGAAGGACTAAAATTGGGCTAGTGTAACCCTAAAGAACATTATTCATACCTAAATGGAAAAAGATTTCATATAAAACATAATCACATAGCCACTTTATTAAAGATTGTTATAATGTTGCTTTTCTATCTTTAACTTATCACTTTTTTTTTTTTTTACGGAAAGAGGTCAGCTCATTATATAGATTCAGCAAGCATTACAAAAACGAAACACTCCTATGGGGTCGACAGAAAGAATCGTTTCTTAGGGAACCCTAAACCTATTATGGAACAAGAATAAGACCTAGGAAACCCCTAGTACACCCACCTTTTAGGAAATCCACGCACCATTATTTCAAACAAAAACCTAGAAACTCCGAAGCGAGTAAATTAAAATGATCCTCTGAGCAACTGGTTTTTGCGACCTAAAAAATTTTAAACAGCACTTTGGACCATAGAGACCCAACCCATCCAACCCCCTAGCAAAGAGGTAGTCCAAGCCTTGCATAACCCCAGACCAAGCCCAAGGATGAGGCTCACCATCCAGTTTGAGGCCCAATTGGCCCAAATACTCCAAACCATTGACCAAGTAGGAAACCTGAGAATCCCTAGCATCCCTGCAGTCCTCTGCACTGCCGACCACCATGCCATCGTTACGAGCACAACCTCTGGCTTCGTCCCACGGAAGACGCCCTCAACCAGCTCATTGTAGCTAGTCACACCTCCCCCAGCATCGCAACCAAGTGTCATCTGAGATCCATCATAACCACCAACATGCTTACAGAATAAAATTTGTTCTGACCACCGTCAAACCTGTCCGCCTAAAGTCAAGGCTTTACGAGCTCCTCCACCAGAGATCTAGCACCACCCGCTCGTGTACCCACTTCTGATCCCCATACCGAATCCGCCTAAAAAACCTGAGAGAGGGTCCAGTTGGCATCCCAAAAACCAAACCCACCAGTAACCACCACCATTGGATCGGAGCCCATAGCCATAGCAGATCCGCATATCAACATAACCAGGAACAGAAGTCGAAACCAGAGTTCGACAAGTTCAGACGCACGTTGACAAAAAGGAACTCCGCCTCCATCCTTCTAAGGCTGACCGGAAAGAGCTGAGAAGTCATCTACCCAGGCCAGAAACTTGACGCCGCCACAAGCAAGCCCTAGCGAAGCCATAACCACATCTTTAACTTATCACTAAGTTCATTGTTCCGAAAAAAATATTATCAAGTTCTTTGCATACTAGAATTGTGACATTTTTCATAAAAGAAAAAGAAGTCAATGAATCAAAAGTTTTTATTTTATTTTTTTTCATAAAAGAAAAATGAGTTATTGAATCAAAGCAGTGTTATTAAATTACCACCTTCATCTTTTATCAAAATTATGTAGATTAACAATGTTCAATAACCGAGGTCGTCGTGGTCGTGGTCGAGGCAAGAACAATATCAACAACAACAACAAGAATAACAATGAAGACGTACAGGCTCTAGTTGATTATTTACCCCAAAATGTAATTCGAAAGCGAAGGACTAGTACCTCGAAGAAAAACCTTGGTATCGGGAAGAAAAGAACATTTGACAACGTCACCGAACTGGAAGCAGATTTCTTCAAAGATGTGGAAGAGGCAGATGATTTGCCTGAAAATTATGAAATTCCTGGGCCAATTCCTGACTTGGTAGGCTTGTATACATACCCATTAGATGTCGCTTATCATCGTTTGTACAAGAGAAGGAGATCAGATGATGGTACAAGGAGGAGTGTTAGTAGAAAAGAAAATGAAGTGATATCTGCAACCAAGGAGAGAGAGACCACCCCTAACTCCAACTCCAAGATGGGCATTACAGTCAGTGATCACTTGTCAATGGGTTCTGCTCATGTTCAGAATAATGGTACTGGTACTTCTGGTGAAAAGATTCAAGAATCCAACTCTAACCCTAAGCCTTGGATTCTAAAATATGAAACTCCAAGACCAATTTTAGATAATCTTGATGAAATAATGAGCAATCAAAGTCTTTTTGTGAATTTCTGGGTAGATATTGATGATTGTAATGATTCAGATAATGAATAGTAGTTTCTAGATTGAGACAATTGTAGTTCTTGTAGTTAGGGTAAGACCCTGATATCAGTTGTAACATATTTGTCGGTATTAATAAATAAATCATTTTCAAATAAGTCATTAGAAATTTGTAACCAAGGTATTCATGTTTTTCAAAGCTCGTGAGCAACATATATAGTAGCTGAATTTCCAGCCTTAACTTACTGTTCTTTAATAATAAAGTGACTCTCACTACTAGAAAAACAGGCATTCTCACACAGATTCATCTGTGTGAATATATACAAATTCACACGGATTTCTGTGTGTATTCGTCTTTTCACACAGTACAGTCACGGAGATCTCCAGCTTCTATCATGGACACTTCTACGTAATTTATTTTAATTTACTTGAGAAAATGACATATATCTTGAAAAATTTAGTCCAAATGGATAACATTCAAAATATATTCATAAATCTAGCATGGCTAAGAAAAAAATACAAATAAAAATGATTATCAAGACCACTATCGCGTTGAATAATAATTAAGCTAGGCCGGAGAATTAACAAACTCTAACATGAACCACTAGCACCTAGACTAATCTTCTCACCTTGAAATATCTACAACTTCCAAGCTCGAAGAAAACCTGGTTATCATCTTCTAACAAAACTAGAGGACTTTGCAGAATAAGTAGCCAAAGCGCGGAGAAGCACTTTACAGGCAACACCTTCTCTATTTCCTTACTCCTTTGCTATTGTTGTGTTTAATTGAAACAACTTTTGCTGTGTTTGGACGAGAAAATTACAAATTCTTAAGAAACTTTAAAATGATAGAATCTACAACTCCATCAATTAAAATGTCATTAATTACAATTTCCATTGTTTGGTTGTATTTATTTTGAATTTGGAATGTATAATAAATTAAGAAAGTTCAAAACAAATTCAAATATTAAAAATGAAAAACACCTAGCCTAGTTGTGGAATCTAAAGTGATAGGAAGAAATTTTTGCAAGGAATTTGAAATTCGAAATGACACCTATTTTGATGGAAATTGAAATGACGCATTCGAACGATCAATCCCTTCAATTTTTTTTTTTCAACAAAGAAATTCGTAATCTCTAAGTTTAGAATGCGAAACGAGATAATTCATATTTAGAAATCATAAATTCCTCATTTTGATTTTAATTTCACCATTTTTTTCCTTCATCGAAACACACCGTTAAAGAATAAAGTAGTAGTAGTATAGACTTTAGGTCCACATCGAAGATCATTGAAGTTCTAAAACAAGTTTATTAATTTTTATTTTTTTCATAAACAAGATTTTTTTTTATAAATATTTTAATTTATTTTAAACTTTCTTAATTTATTACCCATTCTAAATTCAAAATGGATACAATCAAACAATGGAAATTGCAGTTAATGAAATTTTAATTGATGGAGTTGTAGATTCCATCATTTTAATTGTCTCATCCAAACACAACTAAAAAATAAAGTAGTAATATGCATTTTCTATCCACACCCAAGATCATTGAAGTCTAGCATGCCTCTGCCTCCTTCATAACCAAATGAATAATAGAAAGACTGGTAGTTTATGAAATAACAGCGATTGCCATTGATCTCAATAACTAAGATCTTTAACAACTGACTTTTAAGTGATTTAAGAAAGAAACATATTGAATTTACAGGTTTTAACATGTAGAATTTTTAGAATGTGAGTTTAAGATTCATCTCTTGGAGAGGAAAACCTAACCCTAAATTTTAAGGATTGAGAGAAATCCAAAAATAAATAAATTGCTTTAGGAAATCAAAAATTGGGAGAGAATGAGTTGTACTTTTATTGATAATAAGGGCCTCTTTATATAGAGAATCATAAGCAAAGAAACTGCATTTTACAAGGAAACCGAATCGTACAATTAATGATTGAAATATCTTTGTAGATATCGATAAACTAACATTATTACAACTCGGACAAGTAATCAGAGTTTAGGCCATAACACAAACTAGATGTCCTTAAACACTCCCTTTGTATCGCCCAAATGTGGTGCTCTCGTTGTCTCATGAAAAACATTACCAAGTAACAAAAACCCAGTGGGACAAAAATAACCTCAGTAGAAGGAGAAATACCACATACCCTTCACATTTTGAGACCATACATGTAGACACCTCTCTTTGATGTCTGCATCTCCCCACGATGACTACGATCATAGGAGTTCAGATAACTTCTGCAAACTGATGCTACCAACAGTTTTCTCGAAAGTGGATTTAGGCAATGACTTAGTGAACAAGTCTGCCACATTGTTCTCAGAATGAACCTGGTTCACTTTGATATTGAGGAGAGTCTGTTGTTGCTAATTATGCTTGTTGTACGTTGTCACCTTTGATGTAGCCTTGCTTCATTTGTTCAATGCAAGTAGATAATCCTCATAAATTCTCGTAGGCTCATCTGTAGTAAACTTCAAATAATAATTGCTTTGAATATGCGTAATTATGGATCTAACCATATACATTTGCGAACATGTTCGTGAAGAGCAATAATCTCTGCATGGTTTGAAGATGTAGCGACTAGGGTATGTTTTGTAGATTTCCAAGATATTGATGTCTTTCCCATGGTGAACACATAACTAGTTTGGAAACAACCTTTGTGTGGGTTAGAGATATATGCAGCATCAACAAAACCTTCCAAAATGCTAATGTTATTTTGAGATGGGGATAGGCGATGCAGGCTGGTGTTTGCGGTGTTCCTAGTGTGTGATCGGTCCGAATTCATCATCTCTTTATAGGGGTAGAATAAGCCCATATAAATCGTACCACTCAAGTATTGAAAGATATCCTTTACGCCAGTCTAATGGCGTCGTGTTGGCGCAGAGCTATATCTAGCTAACAAGTTCGTTGCAAATGAAATGTCTGGTCTCGTGCATAGAGCTAAATACAATAATGCGCCTATTGCACTCAAATAGGACACTTCTACCTCTAGCACATCTTCTCATCATCTTTCGGACAAAGAGGATCATTTTTAAGATCAAGTCTACAGACGACCATGGGAGTGCTTGAAGGCTTGACATTGTCAAAACGCCTAAACATCCAACACAGTGCTTAAAGGCTTGACATTGTCATACATTGAGGACAATGTCTAATTTAAGTGTGGGGGAGGGAAATACAAATTTGTCAATTTGTTTTTGAGTCATATATTTAAAAAAAAAAAATGAAAATTTTAAAATTAAAAAAAAATTCCAAAAAATATATATATACATTTCTATGTTTTGAGTCATTTGTTTTCTTTGAGTCTTAGGATGCCTTTCAACTATCTAGGATGAGCTTATATCTCCAAAATTATGGCTAAGAGTTGATCATGAGATTAAAGATGAAAATTCGATGTTATTCTATTGTAAATAAAAATTTATGATTGATCATATGCATCTGTAGTGGATATGGCCTTGCTTACATAGTACAGATTTGAGCATGCCAGATGAGCCATTGATTCATAAAACCTATGTGAGAATTTTGAGCCTATATCCTCTCTTTTTCGAGTGTTAATACATGCATATATGTGCATACATAACTCTTATTTCCTTGGCAATGATTTTGTTGATCTCATTATTCCTTCATTTTGATCAATTGCATGCCATAGATTTTAATGGACTAGAGAATTTACTAGAACTCATTCTTGTGCTTTTCAAAGCTTATAGTCAATATATTTTCCTGATCTTGGAAAGGATAGAGGCAACTTAGGAACTTCCACCATAGCCAAATATAACCTGTGTCCCCATTTTGTGTACACAAGATGTGCACCCCTTAGTTCAACCCCTTTGAGCCTACATTTGAACCTTTTCTTTCATCACCCTCAATATTCCTAACCCTTGAACCTTAGAATAGTTATATCCTTACCCTTGTTCTAAATATTTAGTCGAGTTTTAATTTTGAGACATACAAGATCAAGGTGACGTCAAGGATGATGAAGATGATGAGAAAGAATAAGAGTGGGGGAAAGACTTGTCTATACAAAAACAAAAAAAAACAAAAAAAAAAAAATGCTCAATGAAAAATATGTGCAAGTATTTATGGATTTTAGTCCCTCCATTGTGGATAGGAGTTTGTTTTGAAGGGAAGGCCTAAGTACGATAAATTTGGTCTTTGTCCTATTTCACAAGTGTTCAAAGGGAGGTTAGAATGAAGCATGGGCCCAACATAATGACATCCGGCCTCGATAAAGACACACAAAAGTTCAACGTTGCAAGATGCCTTGGTGACTAAAAGAAAGAAAGTCTCTCTACATCAACATAAAACTCTACTAGGTTTTTAGGACACTTTGTTGTTTTTCCTATTCCTTCATTTCTTTAAGCCTTAAGCCTTAGCCCCATTATAACCTGAATTAAGACCTCTTTGATCCTTGAGATGGAAAGCCTTTGATCTGTGGAGATCAGTCACAAGAGTTGAGCATATGGTTTGGGTCCATTTGTGCATGCATTGATATTCTTCATGAGATCTTTAAAAATATATTCATGTTTTTCGAAGCTTTGTTTTCTATATGTGAGCTATTTGTTTGTTTTGATATATCATCTCTCACATATACTTGAGCGAATGAAAGCTTTTAAGCATGACCCTTGAATCTGAGAGAAGAAAGAGTGGATACCTTGTGAGGATTTGAATCATAACTTGTCTGAAGCATGCATAGCGCCATTGACCTCACTATTGTAGCCCCCAAGTCCTACTTGTGTATATGACTAGTCATTGATCTTTATTAACCTTACAATGAACTTGGAATGATTCTAGGTTTTGTGTTTAACTTGGTGCCATAAAAGTAAGAGATTTCTGAGACGACAATGTTGAAGGGCTAGTTGTTTTAAGTCTAGAGTCTTTTGTTTCGTTTTTATGGAGTCTTGTTAGTTTTGATTTTTGCTAAGGGACTAGCAAAAGCCAAGTGAATGAAACCAATCAAGAACTTTAGGATCGCCGCTAAAGCCTTATTTTTCCCAAAATTACTTAGAACCGTGAACGCACTGCATCCTAAGTTTGCTTATATGCAATCAAGGTGTAGAACGATACCCTATCAAATTAACTCATTAAGTACACATAAACACATTAAGCTCTTTGGAAAGATTGATTTTAGAGTACAAAACTAGTGAGGAACGGCATCCTAGCATGCATTCTATTTGTTTGATTTCACCTAACATGTAGGCTTTACTACTTCAGTGTTTTAAGATCGTGAACGCACTGCACCTTAAAACTAGCTCCAATTACATGCTCATATTTTAGGTGATCAATCTAAGACATAAACATATAAAAGATTTTATAAAACAAAACCGAACAAAGCATTCACAAAACCTTGTAATTGAGAAAGAGATTCAAAAGCTAAAAATCCATCACATAACTAGGGTTTCATACTAGTTCTCAACATAGAAAATTACTCGCTCATAGTTTGGAAATCCGAAGACATATACATATTGAATTCGAAAAGTACAAAAGGAATAAACCGTAGAGGGCAGTAGATATCACGATCTCACTTTGAATATTCTCTAAGAAAGCTTGAGGCGTCTTCAAAGCAAGAGCACGACAAGATGATGGAAGATGATCTGATGGAAGATGGTGGCTACGGCTTCTCCTTGGAGTAGGGATTTCGTGAACTATGATGAGGGGAGAGTATGGAGCTGTGGTCTCTGATTTAGGGAAGTAGATGGTGTGTGTCTGTGTTTTTATCTCCCATAAAAATGTGGAAGGAGGCCCTTTATATAGGAGTTACAAGTTCAAGGGTATTCTTGCAGTTAAATTGAGTTTTTACTTGTCCAATGTGAACTCTTCTTCTTGGGCTGAAATCTTTGACTTCTATATCCTTCACAGCTCCTATATAATGTATACAACTCATTAACAACTCAGCAAAGAGTCCCCAAGAAGCCTCAAAACAATCTGCCAATAGAAACACACAATCTGCCAAGAGATGCAAAGAATCTGCCTCACTTTTGATAGCCTTTTTAGCCCCTCTCTTAATTAGGTTCCATCTCAGATTTGAACGTGATTTTCAGGCAGGTACAAGCTTTGATATTGGCCTTCAAAAGTCTACAAAAATCTTCTAAAAATCCCCTCAACTTGTTTCCCAAAAAACAGCATTGAAAAGTCTTCACAATCAAATCTGTCAGAAATTTCCAGATTTTCCTTATTGTTTGGTCAAATTTATGGGCTTGTAGAATGACTTTGTAGCAATCTTTCTGTATATTTCTCAGGCCTACAATACCCTATAGCATTATTTATTGATGTCCAAACAATAATCTTCCAAAGGATACTCCAATAAAGTCTCCAAAAGACGGCTCAAACATGCTTCGCAGATAAGACTTGTCAGAAATTCCAGATTTTTCTTATCCTCTGCTCATCTTTGCAGCATCATAACTTATGCATTCCACCACCTTTCTGGATGATTCTTGATTTTAAAATGCTCTACAACATTAACCTTCAAATATGGGTGGGAAACTTTATGTGTATCATGCTTTAAGTCTAGTAGAAAAGCCCTTGAAAAAGCTTCCTGAAAAGCTGATGGAAACAATCTTCTCGAGGTACCAAATTTGACCACAGCCTCCGGCTTCTTCTTTATCATTCTGGACCAAATCTTTGCTTTTAGTTATAGTAGAACATGTGATCTTCAAATATTGCTAGGCTTTTCTTCATGATTCCACTGGAAAGTTCTTCAAAACACCTTCTGAATACAGAAGAAAATAAGGCAGCTTCTAGTACTCTGTTTTCTGCTTCTCGGCAACTGTTTTGCACGAATTTTTCCACAAGCTTTCCTTCTTGTTTATAACGGCATAAATGGTGATCTTTCATCTTTTGCATCACTACTATACACCTGAGCCTTAACTGGCCACAATTGAGCTCCTATTTCTCCACGGTTGCTCCACAAACCTCCTAAGAACATAACAAAGTTAGTTTGATCTTTTTAACGAAATAACTAAGCAAAAGTGTAAAGGGGTAAACTATAAATTCGTCGCATTTTTTGCTCCTATCACTAACAAGTTCGTTGCAAATGAGATGTCTGGTCTTGTGCATAGAGCTAAATACAATAATGCGCCTATTGCACTCAAATAGGACACTTCTACCTCTAGCACATCTTCTCATCATCTTTCGGACAAAGAGGATCATTTTTAAGATCAAGTCTACAGACGACCATGGGAGTGCTTGAAGGCATGACATTGTCAAAACGTCTAAACATCCAACACAGTGCTCAAGTTCCGAATTGAGGAAAAACTGTGTTCTCCCAAGATTCTTCATCTCAAACTCTGATTTTAAGTGTTCAGCTGTTTCCCTTAACTCCTTAAGGGTTTTTAATGAAGATCATGTCATCAACATGAACCGCGATAGAATCTGAAAATTATCATGGAAACTCGCAGGCATAGTTTGTCATTAACATATCCCTTCCCAATCAAGTAGTCAATTTAGTGAGCATTTCAACCTTATTGCAAACGCTCCGTGGTCTAGTGCCACTTGATTAGGGTAAATGAAGTCTACCAAGAACCTTCACATATATTCCGTATCTAGATCCCCATAAAGATACTTAGTGACTACATTCGTAAGCTATATATTCAGTCACTTGGAAACTACCAAACTAACAAGGTAGTGGAGATCTCTGATGCCAAATTGCTTCTAACTTGATCTTGCTGAGCCACTGAATCACCAAATTTGCACAAAGGCTTCACAACATTATAACTCTTCGGCCAGCAAATAATTGTCCAAGGTGGCCTTGGTACTAGGTGAAGTTTCTACAGTTTTTAGTCCTTTTCATTTCTCCCAGACTTCAAAGTAGGTGACACAGGCTTTCGTTTCTTCAAAGCTAAAAACTGTAATTGCACACAAAGTGAAAGAAACCTACTGAAGACAAACTATTTCCTTTAAACAATAAAGGAATTGATCTATAGGGCTATTCATGTTTTAACCTATTTGAAGAAAGCCTGTTCACTGAGAAACGCCCAATCAAACAAAACTAATATGGAATTCTTCTAATCATTGCATGAAGAAAACAAAACATGATCAAATTTTTGAATGTGATGTGACTCTTGTGAATCTCTAGGGTTTTGTAATACGAGTTGGATCGGGAGCCCAAACCTGATTGATGTGCAACGAAGGAGGCGAACCAGACTCCATGGTGGAAAGCGCGGAGTCCCAATGCGATCAACGAAAGCTAGAAATCTATGGGTTTAAGCTTACCCATAGATCTAGAAGTTGGGGTATTTAGCGATCTGTGGTTTTCTTCATCATGGAGTAAGAAAGAGATTTTTGTTAGTTTTCTCCAATTGCCAAGTCTATACTCACTGAGAAATGAGTCAATAGTGAAGGGTCGGGCAAGGAATTAACTTGAAGTCCTTTCATTTAGATTTTCAATGCAACGATTATGAAAGTAAATACAGCAACTTTATCACTTTTTGGATTTCGATAGATTAAATATAGGATTTCTTATATTCTTTGCAAATGCAAAGAGCCAAACGCAAGGACTTACAATATTTTGTAGTTACCACCATCAAATGCAAGGAATTTTAACTCCTTGTATTACAACCCATTACATATAAAGATAAAAGGAAAACACATTACCATTTGTCTTTAAAAGAAGCAGAGCCAAATGAGATTAGATGACAAGAGAAATTCATGTAATAGCAGCAACGTTCCATTTGAGCCCAAATTAGTGAAAGCAAAAGCAAAAGCAAAGCTTTTGGTTATCTTCTTTCCTAATCTCATAATTATGAAGAAAGAGAAAATTTTGGAGTGTTTAGCTTACAGATACAAAAGAAAAGATTGTCACGCTCCAAACCTTGTGTCGGTGGATTTTAAGCACCTAATACTGAATCCAAGGTATGAGTGTTACAAAGAAAAATGTTCCTTCTAGGCTCTTCAATCTAGGCTTGTCTAATCCCTTTCCAGCTCGACAAACTCTTAGACTCCTCTACAAAAGATATTAGAGATGGGTGGGTGAGCAAAATCACGCTATATAGTATGCCAATGAAGCTATGTAGTTTTACTTGTATCATCAAATGATATACAATATCCCAAATACCATCACATCACATTATCCCTTCTTATTGGTTATCCTTAATTTAGTGACCCCCACGGCACTTATTCGCAATTTCCGCCTTATACCTCCATGTGACGCATCCTTAACTTAGCATAACCAATCAAGAAGTTCTTATGCTCCATGAATAATCTCAGTCATCAATTCCATATGATATTATATACATATATAAAACCCATCTCAAAAATAAAATGTTAATTCACTTCAAAAAGAGACAAGAATTTGAGAAATAGATATGAAATTTGTAACACATTACATAAGCCACTAACCTCAACAATACAAATCGCTTCCTAGAATACCGATCATAAACCGAGTCTCTTAATACAAGATTTCTAGAAATAACCGTTTGATCTAATCAAAACTCATGATGAATTTGTAGTTTTTCACGGATTCAAAATCAGAGTTACGAATTAAAATTTATGAAATGCCGAAGTTTTAGAGAGATAAACTATTTTGAAAAAAAAAGGTACGGTAGAATAAAATGGGCTAAATCCTATATTTAGGGAAACCATGTGTCACCCAACCATGACATTTTAGACACATGGTTGACAAGGTCAATAAATGAACAACGCATCTATAACCTTGTGCAACTTATCACTCGAAGACAAAACCTCCAATTTACCACTTAACATGTGTTTGGTGACTATCCAAAGTAGCTGATGTCATCATCCCCATACTGATCCGTCTTTACACGCATAACACACGTTTTCACACTATCCCAATCACAAAGTGCCGCGTCTGCATTTAATTTTCTCTAATTACACTTCAAATGTTCTATAAAAATAGTACGGAAATCCGAAAAATTCACTGAAAATATTGTGAACTCGTAGTAACTTCTACTTTCAGTTTCCAACCTCGAAAATAAAATTTGAGTAAATTCAAAATATGAGATAGCACAAAAATAGACTAAGGCCTCAATGAGATAAAAGTCTTCAAAATTTGCGTACACTTCAAAATTTGCGTACGCGTCATTCAGCTAAGCTTCTACAGTTTTGCATCTTTTTCTTTTGTTGGACTCTTTTTTTTATTTTTTTAAATATCTTAATATTTCTTTTTAACATATATATTTGATACGAGGCATTCCTCAAACTGTGGCCCAAGGCGATCACCTTGGTTGCCTTGGTCGTGGGCTGGCCCTGACTGCACTTTATTTGAAGTCTTTTGGTATAAGCTGTACCATAGTTGCGTGCTTAAGTGAGCGAGCAATGTAATTGGCTTTGGGATGTGATAGCTTTTATAGGTGTAATTGTTTTGCAAATTCAATTTCAAGAAGTGTGCATCATTTCTCTTGTAAGGGAAAGAGTCAAACAGATGTAGTACATCAATATATATTGGCTTTCCTTACTTCATATGAGAACTATAATTTGATTTTTCTTACCTTTGGAGACTAGAAGTATAATGATCGGGGTTTGTACAATATTGAAGAATATAGTTGCAAAGTAATGGTCATGAACATGGGCAGTTGCGCGCGCGCCATTGTAGCAGTTTTAAGGATAATCCAAGCTTCAGCCTTGAGAACGCAGATTCTAACATGCTCATATATCTTGGCCTTTTTCTTTTCTCATTATTGTTTTGGCAAATTTTCAAAGGAAAATGAATGCAGCCAGACACCTATAAGTTGACTCTGTAACACAAAATGATTCAGCAAGAGTATGATGAGCATAAGAACACTGTCTTATCTAACCAAACCAAAAAACAAAGCAAGAATAATTTGTCGTCTTATGTACGCAGCAAGTTTTGACTTCTGCATTCGTATCCATTGGCATATATATTAGCCATCAATGAGGTCATGGTAGATGATACTTATTTACTATCAATTTCTGTCCATATTTATATAATTACTGTCAAAACGGTAGTTTCGTTTTCAATTTTCCAACACAACCAACGGTGAAGATCACCCATGCATGTGCGTAAACGAATAAAGTAATTGTGATCACCATTGACCTCAGAGAAAAACTCTAATTGTCAAACTATTATGATGCATGCATGTAATTAAGAAAAACACGGGACGACTCATCCGTACTTGGCGTACTTGTCCTTGATTATTACTTCGTCATCAGATAAAGTTGGAAGATCCCATCCGTACCTTACGACGTACCAAAATCAACTCAGTTATAAATATATGCAGTGACAAACCAATTGATACAGCTTATACTAAACTTGCGTGTGCGTGTGTGAGAGAGAGAGAGATGGCCGACCAGAGAAAAGGTAGCCTTGAAGATACACCAACATGGGCTGTATCAGTATTTGCTTTGTTTTTCTTCGTGCTATCCTTTATAATCGACGATGGTCTTCATCGTCTAACGAAGGTATGTGTACTCTGTATGTCTATATGTATATATGTGTGTGTGAAGGTTTAGTATATATGGTGGTTATTGACATGCTCCTTTATTGGTTTTCATCAACAGTTTCTTAAAGGAAGGAGAAGAAAATCCCTGAATAGGGCTTTGAAGAAGTTCAAAACAGGTAATCACAAGTCTGCTGCCAATTTTCCTGGCCTCATTCTTTATTCCACAATTTTTTTTCAATGATTTGTTTCTTTGGTAATCTCTCTACTCTGAACTCTTAACTAAGAAGAAGTAAGAAGTCTTCATCCTGCAAATGCCTGGCCTGATTCTTTATAAACGTTGATGGTTCCTCTCTTCAAAAAAAATAAAAATATATATATATATGAAGTGAGGGATCCATTTTTTTTGTCTTTTCTAGGGATAAGGCATTAGACCAACTTTCCGATAATATTTTTGCATCTCAACCGTTCAGTTTTTAGGTTCTAATATGTAGATCACTTCTGCAAATTTTCAGCAAAATTGGTGATCGTTAAGGTATTCAAAATGACTATTTAAGATTATAAGTATGAATGGTTTAACTTTGACAGATTTGGTTCGTCCGTTGATTTAATCTAGTTTGATACCTTAACGATCACCGATTTAGCTGAAAATTTGCAGAAATGATCGATACATTAGGACCTAAAAGTTGAACGGTTGAGATGCCGAAATGTGATCGAAAAATCGATCTAATGCCCTATCCCTAGAAAAATAAAAAAAAAGGATCCCTTAGTGGAAGGGCCCTCATATACCATATATACATACATATATATATATATATATATATATATATATTTTTTTTTTTTTTGACAAACAGACACATAGTCTTGCTTGTTTTAAACAGAAATGCAAACATGCACACTACTTACAGAATTCAGAACTTCTACTGATAAAGCTATTGTTTAATCCTTCAAATGTTGCTGCAATTTATGCAAAATTGAATCGCAACTCTACAAGTTTGCTTCAGAACCAGTCGATATATACATCTAAACATTTTCCCCGTAGTTCGGAACCCCGATAGGTACAGATAGAGACAGTTGTGTGGTCGCTATAAATTAAAAACCAGAGAATGAATTTAATATGTTAAACAAATTTTTATAACATGAATACCGATAGGTACAGACAGAGACAGTTGTGTGGCCACTATAAATAAATAAAACCAGAGAATGAATTTAATATGTTAAACAAATTTTTATAACATGAATACGATTGGTGATTCGTTTTTTCTTTGATGTATGTTTATGACTTTATTCCAACAGAAATGATGCAACTGGGTTTCTTATCACTGCTTCTTACTCTGTCGGAAGTACCAATATCGAATATCTGTGTCTCTCAAGTTTTGGCAAACTCTTTTCTTCCCTGCGAATATCCCTCGGACTCAACTAGTGTCTCATCAGCCGCACAACTTCCAGCTTCAAATACCAACTTCTCTAAGGAAGTCACCACTCAAACTTACTGCGAGGCAAAGGTACAACAAATGTAATTTCATAATTATTTACATTTTTGGTTGGATTATAATATTAATCACATGGTTTAAAAAACCAAATATAATTATGTGCCACCTTGTGTGATGCATCACATAATACAATAAGAAAAATTGGCTTCAAAAATATCTAACAATAAAATTAAGGAAAATTCTAGTATATGTTGACGTATGCCATACATTATTAACTTTTTTGAAGGGAATAACTATGATTCATCAACCAATCTTGGTCAGAGCTAAAAGAGTACATACTGAAACCTACATCATCGTTTAGCAAACCTGTAACATATATATGCATGTCAGTAAGGTCTGCATGACAAAAAAAATCCTAACAAAGAGTGTAATATATTATATTTTAAGAAATAAATTTTTAAAAAAATAATATCAGTAGAAACACTCCTACAACATCATCCGTTACTTTAGGTAGACTTAGCCAAGACATACATTTGGCACAGTAACACTGCAAAGCTCCAAAGTAGATTCACTAATGAAGACAAAACTAACCAGACAATTGCAGCAGCATTAATATTGCCACCACTTCCCAAAAACTGGTAGAGATGGTGACATGCTGCCTAATGCACACATTTGTGCTACAAAGATCACTCTGACTTTCAATACTTTCCTTAATGCTACCTAATCCACATAAAAAATATTTTAGTTGTATATTTTGCATTTGAGTTTGAGTTTTTCTATTGGAACCTCCAAATTTACTCACTTGACCTCTATGCTTTTTACACCTCCTATCAAATTTTCAAATACTAAATTTACTCATTAAACCTCACTAAAGTTCCTCAAATAACCTCACTCATATAATTAATTTACAAACAAAGATTTTTATAATAAAAAAACTTAGTCATTTCAATGATTTAATTACTCTATAAATCTTAATTACATTTCTATTCCTTAATCAGATAACATAAATCTCTTATCCAATAAAAAAAAATTATCAAACACAAGGTATTGAGTTTTAAAAATTAATAAAAATAAAATAACATGAACTATTATGTGATTTTTTTTATTTACTTTTTCTTTTTTAGCAATTCAAAAAAAAAGATTAATCATTTTTTCTTAATGTTTCTCTATTTTCTGTACCTCATGATTAATTATTTAAATATTTTTTATTTATTTTTATTTGCTAGCTCTTTTATTTTTCTTCTTCTTTTTACAAATATAATAGATAGATTTAGGGCATAATACAATTTATTTTGTTCTTCCTGACCAATATGCGTTCAATATGCATATCATACATTTTTATCTTAATCATAGTTTTATTTCTTTATATATATATATATATATATATATATATATATGAATGTTTTAATGAGTACGTAGTGAAATTGGAAAATGAAAATAGATAGGGAAAATAATAAAGAATGCAATCTAATATTATTGAATTGGAAAGTCTAGAGAAAATAAATATAACCATTTTTTGGGTATAATTATTGTCCCTAATAGTCATTTTATAGTAGGTTATATATGTCATTTAATATTTCATAATAGAGTGAGGTCAAGTGAGCAGATTTGGAGGTCCCAATAGAAACTCTCTTTGAGTTTACATGTATTTTTAATAAATTTTCATTTCAACATTTTTTTTTCTTTTCTTTTCAATATGGCTTTCAGGGGTTGGTTTCTCTAGTGTCAAGGGAAGGAATCCTGCAGCTAAACATCTTTATATCGGTCTTGGCAGTGTTTCATGTTCTCTACTGCATCTTAACTATGTTTCTTGGGATGGCCAAGGTATCAGAATTAAACTCCTTATACTAAATGCAATTATAGATATGATTTTACTATATCAATTGAGAACCGAAGCAGTGTTCACACAGCCGCCAGTGACCAATAATATCATGTTCACCTACTATTGAATTTGAACTGAAGGGTTGAGATCTAATGATAGTTGGTCACCTGATGACTGGGGAAACATCTTCGTAGAAAACCGATACTTAAGTGTTCTGTTTGCAAATTGAAACAAAAACAATTCCTATATGATTATAAGATAACTATAACTTTTACTGATCGACTTGCATCTAAAAATTATTTGTGATATATACAGATGAGAAAATGGAATGAATGGGAGGATGAAACTCAGACACTAAATTATCAGATTCTTAATGGTAGGTCATGCTTCTATTAATTTGTTCACTATAATCTTCAGTCACTTACTCACTTTTGATGCGAGATGTTGGATGCACATCTTTTTGCAAGTGTGACTACTTGTGAAGGATTAATTATTTCCAGTATCGAACTAAAATGGCACAAATATGGAACTTCACTATAAAACTGGTCTGCATATATGGCACCAATGTATGACAAACTTTTTTGACTTGTGTATAGATCCAAGGAGGTTCCAGCACACCCATCAAACGCCTTTTGGGAAACGACATCTAAAGATCTGGAGTAAACACCCTCTCCTGCTATGGCCTGTAAGTTAAAATTGCACATATAAAACTCACAGGAACTACTCCTATGAGTGAGATTTGGAGAACTAATTTGTTGTATTGAAGGGAGATACGAAATTGTACTTTAATTTGTTGTTGAATATACATGAGCTTTATTAACTTGACTTCTATTAATTTTCACTCTTCATGATTTATGTTAGGTTTGTTTTGCTCGGCAGTTTGGCGGCTCAATATCAAAAGTAGATTACATGACTCTGCGAAATGGGTTCATTGTGGTAAGCAAAATATGCAAATGTCGTTTACTCGTTGCAAATAGTACATTTTCGGCAACGTATTTCTGCATAAATTTTTATTAGTGATAGACTAGCTAGTTCGTTACATAAATAGATCAACTTCCTATAGTAATAGAGATATGGCGTTGTCTACTATTCTGGAAAGTAAGTCTAGCTACCACTACAAAAAGCTAGTCTGCTATTACCTAAAAACAATGTGTCAATACATTAGTATCAACTTCCATCGGCCATCCCGTTTACTTATAATTTGTAATATTTTAAATTAATTTAGAATCACACAAGCTAGCTCCATGCCAACAATCTATTATTCATTAATGTATCGGAAAATGTATTGAAACCTGTGCGTGTGTATAAGTGTGATCAAGCTCTGATCTTTCTTGTTTCTTTGGTTCCCCAGGCCAACATCAAAGAAGGTAGCAGCTTCAATTTCCTGAACTTCCTTGCTAGAGCTTTCGATGACGATTTTGAGCAAGTAGTTGGAATCAAGTAAGCTATTGATGTTTAATTGAAATTTACATGCACGAATTTATTGATGCACACATTTGTAATAAGTAGAATTAATGATGATATTTATCACTCTTGTAGGTTTTGGATTTGGATCTTTTCAATTCTATTCATTTTTTTCAATGCTCATGGTAAGACGCTTACTAAAATAATTTTTGTAATTCTCAGTAAATTTCTCGAAAAAAAAAAGAAAAGAAATATATGTAACGAGTCACTATATTTTTGCAGTGTTCTACAACTATTATTGGCTACCATTCATTCCCTTACTGGTACAGTCTAGTGCCCTACACAATTTTATCACGTTTCTTTAAGATTACGTCAACCTTATTCTAGATTAATAACATCTGGTGTCATTTCTTTAATCAAGATTGTTCTACTCGTGGGAACAAAGCTGCAAGTCGTGATAACTAAAATGTGCGCGGAGAGTTGTAAGAAGAATCCTGTGATTCGCGGAAGCTTTGTGGTGGAGCTCAACAATGATTTATTCTGGTTTGGTCAACCCAATTGGCTTCTTCATCTCCTACAGTTTGTCCTAATCCAGGTAGCTATATATATATAACTGTGGGTTTTTTACGCATGCATGGTTAAAAAAGTGTTTTGCTTCTAGTTAATTATCAGAAATCTAATTCAGTTAAAATGGTTTGCAGAACTCGTTTCAGCTGGCATTCTTGACCTGGAGTTGGGTAGGTATCAACTCATATAAGTTAATTGGCAAAATCAGTCAAGTAATTTGAACTTAAATCCTAAAAGTTTGCTGATCGATCCCATGAATTGGCAACTATGTACAGATTGAGTATGGCCAAAGTTCATGCTTTAATCGAAGAACAAAAGATGTTATCATAAAGAGTACTATGGGAATTGTTGTGCAGTTGATTTGTGGTTATGTAACCCTCCCTCTTTATGCACTGGTTAACCAGGTAGTGACTTGTGCCTCCCCCTTCAGAAAGATAATAAAAGCAATAGACATTTTTGTTTATGTTTTGTTTCTTAATCAAATGGTTCCTCATATATGTATAGATGGGGTCTGGCATGAGGAAAGCAGTATTTACTGAGCTCGTAGTTGATGGCCTAAAAAACTGGCACAAGAATGCAAGCCACAGACTATCGAAGAACGGATCCACTACTTCAAGGAAATCATCAAATTCTGCACATTTTTATTCAACAGATGACTCCTCAATTCTAGACAATGAATGTAGCTACAAAACTCCTAATCTAACCATCGTGAGAAGCTCTTCTTCTACCTCCGAGATAATTGAAGAGCAGGTTCCACCCGGTTTAACTCCGAAGAATGGATCCAGTACTTCAAGAAAATCATCAAATTCTGCACAATTTTATTCAACTGATGACTCCTCAATTCCAGACAATGAATGTAGCTACAAAACTCCTCATCCCACCATTGTGAGAAGCTCTTCTTCTACCTCCGAAATAATTGAAGAGCACGTTTCACCCGGTTTAACTCCAAACCTGGATACTACAAGCTTACCAACTCAAGAAATCACCAGAGACGAAGAGAAACCCAACATCATCAACAAAATAATCTATGACGGTGAGATCTCATTTGGGAGCAGTTGGAAATTAAAGCTGGAGAGCATTAGCAAGAGAAGTGGAGAAATCACTTCAATAATTGAAGAAGAAGTTAACTTCGATCAGTGATTAGTAAAAACCGCTTAAGGCTTTACAGTATCACCGATAAGTAGAAATCACTTTAATAAGTAGCCTCTCTCTCATACGTACTTATGACTTACACACCTTTAGCTTCTGTGTGTATGCCCTACATGCGTGTATATATAGCAGAAATTCCGTAAGTAGTTTCCCAATTGGTTAGGAAGTTTATTGATTTTTTTTTTTAAATTAAGAGAATAAAATTGTCAAATATTATGGTGGAGATAGTTGCAACATATAACTCATATAAGTACGTCAGAAAAACCATTGTGGTTTGTTCTTTACCAAAATTTGAAATTTAAGAAACAAAAACGCGATCTCAACTAAAATGCTATCCCAAAATATATATCCTATGGGTACTATGTACATATAACTGTGGTGAATAAGCAAAAATAAGATCTTCAGCTTCCTCTATCACTACATTTTGCAGTAACAAAACAGGTTCCACACCACATAAAGCAGTAACCACTGACTGAACATCCATCTCGATCCAATACTTCACTAATTGAACTCCAAGATAATAAATAACAATGCTAAAACAGCTCCGCGGACCGGACTTTGCTTGAAAATTAGAATCAATGTTGTACCACCTCCGCGAAGTAGGCCGGCATATCATTGAAATTGAAGAACCATGCCATCAAAATCCACGAAGCACTTTCAGTTCTTAATTATCACCAGATTAATAATGAAAATCCATATACAAAATCACCAATCGACCTTCTTCTGATTAATTAGTTTCTGATAAAAAAAAATATCCACCAACTTAATGCCAGCACTGGCGGACACACGTTGGGACGAGTGGGGGCTGCTGCCCCCAGTGAATTTTTTTCATTTGCTCAACAGCTTCATATATATATATACTATGTTCATTGGTTTTGCCCCCAAAAGAAGAGGAATATATATGTTGCCCCATGACTTGACTATTGTGTAATCTGTTGCCTCACAGAGTCACAGCAATGCAATTAAACTAAGGAAACTTACACGTGTAATTTATGCTACCATTTGACTTGTTTACAAGTCGCAAGTCTCTCTCTTCTTAATTTTATATTTCTACTTTATAAGAGTTTCATATGTGCATGATTTCATAATTAATCAGTTTTAACTTCTTCTTTTTTATGAACTACATGATGATCACTAACATTAAATTGAAATAAGGTGGGGTGGTAAGGCTTTGATCTCTCATTTGAGAGGTCAGAAGTCTGAGCTCTATCAAAGGTAACAGTGGGTTTCTTTTTAATGCATGATAATTTTGTATTTTCATTTTTTTGTTTTCCTAGGAAATATAGTAAGTGTACTTTATGGTAAATAGATAGAAATAAAATTTGTGTTATTTAAAGTTAGTTTATGTGTTAGGAAGTTAGAATATGTATTCATTGAAAATATTATCTATGTCGAAAGATTGAAAAATTATGTTTCATTCATTGTAGTATTTTATATTTGTTTGTTCAATCTTTTTTTTTGCCCCCACTCACAAAAATTTATGCGTCCGCCACTGAATGCCAGGTTGTGAAAATTTCTTGTCGAGGGTTGTGAATAACTGCAGGAAGCCCCGTTTTCCTTTAAAATACTTCCTCAGTACCTCATTGTATATGGATTCAAAGCTCTACATAGAAAGGCTGCTGGAATATTTTCTACACCAACACACCCATGCCACAACATGATCCAGGTATACCTCAAATGGAACTGAGGAGAGACCATGCCACTCTCTTCAATCACTGCCCAAAACGGTAAAACCACAAATTTTTTTTGGTGAATAGAGATAAGGATTCATTGCGCAGAACGGCAAAACCACAAAATTTGTCGCAAAGGAAACAATCCAAATCCCTCTTTTCATCCAGCAACTAAATCTCGTCGAAGTCATCGAACAGACAAACACAAACCAACCATAGAACCCAGTTACTCGATCCTTTATAAACAGGCTCATCAATTACGATTGTAAGCTAAGCCATTCATTACACAATTCAATCCAAGAGGAGCATTTCTATATCGTTTGGGATATGTACGTCAATTCACAAATAATTAAAAAATAAAAAATTAAACCCATGGATTTTGATGCCCCGCATGGGCCGCCACAGTGCTCTATGATGGGTCCTTACTAACGAATTGGCAACTACGTTGGATTTAAGACTCCAACAATCGTCCACCACTTAATGGCCTTGCTAGGCAATCTCCTAACTACTAGATTTGCGGATGTCACTTTAATGAGACAGTCTTCCCATCGTTAGGGAGAGATAAGAACACGGATGTTCAACAGGAACGATAGAAATTGTCGTGGTTTATCCCCACTATGTCTCATCTCGATCCCCACTAAAGTGACAACATCATACATATCTGCTGCAAACATGCCTGCAAGGAAGGACGTCCCTATGAGAGGACGTAGCGCCACCCTACAGGGAGGTAGGCATGGCGCCAACGCCAAAGAGATTGGCACTTTGGCGTTATAGGCCATGGCCTCAGTTAGGATGCGTGGGAGGCCAGTGGGTTCGAAGGATACTTTGGCACATTCCAATCTTTTGATCATCAAGACTCAAAATCTGTCTCATGAGAATCTTTTAGATTATGGTTATCGTTGGGGGATGCTTCAACGTCAGAACCTATTCCTGAGAATATAGAGCTCTATGAAAATTACACTAGTGTACATGAGAAGTGGGATAGAAACTCCATCATGATTGATGATGTAATCATGCATTTCGTTGTGCATGAGTTTGTTGAGTGTGATGATATCGAACCACGCTCCGCTGATAAATGAATGCCAGCGTAAAGAGATTTGGCCTAAATGGAAAGATGTGATCCAGGTTAAGTTGGATTCTCTAATGAAGACGAAGGTTTTTGACACTACAACAAAAAACCTCATTTGTTCCTCGCTGAAAACCGACATTTCCTCGCTGTAGTATTTCCGCGAGGAAATTTTTTTCGTCTTCAATTCGTCGGAGAAAGCTCGTCAAGGAAAGTTTCAACAACGAAAAAACTATTTCCTCGCCAAACCTTTTTCGTGAGAAAATTAATTTTTCTCGCTGTTAATCTTTGGCGACAATATTTTTCCTCACCTAAACTCCTACTTTTACCTCGTTAAAAAATTTCGGGGATTAGAAAATAGTTGTTAAATATATTTTCTGACAAACTTAATTTCGTCGCTAAATTATGTATTTCCTCGCTAATGATAATTTAGTAATTAAAAAATTATAAATAATAAAAAATTTAACTTACTGTTCTTGCGACGAAAATATTTTCGTCATTATAAATAGCTTTAGGCGAGGAAGTTTTTCTTCGCTCTAAATCGTTTTTAGTGATGAAATTTTGTTTCATCGTAATATGTATCCTTTTAGCGAGAAAAAATTATCTCGCTGAAAATAATCAACAACGAGTAATGTTTTTTCCGTCGATGTAGGAACTGAAGTCTATAATGAGAAAATTCACTTTTGTCAATCTTATATTTAGTCTATAGCGAGGAAATATTCTTTTTGTTACAGTTGTCTGCTTATTACGATATGACATGTCGGCGGTTGCATATTATTTCATTCTACAAAGAGGATTCTTATTCAAAACTAGTCAAACAATCAACAAAATAGTAACGGAAATAAAAGAACAAAAGATTTTGGAACAGAAGAAACTTATATTGCAGCAAACATGGTTTACATATGGTTTACAGTACAAAACTCTCTTGGTAGTTCATTATTTTGACAGACTTGAAGGAAAAGATCCAAACCTATCTTTCAAAGGCAAAAACATATACCAGCAGCTTTAGCTATTATTCAAGAAAGCTTAACAAGACAAGCCTCTCACTTCCTCATGATCACAGTCCACAAGTTGCTACTCACTGAGACTAACGAGCTCCCCTGTTGTCAAATAATGAGCTCCTTCTGGTGCAAGCTCCCCTTATCTACAAGACTACAAGCAATAAATCATCCTAGTATGTGATTCTTGTTCCTACAATCAGTGTGGAGTGCTTTAAATATCATAACAAACAAGTCAATCATTAACACACATGCTAAAAACATAGAAATACAACTCATGAATATAATTTTAGAGACTGGAGATTTGGAATATTACCATACTCATAATCAAAGTTCAAGTATGGTGTACTTACTAAAACCACATTATTAGTTTCATAGAATAGTTACAGGAAACATACAGTGGTGCACAAATACATCTAAAAGGTTATCAGGCAGAGAATCTGAGAATTACCTTAATCATTGTCTAAGGCCACAACTTAACAAATCCCAGCTTGTATGGTATCTGCAAGGCAACATTATAATCAAAGCAAAGAAAATAAAGCATCTGGAAGTCTACAATTGGTGTCATGTTTTGATTTTCCCCAAAATTGAAGCAAGCGGCAAGAAGACCAACAATGAAAGTCTTTTTGATGTACAGAGCATGAATAAAAGAACAAAAAAAATTGAACTTTGGCCAGTCAAACTAAAAAACATACATGGCAGCAAGATCACCTCTCAAGTAGCCACGTTAAACTTGGAGGTGGAGGTGGAGGTGGCAAGTCAAATCTTAAAACATACATGGCAGCAAGATCACCCTCTCAAGTAGCCACCACTCCAACCCTAATCTTGCAAAGTAAGCAGGCAAATATTTTGTTTCAGTAGCAAAAGTTGGTACTAACTGTGAGCCTGACGAAATATAACAAGGTTCATAGACTCTAACAAATACTGTATCTGTAAATTTGATAAATAATAAGGTTCAGGGTTCAAATATAATTCAATTCATACACAATGCATACTTAGCAGATTAGAAGGTAGGCAAAAAGTTTCCATTGCTCATGTATTGAAAAGGAGAAAAGAGACCCTCATGACATGTTAAAGAGGACAAGATATTATGCTAAAGGAAGATGACAGAATAGTCAATATAAGAATGAGTATTGGACTCACCATATATGAGGGAAATTGTCCTGCATTTCTCTTTGCAGCATCTGTTTCATTCATGAAGAAGAATACCATAGCCCAATTATCATTAGTCACTGAGACTTAACCCACCAAAATAATAGAAATCCAAAACCACACCAAAATCAGAAATCACAAAATGCAGGCACCAAATTAGAGAGTAAGAGAATGCGAATCGACCTAGTGGAAGTTGAGACCCCAACTTGAAACGTGGAACCAAAATATGGTAGCATAGACCCTTTTCGAACCCAGAATAAGAGAGCAATTGGTAGTGCAGCGACAGAAAAGATTGAATTGACCTGGTATCGACATCTCCTTGTCCTGGACTCACAAGATAATCAAAATATAGGTTGAGTTCAAATCGAATTGGGCATTCAATTAGAGAGCGTTTAATTGAAATCACCCCAAATTATATAAACTATGACATCTCACATTTAGATTTAGCATAAAATAAAGGATCGACCTTGATTAATCAAGCTCTACATGGATGATATACAAGGAAGAAGAAAAATGAATCCAATCTTACTCATTGAGATAGACGAGAGCTTCAAAGATGGTAGATGCTCTCAGAGACGGAGACGGAGCTTCATGAGACTCTGAGAGGAGAACGGCGGAGATAGAAAAGGGCGATATCCGGCCTATTACCCTTTAGAGTATTTTATCTTCGTTTTTTTTTTTTTATTTGGATTAGCGCTTTTTTTTCTTGTCCTTGCCCGCTTCTCTATTTATCTTTTCTCTTCCTTTTTCTCTAATTATTTATATAAAAATAAAAATAGATTTAGGGTTTAGGGTTTAGGGGTTAGGGTATAGGATAAGTTTATGATTGTGAATAGCTCATTGAATATTTTTTATCATAATTTATAACTGAATACTTAAATAAGGCACATTTTGCATACTGTGTTCTACTTATGATCCCTTAAATTGAAGTTTGCATTGTTAAAGTTCTATTACCTAGTGTGTTCCACATGTGATCCATCAAATTGAACAAGAAAGACATCCATTATTGAACTACAATATCCATGTATATACAAAATAGGTTGTATCATGAGTCATTGTCATATTATCGAGGTAAGAAATATTATAAACTCATGCCATGTATGATGCAGTGATTCTTAAGTATGAGAGATGTAGTAAAGGGAAACTCAATTACATAAAACCGGGAGCGAAAATGAGTCATTCATACTAATGTTTATAAATGAACATATCAAATTAGTATTGTGAAGGACAATCGATTTTCACTAACTTGTTTAGTAACTATGAAATCATTCATATAATACCGCCTTACGATTTTAAAGAGGTCCATGATATTTGATCATACTTTTAAAGCAAAAATATGAATAATGCTTGTGTATATGAATTTTAATGATTATGAAATCAAATATGTCAATAGTGCATTCCACACTTAAAAAGGAAAAGGAAAAATAATTACGACAAATATAAACATCTAGCATATCGTTTATTGGTAATCTTATTTGAAGTATAAAATTGTTTAAATACTTATTTATTTATTTATCGCAGGTCAAATTATTTCTTCATCTCAAATTTTCCCTTTTCTTCTCCATTCAATATGGAGGGTCGACTTACCGCAATTTTCCGAACTAATAACGAGGATAACAGTTATTTCTTCGCTAGTTGCTTCTTTTGACAAGGAAATGGTTATTTCTTAGAGCAAGTTCACACATTGGGTCACTGGGTCACCTACTATTCACTGCTTTTTAGTGTATATTTTCATTCTCTGGGTCACAAAATACATTGTACCTGTGACCCAGGGCACGAAATACACTGTGCAGGTCACTATAGTAACCCAGAACACTGTATAGGGTGACCCAGGATACAAAATACACTGTGCTCGTGACCCAGAGAGTGAAATTAACACTAAAAAGCAGTGAATAGTGGATGACCTGGTGACCCAACGGGTGAACTTGCTCTTAGAACACAAACTTTTAGCGAGGAAACCATAGTTTTCTCGCCGTTGAATTTGACAGATCATACTCAATTATCCGCCAAACTAATAACGAGGAAAGTGTTATTTCCTCGCTAATTGTTTCTTTTAACGAGGAAATGATTCCTCGCAAAACATAGTCTTTTAGCAAGAAAACCATAGTTTTGTCACCAATGAATTTGGCGGGTCTTACTCAATAATACGCCAAACTAATAAAGAGGAAAGTGTTATTTCCTCGTTAATTGTTTCTTTTAATGAGAAAATGGTTCCTCGTAAAACATAGACTTTTAGCGAGAAAATCATAGTTTTGTCGCCATTAAATTTGGCGGGTCTTACTCAATTATCCGCCAAACTAATAACGAGGAAAGTGTTATTTCCTCACTAATTGTTTCTTTTAACGAGGAAATGGTTCCTCGCAGAATATAGACTTTTAGCGAGGAAACCATAGTTTTATCGCCATTGAATTTGGCGGGTCTTACTCAATTATCTGCCAAACTAATAACGAGGAAAGTGTTATTTCCTCGCTAATTGTTTCTTTTAATGAGGAAATGGTTCCTCGCAGAATATAGACTTTTAGCGAGGAAACCATAGTTTTATCGCCATTGAATTTGGCGGGTCCTAAACAATTTGCCGCCAAACAAATAACGACAAAATCATTATTTCCTCGTTGAATCTCGTTTTTGCGATGGAAAAATTCGTCACTCAAGTCTCATATTTCCTCGCTAATAACATGACTATTTGGGAGACCAAATTATGGTCACCTTTAGTGATGAACTAAAATATTCGTCGTAGAAAGTGATATATAGGGAGGAAAATATGTTCCTCGTAAAAAACCTAATGGCATTTAGTGAGAAACTTAATTATTCCTCGTAAAATGTGACATTTACTGAGGAAAATAAATTCCTCGCAAAAAACTTGGTCGCTAAAGAGACATTCTGTTGTAGTGTGAGCTAGTGATGCCAACACCTCCTGACATAAAACCTGTTGACTAATAGGTCTTCGTTAGAAAGCGTGATGAGAAAAAGATATAGTAATCTCGCCTTATGGAGCAAGGCTTCTCACAAAACGCCCTGGAATCGACTTCGATGAGACATATTCTCTCGTAATGGATCTCATTGCACTCCACTACCCTGTCAGTTTAGTAGTTTCCGAATAACTGAATATGCAGCTTACGAATGTGGTCACTACGTATCTCTATGGGATCTAGATACGAAATATACATGAAAATTCATGGTGAACTCCATTTACCCAAGTCAAGTGGCTCTAGACCATGGAGCGCGTTTTACAATGAGGTTGAAACGCTCACTAAAGTGACTACTTGATTGGGAAGGGATATGACCACGCGTTTCCATAATAAGTTTTGTATTCTATCGCGGTTCATGTTAGACATGTCTTCATTGGAAGCCCTTAAAGAGTTAAGGGAAACTGCTGAACACTTGAAATCGTATTTTAAAATGAAGGATTTTGGGAGAATACGATTATGTCTC
Organism: Rosa chinensis; assembly: GCF_002994745.2. Lineage (NCBI taxonomy): Eukaryota > Viridiplantae > Streptophyta > Magnoliopsida > Rosales > Rosaceae > Rosa > Rosa chinensis. The sequence continues at coordinate 27,094,551 of NC_037090.1, forward strand.
AGTTTGGAACTTGAGTAATGTATTGATAGATGTTTAGGCATTTTGACAAGGTCAAGCCTTCAAGCACCCCCATGATCGTCCGTAGTCTTAGTCCTGAAAATGATCCTCTTCGTCCGAAGGATGATGGTGAAGATGTGCTAGAGGCGGATGTGCCCTACATAAGTACAATATGCATATTATTATACTTAGCTCAATGCACAAGATCGGACATCTCATATGCTGTGAACTTGTTAGCTAGATATAACTTTGCGCCAATGCGACGTCATTGGATTGGTGTAAAAGATATCTTTCGGTACTTGAGATGCACGATTGATATGAGCTTGTTCTATCCCTACAGAGAGATGATGCATTCGGACCCATCACACACCAAGAATGCTGCCAACACTGGCATGAGTACTCTATCTCCATCCCAAAACAACATGTGTTTTGGAAGGTTTTGCTGATGTTGGGTATCTTTCTGACCCACACAAAAATCTTCCCAAACTGGTTAAGTGTTCACCATGGGTAAAGACCGTGATATATTGGAGGTCTACAGAACAGACTCTAGTAGCTATATCTTCCGACAATGCAGAGATTATTACTCTTCACGAAGTGGTTTGTGAATGCATATGGATTTGATCCATAATTAGGCATGTTTAGAGCAATTGTGATTTGAAGTCTACCACAGATGAGCTTACGAGCATTTAGGATAATACTGCTTGTTTTGAATGAATGAAGCAAGGCTACATCAAAAGCGACAATACCAAGTATAATCAGCAACAACAGACTCTTCTCAAGATCAAAGTGAACTAGGTTCGATCTGAGGACAGCGTGGCAGACTTGCTCACTAAGTCATTGCCTAAATTCCACTTTCGAGAAACATGTTGGTAGCATCGTTTGCGGAAGTTTTCCAAATTCCCATGACTGTAGTCATCAGGGGGGATGCAGACATCAGGGGGAGATGTCTACATGTATGGTCTCGAAACGTGAAGGGTGTGTCTTTTTCCCCTTTAACCGAGGTTATTTTTGTCCCATAGGATTTTTGTTACTCGACAAGGTTTTTAATGAGGCAACGAGAAGAGCACCATGTTTGGGCGACACAAGGGGGAGTGTTCAAGTAAATCCAGAATATGTGTCTGGCCCAAACTCTAGGTTACTTGACTTAGTTGTAATAGGGTTTTGAATTAGAGATATTCTCGGAGATATTCATAGATATATATATCTAATTAATTGTACGATTATTTTTCCTTATACAACTCTGATTGTAATCCTCTATATAAAGAGATATCTATTATCAATGAAAGTACGACTCAATTCTCTCTCAATTCAGTTTTCCTTAAACAAAAATATAATAATAAAATCTGCCCTTCAAATAGCGGAGTGAAATTCGCACCTTCCCCTCCCATTTTTTTTTTAAAGCACTTCTATGTTTTTTAGATCCCCTGATAAGTTTCTACTAGATATTCATATTATCAAATGGTTATTATTACATATTATGATTTATGATACTTATGACTACACTACTACAATAAGTTAATCAGATGACAGATATTTGGAGTTGTGTGATGACCAGCCTCACTGTGGTCTAAACGAGTGTTGTGTGATTGAAAAATCACACAACGGTGATTTCACATTGTGTGACAATACTTTGCTCAACAGAATACATGTTTCCGTTGTGTGAATTCTGCGCAGGCATGTGCCTGCCATGACATGCGCGGGGATGTGTCGACACATTCACACAACAGAAGAAGGAATTTGCCATTCTCTGAGATTCATGATACACAACAGATATAATTCATTCTTTGTTGTCTGAGGTTCATAACACACAACAGATATTACTCATTCTTTGTTGTCTGAGATATGCAACACACAACTGAAGTGAAATTATCTCCCTTGTCTATTGATTACTCAGACAACAGAGATGATTTCATTTCTGTTGTGTGTTATAAATCTCACACAACAGAACTTTGTTTTCTTTTGTTATTGGTTGTTAGTTCACACGACCACTATATTTGGTTAGCTGTGGTGTGAATATTGTAATCATATTGACTAATAGTCAATTACTGTTGTAGGAGAAGCCTTAATTTTGAACTCGTTTACAGTCATACAATATATTATTTTGTATTGTGTTGTATAAGATCAATGCTAGGTGAAATCATACAAAATCAATGCTAGAGATTATTACCAATGAGCAATAATTATATATCAATGCTAAAAGTAACTTTGATACATCAAAACAAACTCCAATCGATTCACTATATATAATTTTATAAGCATTTAAACATTTCATTGAACTAAGCCTTCCAATTTCATAACTATACAAGATTGTGTTCGATCCTCACCCACAAGCAATGCTGTAATACGAGCAATCCAATATCCATCTTGTGCAGCATATGCTTAAGGATTCTGATGGAAAAGTTCATTATCTTGTGCAGCATTAGCTCTAGATTCATCTCCTACATGGAATCTTAAGCCTGAATACACACCTAACTTGGATGCTAAGAATAATTGCCTTTGCTGCTGTGTCAACATCATATTTCTACATAAAAAAAAATTAAAAAAAAAGAACATGGCGGAAACACAAACAAAGAAAGTTAGGTCTAGTTTCTAACTTTTGGCAGATGATCCATTACAATACCAATGTGATCTTAGACACCTGAAAACCTTATTTTTAATGCTTTTGCATCCTCTCCGAGATACATGCATGCACAAGACCTTATTTTTATGTCTTCATTGAATCAATTAGAGTAAACCAAATGCATGTAGTCAAGACGAAGTCTCACAAAATAATACACAACATCACATTCGACATACCAGTACGTAATTGTGAATCCATCATACTACGAATATACTTACCAAGGATACTTATGGGACACTATCATATGTAGGATTCCAACATATGTACACTACCATATGTAGGATACAAGCAATAACCACAAATTTTCAGGCCAATTGACTTATTTGGTATGCACTATGCACTAACTCTTGTCGAGTCACCAAAGTGACCAAGCAACATCCTGTAACAGAGTATAAATTGTCCAAAATCCAAAGTAGAGTTTTTCAGTTATTAAGCTGCATAATATTCAGAAGCCAAAAAAATCCAGCAGGCCAAATTCATGTTTGTATTTGAACAGATCACTCCAAAAATCACCCAACTAGAACTGGAAATTGCTTAATTATATACCTTTACAGCCTACTATCTGATTCCAGTTGAGGTCATTTTGTTATAGTTAAGCAATCCAGATTTCTTTAGGCACAATCACATGAAAAATGCTCAAACATGTAGCTAGAATAATGATGGTCTAATCTTACGTCTAATAGTACGTTAATACTTTAAAGCTAGCTGATGAGTACTTAAAATAGAACAATGGTGATCCTTGTTACTCAAAAATCAAAATAACAAGAAAAAGAATAGAAAAGAGGAAAAGGAAAACGACAACTAAAAGCTGACATGCATGGCAGAATTTGCAAGGATCAGCCTATCCATGAAGTGGCAAGAAATAACTCGTAAGTAGGCCAGATTTCTTTAGGCACAATCACATGCAAAAATCTCTAACAGCTAAAACAATGTAGTCCTAATTTTACTAATTAACATAGTTAATACTTTAAGCTAGCTGATGAATATTTAATCAGAACAAAGGTGATCCTTTCAATTCAAAATAATAAGGAAAAAGAAAAAAGACTAACAAACTAGTTTGCCAGAGTTTTGAAGGATCAACCATATGCTTGCAGTGACATGGAATCTCTTAACATTGTTGATCATCTATTAATCTTTGTGTTAGTGGTGCTACTCATCGATCATGCAGCACTGTGATGGAGGAGACTGATCCTTAATTTGCTTTTCCCCAAAAAACGAGATACAGACTAATTATGATTAAAGCTGCTCCGATAACACTACAAATATATATATAGTTGTCAATCCAAACCACAATTTGTTGTCAATCCTTTAGTAACCAACACCGAAACAAAAGCTCCCAATCATCAAAATCTGCTTAAAACTTGACCATCTAGATACAGAGACAAAGCTGAACTCTCTATTCTAATACTGCAATGCACGCTCATATACTCACTATCTTAAAACACAAAAAACACTTGCAAAGTCTATAACAAATGTGCATTTCTCACAGCACAAAAAGCCCAAAAAAAAGAAGAAAAAGAAAAAAGTAGCATTCCTGATTTTCATATCAGTAATTGTATCAAGAGGACATTCAAGTCTTACTCTTCCTCTTTCACACTTGTCATTCCATATCTTGACCTCTATTTTACTAGTGCATATACCTATAGAAGAGCTCTTAGGTATGAGACTAAAGAAAAAAAATCTCGTATAGAGAAGAGGACGGGACACTTGCAAAGAACTTTATTCACTGAAGAAAAGATCACATATATAGAGCAAACAAAGGAAAGTATGAGAGTTTTATCACTCACTCAACAACAGAAAGACAAAGAGAGAGTATAATTCTTACAATGATATATTTTGGTTATGAAAAAAATTATATATATATATATATATATTTATATAGGTATATAACTCTTACAAAGAGTTCTTTGACTCAGTGAAATAGAAAGAGACATAGAGCAATACATATCAAAGAAGAGATAGAGATCATGCAGATACATATTAAAGCATCAAAGTCAAAATAGTGTGAGAAATATAATGAAGCACCCTAACATGTACCAATGATAGAGCACAGAGCTACAAAGAAATGATAATGGATCCATATTTTGATAGTAACAAATCAATAAAATTTTCTCTGTAAAATAAAGTTTCACACAATTTTTCAGACCAAAGTAAGCAAACATAAGGGAACCTATATCCAATCACAAGTCACCCAAATAACAACTCCCATATCCAAGCACCTTACTGTTGATGACGTGAGGTAACATTTTCACACAACTTCTTAGCAAGTAAATAGCTAAGTGAAGGAAATGTGTATTAAATAAATTCAAGGGAGCTTTTGTCAGTAAAACCTAATTGCTTTTACTTCAGAATAGAGAAAAATGGTAGCCGCAGGACTTTCTGTTCCCCAAAGCCAGACACAATTCAAAAGACTACAAGTTCATGACCCCTCCATATAAATCTTAGGAAATAATAGTTAATATTTTACAAAAACATAGTTAATTAAAAAAAAAAAATAGAAGTATAACACGAGGGATGAGAAGTTCCCTCTAAAATATAGCATGTCATAATCAACAAGAGTAGTTGATTAAACATGTTGTATTCAGACCAACCCCAAAACTTTGTGGACCAAATGATTCTCCAACACAATGCATACCATGCATACAATCTTAAAAGAATTAAATTCAAGTTTCTACCCAAAGGAATGAAAATAAATGGAAGAAAAAGGAAAGGGGGAAATTAATAGTAACCTTTCTTATAATAAAATACTGCACGGTACAAGAAATTCAAGCTCATTCTACATTAGAAACAAGATATGGTAAGGTTTACCTCATCCACACAAAGACGTGATGGTTCTTTCGCAAGCTCTAAGACACCTTTTATTAATGTCCTTCAACCTTTTTCAGGAGATATGAGATAAGGCTGATAACCATCTGCTTCCAACACAATCTGATATTCAATCATGGTACGAGAAAAGATCATGTGAATTTAGAAGAAAATTGAACATATGAGTAAAATGAGAAAAGACAAAGACAAACCATACCCTTTTCACATTGTTGATATCAAAATGTCAATCCAATAGTGGTTGCTTTATTCTATTAAGCATTGGAGAATATTGATAACCTGGTTCAGAGTGCATGAAACCTGGACACAGTTCATGTACAAATGAAAAGAAATGCAACTTGTAATCTATCTAAAACCATTTGAAAATAGGATCAGAAAACTTGAAGTACAAATAATTCTTAGTAATGGAAGTTCAAATAATTCTACAAATAGTTTCCACAATCATTCGAACACTCTGTTTGCAATTCCCATCCAATTTGAATTCCTATCTAAATTACCAAACTGTTTGCAATTCAGTTACCATTCAAAACTGGCAAAACAGATGCCAAATTTTAAAACAGATACATGACCAGTACAGATATACAAATGACGGCAAAATAGCTCAATCAAAACAGCCAATAAACCAACTTATCAACAGGGCAACATGCAACCGCTGATCAACTAATGGAGATATTCAGAAATGCAGCAACTTGAAGCTCAATCAATTTAATGATTTTAATCATACAATTTGATTATACATTCATACAAATATACAATACCGAGCAACTTACTAAGCTTGATTTCAGCAACTAACCAAGCTTGAAGAGTGAAACCCAGAATGTAAGTGAAAACCCAGAAATCGAACCCAAAGTGTAACCAACAGTTTCTGGCTTTCTGCTTTGCTGCTTGAGGAAGAGAGCAACCAAGTTCGAAACTTCAAGGCTATTCAACTGAAAACCCAGAAACTAGTGGAGATGTTCATGAGATACATATCGATTAAGAAGTAAAAAACTCAAAAATTTCGATAAATTATTTGACTTACCACTGCTAGTTCATCACCATCGGGTATAGAAAAGGTCGTCGACGCCTCGACGGACAAGGAGGGAGGCTGAGATGGAAATGGTCCGTGCTGGAGAGAGAGAACCCGTGGGCTGGAGGCTGAAAAGGACTGGAGGAGCAGTTGAGTGGAGGGGTGCGGTGGAACAGAGGGAGACTGAGGTAGATGCCTCGAAGTATCGCTATTGCGAGGGAGATGTTGTTGAAGTTGTGTTGAGATTTGGAGATCGGAGTAGAGGTAGAGAGAATTGGGGGTGGAGTTGGTGAAGCGGAGAACAGTGATGAAGAGGATTTGGGTCGATATATCAAGGAAGAAAGAATAGAAGTGAGAAGCTGGACTGAGAGAGAGGCTTAGGCTTAGCGTTTTGACCATTTTGCTAGAGCAAATCCTCAACAAATACTCTTCAAGCTTTGTTCCAAGATCTGAAGAAATGATGGCGGACGTTATCAAATCTCACGATTTTGGTGTTCCCCAAATCTCACGGTTTTGATTTCTAGGGTTTCTGTTTGGAGGGAGAGAAGAATGGTCCTTTGATTTCTAGGGTAAGAGTGTTTTTCGGGAGTGTTTGAGTGTTTTCAATTGTTATGGAAGGAGAAGAATTAAGTAGTTGTCGGGTTTGGCCTTCAATAAAGACAAGGTTAAGTTGTTTTGGTGGGAGACTTCAATAAAGCTAGAGTTTAATAATTTGTTTCAAGTTTCTCTAACAACAGATAAGTAAAAGACCGTTGTGTGAGTGTATGATGACAAAAGTCACAAAACAGGATGAGAGGGAAAACTTTGCCGCCCATGCCTACATAGATTTCATTTGAGTGAAACTTTGCCGCGCTGTGCAACTTGCTTCCATGCTTAGACAACAGAACTATGACAATCTGTTGTACAAATTTATGCATCTTGCACTAGATGTACCTAGAGGATTTCTAAAAACTCATACAACATTTCTTATACAACAGATATAAAAAAACCGTTGTGTGGATAGTTCAAATTGAGCTCTTTTGGGGAGGGAATTATGTGCTCATTTCCCTCCATTTAGGCCTCACATTCACACAATGGAAACTTCTTAAATTAGTTGTGCAATATCTTCCTAAAAAAAAAGTTTTCAATTTGCTTACATTCACACAATAGAAACATATTTGTACTGTTGTATGATAGAGTTCGTGTTAACACACAACAACAAATTTTAGTTCTGTTGTGTGATGAGTGTTGTGTATTTCGATTTTTGTAGTAGTGCTAGTACATCACACGCGTCAATTAATATTTTTATTTGCAAAAAAAGAAATGAAAATTGAGACGCCTTGATTAGTTACAAGTGGATATTAAAACAAAATCGAAGTAAATGAAACTATCACCTGTCCAATAACAAAATAGAAAGATGTCGTCGTTGCAAATCCCAAAATTGACTCAATACACACAAGATTAATTGACTTTGCTGATATGCAACATCTACTCAGACTTCTTTTTTTTCCCTTTACCCAAAGCCTGGAAAGCATTTGATTTAGCAACAAAACTCTCAATAGCATTTCCATGAGCCGCAGTTAGCCAAGAGTTATTAACAATAGTAGAAAAGTTTGGATGATAAATCCCACGTACAAAATGATTCAGCAAGTCTGATAAGCATAAGATCTACGTAACCTAACCAAATTTAAAAACAAAGCAAGTCTAACTTGTCGTCTTATGTATGTACATTAGCCATCAGTGAGGTCATGTTAGATGATAGTTATTTACAATCTATCTGTTTTCATTTATATTTATATTATTACTTTCAACAAGCGAGTAGTTTCGTTTTTCATTTTTAAATAAAACCAAACTGTGAAGATCTACCCATGCACGTGCGTGAATTAGTAAACTAACTGTAAACCGTTGAAACAAACGTAATTGACAACTACTGATTCATATATATAAATATATATATATATTTATATTTATATACACTAGCATGTGCCCACACTCTATGTGTGTGGGTGTTTTTTTTATTTTTTGGTAAGGAAGTGGGTAGTTTCTTAACCAAAGCAGTTTTCTACAACAATAATTATTATTTATTTTATTTTAAGGAATTTAATTTTTTTTAATTTTTTTAAATTGACATTATTGTTCCCGTTGGTTATTTCAGTTTCTAAAGTTTTTTAATATTAGAGGGTTATATTAGTCAAATTTTTCAGTTTTGAAGAGCAAGCTCTATTCTCTTAATAATAGTGTGTGTATTAATATATATATATATGTATGTTCAAAAACATGCCACGGCTAATCCGTACTTGCCGCGCCCTAGTAATAACGAACGGATAATGATTGCATGAGAAATCCACCCCTAGCCTCCCTGAGTACGTCCAAAAATCAAACTCAGGTATAAATACATGCACAGAGAGAGAGAGATGTTCGACCAAAGGGAAGTTAGCCTTGAAGGTACTCCAACATGGTCTGTATCAGTATTTGCGTTGTTTATCTTCTTGCTATCGTTTGCCATTGACGATTGCCTTCATCGTCTAACAAAGGTATGCTGCTCATATTTGTATCTATATGCAAAGGTTTAGTTGTACATGTACATGCATGCTTGAGATATATGGTGGGTTTTTAATCTAATATTGGTTAATTTCATCATCAGTTTCTTAAAGGAAGGAGAAGAAAATCCCTAAATAAGGCTTTGATGAAGTTCAGAACAGGTAAATCACAAGTCTTTGCCTTGCTTCCTTCTTTATTCCACAACATCTTTGGAATGATCTTTTGTTTTGTTCTTTTGGTAATCTCTCTACTCTTAAGTAAACAGTTTATTCAGTGATGGTTAATGGCACAGAAATGGGTTTTCTGTTTGTTGTGCTGTGAGATGGCGGGAAGTTTCAAAGTCCAATATACCTCTTAAAAAGTATAACAGGCTCATTCTAAATAGATATGCAGACTTTGCTAACTACGACTGAAACACAAGTGTTGTTCATAAGGTCTTGTTATACCATTTGAACAGTGCTGATTACTGAAATTTATGCAAAATCAGATCTGCAAGTCTAGAATTTTGCTTGAGAACCACTCTTATCCATACAATCATTTTCCCGGTTTTTCAGAAACCCCAAACGGATAACGACGGTTGTGTAGGCACTAAGCATAAATCAACCAGGCCAAGGAAAAAAAATTAATATGATTAATTAGCATACTTGAATATCTGTGTCTCTCAAGTTTTGGCAAACTCTTTTCTTCCCTGCGAATATCCCTCGGACTCAACTAGTGTCTCATCAGCCGCACAAGTTCCAGCTTCAAATACCAACTTCTCTGAAGTCACCACTCAAAATTACTGCGAGGCAAAGGTACAGCAAATATAAATTCGATCATATATAATCTTTTGGTCCAATATTGGTCTATTATTTATTTGAATTTATTAGGTACAGTAGCTTAGATGTAATACACACACACGCAACCGGTGGTGTTCACCTGCTCATCAGTCACCTTTAATTTTAATTTAACGGTATAAAATAAAAAAAATAAAACACTTCAAACTTAAAAATATTTTTTTTTCCTACTATTGGATGTAGATATGCAAGGGTTTACTCAAAATAGGTTCCCTGCACGATTACTCAGCAGGTGAACATTATTACTGTACTGTAACTATGTCACTCTCAAGAAAAAAAATGTCACCTGAGGACGACGGTCTGTTACCCATCACATAATATTATCTTAGATATATGTGTTTGGGAGGTAAAATATGAGAGAGAGGGAAAATGGAAGAGGAGAGAAACCATATTGTAATGTGATATTTATATAAAAATAAAAATAAAAATTTCCATGGAACACTTTCCTCGATTTATCCGCGCCAGACTTGTGGACTGGGTTGTAAAATGGCGATATCATATCATCAACGGGTTTTCATTCTTCACAAACACAAAATCTAATCTCAGTCACAACCTTTCCCCAATGAAATGTACACAAATTTCAACATGTTCAGTTTGATCACGTTAATTCAACAAGTAAACAAATGTTAATTCGTCAAGATCATGAGCAATATTAATGATAACTTTATATTCACGCATGTAATTCAAAGAAGCTATGGGCTTAAACTACCGGTGTTGTTTGGTTTCGTAATTACCAAACCAACCAAATTTCTAGAATTTTATTTATTTATTTGGCATACCAATTTTGCAAACAGAGGAAAACAATGGAATTTGATTTGATAAATATAGAAAAAGTTGAAGTTTACCTACCCCATTACCGGCATTTTACGAGCGCGCGGATACTAAATCGATTGTATGGGTAGAATATCATCATATTCGAAGAGTTGTACTAACATTCATATGACTGCCATTTTAGAGTTATGATATTGTAAACTCAAAGAATTTGTGTTATTCATTTTGTAAACAGAGGAAAACAATGGAATTTGTGTTATTCATTTTATTTTGTATTCTGAAAGACTGGGTGCTGAAAAATTAGTCTACATATCGAATTTATGAAATACAAAAGTTGAATAGAAGCGATATATTTTAAAATTGAAATTGAGTTTGGATGTAGGATTTGACAATGCCGAATATATATACACCAATTCGAATAGGCCAATGCAGAACAATAGTGTACACCCTAGTCTCTCAGTAATCTTGTTCTCTCATAAAATTTAATAATTGTTTTATATTTATGTTTTATATTTAGTATCTGATGAGTTTAGTTTTCATCTTTAATAACACGTCTTTTACTTTCATATTTACTTCAATATGGCATTCAGGGGTTGGTTTCTCTAGTGTCAACAGATGGAATCCAGCAGGTAAACATCTTTATCTCTGTGTTAGCAGTGTTTCATGTTCTCTACTGCATCTTGATTATGTTCCTAGGGATGGCCAAGGTATCACAATTACACTCCGTATCGTACATGCATTTGTCGATGAGATTTTATTACATGCACAGCAAACCGATATTTCAGCATCATGTATGTGTGCGAGAAAAATATGTCAAAACGAAGTAATTTCACTTGTAAAGTTGCTTATATATACAGCAACTTTACGAGTGAAATTATATCTTCCTACATGCTCGTGTTTAATTTTCTATAAATGCTTTCTTCTTCTACTGATTGAATTGCATCTCAAAATTATTTTTGAAATATAGATGAGGAAATTAATGGAATGTATGGGAGGATGAGACTCGGACACTAAACTATCAGATTCTTAATGGTAGGTCACACTCCTATCCTGCTGCATATATGTTTCGTACCACTGTCTGATAAACATTTATTTCATGCGCACAGATCCAAGGAGGTTTCAACTCACTGATCAAACTCCTTTTGGGAAACGACATCTAAAGTTCTGGAGTAAACACCCTCTTCTGCTATGGCCTGTACGTCAAAGTTGAGAACTCAAGTCTACTTTCATTAAGCATACATCAAACTCACAGGAAAATAAACTTAGCACTTCCTATATATTAATTTTCGCTCTTCATGATTTTATATTAGGCATGTTTCGCTCGGCAGTTCAGTGGCTCAATCTCAAAAGTCGATTACATGGATGGGTTCATTGTGGTAAGCAAAATACACACACACATCGTTTACTTTATATGGCCAGAAAGTCTACATATTCATTAAAATCTATTTACGTCCATCTCTAATAGTGGTAGACTAGTTCTCTAAACAGGTAGACCAACTTCATGTATTTGTCGACTAGTGCAATATACCTAATACCGTACTATATATTACCAAAAAGTATAATGTGGCAAACAATAATATACTTGAGGGGAGTCCGACTTGATACTAAAATTAATATGGAACTCATGCATTTTCTAATAGATTAAGTTAGCTTAATTATGAGTCTTAGTACATGATTGTCAAACTTCATAAATCCATGTGTTTAGAGTTCCATCCATGCCACCACCATCACCAATGTTATATATAGGGGTCGTCTTGGGTACTTTGGTGTTTGTCATACCCTTATTTTTTTATTATTTTTTTTTTACTTTTAGTAAATTAATATAGTGGAAACCTACTGAACTGGTCAACAGGTTACCCAATTAAATATCAACATGTGTCATTTTTAAAAAGAAAATTTACCATATTAACAACACACTCTTTCTTGATATGTAACATTGTTAAAAATCATGTAACAAGTATTGTCAAAATAATAAATTACACATAGTTGAACTACAATTACGACTTATGACAACAGTTACTGTGGTTATTGTAATTGAGTGGTCAAAGATGTAAATATCATATTTGGACAACTTTTATCAAATTTAGAACCTTGATTATCAAGTGGAGAAGCTCCTTACAATACTGAGTTGTTACATATCTTTTGTTCTAATTTTAATTTTATCATGTTCACAACACAAATTTTGTCGGAATTGTAAAATGATTGGTAATCTTGTAAATGGTATAGTTTTTGAAGCAATTGTTAAAGGAAAAACATATTGTGTGCCTTCGTCAAAGCAACTGACGGAGAGGGAATCAAGGAATCAGTGATTACCATCAATCAGCACAATTATAGATCAATCAGTATTCAATGTATTTAATGTAATTAATATTTCTGTTGTAACTCTATCCCTATATAAAGGGACTATGAAATGAAATGAGTAGACCAATTCCAATTCCCATTTTACTTTTACACGTTATCAGCACGCTCAGAGCAAATAGCCAATAGAAAAAAAAATCTTCATTTTCTATTTTTTTTTCTAAACGAAAAGAAACAAACCCTAGAAGAAAACAATATTTTTCTTTTGTTTCTGCCGCCACCAACAACTAAAAAAAAAAAAAATCCTCCAAACATAGACCGGCCTCGTCCGGCCTCCATCTCCCTTGCAGCACTTCACCTCCGCCTGCACATCACATAGACCGGCCTAAATCAGCCTTCACCGGCCTCCAGCCCACAGGACACACCTGCAGCAGCAACAGCCTGCATCACCACCTTGCAGCAGCAGAAGTCCCGGTCGAATCCGACCTCGGTGACCCCCGTTCCCACCGGAGAACCCAGAACTCATCTGGGTTGTCACCTGCAGCGCCTCCAAGCCTCTAGTCTTGCGCGCCCAGCGCTGCACCCCGATCCCCATCTTTCCCGGCGGCCTCCCCACGATCCCGATCTTCCCTGGCGGCCTCCACTCGATCCCAGCCCAGTCCTGCCGGAAATTCCTTGTTCGTTATCTACGCTGCAACAGCAGCACTCTGCCTCCAGTTTCCGGCATCGCTGCCTCTAGCCCAGCACCGCCGGAGCCCGCCTTCTGCAGCAGATCCCAGACACAGCAGATCCCACCCGCCTGACAGCAAGCCTTGCGTGCCGGAAATCTTCTTTTATACCCAACCCATCTGCACACCAGAAAGAGAGCGAAGAAGACGAAAAAAAAAACAGATCAAAAAGAAAAAACAAGAGAAAAAAAAAGAAAAAAAAGGGACCTGGCCCAAAGAACCGGCCCAGAGAAAAAAAAGCAAACCGGCCTAAAGAAAAAAATACAGAAACAGGCCTTGTGGCCCAGATAAAAAAAAAAAAACAGGCCTGCGGCCCAGAGAAAAAAAAAGAAAAAAAAGAGAGAAAGCAATTAAAAAAAAAAAAAAAACAAAAAGGGTTTTGTGGCCCATTGTTGAAAAAAAAAAGAGGAAGCAAACAAAGTTTTTTCTCAAGCCCAAAAACATCGCTACGCACGTCTGCATCAACACGCGCGTGTGCTAGGATTGTTTTATTTTCTCGAAATCAAGTATGTTTTTTTTATTTTATTTTATGATTTTAACAAAGCATGTTTTATACTTTATTGTTTATGCTTTTATTATATTTTGTTATTAAGCATGTTTTGTTCGATAATATTAATCCTCTTACAGCATGCCTTGTTATTTATGTTTTACATAATTATGTTTAAGCATGTTTCAATTATGCTATAGTTTATACTTTATTTTGAACATGCCATATATATTTTGTTATATATTATTTATGCAATTCTGAGCATGTTTTGTGAATTTTATTTACGCTTATATAGTTATTCCTAAGCATGACTTTAATTATGCTATTGTTTATATTTTATTTTACGCATGATATATTATTGCTATTATTATATGTAGCATATATTTTGTTGTTTATTTGTGCAACTTGAGCATGTCATGTAGTTTATTTTTATATATGCTATGTTTTATTTATTATTAAATGTGTTATAGTTATTTTTGTAATACAACATATCAATACCGTTTGGCCATGATAATGAAAATTCATGCGCATTATACACACATTTACTGTGATAAAGTATTTTCACATAGCATCGAAAAAAAAATGTGACCATTACGAATCTTGGTCTTGAAATCTAATTCATATATTTGGAAAATAATTTACGTGGATGTCTTTATGACTGCGTAATTTATATCTTCTCTCTTGTTTTATGTAGATGGCTGATCCAACTCGATCTGAGTTTGACATCTTGGACTCAGAAGGACTTGAGTACCATCGTTGGGTTTCCGATATGGAAACTGCCTTTGTGGCAAAAGACTACACTGCCACCATTACTGATCCCAAAGATGATGAACTATCTAATAAGGTGAAAGCAGATGCCTTAATTTTTCTGAGGCGACATATTGATCCTAGCCTACGCTGGGAGTACCTTCAGTTAAAGACACCCAAAGCACTGTGAGATGCCCTTAAAGGACTTTTTGGGAACATTCACGATACTTTGCTCCCAGGACTGGCTGTTTAGTGGAATGGAATCCGCTTGCTTGACTATAAAAAGGTCAATGACTTCAACAAGGACATGTTGCGCTTAAAGGCACGTCTCAATTTATGTGGAAGGGAAATCACAGAAGATGATATGATCTACAAGACTCTTACCACCTTTCCTAATTCAGCTTTTATACTAGCGAACCAGTACCAGTTGGATTATGACAACAAAAGAATCACAACATTCAATAAGTTGATAAGCCTACTGCAAGTGGCTGAGAGACAAAATAAGATTCTCTTGAATAACAATGCCAGGCCCACTGGGACAAAGAAAATTCCCGAGGCTAATTATGGAAAAATGAAAGGTGGAAATAACTCCAATGCAAGGGGGTTTAGACGTGCTGATCCCTACCCACGTGGCAATCATGCACCACGTGGAAAGGGACAAGGGGATCATGGCAACAAGATGCAAATGGAAAGAGTTGACAATGAACCATGCTACAGGTGTGGATTCATTGGGCATTGGTACAAGAACTGCCAAGCAAACAACAGAGTAGCAGCCAATTACAAGAGGTATAGAGAGTCTAAAGAACAAGTGGCTCACTATATGGAAGAAGGAGGTCATGACCTAGACGTCAACCTTACAGTTGCAGACTCTAATGGCAAAAAGGAACTTGCTAAGTCAATGGATGCTCTCAATTTTGACTGATCTGCTTTATTCATTTTATTTTCCAAAGACAGTTGTGAAGGCATAATGCCTCATTTTTAATTAGACTATTGTTTGGTCTTAAAATTTATTTTCAATCATGGATTGATGAATTAGATTTCTGAACAAAGACCTTTGATTTGCTTATCGTTGGCTTATTAATAAATTTTGAATTTTATTCTGAAGCACTGAAATTATTCAAATTTATTTCTATACACATATTTACATGGTTCGAAATAGCACTATCAAGATGTAAAGCAATACATCCAGAAAAAAGAAAAATTATTAGAATGAAAAGAATACCATTCTACGCAAATAGAAATACTCTAAAGAATATGAGTTATATTTTCTAAATACCTCCCATTTATTTGTAGGAATGAATGGAGGAGAACTTGAGTGCTTAGATGATAGTGGGACTACCCACACAATATTAAGAAATAGGCAATTATTCATTGAACTAATAGCCTATAAATTCCTCTGTGACTACGATGATTGGATTATCACAACTAATAAAATGGCGAGGAACTGCCAAATTTTTGCTGCCTAATGGCGCAACATTTCAAGTCACAGACGCTCTATATGCACCAAGAGCTAATCGAACCTTGTTAATGTTTCAAATCTATTTGTGCCAACTATTATCCAGTACAAACACACCGTGAGAATGGAACTGAATACCTTGATATTACATCTAATGACTGTGGAAGGAAACACATCTTAGAGAAACTTATGAGTCAATTTAGTGGACTGTACCTCACTACGATTCGGATCATTAAATCCTATACTGTCACCAACAATGAAATGTGGGGCACTGACTCATACAGGCTTTTGCATGACCGCCTATGGCACCGAGGTCGTGACATGATGATCCATGTTTTTCAAGAACTCACACGGACATCCCTTCTTTCGAGTGAAAAATGGGAGAAAAATCCGCCACACTGCAAGGTGTCGGTTCTAGGATTGCTCAAATGCAGTCATTGTTTTCTGAAGTACCAGAAGCACTACCTCCCTCCCATTATGCCTCATTGACTATTTCAAAGGTACATCACTCGTTTTGCAAAGCCTGCTCTTTAGCAAAAATAGGATTGAGACCTTCCTATGCTAAAGATACAAAACAAAACCTTCCATTCTTACAAAGGATACAAAGAAATGTCTGTGGACCTATCCATCCAGAATGCGGACCATTCAAGTACTTTATGGTTCTGGTGGATGCTTCGACAATATGGTCACATGTCATTTTATTGTCCACCAGAAATGCTGCAATACTCCTAGCACAGATTATACGTTTAAGGGCTCACCACCCTGATCACCCTATCAAGTCTATAAGGCTTGATAATGCTGGAGAGTTTACATCAAAAGCATTTGATGATTATTGCATATCTATTTGGATCGATGTAGAGCATCCTGTACCCCATGTGCATACACACAATGGTCTCGCAGAAGCCACCATCAAAAGGCTACAGATGGTGGCTAGGGCATCGGTTATGTGCACCAACCTGCCTATATCTGCATGGGGTTATGTAATATTGCATGCAGCTTTACTTATTCGTTTAAGACCCACAGCTAGCCAACCATTTTCTGCGTACCAGTTGGTAACTGGATATGAGCCTGACACTTCACACTTACGCATATTTGGTTGAGCAGTATATGTGCCTATTGCGCCCCCACAGCGCACCAAAATGGGTCCTCAGAGACGATTAAGTATTTATGTTGGATACGAATCCCCAACAATTATCCACTATTTGGAACCCTTGACAGGCGATCTCTCTACCGCTAGATTTACAGATTGTCACTTTGATGAGACAGTCTTCCCGTCGTTAGGGGGAGATAGGAAAAAGGATTTTCCAAAGGAACGACAGGAATTGTCGTGGTTTGTCCCCACTCTGTCTCATCTTGATCCCCGCACTTCATAAAGTGAAAGTGAAGTGAAAAGAATAATCGATCTTCAGAACGTAGCAGATTCGATGCCTGATGCGTTTACTGATATCGTAAAAGTGATGAGATCACATATACCAGCTGCAAATGTGCCTGCAAGGTTAGAAGTCCCCAAAAGGGGCACGGTGCCGCAGATAGAGGCACTGCAACCGCACTTAGTGGAGGTGTGGTTGAGGCTGTGGCTCCCCAAGGAAGAGGGGGAGGTCACTAGGTTCGATTGACACTCACCCAAGGAAGAAGAGGGTGGGTAAGGCACAAAACAATCATCAATGTATAGAATCCCTCTCATGAGATTGTCTCTGATTATAGTTATGTCCATGAATCAATACTGGAGGACGCTCCGATGTTTGAAATGATTCCAGAGAACAAAGAAATCTCAAAGGATTACGAGAGTACGTATGAGTTGATAGAAAGATCTTCCATACACATTGATGATATATATTGTTGCTCAAGGAATCAAAGAGCACGATGATATCGAACCACACTCTGTTGAAAAAAATGTCAACAAAGAGCAGATTGGCCTAAATAGAAAGAATCAATCCAGGTAGAATTAGATTCTCTGACAAACAAACAGGTATTTGGTCAGGTAGTGCTAACCCCACCAAGTGTAAAGCCTGTAGGACATAAATGAGTATTTGTCAGAAAGCGTAATGAGAAGAATGAAGTCCTGAGGTACAAGGCTCACCTTGTGGCGCAAGGTTTCTCACAACGCCCTGGAATTGACTACGAGGGGACATACTCTCCCGTAATGGACGTTATAACGTTCCGCTACTTAGTTAGCTTAGTAATTTCCGAAGGACTGGAAATGCAGCTCATGGATGTGATTACTGCATATCTCTATGGGGATCTAGATTCAGAGATATATATGAAAAGTGCCTAATGGCCTTACATTACCCAAGTCAAGTGACTCCAAACCACAGAGTGCGTTTGCAATTAAGTTGAAACGCTCACTTTACGGATTGAAACAATCCAGACGGATGTGGTATACCCGTCTAAGTGACTACTTGATTGGGAAGGGATATAAGAACGATGAATTATGCCCCTGCATATTCATAAAGAAAGCAAGTTCCGGATTTGCAATTGTAGTAGTATATGTCATAACTGGTACTCTTGATGAAATAAGAGAAACCGCGAGCTACTTGAAATCCGAATTTGAGATGAAGGATCTTGGGAAAACTCGATTCTATCTAGGCCTTGAACTAGAGCACCGAGTTTGTGGAATATTAATCCACCAGTCTGCATATGTCCAAAAGTCAGGAGATATAACATGGACAAAGCACATCCTGCTAGCACTCCCATGATCGGTCGAAGTTTGGATGCAAGGAAAGATCCATTTCGTCCAAAGGAAGATGACGAACAAGTGTTGGGAGCTGAAATTCCCTATCTAAGTGCAATAGGCGCATTATTGTACTTAGCCCAATTTACTCGACCAAACATTGCATTCTCAGTGAACTTGTTAGCTAAATTTAGCTCAGCGCCAACGCAGCGTCACTGGAATGGTATCAAGAACATCTTCGATACCTAAAAGGAACCATTGACTTGGGACTGTTCTTTCCCTACAAAGAGACAAGAGGGACCGCATATGGAACTGCAATCCCTAAAGGAAATGTTGATGGCGAAAGCGCCACTCACTACACTGAAACACCAAATGACGTTTTGGTTGGTTTTGCTGATACTGGGTACTTCTATGACCCACATAAAGGTCGTTCTCAAAATGGTTATGTACTCACCATTGGGAACACGGCAATATCTTGGAGATCAACCAAGCAAACACTTGTGGTTATCTCCTCGAACCACTCAGAGATCATTGCTCTACTTGAGATGGTTCGTGAGTGTATATGGTTAAGAGCTATCATTACACATATTCGAGGGACTAGTAGTTTGAGTTCTACCACTGAAGAGTCTACTTGCATTTATGAAGATAATGCAGCTTGCATCGAACAGATGAAGCTAAGATATATCAAGGGGATAATACAAAATACATATCGCCAAAGTTTTCCTATAATCAGCAACAACAGACCCTCCTCAAGATTCAAGTGAATCAAGTAAGGTCTGAGGAGAATGTGGCAGACTTGTTCACCAAATCACTGCCTAAGGCCACAGTTGAGAAACATGTGAAAAGCATAGGAATGCGAAGACTTTCCAAACTCACTTGATTAATGTAAAGATCAGGGGGAGGTGTAGACGTCAGGGGGAGTCTAACACACACATGTCATTCTCAAATGCAAAAGGTGCGTTGTGCTCTTTTCCTTCGACCAAGGTGTATTTTTGTCCCACAGGGTTTTTATTGTTACTTGGCAAGGTTTTTAGTGAGGCAACAACTCATGCACCATTTCGTCTTTGACTTGGCACAAGGGGGAGTGTTAAAGGAAAAACATATTGTGTGCCTTCGTCAAAGCAACTGACGGAGAGGGAATCAAGGAATCAGTGATTACCATCAATCAGCACAATTATAGATCAATCAGTATTCAATGTATTTAATGTAATTAATATTTCTGTTGTAACTCTATCCCTATATAAAGGGACTATGAAATGAAATGAGTAGACCAATTCCAATTCCCATTTTACTTTTACAGCAATTACTACAATCAGAACAAAAGTTACCGCTTTTACACCAATAGTTGCGAGTTATGGTAAAATATGTAGTCATTGAGAAATTATTCCATTAATAATATAAAAATTTACCACTTTGACAACAAATTTGTTGTTGCACTTATTAAATTGTCCATAAATTAGTATATTAGTTTAGGCATGAGTAATTACTATAAATAGGACAAAAGTTACCGCTTTTACATCAATTGTTGTGATTGTGGTAAAATGTGTAGTCATTGTAGTAATCATTTCATTAATGATAAAAACATAAATATTTACCACTCTGACAACAAATTTGTTGTCATACTTGTTAAATTGTCTATAAATTAGTACATTAGTTTAGGTGAAGTAATTACTAGAAATAGAACAAAAATTACCGCTTTTACATCAAGTGTTGTGGGTTGTGATAAAATGTGTAGTCATTGTAGTAATAATTTCACTAATGATAAAAACATAAAGATTCATACATGTTCTACTTTATATAATATTTACTACTCTAAGGACTCATGTAACCACTTTGAGGACACATGTGGTAATTAGAAAAAAAAATCCTCATTAAAGTAAATAAGGTCTTCATTAGAGTAAAGTAGGTTCTCATTTGAGACTTGAGTAATTAAGTCCTAAAAGTGGTAATTGTAATAGGTTCTCATTAGAGTAAAGTAAATCCTCATTTGAGTAAATAAGTCATAAAGTAGGTTCTTATTTGACTACATTTAAAACAAATATTATTTATTTTTACACTAATTGTTGTCGTTGTCGTAAAATGCATGTAAAAAGAATTATATTTGGTTAAGGAAACTACTAATGATATAATTAATTGGTAATAAAGATTACGTAACTAATACTAATATTGCGAACTTAGGTTAGAAGGTTTTTGTTTTTAATAAGGAAAAAAACATAATTTTTAATTGTGTAATTGTCCATTAATAACGAGCATTAATCAAGCATTAGTTCACTAATAATAAAATTAATTAGTACTATAGACTTGCCAAAATTGTCTATGATCAACTTACTATTTAAACCCTAAACCCTAAATTACATACCCTAAACCCCAAACCCTAAATCCTAAATCCTATACCCTAAACCCTAAACTCTAAATAATAGGCAGTAGAGAATGATGTTATATTTATATTTTGTATTCTCATAAAATGTAGTTGCATCTAGCGAATCATAGTGTTTGTTATAAGACATACATCGGCCACTACGTGTGTATCAAGTTCATATTGTAGATAGAACACAAAATCATAGTGTTTTTTGTATGACATACATGCCGCACTACGTACATATCAAGTTTCTATTCTAGATAGATACAAAATCATGGTCTTTTTTTATGAGACATACATGCTGCACTGCGTGTATGTCAAGTTTCTATTCTACATAGACGCGAAATCATAATTTTTGTTATAAGACATACATGACGCACTACGTGTATATCAAATTTCTATTATAGATTGTGTAAGTAGTGAGATGTTGATATTAATGCACAACACATATGTATGTATATGTATATATATGTATAGTTTTCATGCATATAGAGAGTTCTTCATTCCAACTGAAAAAGTAAGCGAACTTCCATTTGGTGTGTCTAAGACGATTGTAAGTCATTTCAAATACTTGGTACCTTAACTCCTCTTTGTGGAAATTACAACTCATCTTGTGTTTATGTTAGGCATTGCATCACTAAAATGTCCTAACAAAATATTGGTACTTATACAAACTACGCAACCAAAGATACTTGAGTTCATTGTATACTTAAGATACCTGAGTGCAATCCTCTAGTGGTAACATTAAGTAATCAGTCACATTAAGTAGCTACAAACTTATTTCTACAGAGTTTCCTCAAACTATAAATTGAAGTTTTTAGGCAATTAATTTTAAGTCCTTATAAATAATAAATTTAAGTTTGCAGATTCACAGGTCTAGATTTCCTCAACCGATTCTACACATTAGGCAGTGAATTGCATAAAAGTACCAGATTGATTACCACCAAATTGACCCATAAACAAAACTCAATAAGGAAATCTATCGTTCAAGGGGGAAATCCTGCTAAAGAGCAAGTATCTCATCGAGGAGCGGAAATCTCGCTAAGGAGCAAATTTCTCTTCGAGGAGGAGAAATCTTGTTAAGGAGAAAATTTCTCTTTGAGGAGGAGAAATCTTGTCAAGGAGGAGGTATCTAGTTAAGGAATAATCAATCAAGGAAGATCTCAATAAAACAAAACCCTTCAAAGAGGATCTCAATAAAGCAAAACCCTTCAAATTAAGAAGATCTCAATGAGGCAAATCCCTTCAAAGAAGATCTCAATGAGGCAAATCCATTCGAGGAAGAATCCAAGTGACGCCCAATCTCTTTAAGGTCGACTTGAATAAGATCGATGAAGCCGAGTTTTAATCAAGAGAAAGCCCACCAATTTGGAGTAGTGAAAGGTTCAGAGTTCAGACCATCTCGAGGAGAGATCTTTATGTCATTTTAGATCCCAGCTACCCTACTATGTCATAATCTTAATTGTATAAGCTCAAAAGAATAACGTGAGACTCTCACACAACAAGAAAATGATCCAGTTATACCCTTTCATTCATAATGAAAACAATCAATACAAACTCTGGTGTTGGAGGAAAAGATTAAGATTGCAAAATATACTACTCATAATAGTTGTCAAGAAGATGACGAAATACATGTTTATCAAACTGCCAATCTCACTAAATCGTCAAACCTTTGGTTTCTTTTTGGGAGGCTGCTATACATTGTCTGAATTGAAATTCTTATCATGGTTTACACGACTGATTCTGCCACGTACCCTATTTTTCTTTGGGCATCTAGGTTTTGTATGTCCATAGTTCTTGCACAGACTACATTTTCGATTGTTCTTAGGTCGTTTGCTGCTTTCAGTACCCTGCATACCTTTGCTTCTGACCTTGATTGGATCTTTCAGGATGTTATCACAACCGCTTGAACTAACAATGATTTCTTTTTGTTGATTCAAAATCTCTTCCAATACAGGCTCTAGTTTAACGAGTTCATGTCTCAAAATGTCAGTGCCATCCTTTGTCTTTGATACTAGGTAAGATACCTTACTACCCAAATAACTTAAATCGTCATGCCTGCAAGTAACAGATCAAAACTCAAGTAACAGATCAAGATAGATTCTCCACTTCAAAAGAAAATAAATCTAGCTGTCTCTCAAATCTAAACTGTAAACAAACAAAAATTTCCATTGCAAAGAAATAAATAACAATTTACAATGTTCTCCAAAAGCAAAAATGGAGTTCTATTTCAAATCAGAAAGTATGAAGACTGAAGAAAAGTAACAACTGAGATCAACTTTGCGGTATAAGCATTTGCGTACCTGATCAATTGTAGAGCTTCACCAGGTACGCCGCTCAGAGTGAGTGAAAGCTTCAACCTTTGGAAATTTGACAAACCAATTAAGCTTTCTCAAAATCAGCTCATGCATCTTTCTCTTATCTTTTTCTTCCTATTGATTTTTTTGAAATTTGATATGTGGCTGCCTTTCTCAAAATCAGCTCTTCTTTCTCTTATCTTCTTCTTCCCATTGATTCTTTTGAAATTTGATATGCGGCTGCGTACAATATTGCTGGAGATAAAAAAAAAATTGCTTCTTCTTGTTCCAACTTAACCCTAAAGGACAAAAAAGGCAAAAAAAAAAAAAAAAAAAAAAAAATAGAAAGGCTAAAGACTAAACAAGTTACTAATTTGTTAAATATTTTGAACCATTGGATATATTACAAATCCAATGGTCCAAAATATTTAACAAAATGAGGGTATGGCAAACACCAAGGTATATATATATAGACGGAGCCGTTCCAAAGAGGACGTCCACACTTTCACTAAAGTGCGGAAGTCGATGCTGCAGCTTGGCTCGGGGAGCGACGGCGGGGCTTGCCGGACAGAGGCCAGGGGTCGGACGGACTGGTCTGCAGTCGGTGGAGTCGTCGACAATGTGGTTGGAGCGCTGCCCAGAAACCTACAGTTGCAGGTGAGGTCGTTGCCCAGAAACTTGCAATTAACCTCGACCTCCTCCGACCTCGATCACTGCCCAGAAGCTGTCTGGGATGCCTCCGGCCTTTGTCCGGCCCGATTCGCGCCGCCGTCACGGCCTGAAACACTACAGAAGATCGACATCCGCACTTTAGCGAAAGTGCGGACGTCCGCTTATATATATATATATATATATATATGTATTAAATTTGGAGTCACAAGCTAGCTCCAATGATATATAAATGTATTGCAAAGTATATCCGAATGTATATATGTGTCTGGGTGTTTGTGTATGTGTATGTGGGACTCTGTGAGTGTGAGATTTGATCATTCCTGTTTATTTGGTTCCCCAGGCCAACTGCACAGAAGGTAGCAACTTCAACTTCCTGAACTTCCTTGCCAGAGCTTTCGACGACGATTTTGAGCAAGTGGTTGGAATCAAGTAAGATATTTTGATGCAAAAATGATATTTTTAGCAATGTGATATTAGAGAAACATGAATAGTACCAAGATCACTGATAACGATATTCGGCACTCTTGTAGGTTTTGGATCTGGATCTCTTCAACTCTTTTCATGTTTTTCAATGCCCACGGTAAGACACTTTCGCAGTGGATTTTCATTTTTTTTCTTTTTCACGTCTTGTTTTTGACAAATTGTTTCTCATAATAAATCATCTAATCAAATACTCAAATGAATGGTTTCTCAGTCATTAGAGATTTCTTTTTATCTTCACTTTTTGTTGGGGTCAAACCAAACAATACAGGCAAGAGTCTGCAAAGTTATAGTTAAATTGATTGATAATGGGTAACAATGTGTGCTATATATCTTTTTGCAGTGTTCTATATATAACTATTACTGGCTACCATTCATTCCCCTACTGGTACGATATCATGCCCCAGCAGAATACTATCTTTTGCTAAATACGTACGTATTGCTTAATTATGTATATCTGGTGTGATTTCTTTATTAAAAGATTGTTCTAGTCGTGATAACTAACATGTGCGTCGAGAGTTATGAGAAGGATCCCGTGATTCGAGGAAGCTTTGTTGTGAAGCTCAAAGATGGCTTATTTTGGTTCAGTCAACCCAATTGGCTTCTTCATCTTCTCCAATTTGTCCTAATCCAGGTAGCTATATAGAAAAATGTGGGTTGCTCCATATGCATGCATGCAAGGTTAAAAATGTTGTTTGATTTCTGAGTTATCAGCAGTATAGTTCAGATTGGTTCACCTACAGTAAATTAATGAATCAGTGTATATATCTAATAAAACAGTTCTGTATAATAATAGATTGGTTCAGGATGTGGTATAATAGTTTAAATTAGTGTCCAGCTAGCTAGTTTATGGAAACGCATCGTTCATACAATACTAAGGAATGTAGATTGAATCTTAAATAGTAGGATATATGGAAAATATGCGTGAACCTCACAAACAGCATGCAAAATGAAAAGAATCCGATGTCTGACACCATATAAAACATCATTTCTAATATGAGTAGCGATGTTAAAATGAATACTTCTGCTATTGGACCTATACTTCATTAAGCATTAAATGCTAAAATATGAAGGTTTAGCAATATCTAAACACACTAATATGTCATCATAATAATGGTTTTACATCGGTTCCATAAGCTTATTCGATGTCTATTTTTGAACTGGACATCGGTTTTTGACCGATGTCTTTTTGTTCGTGATCTTTAACATCACCCACTAAGACATCGGATGATTTTTTTTTAACATCGGTTTCTGGCTGATGTCTAAGGCCAAAATTCTAGTAGTGGTAGGTATGTCAATGGATACAAGTATTATGTGATAAGGATATGAATTCAGTTGAATTGGTTTGCAGAACTCGTTTCAGCTGGCATTCTTGACCTGGACATGGGTGCGTATCAGCTCATAAAAGTTAATATGCAAATCGATTGATCAAGTAATATGAACTCAATACATCTTAAAATTTGCTGATCCCATGATGTTCGTACAGTTTGAATTTGGCCAGAATTCATGCTTTAATCGAAGAACAAAAGATATCGTCATTAAGAGTAGTATGGGACTGGGTGTGCAGTTGATATGTGGTTATGGTGACCCTCCCTCTTTACGCACTGGTTACCCAGGTAGTGACTTGTGCCTCCTCCTTCAAAAAGATAATAAAAGCAATAGACATTTTTGTTTGTGTTTTGTTTCTTAATCAAATGGTTCCTCATATATGTATAGATGGGGTCTGGCATGAGGAAAGCAGTATTTACTGAGCTCGTAGTTGATGGCCTCAAAAACTGGCACAAGAATGCAAGACGCAGACTATCGAAGAATGGATCCTCTACTTCAAGGAAATCATCAAATTCTGCACATTTTTATTCAACCAATGACTCCTCATTTACAGACAATGACTACAAAACTCCTAATCCCACCATAGTGAGAAGCTCTTCTTCTACCTCCGAAATAATTGAAGAGCGCGTTCCATGCCAGCCGGTTTAAGTCCGAAGAATGGATCCGCTACTTCAAGGAAATCCTCCGATTCTGCACATTTTTATTCAAACGATAACTCCTCATTTCCAGACAATGAATGTAGCAACAAAAATCCTAATCCCACCATAGTGAGAAGCTCTTCTTCTACCTCCGAAATAATTGAAGAGCAAGTTCCACCCGGTTTAATTCCGAACCCGGATACTACAAGTTTACCAACTCCAGAAATCCCCAGAGAGGAACAGAATCCCAACATCATCAACAAAGTAATCTATGACGGTGAGATTTCTTTTGGGAGCAGTTGGAAATTAAAGCTGGAGAGCATGAGCAAGAGAAGTGGGAAAATCACTTCAATAATTGAAGACGAACTTAACTTCGATCGGTGATCGATCGTCAAGAACTTCCCTTCTTCTAAATCGTAACACACTACCCAGATAGGTGTTTAAATCTATGCTCCCCATTGATTTTTTTTTATATTTTATATTTTTTAATAGAAGTTGATTGTTACTCAATAATCAACAGCCAATTGGTCATAGCTTACAAAACTTACATAAGCATTGAAAATCCGGTAAAACCTATTCAAGCTAAATCAAACTAATTAAAATCACTGGAAGCTCACATTTAAGCAAGTCCGTCCAAGCATAAGAAAGCTTAGACTCTTACGGAAAGAAATCATTCAACTAGCCCGCACTTGCCAGTCACGCAATTGTGGTACAAGCAAAAAACGAGAAAGGTCATAGAAGACTCATAGAAACTTAATCACACTCATACAAGCTTAAGACCCCAATAAAAGCAATTAAACAATAATCAGCTCCTTCCATTGCGAGTTGGAGCTGATATTTGCACCAGCATTGTTACCTTCATCTTTTTCATTGCTCAAAGTACGCTTAGTCCTTCATCTAACCGGACGACCTTTTTTCTTTGGAGTTGTCCCTAGTGAAATCGGAACCTCCACCAACTCACTAAGTTGAAATTTCGGAGGTATGAAAGTCAACCTAGGCTTAATGCTCTTCTTTTTCACACCCAAGGTAGGATGCTTTTCTAAAATTGGCCCAACAGCAAGGCCCTCTATATTGGCCTCATAAGCAGAGAAGCCCGGCTCAAGACCATGCAGACCTAGCCCAGTCAACCTAGCGGTCAACCCTAATTTAAAATTAGGGTTTGCTGCCGGATTTTTCGAAACGATTTCTGCAGGCCTTGCAGCCGCCGAACCCTATCCCAGCACCAGTGTTCCAGCCCCTTCCGGCACCCCAGAAACGTCCAGCGCTCCGAGTCTCGCAGACTCGGGCAGCTTCGGCCCTACAACCACCCCAGAAACTAGCTATTTCGACGCCGCCAACCTACCTCGGTTTGTTTCCCCGAAGAAGCCATATGTCGAAGTCAACCCATGAAATTTTTCATACTAGAGCTCCACCAACACTGAGACCGTAGGAAAAAATTCAAAAGTCCGCCGTGCCCAAATCCTCCTCTGAATGTCCTGTACCACACGGATCCTCTGAATCGGATCCTTCCGCTGCACCTCCCCCGATCAACCCGAACGAAGGAACCCAATGCTCGTCCAATTAGGGTTAAAGCCTTCTCATTGTGCATAGCAATGCGCAACCCCTTCACCGCCACCTAAACCTCCAAGAGATGTAGTGAAGCTGCCTTGAGAGCTAAAATGTCGTCATAGTCTACTAGTAGCAATATAGAGTTGTTGTAGAACCATGGATCGCCGGAGAGAATCTGATTCTTCATCTCCCTATCCTTGAATTGGAAGACAAAGATATCCTCCTCCTGCCGGATCAGAACTTTCTCCTTTAAACCCCAAACGTTGGAGATTGCCGCCGAGAACAACGAGATCACCACTATCTTCTTGTATAAAAGCCAACCACAGAGGTAGAAAAATGAATCATGGATTGTATCCTCTCCTCCCACAAGGCTCACAATGGTCTCCTCAGAAAGTGCAGGAAGAGCCACCTTATTCTCCTCTGCCATCACGTCACAAACTCAATCAATGGTATGGCTAGGCTAGAGAAACCCTAGCAGAGCAAAGTCAACTTTTTTTGTGGTTTACAGTTGACTTATTTTGTTCCTATAATCAACTACTCATAATTGTGTATTTTTTGGTTCTCAATTGCAACATTGAGAATAATTTTATGCTCCCCATTGATACTGTCAAGTCAATATTTGTCAAATATAGGCTGAAGGATGTTAGCAATGAAGGACACTTGTAGTGCTTCGATTAAATGCTTTAGCAATTAGTTAGGAAATTTGTTATTAAATGGTTAAGTTGTAACAAAGTCCACAAACAAGAAGAACATCCATGGGCCCCATGTTAGTTGCTTTGGTTGACGTATTTGGGTTTGGATCTGGTTGTCATCTGGATCCGAATCTGGGTAGATTCATGGTCATTATGCAGGTGGCCTATTGCTCGTATGACAGCGCGATGGTGACGATCAGAATGAGAAAGTGGTGCGGTAGAGTGGGCGGTGTTAGGTTGGTGGTTGCTTTGCTACAATTTGGCTTGACTTTCACAGTGGGCTTGTCTCTCCTTGCCCCTTGGATTAGGGCTTGGGCCTGGGCTCTACTAGGCTTCATGTCCAAAGCTCTTGTTAGTCTTATAGTTTTAGTTTATTTTAATTTTTCAGTTTCTAGAGTTAAAATAAGTCCTTATTTTAGTGTGCACCTTGAATGCCTTGTCTGGCCTAGTGAGGAGACATATTATTTGCTTCGTCAAATGTATGCAACCTTCTAGTGGCATGATGAAATGTTGTGTCATCAGTGTTTCAGATTGGCAGCATATTGGGAAAGCTAGTTTAATTGTCTTTTGACACTCTGTTAGTGTTATCTTTCTAGTATGCCACTATTATTGTAAAGCAAATGGAGTAGCCAGTAGAGCACTCTTTGCTAATTGGTGCATGCTAGAATACATAGGTTTATTGGAGAGTCCTACTATTATTCAGGACGTGCTCTCTACGCTTATTGTAAGTTGGAATTTAGGTATTATGTCCCCCCTATTGTATTCTACAATTTCATTAATCAATGCTTAAGGGCAACCGCACCGGCCCTCATTTAAAAAAAAAAAAAAAAAAACTTGTAACTGTACAAGACACGAAAAGGAATCAAATAATAAGAAACTAGCCACATGCCCGTGCCATGCACATGTGAGAAAAAAAAAATTATTTATCAAATAGGGAGGTGATGAAAGTGTTTAGAACATGTATTTCATAGTTTAGTGGGTAGTTGTTAATGATAACAGTTTCTATGTATATTTTTTTATTTTTACTTAATTGTAATTTTTGATAATTTATCCTTAGAAAATATGAAATTAGTAAAATTAATAGTGTATTTGAAGGGGCATTATAGGAAAACCAAATTTTGGTGAAGCTCTTTGACACCAAATAGAGAAAAAGTTGTGGTGAAACACCACGGTGATACATAGAGTAGGACCATTCATTTGACATGTCTTGCTCACTTATTTAAAGTAAACCTATTCAACTATGAACCAGTACCGCACAGTAATAGGCTAGCTAACAAAAAAAGTAACTAAATAATGGGTATAGAAACCTAATAAGCATTTTGGACGCAAGAAATTCCGGCCCAAAATCCATTTGCAATGCACTAGAGTCAACCAATGGCCCAAAAAGTCCACCACGGACAGACCCACATTGCCACTCTGCCATCATCGAACTGGACATCGACCGGCCTCCTAGCCAGCGTTCAACCCTCATTGACAAATTCTAGGACAGCCTCGCCGCCTTCCACGTTCATGTTCTCGAGATCGAAGCTCGAAATTTATGCCACACACACACACTCTCTCTCCCCCCCCTCCCCCACCTACGATCAAGCCAACTTGATCCTCCTGCTCCTACGATCAATCATCAGCTCCGTCAAGGCCTGCCGCTGCCAGCAATTCCTTCATCACCTCAGAGACCGGAGACTACACCGCGGTGAGTTTATGATTTTGCGGCTCATGCCATTGGGGTTTTTGCAGAGGGAGAATTTCGCTGGAGCCCAAACACTGCCCAACCACATGATCTGCATTGATCTGGACACCCAAATCAGCGATAACGCTGTTAGAAACTAGTCGTCGACAACCGCCATCGCCGCAAAACTCTTCCAGTCCGGTATATGCCCCGGATCCAAAGCCACATGATTGCCAACTACCAGACTTTGCATCTCTGCTGTGTAGAGAATTGCGAATTGGCTATTAAACCTGTCTGGACAGGAATGTGAGTAATCGAGCCCAGATGTTAGCTCAGGCAAGAGCAACAGGGTGCCTCCTATGTTCAGCCGAGATCGCAGATGGACGCCACCAGCCCAAGAAAGCCATTGAACCAATGTCGAAGATAAGCCATCATGGATACCCCCCCCCAAAAAAAAGCAGTACGAACTCGAGGAGCAAGATCAAATGATAGGGAAGAGGGGAGAGATTCGCTAATCTTTGGTAAAACCGGATGGAGACATCCTAAAATGAGATTGTGACTGGAGCCATTGCCTTCGTTGTAAGTGCAAAGAAGAACGCCTTTTGAGAGAAACTAGGGTTCATTTCATTAATCGTGATCTTGTATCTATTTAGGATTTGAAATGTGTAATTGTGTATCTATATTGTATTCTTAAATTACAAAGAATAAAATAAACTAAACCCAAAGACATTAACAGTAATGAAAAAAAAAAAAAACAAGGTGTTCAATTTTTAAAAAACCTTTTCATAGAAGTTTTTTTTTGATCGATAATGAAATGATTCATTAAGCCACTGGGGCGAGGAAGAAAAGAGAATACAACTGAATCAAAGAAGCTACAGACAGAGCAAAGAGAAGAACCCAGAAGACAGGCTACAAAAGAGAGATAAGACAAGACTCAATTAGAGCTACTAGGGGGCCCTGGGAGACCATCATTCCTTAACACAGCCAGAAGGGAGGTTGGAGGCCTATTGGCCCAGTCCTGGGAGCACAACCTCAGCTTTGCTAACTTTGCCGCTGCATCCGCAGCACGGTTAGTTTCGCGAGGGATCCAAAACCACTTGATCCCGTCAAAAAGAGTCTTCAAATGTGTCACCCTGTTAAGCATTGGGACAATTCTCCAATTTGGGGTGAAATCCGGGTTGTCCATAGCACAAATAACTTCTTTACAATCACTTTCAAGAATGATATTTCTACACTTCATGAACTCAGCCAGCTGGAGGCCCTTTACAATAGCCTCAGCTTCCACTTCTACTGCAGAATTGTGATTTCCATGTAAACTCGCTCCAGCAATTGAGTGGCCGCTATGATTCCTGATAATAATTCCCATTCCACTATTACCATTCACCTCATCCCACGCTCCATCCACATTAATCTTGACAAAGGGTGGGGGAGGGGGCTGCCAGAGTTGAGGGGAAGCAGAAGAATCACTGTTCATCCCAGGAGTTTCCCTTGAAGTCAAAGTTGCAGACCACTCACCAAAACTATCTTGAATCTTTCTAATTGCCAACATGGGATTCGGGGTCTGATGGCGCATCACTGCATCACATCTGTGTTTCCAGATTTCCCATAAGTGGAAAAAAACATTCTGGAGCAAGAGACCATGATCACTTGATAACTTCTGATCGATTTCAAGCAACCAGGCCTCAAGAGAAGTAATCCTCTGTTTATCCGGAGTGTATCCAATTGAGCTACCAAACCAAACTGCATTGGTCCAGGGACAAAGAAGCAAGCAATGTTCGGTCGTCTCAGGGAACTCCCCACAAATAGAGCATAGAGGAGTAGGGATGATCTTCCTTTTGAAAACATTCCAATTTGTGGGAAGGGCTTGTGAAACTGCTCTCCAAAGGAAGTTGGAGATTTTTGGGATGCAGTTGGAGTTCCAAATGAGCTTCCAAATTCTTCCATTCACCTGAGAAGAAGAAGAGGGCTTGCAATTTGTCTCCAACGTAACAGAAGAAAACAACTTGTTGTATCCACTTTTTACTGAGTAAGAGCCATTTTTTGTATGGGGCCAGATCAAAGAATCTTCATCATTGCTATTCCCAATTGGGATAGCCTTTATAGCTCTTATATCAGAGGTCTCCAAAAATGGTTCCAGGTGCTGAATGTTCCAGCTTCTATTATCTTCAATGATTTCCGAAACAAGGAGGGGAGTAAATCTATTGGAGGTGAAAATTGGCTTGATCAGACCACCATAGAAGTTGAAGAGAAAAAAAAAAAAGGAACAAAGGTGTTTCCTTAATTAAAAAAGAAACCAATGAATATCGAAAGGCAAATACATAAGTAGTAGTGAAAAAAAAAGGTGTTTGGAATCTAAGAAAAAAAGGAACGAAAGATAAACAATTACAAAGAAACTAATAAAAAATAAAGCAAAATAAAATGAGCCCACTGTGTTTCAAACAATCAAACCTGGGTGCTGCAAAAAACAGCAAGATTTGCTTACCCCTTCTAACACTGCATCTTACCTAGGGCTGGGATTTAGAACCGTAAAACCGAAGGAACCGCACCGAACCGCACCGAAAGTCTCGGTTCGGTTCGGTTCTACGGCATATGTGTTTGCATTTTTCTCGGTTCGGTTCTTGGAGTTGCATATTCGGTTCGGTTCCGGTGCTTGGTTTTAAAAACTCTTTGGAACCGAAATACACATGTCATTGTATAATTGGATAATAAGGCCAAGCTTATTTCTGTAAAATAGACCCTTTCTCATGTGATCAGGTCTTCCAAATGCGATCAGAACCTTCCATTTTATCTCATAATCTCCTATCCATTGGATCAAAACCCTAAATTATCTCTTCCCTCAAACTCTCAGTCTCTCACTCTCTCATTCGATCAGATTCGGAGACTCTCTCAGTCTCTCACTCTCTCAGTCAGTCAGTCTCCAACTCTCCATCCTAGATCACTCTCTCATTCTCTCAGTCTCCATCCTATCTTAGATTCGAAGACGACTCTGACTCTCTCAGGCTCTCAGCCCAGACGTTAGTGACGAACCCAGACGAGCGAGCGAGACGAACCCAGAACGAGCGAGCAAGACGAACCCAGAACGAGCGAGCGAGACGAACCCAGACGGGCGAGCGAGACGAACCCAGAACGAGCGAGCGAGACGAACCCAGACGAGCGAGCGAGACAAACCCTGAGCGAGCGAGCGAGACGAACCCAGAAACATCTCGTCTTCGATTTGTGTTGGCCATCTGCGATTTGGTTGATACAGCTCTGCCTGGGACTTGGTTGATGCAGATCCGTCTGCGATTTGGTCAATGTAAGCTTTCAATCCTTTCACTATGCAGATCCGTGTGCGTAACTGCTGGTTTTCTTGTTTGAGATGTTTATAAAAAATGGGAATGGTGGAACAAGGCTAAGGGCAAGGACCTAGGGTTTCTAATTAGTAATTAATTACTTACTGAGTTATTATGAATCCTCAAGTCGCCTCTGTGTTGGATGCATAATGGACTGATGGGGTATTACTTTATATTAAGGTATATGTAGGATCGAAGCTCATATGTTGAACCCATTTCTGATTATTACTGCACTTTGTTTCCTTCAGTATTTCACTCAAAGTAAAGAAAAAAATAGTATAAAAAGGGACATTGGAAAAATTAGTCTAAGTTTTGAGTTCTCTCATGAATGAAGTTTGGAGTTTGACATGCATATCATTCTTAGCTCAAACTATTAATGGTGAGTTTTAAAGGCTCAGTTCATGTGAGTTTGTCATTAATTGTTAAGAAAGTTGAGATGACTCAATTATTTTCACTGTCATAATCTAACTGTGATGGGTTGGTGGATTGAATTACATAATAAATGCATGAGTTTCCTCGAATACCAGCAGTTGCAGATCAATTCATGCATATGCAGCAGTTACGCACACGTCAAGTTGACAGTAGTTGCAGATCCATGTTGATTGTTGAGATTTGATGCCCTAGAGTTAATTCTGCTACTTTAATTTGTGTTTAGTTCTTGTGATTCAAGGGTAACTGAATGTGGCTTCATGTCTATCTGTTTGCAGGGAGGAGATTGAAAAACAAAAGGCTCATGAGCGATACATGTGGTTGCACTGTTGCAGGAGCAGGGAAAAACTGAACAAGCAAAGAAAGATTTAGCCATTTAGGTAATATGCAAAATTGACAAATTATAGTCTATAACATTTCATTGTCATTTTCGTAGTTTGACTGAACCAGAACATGTCATTGTCATTTTCGTATTATAGTAGGAATATATGTTTCTTGATATCGCTCTTCTTGATGACCTGACCTCCAGAACCCTGAAATTGACAAATTATAGTCTATAACAGAACTGGTTGGATTTTTCATACAGATTGCTTCTTGCTTATTGCCTTGGAGATCTACTACCATGTCGGAAGCATCCGCTAGCTCCTCTGACCCTACTGCTTCCAATTCTGAACCATCCGCTTGCAATGAAATTTTGGTTGCAACCAAGAGTTCTGAAGTTTCAGCTTCAGCCCCTACAACCAAGAAGAAAAAGCAGAAAAAATGATCCAATTCACTCAACAATCAAGGCTGCACAAAGGTCTGAACATTTTTGCTTCATTTGAAGTTCAATTTTTTTTTAACTGTCCTAATATCATTGATTGCAGCTTCAAATTCTGTATGCAGATTTAATATTGATGGAAGCCTTGTTGCATTGAGGAAGCCATGCTGGAAATTTGTTTGAAGTTGTGCACTTTGATGAACTATTTTAATTTTAAGTTATTTGTTTCCGTTGGAGACTTTCAATTCATTTTAGTTTACTGCAAATTGATGCAGCTGCATTGTTCTGGATGGACTATGGACAATCTATTGCTTATTTTTATTTGTTGCAGTTTGCTGGAATATGTATAATTGTATATTGTTGCATACTTGCATCTTTGCATTGTTCTACAGTTTTGCTTTGATAGTTTGAGTCTTTGAGAATTGTTGGAAATTGCTGATTTGCAATTATGATGTTGAATTGTTGATTGTTATATATGTAGATAATGTTGAGCATGAATGAGTGAATAGATTGTGGTATTGTGCAATGTTGAGTGTGTGTCTGGAAAACAGGAAACAGGAAACTAAAAATGGCTGGAAAGTGGTATTTCATGCCAAACTGACAGTTTGGTTAACATAGGAACCGAGGAACCGAACTAGGAACCGAGGAACCGTAGAACCGAAGAACCGAACTAGGAACCGAAAACCGAGGAACCGTAGAACTGAAGAACCGAATTAGGAACCGAAAACCGACCCGAACATAGTCGGTTCGGTTCTACCTCGGTTCTTGATCCCAAAAACAGCAAATCCGAACCGATAAGCAATAGTCGGTTTCGGTTCCGGGTTGAGTACTGCAAACTGCAGAACCGACCCGAGGCCAGCCCTAATCTTACCATTGTGGGGAATCAAAAAATATAGGGTTAAATACTGTTTACTTCTTAAACTTTCACCCAAAAACACTTCAGTCCCTCGCCTTTTAATTTGGGAAAAAAGTCACAAACAGTACCCCAATTTAAAGTCATTCTACACTTTGGTACCTCATCTTCTAAATATATCACTTTGATACCTCAACTTATTATTTATGCATAAGATTCATACACGCCGTTAATAACACCGTTAACTTAAGTGTTATGTAGCTTTTTGCTATGGGTATTTTCGTCAATTTATATTTTCCCACCAAAAATTCCATGGGAGATGATCTAAAATTCCTTTCTTTTGCTGAAAATAAATCTGTCATTAAGAAAAATATTATATTTGGGTTTATGGAAGATCAATTAAAGTTATTGTACTAGAAATTTTGACTTATTGTTATGATCCCAAGAAACATAATAATTAAAATAAGAAGAGGTGAGAGATTTATCGTTTTCTGCCGGCTAATTCACAAATAGAGAGTGATTTGGATAAGATCAAATTGTCTGCTAGCTTTATTAATTATTGATTCTATATCATCTTATTTTAGCTCTTCAAATGTAATTTGTTGGGTAGATACTAGTTTTCTTTCAAGTTTAGGGTTTGAGTCTTTCCCCTTTTAATTGAAGAACTCTTCAGACAAAGAAGGAAAAATGCTTGTTCAATTCATTATGCATAATCAATTTCAATACCAATCATAGCAGATTGTCTCTAGTAGAGTTGTAGAAATTGCTTGAAACTTTTAGTATTTATGGTTGTTGTAGTTATTTGCTTACTCTTTAAATATAGATCCATGGTTATTTGGTTTCATCGGCAATGAAGAAAGATGTTTGTTGTGTTTTTGTTTTTTAATAAAAATAAATATGAATTAACGGATTGAGTTTTTATTAAATGGAAAATAACATGAGATTTTTGGTGGGAAAATATAAATTGACGAAAATACACATGACAGAAAGCTATATGACACTTGAGTTAACGGTGTTATTAACTGCGTGTATGAATGTAATGCATAACTAATAAGTTGAGGTATCAAAGTGACATATTTAGAAGATGAGGTACCAAAGTGTAGAATGACTTTAAGTTGGGGTACTGTTTGTGACGTTTTCCCTTTAATTTGACACGTTTACTCCCTCATCTCTCAATTTCAGACCAATAGGTCCATCCGTTAAGATTTCCGTCCAAAAACTCTGTTAAATTGGTGACGTGGCAATCATTATGAGTCAAAAAGTCTATTATACCCTCACCTCTTTTTTTTAGTTTTTTATTATTATTATTTTTTATCTCTTCTTCTTCCTTCTTTCTGCTGTCTCTATTTCAGATACCTCCCTCC
Organism: Rosa chinensis; assembly: GCF_002994745.2. Classification (NCBI taxonomy): domain Eukaryota; kingdom Viridiplantae; phylum Streptophyta; class Magnoliopsida; order Rosales; family Rosaceae; genus Rosa; species Rosa chinensis. The sequence continues at coordinate 27,131,933 of NC_037090.1, forward strand.
ATCTCCTCTGCAACCTTCCCCTTCCCCTTCAAGTCTAAGACTTGTCCAATATCAACAACATCATTGGCGTCGGCATCAGCGGGGCTGTCTGGCGAAGCCTGTTCCCCTCCGACACTCCCCTTGCCGCCACTAACTCCAACACGTCCTTTACCCCCCTTTCTTACATTTCTCTCGTTCTACCAAAACCCATATATAACTCCAGTAACCCATCCCCACAGTTCTCTCCAATCTCCATCTCTGACCTCCCTTGTTCGGCCTAGGATTCGACCCCTCGACTCCATTTCATCCAATACTGCTGCCATCAAATTGATTTCATCAATTTCATATTCTGGAGCTCCCAATTTTCAATTTCGATTTCATTGCTCCCCTCACTCTCTTCCTACTCATTTCCCCATCCAATTTTATACTCCTCTGTTTCTGCAATTCACTACTAAGCAACCCATCATCACTCAAACAAAATTAGCATCACTGCCTCAAGCTCATAACAAGTTCTACAAAAAATGAAAAACTCAAAACCTCCTCTCCCTGCTTCTGCAAAATCAAGCTCACCAACTTCCCCCACCAGTTCTGTCACGCCCCTGATTTTTAACACAAATAAAAATCGATATATAATCTCATAATTATACATGCGTGATCGTTCAGCCATCAATACAAATTACCTAGAAACTTTTTCCCTTTAAACTAAATACATATTGATGCATTGAATCCACTATGTCAATATACACTCGCTCCAAAGAGTTATATATTAGGCCTGGGCTCGGTGCGGTTCGGGCCGGTTTGGGCCTGAAACCGCAACCACACCGGATAATGCGGTAAGCCTAAAATCCAAACCGCAACCGATTTATAATTGTTTCAACCGGATTTCCGGTTTCACCGTTTTATCGGTGCGGTGTCGGTCTACACCAAATTGTAAACACAAGAAGATGTGGTGAAATTTGGAGCAAGCAAGCTGCATTGCTGCAGCAGGTCCAAACAACAGCAGCCCCGCCATCTACTTCACCCTTTCAGCTTTCATTCCTCCGAGTCACTAACAACAGCCCCTCCATCTAGCCACAAAAGTCCCAAAACAGATTAAGATATTTTAGTGATCATATTCAAAAGCTTAAAGCCTGAAGCTTTACAAACAGATTCAAAACAGTCCACATAAAACAAATTTCTGGGGCTTTAAGAGAATGTACTTCATTCTTTTCATAGATGATTATACAAGAATGACATGGGTCTGCTTTTTACATTAGAAGTCTAAAGTATTCAAGACTTTTCAAAAGTCAAAAATCATGTTGAAAAACAAAGTGGCCGGTATATCAAAGTTCTAAGAACTGATAGAGGTCAAGAATATACCTCTAATCAATTCAATAAATTCTGCGAAGAAGGAGTAGAGCACCAATTGACAGTTGGCTATACTTCAGAACAAAATGGAGTCTCTGAAAAGAAAAGAAAAAAAAAAAAGATCTGTGATGGAGATGGCAAGGTCAATGTTATATGAAAAAGGCATGCCAAAGACCTTTTGGGTAGAAGTAGTATATATAGCAGTATACCTGCTGAAAGATGCCCAACAAAAGCTCTACAAGACGAGACCCCAATTGAAGCTTGGAGCAACCGAAAGCCGTCGGCGAAGCATCTCAAAATTTTCGGGTGTATATGTTATGGCCATATTCCAACAGTTAAGAGACATAAGCTGGAATAAAAATCAGAAGTTGGCATATTTGTTGGCTGTAGCTCGCAATCTAAAGGCTATCAAGTATATAATCCAAAAACCAAAAAGCTCATGATCAGCAGAGATGTCAAGTTTGATGAATCTGCTTCATGGAATTGGGATAAAGAAGAAGTTGAGAAGAAATTTTTTATCTCAACAAGAAAGCAGCAGATGACTCCTCCAGATCAGTTGAGAGAAGAAGCATATGAAGAAGCAACTTCAGAACCTCCAGGTACGCCCTCTAATACTCTTCCACTAAATCAAGATGATTCTGATCCAGAGTCGATCACCACCTAGAAGAGTAAAATCATTGAGGGATATATATGAAACAGGCAATTTCATATCATTAGAACCTAAGAGTTTTGAAGTTGCAGTAAAAGAAGAAAATTGGAGAAAAGCTATGGAAGAAGAAATTAAAATAATTGAAAAAAAAAAATTAAACATGGGAACTTGTAGAACGCCCATCAAATAAAGAGATAATTGGTGTCAAATGGGTCTATAAGACCAAATTCAATCCCGATGGCTCAATACAAAGTATAAAGCAAGACTAGTAGCTACTCACAACAGCCAGGGATAGAGTACAATGAGACCTTTGTACCAGTTGCAAGGTTCGACACAATAAGAGCTCTTGTAGCTCAAAAGAAATGGAAAATTTACCAGCTTGATGTCAAGTCAACATTCTTTTAAATGGAGAACTTGAAGAAGAAATCTATGTGGAGCAACCATAAGGTTTCATAAAGCAAGGAGCCAAAGAGGAGAAGATAAAGTGTTCAGATTGAAGAAAGCTCCATATGGGCTTAAGCAAGCGCCATGATCATGGAACAGTTGCATTGACAAATATTTCATCAATGCCGGATTCAAGAGGAGCAAGAGTGAGCCAACACTCTACACCAAAACTCAAGGTAACTCTATTCTCATCATCTCTTTATATGTGGATGATCTAATTTATACCGGTGATAATGAAGAAATTATTCAAGAATTCAAACGAGACATGATGAGGACATTTTAGATGAATGATCTCGGCCTAATGCACTATTTTCTTGGTATTGAGATAAACCAAGAAGAAAATGGGATTTTTATATGTCAAAAGAAGTATACAAAAAATCTTTTGAAAAAGTTCAAGATAAATGGGTGCAAGGCCGTGGCTACTCCACTCATCACTAATGAGAGACTTCGAAAGGAGGATGGATCTCCGAAAGCAAATGCATCAAGCTATAGAAGTCTCATTGGGAGCTTACTTTATTTGACTACTACTCGACCCAATATTATGTACGCAGCAAGCCTTCTATCAAGATTCATGCATAGTCCAAGTAGAATACATTATGGTGCGGCATAAAAGATCTTAAGATATCTTCAAGGCACTATTAACTATGGTATCTGGTATCGGCCTACATCAAAAACAAAGCTGGTTGGCTATGATTCAGAACAATTTGGCTACACAAATGTTCTAAACCTCGGTCTAGGCTTTGGAAAGTGTTTGGCCGCCCCGATTATTGCTTAAACGCTTAGAAAATCGTTCTAGAATTTGGGCGGGCGTTTTGCAGGTTTGGCGGCGGCCTAGAAGCTCTGGGCGGGCTGGGCGGTCGGATCGTTTGTAATTTATATGTCTCTCCCTCACTCCTTCCTCCATAGCTCGACCACTTTCACCTTCTAAAGTACTTCTGATAGTTTCATATCATAGACGACGAAGGCTGTACTCTTTGATTTTTCCAGTTTTTTCCTTTTTTTAGGGGAGAGGAAAGGAGACTAAAAGTGAAGAAGGGTCATCGCCAATCTAAAAGTGAAGAGGCCTTGAGAGAGAGAGAGAGAGAGACGCAGATGCAGAAGATGAGTGAAGAAGATGAGAGAGAGAGAGAGAGATGCAGAAAAGGAAGAGCATGTGAACTATTAAGTGGTCACTTTGACTACTATTAGCTCAATTTTCAATTTTTTAGATGAATGTTGGATAAGTCATGCATATTTATTAGGTGATTAGAAGATATCCAATATGAATAATTATCCAATACAAATACTATTTAATATTTTTGATAGTTGTTTTAGTGCTTGTAATGTAATTAAGCAATTAAATTATAAAGAACACGTAAACTAATTCATCCATTTGTGTTTATTATTAATAAAAACTGCCTAGGCCTCTAGGCGCTGGGCCCTTGAGTCCTTCACCACTGCCCGACTAGCGCCTAACTATTTTTAGAACCTTGGACTACACAGACAGTGACTGAGCCGGATCAAAGGATGACTTGAAAAGTACTTTAGGCTATGCATTCACAATCGGGTCTGGCATATTCTCATGGTCTTCAAGAAAACAAGATACAGTAGCTCTGTCATCAACTGAAGCAGAGTACGTAGCAGCAACAAGCTCAGAATGTCAAGCAATATGGTTGAGAAGAATTTTTGAAGACATGGGAGAGCACTAAGCAAATGCTACAAAGATATTCAGCGACAACAAGTCAACTATTTGCAATCACGAAGAATCTAGTGTTCCATAACAGAACGAAGCACATCGATATCAAGCATCACTTCTTAACAGAAGCATCAACCAATAAAGAAATTGAGTTGCAGTACTGCAAGACAAAGTTACAACTAGCAGATATCTTCACGAAGGCGCTCATAAGGTCAAGATTTGAAATGCTTCAAGGCATGCTCGGAGTAACACCAATGCACATTAAGGAAGAGTGTTAAAACAAGTAATGCACATTGGAATTTTCTAGATCTTTCTCTAGCCATCTAGATCATGTGTCTAGAACATGTCCAAGTCTAGAATGATCATGTAATTAATCATGTGTAGTGTGTTCTAGAACTGTCTATTAGTGAGTGGTTCGCAATTAACCACATATGATAAGTCGGTGGAGTTAATCATAGGGAAGGTCGGTGAGTTAGTCGGTGGTAATGGTAAGCCAATGTCGGCTTACAAGTCTATAAATATGTATCAATTAAGCCTTGTAATTAATGAACCAACAATCTTCAAGTCCTAGCTCCTCTATCACTACATCTCCTCTGTTTCTAACTCCCAAGCTTTTACCTTAACACTTTCTCCTAACAATCTTACACACATTGTCCTAAACACTAACCTTCTTTTCCTTCTAAAAACCAGCGGTCTTCATTTTTCCAAGAGATGTAATAAAGCAATTGTCATAGTATCTTTAGTAAATGTCTTTGGTTTAGTTTTTCTTCAACTAGGCTCATCCAAAGTGAGTATGATGTTTAGAAAAGTTTTGAGATAAGTGGTACTTAAGCGAGCTTTGCTCCACCGACATCTCTCTACTTCCCCGGTCATATTTATTTTGGAGTTACTGAAAGAAGTCAAACGACTACTTTTGTTTTACATTAGCTAGTTTTGGATTAGATTTTCTTTATGGTTAACAAAACAATGATGTACACTGTTGGCTTATGAATAAAATTTCGAGTTCTATTTATTATGACTCCATTTTAATTCTAAGCTTTTCTTTTAGGAATGAACACTAGAGAACTTCAATGTCTTGCTGATAGTGCGACTATGCACACCATCTTCGCTGTAGGCAATTATTCTTAGAGATGTTGCCTATATATTCCTCTATGACTACGATGGTTGGGCCATCAGGATTAGTTCAAGGACATGGAATGGCTAGTTCTTCTTGCCAAATGCACCTTGATTACTGTCACAGAAGCTCCCTAGGCTCCTAGAGCAAATCGAACTCTATTGAGCTTTAAAGATATTTGAGCCAACGGATTCCATGTGGAGATGCATACTAAGAACGAAAAAGAGTTCCTTTGCATTATCTCTAATGATTGCGGATGAAAGCGCATATTAGATAAGCTTGTGTCAATCTAGTGGACTTTATGTTATTACAATTTGACCTAGTTTGCACCTCCATATAATCACAGTAGCAGCTTTAGTGCATCATTCCTTACTCCAATGCCTAAAGAAGAAAAGGAGGAAGGTAATTTGTTGCCAAAGAATATTGTAATTCCCGGGTCAATTCTTGATATCGCATCTATAAAGTATCTCAGTGTAATCACATTATGAGTACTATAATTACGTGTCTTGGTGAGCAGTGTGTTGCAAGCTGGGAGGAGTCTAGAGGTGGTTGGTTCAGCAATTTCTGATGATTTAATCTACAAATCTCAATGTCGTGACAATTGTTTTATTATTGATAATTATCTTGAGAACGATGAACATTTACCTTCAATTTTTGCTAGGTTCTTTATAAGTGTATCACTGTACAAGGACAATTTGTCAATATAGTACATCTCTGGTTTATAAGGGATAACATTCAAAATGATTGTAATCTTTAACTATTCAATAAACTTTTTTTTCAAAAAAAAAAAAATACATTCACTCTTCAATTACTTTTGTACGTTTAGCCTTCAATTTAAAAATCAGTGTAATTTTTCTTCTTCATATTCCCTTTTTTATTCTTTCCTATCTAGCCCCTTCTTTTTTTTTTCTTTTTTTTTTTGAAAATTTCATTGTGAAATCGCTTTCTATTACTTGCACGAGTTTACACATGCAGCGCTCATCACTGCATATAGTGCGGTTGCATTGCATGCACCACCACCCACAGTCATCCCTGTAGACAATACAAATAGCTAAATAAACCCCCAAATCGAAAAATATGAATAAATAAATGTACCCCCTTGCTCAGAACTGACAAAAGCAAGAGCAATAGGACCAGGATTCCCATATCAACAATGCTGCTACAGCCATTGTTAAGAGGCTATACACAAAATACCCTAATCAAACAGCAGTTAATGAATTGATACGCATACAAACAGGTGTTTTACAAAATCTAAAGGACCTTTAAGACTATGCCACACTAAGGTAAGGCAGGGATGACAAAATACACAGGCAACATGAATCACGTGTTCCCCAGTTATAAAAGACTTGGGAATGAAGCTGTAACCTATTGCTGTTTGGTTGGTTCGCCAGAAGCCTCTCCATTATTATGCTTTGCAGGAGCCACTTTGGCAGGGGTTGAATGCTCTGACTGAGAAAACCGAATCAAGATCTGCATGAGGACGGTAACAATGCCCAAACCCAATGCTGAGAATGCAATGCCCTTCCACGAGGATAGAAGTGAAGACCAGTAGAGGAACTTTAGGGACCCCAAAACCAGTAAACATGCCCAAGATGTAACAACCTGTACCAAGCATAAGTTAATTAGCAGTACTTTCAAGACAACAGAGAGAGGATAACTGAATAGTTGGCTAGTTTATTAGAGCAGCTAACCCACCAAAAGTGACTTCAGTGGCCGCCTAGTAATTTGCAATTCTTGATCGCCAAAAGTTTGCTCTACTGCATGTTTGTCCAATAATGCATCCTAGTATACCAGAAGCAAACAGCAAACAACCAAAAACCATGAAATTAATGCATGAATTTCAGATTAGTAACTTTCATTTCTCAAGAGGATGGAGGTGAACCACCATTTTGGGTAAAACCTACATCCCACCTTATGCGGCAGCTGATGTAGCACAAAGTCCAACCTATCAGAACAATTCATTAAACAATGTGGTGATGCCACATCAACTGCCCACATAAGATAGGACAGGTGGTACCGAAAAAGATGGTTCACCTAGCATTACACTTTCATATATCATAACAGAAATGCTACAGAAATGTAACTGTGCAGCACATGTATAGTAACCACCTTGGCCACAAATGCTTCCTTACACCATTGTGCAACAGCATCATCAGTTTCAGGCAAGTCCTTCATCACATGCCTCTTGATGTGCACGTGCACCTACAAGCAAGCAACAACCAAGGAAAGATGCAAGTTTATATAACGCATAATCCAAATATAAAAAGGCCACAAGACTGCTGCTATTTATGGTATGATTCAATGAGTCTTAGCATAGGAGGTGGAGGTGGGTTTTAACGAATAGCCACTATTTATGTGAACTAAAATTATTTCATGTTTCAACCACTACAATTGTCATTTTGAAGATCTATGTAGAGTAAGCTTACCACAGACGGTCGCCCCTCAAACAGTCTTAGCATTGTAGGTGCAGGTGAACTTTTAGGAATAGCCACCGTTATATCATATACGGCTGGAACAAATGAGCGCATGTGACTTACTGCTGAGACAAAACCCTGAAAGCAACAGAAATAATTGAATAAGCCAGAGTACTTGTGCAACAGAGAATTATGGCCATCTTGTAAAGGAGGATTCGAAGCCATTATATTTTCTTGATGCTGATGAGAGAAGCAAAAGAAAACAATAACTATTGTTCTCTCAAAGTACTATATCAAAATACACTAAAACCTATACCTTAGTGCGAGGAATCAAAACATTTCTAGGGACAGGTAGCCCTGTTGATGCGGCATATTCCTGTGCTGCCAAAAGCTTTGCCTGTGTAAAACGAGTTCCTTCTACAAAAAGAGCTAACCAAAAAGGCTGAGGGTAGTCCTTCAGCCGTTGAATACCTGACTGCAAATATAATACAACAGCACTCAAATGAGATCAACGAGGACACTAAACAAAGTAGACAGACTAATACCAATACCCTTAGATTTTAACCTGTGTCGGATATTAGTCCGTCAAAATGAAAAGCATGACCCACAGAAGTGAAGTTGGCTAAGAAGTTCATCTACAATACTGTTGAAGTAGTGTCCACTAGGGAGCAATGGAGAAATAGCTAAAGCCAAGGGAGAGAAAAATTGAAGAGAAGAGAATTTAGATGGAGAATACAACTGTTCAATTGATAGAGGCCAAAACTACATGATAAGGATTGGAATAAATCCTAAGATGATTACTTGATTTGCCAAGACAATTATAAACCAACAAGTCACCGTTTTCATGAGAAAATTATTTTCATTTAACTAGAAAATTGATCTACGACTAGCAGCAGCAAACAACATAGTTAATTGCATTTAATCAGTAACAATAAAATTATCTGCACTACAATAAAAAACAATGACAGGAAAGTAACTACTGAAATGATCGTATCTAAACAAAAAATAAATAAAAACTAAAAATTATATCAAAGAGTAACATATTAATAATCATGTGATTAGTCTCTCCATTCAAGACATAAGCTTGGCAACAAATCATACCTATCTATTAAGTGCAGAGACAATGATATGTAAGTAAATGGAACAATTACATCCTCGTATAATCGTATTGCTTCAGATTTATCGAAACATTGTTTCCCAGATTAACTTAATGACTCCAGTAAGAGTTTTAAAAGGCATCCAACTTCATAACATTGTTTTCCAGCTGAATGAACCACCTTGACAGTTCCATAATAACTTTTAATGCATATGAGTACACGTGTATGTCTCTACTATTATGTGTGTTTGTGCGTGCGTGCGCATACGCGTATATATATGACACATTCACCAATACCTTTATTGTGCTTTCATCTTTTGCCCAGCTTCTTTCCAAAAAGAGATATTCAGAAAACCACATTGACCACCCTATTACCTGCATTTATAAGGCATCAGAGTTCATGACTAGGGTTAAGGAAACCAGAAAACCAAGAAAATGACAATGCTTGTGATAAACAACATATAGGCTACATAACAATAACAGGGTCAAAAGGAAACTTCATGACAAATACAAAATACACCCCAAAAAGTAATTACTTTACATCATTTAGATTATGTTTCAGGATTTCATGAACAAGATGAGTGGCAACTGGCAACCCAACATTCAGAAATCAAAACCATCAATTTTTGTCCTGAACAAAGTAAAATCAGCTCAGCAATAAACTGAAAATCCTTCCAACATTTAATATTGTATTTAGTTCCACTTCCAAAATGCAATCTGTTAGTTCAACAAGCCCCCTTCCTCCCTTTACAATGCAGCCAGCAATTAGAAGAAACCGAAATTCCTTAGTATGCCTAATTATATTACAATAGTCAAAACTCCTGAATTTATCCAAGTTTCTTAGGTTATGCAGTACTCCAGTTGGAGACAACATTATATACATACATATATTATACACAAGAGAAACTTAAAGTGGAGGATCTCACCCTAGCATATAAATATGTACTGAAATTAACAGTCTAACAAACTTCATCTAACACAAACTGACAGGACATCTTAGGCTGCCGTTGGAACATACCGGAAGAAATTTGGATGATTTCTTCATTACAGCTAATGAGCTGCCAAGGCAACCTGACCGCTGCAAAAATAAGTTAACTCAGAATCAGCTGTAGAAATTATAATAGGTAATAAAAATTACAATTTCATTAGTCTACAACATAATGTGTGTTTCAGAACAAGTATAAAGTAAACAGATCATTTACACAAACCAACAAATAAACAAGTAAGGCATGCTTTTTAATAGCTTGTTATATGTATCATTCTAATTTCACATTGGGTGTCTGGTTGCATGTATCTGTGCACGCATTGATTACAGCAATGATATATAAAGTGTACCTGAGCTAGAACCCATCCAACAAGCCAATCAATATCACTTTTGTGATTGCATATGACAAGTGCATGTTCTTTACCTACAACATGAGAAGATACATGACCTTTTCTGCATAATTTTATGAAGAAAAAAAGATATACTTAGTCCTAAATGCAAAGAAACATCAAGAACTTTAAGCCTTACCCATTAAATGGAAGGTTTCAGGGTCTGTGTACACTTTGATCTACAGAAAAGAGGGTTAACAAAATCAGTATTTAAATGGTCCATTTCAAGATATTCTAAAGCAAGTCCATAAGCAATGGCCTAGATATTATTTCTCCTAATTTTAAGCGACAAAATATAAGATAAAAAGACTGAAACAAGTGAAAAAAGAATTCTTGACAGAAACTATAAATGGTATTATGATTCAGCTTTGAAGTAAGTTGATCGATATTGCAAATATTTTAGTATAATCAGACACACGTTATTTTCCAGACCTTCTAAGTTCCCATGCTAAAAGATTCTCAATCAACTATATGAAACATCATGGCCAAGGACACACTCACTGTACTAGTGTGATATGTCACTAGTCACAAATGGAGCTTTTAACTCCAGTATGTCCCGGGTAAGTTGGGGTGTTGGCTAAATCCAAAAGGTGAGTGAGTGCTGGGAACTAGGTCATCGGGGTGATTGGTTAGGGCATGAAAGGTGGGAAATGGTAATTAAGGTGGGCTAAGGCTTCTTGGGTATTGGCATACTTAGGAAACCTTTTTCTTTTCTCTCTGGAAAACTTGGCAAGGCTCGTAGTCTACCTAGTCTAGAGTTTCTCCCCCCTGATAAAGTAATCTGAACCAATTGGCAATGGATAGCCCCCGCACGTGTGGCGATTTCTCAAGCCATACACGTGGACAAGTTCTATTGGGTGACAGTAAGCACGTGTACACGCCCCCGCACGTGTGGCAATTTCTCAAGCCATACAGGTGGCCAAGTTATATTGTGTGATAGTGAGCACGTGTGGCCATCGCTGAAACCAAACACGTGGGTAACCCGCTCTGATCCCATGATAAAGTAATATGGGGTTCACATCCAAACCCTTATAAACTCATAAGCAAAGTTATATTTTTCCAATGTGGGAGTTATATTTATACACATTCTCAACTCAACACCCCCGAGTATTACAATCTCTAACACTCAAATCTCTGACAAGGCCAAACACCACAATCAAATCCTTGACTTTCTAGTCAAGCAGAAACTATTTATGCTGCAGTGCCCCTAGCCGTAATGGGGGTATTAGCCTATTAGGCTAGCTGTAACATAATTTCTTAGGAGTGAGAGTACTGCTTGAAATTGGCACATCTCAAAAGGATATGTTTTATTTATTGGTCCCCATAATGACTAATACAGACATAATACAAACTTATGAACTTACCACTCTTTGCACATCCCGACATACATAACAGAAGTGGGGCATAGCAGCAAAGTCTAGCAGACAAGGAAGCAAATCAACCTCAAAGCAGCACTAGGGCGTGAGGATATCTTACTCTATGTCGCTTTTTTTTTTCTCAAGGAATTATCTATTTATCCTGAAAAACCCATCCCCCAACTTCTCAGGCAACATCTTAACGTATCTCACTTTTTTCTCGATAGTTAATCTATCTCTCATGAAAATCAAACATATTTATCACCTTAGAAAAAAATAAATAAATAAAACACACAAATGGAGAAGTACCTAAACAAAGCTCAAGATGTAATGAAGCCAATTGGATATAAGAGTGTAAAACAATAAAATCACTTGAAAGAGCTTGAGATATATGGGTTAGCTAACACCTTGACGCCTGCCCACCAATCTATGATCCAAACGAGCTCCAGCCACAGCAGCTCTGCCAGCACTCTGTTGATTCTTCTGTATATATTCTTCGACACAGGCCGAATAAGAACGAAGCAAATCGCCTGAAAAAAATGGATTAAGCAGGCTGAATTTACTAAAATCTCCGAAATATAAACATGTCTATGCATCTACCCACACAGAATGAATGTGTTAGCTGAAACATAATGAATAACAACAATAAGCTTCCAAATATAACATTTCTATCAACAGAATGATACTACAGCTCTTTTTTTTTCTTTCCCAAATTTCTTGGGAATCAACATAAGCATTTAGGGGATGTAGAAGCGCAAAAACAAAACCCCACCCATCTCAAAAAGGCCCACATCAAAACAAACCCTTATGGAGTAGAGGCCAAGATTGAAGAAATCAACAAAAAGAAGGAAAGAGAAATGAGCTCAATGAAACCGAATCTAAGCAATTAAAAGAAAATGGAATCAGAGTAAGAAGGAGGAGGAGGCACCTGAAGGAGATTGACAAAGAGGCCAGAGAGGAAGAAGAGGAGGCCGAGTGGAACGATGACAGCTGCCGCTGCAATCGCCATGGCCAAAACCCACTCAGAGAGAAATCCCCAAGATTCACAGAGAATTTGAAAAAAAAGGGAAGATGATTGAATTAGGGATTTCAATCAATCAATAAAGGATTGGGCGATGCGAGCAGTGAGTGTGTTTGTGTGTGTGAATATGAGAATTTAATGTGAAAATGCGTGAGGGTGCTTGCGCGCTTTAAACGCCGTTTCTCATATTTCAAGGAAAAACGAGGGACACTTCTGCTCTTCTTTCTTTCTTGAGAGAGAGAGAGAGAGAGAGGGCGTGCGTGTGATGTGGGTTCCTCCTTCGACAGTTGAGCTGATAACCTGATACTAATAAAATTCCAACAAATTTTCCTTTTTACTCTTTCTTTTCTTAAACCTTTATATTGACGTGGGACCCGCCCTAAATCTTTTTTCAAAAACAAAAATTGAAGAAGAAATCTTTTTCTTTTCTCAGGGAGAAATATGTTTAGAGCAATTCCAACCGTTTTTCTGTAATTGAAGAATAATTTTTTTTGTTTTCTCAAGAGAGAAGCACTTTTTCTGTAGAACAAGCAATTGTTTGTGTTTTTGGATTACTACGTGATAATTGTCAAGTGGTGTTTTGGTCTAATATGATCACAATATTTTGATAAAGGTGAATGCATGGAGTAAAAGGAAAAGTTAAGTGGACCACGTCTGATTTTAGATTAGCTCAGACAATGGGTGCATGGTAGTTTAGGACTATGTAATTAATTTTTTAATAAAAATCAATTCTAGTGTTTGATAAAAAATAATACAAATTTTTTTTTTAAATAAAGGGCTGGTGCAGTCTCTCTAAAGCCTCTATTAATGAAATTGTCGAATACAAGGGGAAAAATTGAGTTTAAACCCCTGATTATAATAAACATCTAGAGTATGTCTCGAAATGATTCATGGAGTCTCTACTAAATACATGTATTCAAACAAGCATCAATTAACACCGATTACAACAAAGCATAATTACCAAAAGCACAGTTTTCTTCCTACGTTGTACAATTTATATTTGAGAAGTTGTAAAAATTGCTATAAGTATTTCAAACCTGACTCTAAGGTGACTAATTATTGTATAAAATAAATGGTTTCAATCCACAATGTAACGGTGAGAGAGTAAAATTTACATTATATAATTTACAAAAACAATGAAAGTGGTTCGGCAAAATTTCGTAGTAGATTTACAAAAAGTTGCAGAAGGCTACTAAATCTAATTAACAGGTACATCAAAGGGTTCCTTTGGTCGGCATCATATGGTTTGAAACTTTGGATTTTGGATATAAAATACGGTTGGCTTCAATCTCAATGTTGATGGGATGGTAGGTCCATGTCCCATCTCTTATCTGATGCTGTTTTCTGTTCCTTTGAGCAAACAACCAAATTTCGTCGGTACTGTTAATTTAGGTTTAACTAATATTTCTTTCGGAAGAGTAGGAAAGGATTAAAATATGAATCTTCAGTACGAACCAGAATGGGTGGGAAGAACACAAAAATGCAAATCCAGAAAGAAAAAAGAACAAATTATCAATAAAAAAAAAAAAAATTCTTGCCAAAAGGGAGTAGAAGAGAAGTAAGAAAAAAAAATTCTGATCATTAAGAAAGACAAAAAAAAGAGGAAGAAATAATTTTAAAAAAAAAAAAAACAAGGTAGACTGACGGATATATCGATGAAAGTTACTTCGGTCAATTCCGACCGCTCTCGAAACTGTGTTGTCATCGATGAATGATCTATCTATAATGCTACTACTTTCAATCAACAAACAACTGCAACCAGCTGCCTCTACGTGCTATTTAATTATAAGATGTGGGATCGAAGTTGGCTATATTCCACTCTGGTCCTCTCTTTGAATTAGGTTGGTCAACCATATTTTGACTGATTTCACCCCCAAAACCTTTAGGGCAATTACTCGATCACCCATATCCCAACCACCTTCCTTTCATGGATGATGGATGATGGATGGGACGCCTCTTAAGTTGTTGAACTTCCCGTATAGGCGGTCCATATGCATCTTTCGTTCACCACAACTTTTTTTTTTTATCAAATAAAAAGACTTCATTAATATAATTTTTATATTACAATCTCAGACATGCCTAATGATGATGATCAGAGTAAGTAAAACAGATCCAATTGAGTTGGTCTAGTGAAAGCATGCTAAGTTGTAAGTGGGGCGTCATCTCAAAAAAAAAAAAAAAAAGTTGTAAGTGGGGCGAACGATGTAAGGCTTCTACTGGTAATATGAGGTATTTGGTTCGAATCCCAGCTTGTAAAAAACATCTCTTAAAAAGGGGTCATACCCAAATTGTTCTTAGCCTCGGAGTGCTAACTCACTCAACTACCATTTTGATAATCAAAAGTAAGTAAAACAGAGTATCACCCCCTTATATCAACCTTTTGCAATCATTTAATAAAATCTCTTTCAGCCATAGTGGTTCTGCTTCTTTCCAAAACCTTATCCCAACAAAAGAGAGTGTTTTTCTTGCTACAACATAGGCTGCTTGGTTACACTACCTCTTTGGGATTTTCCTCCATGAGGTAGCTTCAAATTCTGATGCAAGCCACTTTATATCATCATTCATCAATGGTACCTTTTCTGCTCAGGTATAGTATAGTGATGAGTTGCTCAGTGCACTTATTAAATTAGCAACGTCGCTTTCTAGCTCAACCTATTTGAACCCGAGTTAAGAAGTATTGAAATATCTGCGATATTTCTGATATATCCTCTAATATCTCCCTTTTTAGAGAGACCGATATATCATAGGGGGATCAGAAAATATCTTATTTTCCACCATTTATGCAAAATTTCTTTAGTATCGTCAAATATCATCGATATATAAGATATTTTGGATATATCATGATAAAATGAAGAAGTATTTAAAAAATTTTATGGAAAAAAAAAAAAGAAAAAAAAACCTCAGTTATTCAGATATAAATATACATAACGAAATATGGAGGTTACGTGGGGTGTAAATTTTAAGAACGGTTTCTAGTCAGGATATGACCTAATAAAGAGGCAAATTAACCTGTTTGGGAAAAATACCTCGAAGTGAAATATTTGAAGGCATATTTGGGAGAAGAAAAATCCTCTCAAGGTAAACCTAGATGAGGAGAAATCCTCTCAAGGTGAATTTAGGTAAGAAGTAATTCTCTAAATGCAAATCTGTATGAGGAGAAATCTTCTCAAGGCGAATACGGATAAGGAGAAATCTCCTCAAAGCAAATCTTGGTGAGGAGTATTCACTTCAAGGGAAATCCGAGTGAGGAGTGGAATTCAAGTGAGGAGAAATTCCCTCCAGACGAATTTGGGTGAGGAGAATTCATGATGAAGCAATTTCAGCAAGGGTGGTTCTAGTTGGACCTCCAAATTTGATATTTGGACTGTCGGGGGCACTTTGATCGGAGTTGTACGGCAGTGGATATTCATGGGTAAGGACTCAAAACTTTGCCCCTTTGTCTGAGTTAGCGAAGACTAGGCCCAGCAAACTTCGAAGGATTAAAAATCCTAGGAAGCTTGCTGTTGTGTTCTTCCCGGCAGCTTCTTGTATATGCAGGCAGTGAATTGAACATTCCAAGAGAGGCTTGGCAAGATGCATGTGGCGTGGGAGCTAGAAAAGCATGAGTTTGAGAAGAAGAGGTTCCAGCAGTGTTGTATACTGGTTGAGATTTGTGAGATAAGGGGGTTTGGACAGAAGATGAGTTTGAAAGGATGGAAAACTATGGATGGATGTGGGAGAGAGGAAGCATGGGAGAAGAAGAGTGCTAGAGAGCTTGCTAGCACACCCCGTTCTGCCCCTGCTTGGTTAGTAACATAGCTATTTATATGTAATTCCAGCAGCCAAAGGAATCTCGGTGGAAGGTCTTTACTGCTGGGTAAAGAGATGGCTTGGGTTAAATGCATGTACTGGATTTTGCAATGTTTTGGTTTGTCAAGTTGTGTCTAGGGCTATGAGATTTTGGGCAGATTTTCTGCCATAATTTAGGCAGGATTTGCTGCTAGGATTGCAATCCCAAGATTTCTGCTGTGTTGCTGGGATTATGTGCTGCTGGGATTATGGGATTATGTTATGCGGCTAGGATTAAGAATCCTATGTTTAGCATTTACTATTTTGTTTGTTTCTAAAGGATTTGGGCTTGGGTTTTTGGGCTCTCTCTCTTCTTCACTTACCCGTATTAAGAGTTAGGCCCGTTGGGCATGAATTTTGGTCCCAAGTCCAAAATTATCAACGAGCCTAAAACTAATAATGGGCCTCATGCAATTCCGTTACCTTCCATACCACACCCATTCTTGTAAGCCCCAAGTGCGTGAATGTGGCTTGGGTCCACGTGCGTGGCGTGATGTTCGCGGGTGTAATTTGTCTCGAAATCTGAATTGGGCTTAAAGCATAAATTGGGCTTGTTAGCTGGATTTTCGGGTGTCAACATTAGCCCCCTTGATTATGTAGGTCGTGCAAGCATGTTGCGGGCTACATAATCAAATCCGAAGACTCATTGCATGATATATTGGCTTGAAAGATATGTTGGCTTGCAAATCCTCCAAATATGAGCTACGACTTATTCAGCTTGAAAAACAAATGCTAGTCATCATCGAACTCCTAAAAGGAAAGAGTTCAACCTCCAATCACCTTTCTTTTAGGAAAGTGGTCTTGGCCTGTGAAATCCATTAGGCTTTTCTCATCTTTTTGTTTCGCAAGACGTCTTTCTCCTCAAAAGTCAGTTTTTTATTTTGAGGGAAAGGAGCTTGTCTTCCTTCACAGTCTTTTGATATGAGAAATCATGTTCACGACCTCCTTAGCCTCTTACAGAACAGATTGATTGCGTCAAGCATGTGGTAGAGTATCTTTAGGCTTCTTGATCAGATTTTGCGCCTGGAAGAAAGGAATAGAATGAAGATTGCTCTATAGGCTTGCTGGGTCGAACTTCCTTCTGCTGGGTATAGGCTTCTTATTCCTCTGCTATCTCTATCTTTCCCTCTTCTCTATTTTAGCGATGATAATAGCTGTGTTATAGCGTATTTTGGTTCTCGCGTTATCAATTTGCTACTGTGATTGCTTGTTGCTTCAGCGACATTGATTTGTTGCTGTGATTGATTTGCTGCGTTTCACGTATTTTAGTTTTTGCATCAATTTGCTGCAATGATTGCTTGTTGCTTTAGCGACATTGATTTGTTTTTGTGATTGATTTGCTGGGTTTCACGTATTTTTGTTTTTGCATCAATTTGTTGCCGTGACTGCTTGTTGCTTCAGCGACATTGATTTGCTGCTGTGATGTGAATTTGCTCAACAATGTCAGCAACTGATTGAATGAGAATAACTCTTGATACTGCATTTGAATTTCTTGTCATCAAGCCCTACCACTTAAATATACCATCTTGGGAACAAAACTGTGAACCGGTTAGCTAGAAATCCGGAAATTTTATGCTTCCTCTAACACTTTGCTGATTCACTTCACTCTTATGTATGGCTGAATTGCTTGACTTTGATTATAGGCATCACTTTGTATAGTATGCTTTGCCATGGCTGATATATTTTTTTTTAATGCCGTGATTGCAATAAAGCATGATGCAGCATGGTATTAATTGGCTTTATTTACCATGTTAATCATGTTTCTTAGCTTGGCTTGGCCATATTAATTCAATGGTTTTAGTTTTGCTTGGTTTCTTGCTTGGAGTGTGAACGGCATGTAGTAGCTTTGCTTGGGTGTGTGCTTTGGTAGCTTGAGCTTGTGGCCATCTTAAGTATTTTTAGAGGGAGTCAGCATTAAAAAGAATGAGCTTGGTTGCTTGGCATGGCTCTCATATGTTCTATGGTAGAAGCACGACCTTAAGAGAGGAGCTTGGCATGGCTTGTGTATGCATGTTGGATGCTTGTATGCTTAAATTACTTTTTCTTGGCGTAAGCTTGTTTAAGTATTGGCGTGTTCCTCTTGGTCGTGGATCTACTTGGCTTGAGCATGATCTTAGCACGAACATGTGCTTGGCATGATGTTCGAGTGGCATGAGCACAAGCTTGGTATTAGCATGGACTTGGCATGATATATTGGTTCATAGAGTTAGGCTAATATGCCATGTATTAAGCATGAAATTTCTCGTGATTGCCACCTTATATAGGGTTTAGACATATTTGGGCTCAAATTTCATTGATTTCTTGTTTGCCTCTACACCTTATAGATCCATCTCAACAATGATTTTTCTTCTGGAAAATTAGGTATGATTTTCTCAGAATTTTGGGCTTTTAATGATATATGTACGGGACATTTAAATGATAATATTTGATGTGAAGAATGGGCACTAAATTTGGTGATAAACCGGATATGTAAATGCTTGATGTTGAAGTATGGTTGTAGATGCTTGTATAGAGTAGTGAAGACTCAAAGTATGACTTTGGTTGTTGAATTGTGTATGGGTAGCAATATTTGGATCTGTATATGTAATGGTGTTGGAGCAAAAATCTATGACAGGTTGGAATTTGAATTAAGAGTAGGTATATGCCTGATGTTGAAATCATAACATGTGAAAGCTTGTATAATTAATGCTTACTGGATCATAAATGCTTGTGCTTCTGACTTCTCCACATTTTTTGCTTCAGATGAGATACCCTGTGCTTGAATTCTGATTTCACAAAATTGATTACGGCAACTTTTGTTTCAGTAATGGAGTAGTAGAGGCCCATGACACAGGATATGAGAGTATCAATTCCGATGATAAATTAGATGTCAGTAAACGGTGGAAGCTTTGAACACAGCAATGAAGTGAGCTTTAACTTGATCACAGTAACTGAATTTTTTTTGCTTGAATTGCTTAGCTTGCTTTTCCTTCATTGTCACAGATTTGCATGATCATGTGCCTGACTAGCATATCTGAGTCATATACATTCTTTTTGCTATATCTTGCTTGGTGTTATCTTCTAGGTCAATAAATGCTTTCATGTAGGATTTTCATTTGTATAGGATTTCTTTGTGGCTTGGCTTTGGCTTGCTTACTTATTTTAGCATGTTCTCTATGGATTTGTATGACTTATGGTAGCTGTGGTAACGCATTGACCACACACAACCTTGACTTTATTGCAATGGTGCTAGCTTTGTCGTTGCTTTGATTGGCTGCTGGGAATTAGCTTACTGGGCTAAATCGCTGCATTGTGGTCATCACGATATCCAGGTGAGCATCCATACAAGAGTCTTCTCGTGAAATATGCTTACATTTGATTATTCAAAGTTGTATTCTTGAATGCAATGGAAACATTGGTCGATCTTTTCTCTGGTGGTGAACTCTTTATGCTTGCTACTGGGATTTGAATTTGCTCAATAATCACAACGATTGATTGATAGTATATGAATATGGATATTGCTTGTCAAGAATTGAAGTTAATAGCATGAATTTGCATGGCATGTTTTGCTGTGGCTTGTTTTAATTGTTGCAGTTATCACATAACATACTTTGTTTTGTTGCTGGGACTGTGATGTAACCTGCCTTTGTGAGCCCTTTTTTGCTAGCCGTTTGTGAGCCTTTCCTATTTTACTGCTATAATTGTGAAAATGAATGATATAGCATGGCGTTGTTTGGCTTGGTATATGTAACTTTCTTAGCTTGGCTTGATCATGTTACTAACACTTTATCAGTAATTTGCTTAGCTTGAATTTGCGATGGTTTGCATGACATGGTCTTGCTTGATTAGCTTTGATACTGTAAAACAAAAAATATCTTTGCTTGGCTTGTCTTTTGTTTCGATTGAACTTGTGATAGTCATGCTTGGGCATATTCTAGGCATGAGCTTTTGATGGCTTGAGCTAGCAGATGGTTACTTAGTGGACGCACTCATTTGAAAGAGAGAAGTTTGTATGCTTGGCATGGCTGTCTTGGTTATGATCCGATTGACATATGCATGAGGTGTTCTAGGTATTAGCTTGGCATGATGGTTGTTTAAAGGGTTAGAAGCATTTGTTGCTTGATAGGAAGGTGCTTTTGGTTATTGAAACTAGGTCTGATCATTTTAAGAAGAATCGAGATTTGGTCTAGCTAGCATGATCAGAGGTTGTCACAACAGCAAGAGATTTTTTAGAAAAAATTTGGTATGGATAAGGTTAAAAAATAGGTTACAATGTTGGTTTAACGAAGTAAGATTATCACAAAATGGTTTGGAAAAGACTATTGATTTGAATTATATGGCATGGCAGTGGTTCGTGTTGCTTTTACAGCAGCATTTGGCAATTTGGTTTTTCGCATTGTCTTGCTTGACTCTCCAGGTATACATTTCTTGATTAATTTGTTGTCATGTAAGGAATTTGGCTTGGTAAGAGCATGAGCTTGTATGATGTCCGCCTTGCTTATTTCGGTTTGAATAGATTCAATTAGTGACCATTATGCTTGGGCACGTCGTAGGCATGTGCTTGATGGTATAAGCTTGTGACTTCCTCAAGTTTCCTTAATGGTCAAATGATAGTGCATTAGTGTTGGAAAGCATATGCTTGGATGTAATGGCTTGGCGTGATTCTCACTTGGTTTTCGATGCATATAGGATCTTGCAAGATTCGAGCTTGGAATGACTTGCCTTTGTATGCTTGTTAGTTCGCTGTTGGATGCATGACCTTAGAGAGAAGCTTGACATGATTGGTGTTTGTATGCTTATATGCTTAAAATATTTTGCTTGACATAAGCTTGTTTAAGTATTGAATTGTTACTCTTGGTCGTGAATCCGCTTGGCTTGACAAGGAGCTTGGCATGAGTATGAGCTTGGCATGAAGTATGAGTGGCATGAGAATGAGTTTGGCATTGTGTAGATGAATCTTTGATTATTCAAACATCATAAGAACTTTGACTCTTTCCTTTTTTTTTTTTTCTTTTTTTTTAAATCATGATGCCTTGAATGGGCAGAAAGTGATTAGAACTGATCCAGCAGTAGGGTGCTTGGAAGCCTTAAATTCTAGTTCGCATTTTCCAATGAATCAATAGACCATAGGCATGTGCTTTTCATCATGAATCATCTTTCACCAAGCCCCCACGTATACCTTACTTCGAGCAAAACCAATCTTTTGCACGTAGCACGGCAGTGACACAATACCACAAATATGCATGTATAAAGGCTGTCATGTTTGCTTGCAGGTCGTGATTCATGCTTGAGTTATATAATAGAGATTTAAGCTCAGGTCTAATTTGATATAGCTAGCATGTTCCGGCTATACTCTTATGTCGATTAATTACTTGTCGACTAATCACCGGCTTGGCATGGCTTGAAATTGTTGGATTAGGATTTAGTAGGAAATGCAGCAGCTGCATGAACTTCTGCTGGAATTGCTTTAGTACAAGCTTTAATGACATGTATGTGTGCTCGGTTGATTATGATGGTGAGCTGTTTTGGCTTAGAGGACATAAAGACAACGTGTAATGAAAAATGGTTAGAAGTGTTTACTTTCTTCATCTAAACAAAAATGAAGGGGAAGGACACTAGATGCTTGATTTTGATAATGGATAGAATTTAGTAAAAGAGGTGGATTAGGATACTGAAGGGAAGATGGTTCAGTGTTTGGTTTTGAGAGTATGCATGTATGCTTGATCGTCTGAAATCAGTAGCACATGGAAGCTTGAATCTTGAATAAGTGCTTGTTGATCTTTGAGTTTGATTGATACCTTGCTTGCTCAAATTCTTTGAATTGAATTGTTTTTCTTCCGTGGTCAGATAGGATTAGCGTGCTAAAAGTTCAGTTTCTTTTTGGATGTATTTGGACGTCATCTTTATTCCCAGCAGTAAAATGGGTTGAGTTGTTGATCTCAGAGCTTCAGGCCTGCAAGGTAGTGAATACTGTAATATTGGCTCTAGAACAGCTTAGAATATTTGAGTTATTTTGGGCATAATGGCTTGTTTTTTTTTTTTTTTTTTTTCGAGCTCCTTTTAGCATGGCGGTGAGTGGTGACTTGCATGATTTACTAGCAACTTGATCATGAATAAGCAACGTTACAGTCTTGGCTTTGTTCCAGCAATGAACTTTCTTTTTCTCTTGAAGTTGTCAGGACATTTGAGCACCTTGAACAACTTAAATTGCTTGGGACATTGCTTGAGTTGCATGATGCTCAATCCATTTTGCTTGGTTGGTTTGGCGTATGGATCTGGAAAGGTGCTCTTGAGTGATGCAAATGGTAAAAGCTTGATTATAAGAGTGCCTATGCGTGATGTATTGATTCTGGTTTAAATCAGTACGCTTAGCTATGCAATGAATTGAAATGGTATGACTGATTGTGGAGAGTGGATTTGTTTGTGGTGTTGTCAAGATTTGGATATCAATGTAATTTGGTGCTGGTTATGGTATGTAAAGGGAATGATTTTGCCTGATTTGAATATTTTTTGCTTTCAGATGGATCAGCTTGATGCATGAATATGAGGCTAAAAAGCTTAGGATGGATGAGCTACTGTTAAGGTAATCAACATGAACCAACTCATCAGCCCCCAAGTGCAGTAGCCTGATTAAAGGTATAAGATTTAACTTTTGTTTACGTGTTCTCTGGCAATGAATATCGCTTGAGAAGTGTGAGGGGCTTGTGCTTATAACCACTGCTGTGTGCTTGGGTTTTAGATTAGAAAACATATGCATGTTGCTTTTGTAAGAGTATTTCTCTCTAGAATTGTAGCTTCACATTTATGCTAGCTAGACATATAGATTGATATAGGTATAAGATATCTAGAATATCATTATTGCTTGGTATAAGCATCAACAATGAAGAGGTTATCTTTTATGCTTCCTGGTAAGGTTCAGTGAAGGGGTATGTTCAAATAGGCTTGAAATGCTCAAGAAGTGGCTAAACAATAGTAAGGTTGTTATGCATGTAGCTTTAATGGTTGTAATGCTTGCAGGGGAGTTAATAAACTGCTCCCAGTAGTGATTGTAAAGATCAAGAATAGAGATTAGTTTAATATATGTTGCAACAAGGGGGAAGCTAGCTGCTGGAATCATAGCCTAGTCCTCAGGTAAACGGTTCAACCTTGTAAGGACATGATGATTTGAGATAAAAGATAAATATTTTCAGGAAAAGAGGTAGTGTCAGAGTATGAGAGGAAGAGGGAAAAAATGTGATTTCTTTAATTTTCAATAGCTAGATTTGGCCTTTTGAGGAGAAAAACAAAACTTACTTTCACTGATATCATTTTCTGATGTAAATCAGAGGTTCACAAAAGAGTAAGTAAGTATGAAATTGAATCTGGGTTTTTTCAAAAGTGAAGAACAAAAAAAAGTCTCTTCTTACTAAGCTTGTTTGCATCACTTTGACCTTTTGCTACTGTTTTGCTTGACTATATCTGGCGGTGTTGTGACAACAAAAGCATGGATAGTTTCAAGAAAATTATCATCCTACCATGGAATAAGAGCATGATTTTTTTTTTTTGTAGCATAGAGCACTGCTATGAAATGGAGGGAACCATGGTTAAATCACAGCATGTTTTTGAAATTCATTAAGCAAAGCCCCCAAGTATTCTTGCATGATGCTTGAAAGAAAAAGGATAACTTTGAGTTTGAGTATACTGAGTTGATGGTATTGACACAAATAAGGACTGATATATATATTTTTTTCATGTTGTTGGGAAGGTTTATGAAAAATCTGGTAAATAGCCTCGAAATGCTTGAAAAATGGCTAAACAAAGGTAAGGTAGTTCTGTGGCACTGACGGTTGTGATGCTTGCAGGATGTTTATACATTGCTCCCAGCAGTGGTAGTCAAGATTCAGCGTGACATATGTTCAGCAAGGAAGAGGTTAGCTGCTGGAATTATGGCCTAATTTCCAGGCAGAAGGTTCAGACCTTACCAGATCTAGAAGAAATGCATCAACTGGTGATGAGGTTATTTGTGGTGGCTTGTTTGATTTTGTTGAAGCCTCAAGGTGAGATGGCTTTTATAGATTGAGTAATAGGACTCTTAATTTGTTCACTCAATATTGAAGCTTGAATAATGAGTGAATAAATTTGATTTTGACAGCTTTCATGAGTTCCTGTTACAAAAACTCATGGATTGAAGTCTCATAGTCAATACAATAAGCAACAAGCTTGTGTTTCAATGAGTATTGGCATGTTCATCAAGAGAGCTCCCCTTGATTGCATCTGATACATATTGCCAGTGATAAAGCATGACTGGTTTGAAGTGAGCATGGAAAATTTCTGGAGTAAAATGCTGCTGTTAAGGAAGCTGAGGTGGAAACATAGCCTAGTCCCTAGTGAAGTCGCCAAAATGTAAGGGGGCACTTTGATCGGAGTTGTACGGCAGTGGATATTCATGGGTAAGGACTCAAAACTTTGCCCCTTTGTCTGAGTTAGCGAAGACTAGGCCCAGCAAACTTCGAAGGATTAAAAATCCTAGGAAGCTTGCTGTTGTGTTCTTCCCGGCAGCTTCTTGTATATGCAGGCAGTGAATTGAACATTCCAAGAGAGGCTTGGCAAGATGCATGTGGCGTGGGAGCTAGAAAAGTATGAGTTTGAGAAGAAGAGGTTCCAACAGTGTTGTATACTGGTTGAGATTTGTGAGATAAGGGGGTTTGGACAGAAGATGAGTTTGAAAGGATGGAAAACTATGGATGGATGTGGGAGAGAGGAAGCATGGGAGAAGAAGAGTGCTAGAGAGCTTGCTAGCACACCCCGTTCTGCCCCTGCTTGGTTAGTAACATAGCTATTTATATGTAATTCCAGCAGCCAAAGGAATCTCGGTGGAAGGTCTTTACTGCTGGGTAAAGAGATGGCTTGGGTTAAATGCATGTACTGGATTTTGCAATGTTTTGGTTTGTCAAGTTGTGTCTAGGGCTATGAGATTTTGGGCAGATTTTCTGCCATAATTTAGGCAGGATTTGCTGCTAGGATTGCAATCCGAAGATTTCTGCTGTGTTGCTGGGATTATGTGCTGCTGGGATTATGAGATTATGTTATGCGGCTAGGATCAAGAATCCTATGTTTAGCATTTACTATTTTGTTTGTTTCTAAAGGATTTGGGCTTGGGTTTTTGGGCTCTCTCTCTTCTTCACTTACCCGTATTAAGAGTTAGGCCCGTTGGGCATGAATTTTGGTCCCAAGTCCAAAATTATCAACGAGCCTAAAACTAATAACGGGCCTCATGCAATTCCGTTACCTTCCGTACCACACCCATTCTTGTAAGCCCCAAGTGCGTGAATGTGGCTTGGGTCCACGTGCGTGGCGTGATGTTTGCAGGTGTAATTTGTCTCGAAATCTGAATTGGGCTTAAAGCATAAATTGGGCTTGTTAGCTGGATTTTCGGGTGTCAACATGGACATCTCCTACTTATTAAACCTCTAATTCACTTTTTTTAATACTTAAAAAGCTAAGTACACCTCCTTAATTTTATCAAAACACCCTTAAACAATTAAATCTATATTTTCAACAATTTGTTGTTTTTCTTTTCTTTTCTTAATCTCTATCAATTCAACTACTAAAAATTTTGTGGAGCTGCCTACATTTTTTGTGTACTTTCAGTAACGGAACCAGAAAGTGATTGTTAGAGGAGCCGAACAAGTAGAAAGTTATAAAGATTTTTTCTTTTAATCTGGATCTGTTTTTTTTTTTTTTTGAACTAATGAAATTTCATTGATATAAAACTCATGCCAAGAAGGCCATTACATACCCATCCGCTGACACATAACAATGGCCAGACAAGAATTCATGGAGAAGCCACAGTGGTACATAGGATAAACCAACTATATTCGAACTTATCGCTCACTTATTTAAAGTGAGCCTATAACTATGAATTAATCTCGCATAGTAATAAGCTAGCTAAAACAAAACTAATTGAAAAAAAGGGTATAAAAACCCACTGCTCATTCTGGACCCAAGAGATCCCGGCCCAGAACTTGATTTCAATGCCGCAGTAGCAGCCCATGGCCCAAGGAGCCCAAGAAACCGCCAACATGCTATCCCTGCCATCGGAGTCGCCAACGGCCGTTCAACCAGCCATCCAGCAGTCTGCTTTGCCGATATCAGCAGCTCCACCCCGCCAGCACGTAGTGGCGCGCCTCCATCCTTGATATTGATTTCTGGTCCAAACAGATCAAAACCCAAGGACCCAAGATCCATATCACCGCCATAACCAGTGGCATCGACTACACCACTATCTTCTTCAATAAAATCAGGTCGTATAATGACGACTGCTCCGTCGTACTAGAGTCGTGAACCTCCAGCAGCCACGAGGAATCGCAGCCACATGAGCGTCACACCGAACCCAGCCATTTGAAGAGGCAACTCGAACAAGGAAATCGGGTCACCATCATGGATGAAGCGTTCCACCCTTTCACCGCCGCCATGGCTTTTGCTAGCCCAAATCACCAGGGCCTCAGAACCACCACCACTATAACCAGCAAAAATAGGGATCAGATCTGGCAAAAGAAGATTAATGGAAGGGCAGATCAGACGCCCAGAGATTGGAAACCGGCCGGAGCCGCTATGCCCCTCGCCAGCAGGAGGAGACGGGGTTAGAGTCAGCGCGAGGGGAGGCGCTGGTAGCGAGAATAGGGTTTTCTCCATCACGTCTTTCCTACCACTTGTCCATTTGCATGAGTTTTCAAATAAATTAGTAATAGCTACACTAAAATATTCAATAAATTTACTTGTTTAAGAAAAAATCAAATCAGATTATTTTGAATTTAATTTTGTATTAAATGATAAGGCCATAGATAGAAATTAAATTTTTTTATTTTATTTTAGGTAAATTATAAACTTATATAAGTAATATAAGGAAATTTAAAAAAAAGTTTGAATGTTGTATTAATGCGATTGTCCACAAGAAAATTGAATGTTTAATATATGAGGGAGGTAAGAAGAGTAGTTTTTTTTTTCTCTCTTTATCCTTATTTGTCTTTTCATATGAGTTGACAAAGATTATTGATAATTAAAAAAAATATGGAGTCCAAATATCAATTATCAATAGTCTTTGTCAACTCATAGGAAAAGACAAATATGGGCTCCAGCAAGTTTGTTTTAAGCCCACTTGTACCATCCCTAATAAGTAATAACCACGCCAATACCATATTTTCCTTGCTTTAATTTTTTTTTATTTTTTTGAAATAAGACGTCAAGCTTTTCATATATTCGAATATAAGTGATTACACAACATGACCTACCCCCGAAAGGGCCACGTCAATATCAAGCCATGCATGCTACCCTAAAGCAACCAAATGAAATCACTATGGTAATAGGACCAAGAACCAAAACCTAGACAATGTTAGGGCAAGAAAATAAATAAAAACCCCAACTTATTCGACAGAACCCAGGACCTCCCTACGCAGAGGGGGCTTCCCCAAGTTCAAGTAGAAAATAGACAAACACTATTAAAAGAGTCCCAAGCCTTAAGGACAGGCCTAAGAACCAACAGAGCCCAAAGACTAGGTCCAATAGTTTGAGGAAAAAACCCCAAACCCGAGCCCAGAAACCCTAACCCTGCCTTGCCATGTTCGACGTCTTCAGCCTTCCTCAAATTGTCGCCGTTACTGCCTGCATACCAGAAGTAAACAACCAGACCACCGCCACCGGTAATCTCCCATGGACGTCCAATCTCGCCTGGAGCTGCTGCTCCACCGCAACATGAATCCGATATCAGACCCGAGTCAAATCCTGCCCAAGTATCAGCAGAGACTCTACGACCACCCCTATCAACCTACTAGCCAAAATCCTATGTTGCCCAAGATCGACCCAACCCACTAGGCTTGCCGCCATCTAGTCATCCTTTACCGAGAGAGTCCCATTGTTCAAATCTCGGTATGGTATAGGGATTTCGTTCACAGCTCCTCCATGGAGAGAGATGTAGAGAAGACTGAGTAGACAACAGCCTACCCATACTAGAGAATGGCGAGCAAAGCCGCTATCACCCTCTTGAGAGGCCAAGAAAGGCCGGCCGGAGGCCAATCCAAAACCATCGTGCATAGATGCCGCCTAGAAACCTAAGAAGAGCCTACCATAGAAAGAACCCACATGAGTTGTTTTTTTATAAACCCCCCAGTTTATTTTATTCTTTTATTGACGAGCATACACTACTAGAATAATGTCATTAGACATCGCCACTATTAAATCGGTCAGGATTGCACCTGATGTTAAAAACCGTGCTAACATCAGTTTGTGAAAAAATCGATTTCTATTATTATTATAGACATCAGTCACCAACTGAAACGATGAGAAAAGTTTCGTTGGAAAATTTTTAAAAAACGCGGAGGGACTAACTTTAAAAAATTTGAGAACGCGGGGACCAATTATTTCATTTCCCCGCTTGGTATTTTTACCCTCTTTGTCTGAAACTATCGAACCCTAATAACTCTCACTTTGTCTGAAAAATCTCGAACCTTGTCAACCTCGTTCTCTCTCGAACCTGACCTGCCCCGATTCCCCGACCTCGTTCTCCAACCTGGCCTGAGCTCGTTGTCCGATCCGAGCTT
Organism: Rosa chinensis; assembly: GCF_002994745.2. Classification (NCBI taxonomy): domain Eukaryota; kingdom Viridiplantae; phylum Streptophyta; class Magnoliopsida; order Rosales; family Rosaceae; genus Rosa; species Rosa chinensis. The sequence goes on from NC_037090.1 coordinate 27,160,783, forward strand.
CTCGAGCTCCTTCTCCGACCCGAGCCGCTCGAGCTCCTTCTCCGACTCGAGCTACCTCGAGCATGTTCTCCGATCTGACCTCGTGCTCCTTCTCCGACCTTACCTCGAGCTCATTCTCCGACATGAGCTCGTCAATCTCCGACCTGAGCCGGCTCGAGCTCGTTCTCCGACCGCCACCAACGTAGGTCTTCTCTCTTCTCTTCACCACCAATACTGATTTTTTGTCCGGTTTTGATTTAAAGCTTCATCTTTTTTGTTTAATTCTTGTGTATTTGAGTTGGGTTTGTTTTTGAAAGGCTTAAAGCTCTGATCTTTTGAGCTGGTTCATGTTGATTCTATTTGATTTTTGAAACTGGATGTGCTTGGTTTGGGAATCGATGAATTTGGGTTTTCTGTTGGAACTATGGTACTTAGAATAGATTCGTTGGAAATTAGCTTTTTTGTCAGCTTAATCTGGATTAAGATAAGTTTGAATGCTGATAAACATATAGAAATGAATGGATTTAGATTAATCTCAGTTAATCAGTTTAGTCTAGGGCTTTGCTTTTGCTAGACCCAGAATTGTCATTGATTGTTCAGTTTTGGCTGTTTTCTTTGTACTTGTTTCATTATCCAAGCTAGTGTCCTTAATTGTGTTATATATTCTGCTAGCTGACTTGAGATGTCGTAAATGTGTTATAAGGTTTGATTGACTTTGTTTTTGTCCTTAATTTGTTTTCCATACTTCATTTGTTAATAGGTCAATATCAGAAGCGTTGATGAAGCAATAGTGATTGGTGCTGCTCTATCTTTATCTTCCTCAGCTTTTGTACTGTAGGTGTTTGAAATTTTAAATAAGAAAAGGCATATACTAATTTTTCATTCAAGAAGTATTGTTGAATAGCTGCTATTATTTCTACAGATACAGTGATAGAGTAACATTGTGAATTTATTGAAGGAAAGCTTTATTGTGAATTTATTGAAGGCAAGCTTTGTGAATTTATCCACAGCGACCTAGGCTTTTCGTAAATTTATTGGGCAGCCGGTTTCAATGTTCTGCTCAAGTCGAACTGTAAGTTTATGTTTTGTTCACCAATTTTTTTCTTTGGTTTATTACACATGTAGCATTGTCAAAGTCTTGTTTCACCTAGAAATTAATCTGCTGCAGATCCCTAAGAAATAAGGGAAAAGAAAACTTGCATCTGTGCAGTCAGAAATTTTCCCCCTCAAATGTACAAATAGGTAGTATAATATAATTGTTAGGGACAATCTTTGCAAATGCTGTTAATCTTGTTAATCTTGATTTTTAATTTAGAAGAATGGAAAATTTAGTTTATTTATCTCCCTTGAAACAATGAAAATAGAAATGTTTTGAAAAAACTCATTAATCGTCCATCCGGCCAGTTTAGAACTTTAAAATTTGGTCTTTAAACGTACTTTCCAAAATAAAAAATAATGACTGGTGTTAAAAATTTTCTACATTTCTAGGTGGTGTCGTTTGTGTGTACTGGTCTTATAAATACTGTTTCTAAAGCTTGCCCAGAAGAAATGGTCATCATATCTTTGCGACCTCTTATAGACGGAAATTTAGTTTCTGGAACCATATTTTGAATGTTATGGTAACTCCTTCACATTTAATAATTTAGCCTTCTATTTTCATTGATCTGGGCCTATATTATCTGGCCTTTTATACTGTGGCCTGTTAAGCTATAAATCAAGCAGTGAAAGGGTGTGATATGGGTGTAGAAACTTAAGGTCAGACCTCATCAATTAAATGCAGAAAGAAAGAAAAAAATAGAAGGTGAATGCTATGTTCTGTAATATTCATACACCATTGGCATGTGGAATGTTTCTTAGCATGTCTTCATTCATCATATACAATTTTCATAAGTTTGGATTGACCTGCTAGAACCATTTGAGTAATGTTATGGTATACATGCTTTGCTAAATTGAAGCTAGAGTTTGTTGTATACCCTACTTTTAGCAAAATAAGAATGTCGCAGAGCGTTATTTTTCTTCAAATTCTTTTTTCAAATTCTGTAACAGCAATTACTTTAAAATGTTCAAGAAATTCAGTTTATTTTACAATTCCATATTTCTATCTTATTGTACTAGTTATACGGACTTCGGCGTTAGACCTGTAGTTATAATATTGAGATTCCACCAATTTCATACGTCCCATATTTAGTTTTGATTTTTATGAGAGCATATTTAAGAAAGCATTTAAATGATTTGAGTAGCAGCATGTTTATGGCTAAGATAATTGACTTGGCCATCAGTTAGATCATCAAAATGCATACAACTATTGTGTAAAAAAAAAAAAAAAAAACTAAAAATTTCTGACGGAATTTTATATTTGCATGCAGCAGAAAGTTTCTTTCTGTCCGTTTTACCTTGTCTTGTTTACTCTGGCATTTGTTATATTACACGGGACATGAGGTGGATGCATCCTTTTGTGTTGTAGGATGCAGGAGTCCATGCCTTATCCAATGTTAGTCATGTAGATACTGAACGCATAAGCAAAAGAAAGCCTGGTGAAGTGGTATGTTATATAAAAGTTAATCTTTTTGAGATGTTTTGCATATATGAAAGGAACCAAATATATCATATTTCTCTTCTTCCTCTTGGGAAAAAAAAGAAAGATATGGTATATCAACAGTGCTTGTTGCTAAATTGGTTTTATTTCTCTTGACATGTAGTTACCACCTCATGAACCTACAGTGGTCCAAAAAGCTGTAAACCATTTCTTACAGGTATTGTATTTTGGATTAGAGAATTGAAAACTGTGGATTTGAAAACCAGAGTCAATTCTGATGCGTTATTTATTATTTTTTTGGTCTTATCAGAAGAATGAAGGTGATGTAATGGTGGTGGATGTACGAAAAGTTCCAGCTGATTTTCATGCTAGATTTAAAGCCCAAGAACGCACGTAGGTACTCATGAATCTATAATAGGTCAGAATAATTTAAATCCAGATAGGACATTGATTTTTGTTAACAGTAATCCTGCAAACTTATCTATGCCATTTCACTATAATTTCCGAGTTAGTCTGGTACATCTGCACATAGGTTGCATCAAATGTTCTCATTGGCGAAGGCGTAAAAACAAAACATTTATCAACCCTTACACCTTGTAAGCCTTGAATTTTTGAGGCACTTTAACTATCTTGAATTATTGTCTCGCAAAAATATAGTATAATTAATTATTAATTGCAATTTAACTATCAGAAGCATATAGAACAGAATAATACCATCCAACATGAGATTGAAAGAAATTCACAATGTTACGAAAAGCCTTTTTGAAGGAAAGCTAGGAGAAGAGTTGACATCTCTAATGATAGAGTAACATTGTGAATTTCTTTGCAGTAGTTGCTGTAGAGTGCAGAGGCAGAATTGATGTTTTTTTATTTTATTTTGGTCAAAATTGATTAACTACACTATATATTTAGTGTCTATGCCTTCAAATTCCTTAAAAGTTGCATGAAGACATTATTTGTCCAAGAAGTTTTAATGTCTCTATCGCTTTTCTGCAGAACATAGCGGAGGACAGTATATGGCCAATGCTTTAGAAGGAGGGTTTAAAAGCTCTAGGTGGGCTGGGGCTTCTTTCTCTTGGAGGAAAATTAGTTCTTAGGCGAATTTTTGAGGTGTGTGCTAAGAATAATAGGGTTTAAGTTCATTAATATTTGTTTAATTTTGTTGGCCCAAAAATTTAGATTGTAAAATCAGTTTGTGGCAGAAGCAAGGAGCTCAGAGGCATTTGTTGCCCTTTGCTTGCTGACGGTGGCGGGGACTTCACTTCTCACCCAGAAGTTGGGGTTCAGTGATACGGTTTATACGCAGATACTGTAAGGTGTTATGTGGTGCAGTATTTTTTTGTTACAACATTATTTGATGTTTCAATTTCAGGCACATTGTTCAGAAACAAGTTTTTGAAATTGATTGTTGCATGTTTTCGAGTTCTCTGTTTTCATTATTTCATTGACAGAATTGTTTATTTGTAAACGAGGAGGGGAGTTTGGCTTTGTAGTTTTTTCTCTGGCAAACATGTGGGTCCTACTCATAACTCATTTTTTTTACACCAAATGCAAAAGTCTGTTGTGACCAAGTATTTGTGGTTTTTTATTTGTCGTATTAATATGCAAATTTGTCGAAAACAGGCTTGGTGTGCTACCACTTGAGCTTAACAAGTTGCTCATAATTGTTGTTGTCCTGTCATGGCATTAACCCCATTGCTTAACGAAGCTGGAAGAAGAGCTGCTGCATTTATTGATGACAATTTTGAAGCAGAGGATGTAAGTTTTTTTATATTTGATATACATTAGGAGAGTTGTATACTAAATGGCTGCATGCAACATAAGTAGCCCATATTATTGAGGGAAATTCTACGGTACATTCCTTCATGCCATACGTACACTTGATGCATACCAATTGAATAACATGTATAGACTCTTCTGTACGACTCAGAGGCCGTAAATGTAAACATTTGAACTTCTATCAGAACCTGAACCGTTGACACCCTTGCATGCTTTCATAACTCAATCTTTCTTCATATTAGTCCACTTTTTGCTTACTTCTTTTTGTTGTTTTTATGAAAGAAAAAAATAATACAACCTCCAAGCTCTGTTGATATAGTTATTGAGTTATTATATTCCCATATCTTCAGCTCAATTTAGTGCTTGAATCAATTCTGAAAAAATCGTTACAGGAAGCTCCTGATGTGGTGAATTTCAATTCAAGTGACACTCTATATGCATGGAATGCATGGCGTCAAGTGCATTGGTATGAGGTGCGCGTTGAAGTGGCCGACTACTTACAGACTTTGCTGTAGATTCTGACTAGTTTCTTGATTTTGAGTAAGGCTAGCTAGCTTTTGTTTAAACCTTTTTGTAGTAGATGAAGTGAATGTAGCAATTATGAACAAAATGCAATAGTAATTGGTAGGCTAGCCTTGTAGTAGGTGAATTGGGGTTTTATTTTGCCCATTTTGTAAATTGTTAAGGATGATGATTTTAGATAAAATACCCCAATATTTAAATCACTCCTGTCAATTGTCGAAATTGCAATTTATAGCAGCAGCTACATATTTTGTGGACATCATTCTCTATAGAATCTGATGTCTAGATATAAAGTTGAAATCAGTTTTAACCATAAAAACTGATGTCCAGTAATATAGATACATCAGTTCCAAAATGGAAATCGATGTTACTAAAATATACAGACATCGATTTTTTGTATGTTACTGAGTACAAGACATCAGTTCCAAAATGGAAATCGATGTTACTAAAATATACAGACATCGATTTTTTGTCGAAAACGATATGTTACTGAGTACCAGACATCAGTTCCAAAATGGAAATCGATGATACTAAAATATACAGACATCGATTTTTTGTCGAAAACGATATGTTACTGAGTACCAGACATCAGTTCCAAAATGGGAACCGGTGTCTGTAACAGTATCAGTCATCGGTTTTTAAATCAATAACGATGTTAAAACGCAAACTTGTGTTGTGTAATCTATATTTCTTTAAGCATTAAATACAATAAAATGTAGGTTTAACAATAGTAAAACATGTAAGTTTGTTATCATTTAAACCTATTTACATCGATTTATAATTAGGAACCGATGTCTACACGAGTACTAGACATCGGCTAAAAACCGATGTCTGCATTTTCCGGATCTTTCTCATCACCCACAAAGACATCGGTCAGGTTTTTGTTTCTCATCGGTTTTTGGCCGATGTCTGGGGCCATAATTCTAGTAGTGATATGTTTTTTTTTTTTTAGTGTTTCTATTTGAACCTTCAAATCTGCTCAGTTGCCCTCACTCTATTAGGAATTATTAAATGACATATATAATCTTTTATAAAATGACTATTAAGGACAATAATTATACTAAAAAAATATTATATTTAATTTCTCTAGACTTTCCAATTCAATAATATTATATTGCATTCTTTATTATTTTCCTTATCTATTTTCATTTTCTAATTTCACTATATACTCATTAAAGCATTTATATATATTTGATAAGAATTGAAACTATATATAATCAAGATCATGTGACATAAAAATTCCTATCATCATATATGTTGAACGCATATTGGTGAGGGATAACAAAAGAAATCATATTATGACCTAAACCCCAGTCTATTCATTATATTTACAAAAAATAAAAAAAGAGCTAGCAGTAAAAAAAAATTCTAAAAAACTATTAAATAATTAATCATGAGGTACAGAAAATAGAGAAAATAATTAAACATTAACAAAAATTACTCTTCATTTTTTTTTGCACATCCACGAGAGAGAAAAAAAGTTTTTTTTAAAAAAAAAATTCTTTTTTATTAGAAATTAATTTTTAAAGCCCAACACCTTGTGTTTGAGTTTCTTTTTTATTAGATAAGAGATTTATGTAATCTGGTTAAAAAATGAATATGTAATTAATAGTTTGTTTGCAAATTATATGAGTGAGATTATTTCAGGAACTTGAGTGAGGTTTAGGGAGTAAATTTAGTATTTGAAAATTTGATAGGAAGTGTAAAAAGCAAGGAGGTCAAGTGAGTAAATTTGAAGGTTCCAATAGAAAAACTTTTTTTTTTTTAGAACTACAAAGTAGTGGGCCCTATCACCACATTTAGAATTTGGTATTATCAACAGTCTAAACACATGCGTATCAAAAAAAAAAACAGTCTAAACACATAAATCAGAGTTCACAAATTCAAACGCCATCACACAATGACACACACCCATACTTAACAGTGAAATAGTTACAAAGCCTCAAAAGCTTCTTCAGTCCATCTCTAGGCCTCAAGCGTGGCCACATCCTCGCCAAAGAAAAATGCACGAGCCTCACAACCAAAAGGTGGCACGAACCTGCCTTTTATCCTAGCCCGCATGACACAAGTCGGACGAGGTCTGAAACAAAAACACTGTTCCACAAACCTTCTGAACACCCCTAGTTCTCCAGGTCCCAAGACAGTAATAAAGTTCGGACTAATAATGTACTCGCAGTTCAGTTCAGTTGAAATTTCCTCTAAGCCGCGGTCAATATGTGGCCACACCACTTCAGCATATTGCTCCTCAGTGATCCTAAATTTTGAACAGAGCCCACCATATCTATACCCCGTCGGGATGAAGTCAAAATGCAGACGGCCATTCAGTACTTCTATTGTCTTAGAAGGCTCAACATCAATTGACAAAAGTTTAAGGAAATCCCAAATCTTGTCAGTGATATCTGGATCCCCAGCGTTTGTTGTTTTGGAGACTATCATGTAACACTCGACCGCAGCAATCAGTTTGCAAGAAAAGCCATGCTTCTTTAAGCACGCTTCCACACACTTCCAATCTTTTTCCAACCGAGTTGCTTATTCTCCATCAAAGAACATACAGAAAGAGGTGAGTTCAGGCATGACCATGGTCATCATCGCTGACCCAGAATTTCCTATATCCATGTGCTGTACATGTGGGTCCTCAATACTATTCACACCTTCTGATAAATAATTATAATTCTTGGCGGCAGTCCCAGGACACGCATTATGAAGAATGCAGTTTTCCACCAACTGCTTGATCATTACTACTGAGGTTTCCCCCACAGCAGCAACAGTGTTATCGTTAAGAAATACATTACACTCCACCACTTCAGCAAGTATCTGTAGGGAGTGGCGAAGACATTCCCATCGTTCACGGTATTCCTCCTCCTTGATCCCAGATAATGAGCAGAGTCCACCTTCTTGATTCCCAATTTTGATAAGGCAAGTTTGCACGCAATCCAATAATTCTATTGCCATAGATGCTGGAACATGAGTTGTTGACAAAAGTTCAAGGAGCTGCCAAGCCTTGTCAATGATATCTGGCTCCTTGGTACCTCTGGTTGCTGACATTACCATCGAATTCTTATCCAGAATATATGAAATACCATAGTTACTTAGGGAAGACTCGAGCATTGGCAAAGATTCTTGCAACTTAGATACTCGTCTTTCATGGAGTAACGCATAGAGCGAGCAGACTTCAAGCATTCCATCTTTGTCCGACAAAGGGCCAGACCTCAAGCATTCCGTGTGCTTGGCATGTGGATCATCAAGATCATCCTTCGATTGATACATTACAATTTCCGTATCAAATCTCCTAATAGAGGTCGAAGGACACAGATTCTTGGTTATACAGTCTTCCACAACAGCCTTCAGCTGAGAAATTCTTTCAACTGAGCTACCCACAGCAGTAAAAGTGTTTTCGTCAAGAAAGATATGACAATGTGTCGCTTTTGAAAGTGCCTTTAGCGAGCAGAAGAGACATTCCCATCGTTTAAGATAGTCATCCTTCTTGATCCCAAATTTTGAGCAAATCCCATCCTTCTGAAATCCTATGTTGATGGTTTCCTGTTGCCTAACTTCTTGGAATATTTCTAACGCCATATATGGCGGAACAAGACTTGTGGACAACAGTTTAAGGAGATGCCTAGCCTTTCCAATCATACATGGATCCTTAAGCGATGGGGTTGTTGAGACTTGCATGCAACACTTGGCCAGATTCAGATCGCATGAAAGGGAGTAGGCATTTAAGGTTAATTCAACCTCAGGCCATGCGGCTTTCAACTTTGTTGCTCGTTTTTCGGGGAAGTACACAAAGAAAGTGTTGAGTTCAAGAACGCCATATTTGTTCGAAGCAGGACCAGGCATCAACTTGAGTGGTTGTTGAGAGAATGTGATGGTTCGCGCAGCCTTATCCAGTGTGGCTCTATAGCAAGGTTCATAGTTCGAATTCATTTGCAGAAAAAATTCCTCCAATTTAGAATCTGGGATTTCATCGGGGATGGGAAAAACACTCTCACAGTGGTCGTCGGCGTTTGGTCCCTCACAATCTGAATAATCTGTGTACACATCGTCTATCTCTGGCTCCGTCCGAGGAAGAATTTCATCAAGGATGGGATAAACACTCTCACAGTGGTCGTCGGCGTTCGGTCCCTCACAATCTGATTTATCTATGTGCATATCGTCTATGCCGTAGAAAATCTCTGGCTCCGCCGGAGGAGGACTACAGGCTAAACCGTGATACCCAGAGGACTCCATCGTCTCCGTTGTTTTTCTTTTCATCGTCTCCGTTGTTGTTGTTCGAATGGTTTCGATTCGAAACCCTAAGGAGATTATAAAGGGGTTTTGTCCATTTACCCCATTTTTAGGGATTTTTCTCCCACTTACCCCATAAGTTTTTTTAATTCCCTTTTACCCAAATACACTCTAAGGGAGTCTTCCCTAATACCCCATTAAGATTTTTTTTTTGTTTTTAATTTTTTTTAATACAATTTTACCCCTCACCCCTTTGTTACTTAGAGAGAGAGAGAGAGAGAGAAAATGGAAGAGAGAGAAACTATAGGAGACTTCGCTAATCTAGCCAACTTTCGCCGGAATCCAGTCATCGGCTGCCGCCCACCGGAATTTGCTGAAAATCTCACCGAAAAGTTTTTTTGCCCCCAATAGACATCTATTGCCCCCTAATAGAGGGGCAATAGACGTCTATTGCCCCCTAATAGACGTCTATTGACCCCCATTAGACGACTATCAGCCATGTATTGCCCCCAATAGACGACTATCAGTCATGTATTGCCCCCCAATAGACGTTTATTGCCCCCTAATAGACGTTCGATTACCGAAATGAGAACTAATCTCCCTAAATTTAGACAAATAAATTTTGATTAAAGAAAAAAAGAGAGAAGATTACGTCAATTTAAAACGTCTATTGCCCCCCAATAGACGTTTCGGTTACCGAAATGAGAACTAATCTTCCTAAAATTAGACAAATAAAACTTTGATTAAAGAAAAAAAGAAGGGATTGCATCAATTTAAAAACGTCTATTGCCCTCCAATAGACATCTATTGCCCCCCAATAGACATCTATTATAGGAAAATCTCATCTTAATGCAGTAGCCATGAACACTCTCTCCTCCAAGGTAACTTCCCAACTCACCAATGGCTGATAAAAGATACAGAACAGTGATTACACTAGCTTCAAAACCACCAATGCACATTTCCTTAAACAAGTCCACAATCACATGAGGCTGCGAAACATGAAGGTAATCACCCATCAAAGTATTCCATGAAATCAAATCATTTCTCTGAGGAAATTCATCGAACAAGTGGTGGGCATCCTCAATTTTCCCACAAACACAGTAACAATGCAGAAGGGTATTCTTTACAGTGATAAATCCGCCATGACCAGACCTCATAACAATCCCATGAATCCCCTGGCCTTCCTCCTTGACCTCGGCGGAACTCCGGTCGTCGCAATCGTTGCAGACCCGAACTCGGCACCGGAGTTGACTTCAAGCCGCAACACCGGAGCTGCACGACTCTGAGTTGGATGAAGTCGCCACTGGCTGCACGATCCGTGGCGCCGCCTCATGACGATCGCCGGCTTCTGGGCTGCAAACGAATTACCATCGACTGCCGGCGCCGACGACGTGCAGGCCATGGCGGTTGGAGGCGTGGTCCTGGACAAGCTGGCATGGAGAGAGAGAAAGAAGAGAGAGAATTCACATCGGAGGAGAGAGAGAGGGAGGGAGGAGAGAGAGTGCGTGTTGCAGATCGGGGAGAGAGAAGAGTGGCATACAATGTAAATTATTAATTAGTCTTAGGGCAAAATCGACATTTTATTTTAAATTGGGTTAGTGAGAATTAAAATCTGTTGCTGGGGTAAGTGGGATAACTTTTGCTCATTTTGGGGCTTTGGGTCAAAGACCCGATTATAAGATAAAATATATTCTTTTGGGAAGATTTGACGAGCATATGTATGATAACTAAAATACTAACTATAGTATTTTATAATAATAATAATAATAATAATAATAATAATAATAATAATAATAATAATAATAATAATAATAATAATAATAATAATAATAATAATAATTAATAATGATGATGATGATGATAATAGGTTTAGTTACGGCGTTATTAGACTCTCAACAATATTTGTATGTTCACTTTTAAAGTGAAAGAGTACGTAGGAGTATTGCCCTCAATTTTTTTTCTTTGAAACAATAGTCTTGTTTATTTACCAGAGAACAGTGACGGAGTCAGAATTTGATCTCAAGTGGACACTTTGAAGTTTAAAAAAAAAAAAATCAGACCTTAATCTATATACCAAAACTTCAATAAAATTAAAAGATTTAGAATAAAGTTCCGATAAGATCAAGGGAACACCTCCACCTCTAGAGATCATCCTCGAATGCATGCCGATATTTGGACATAGGGAATGATTAGGGTGGAGTTACTAACAATGAAAGACGAGGAGAATCTCTTGTTATTTGGACCTAGGACCTAGGAGAATCTCTTGTTATTAAAAGAAATTCTAGTGTCAACCATGGAAGATGAACATGCATGACTGGCTTCAGATCTCCTCTTGTGACATCGTGCAATGCAATTAATTATAGTGAGAAAGAATTTACGTTTCAAAATAAAATAGGAAAAACGAATCCTAATGTCTAAATTTTATTCCTTCCCGGCCTTGTTATTTAACTTCTTGTATGAGAAGGATTGGTTTCCTATGGACAATTAGGTTATAATTAGTGCTTATATAAAGGGGTACTAAACAGAGCGATTATATCTCTTGGGCTACGGTGTGTTCTTGAAAATCTGTGAGAGTGGGTGTAAGAGTTAGTGAGATTGAGTCATGGTAATTTAACTCAATTATATCATATTGTTGGTAGTATTCTCATATTGAAACACAAGTAACCACCTAGTGGTTCTTACCTAGTTGGGTGTGCTCCCCAACCTAGGTTCGAATCCCGAAGCTGTCAAAGTGGCCAGGCACTGTGCTGCAATTTGACAAAGGCCAGACACTGTGCTGCAATGCACAGTTAGAGCATTTCACATGCTCCGAAGGGGTTTATCTTGGGCCTAGGAAGCTTTTGGGTTCCTCTTTACAAAGTCAAAAAAAAAAAAAAAAAAATATTGAAACACAAGTACGTATTGCTTGAAAGAGTCAGAGCATTTCACATGCTCCGAAGGGGTTTATCTTGGGCCTAAGAAGCTTTTGGGTTCCTCTTGACAAAGTCAAAAAAAAAAAAAAAAAAATTGAAACACAAGTACGTATTGCTTGAAAGAGTCAAAGAGGTAAGCAAAGATATTGCCAATCTCATTAAATTTTGTTATGCTTTGTAATTTGTAATTTGTCATTTGTCTCATTGTGAATTATGTTATTAAGATATTTTGTTAACCTTAACGAGGTGGATGAGAAATTCTTGAAATAAACATCCATATTGTTACAAATATCTTTAATTAGTATCAAATCATCAAAAGGACCATTATGAAAATTTAGATTCTGGGTTGGTATATTGAACCAGGCCGGCTCACAACCCGACTTTAATGGGTTGGGGCTACCTTCATCGCAGTCAAAGAAAAATTGATCTCAGGAAAAAAAAGCTCCCAACGGTCGAAAACTAATTTAAACCTTCGAATTTACTGCCCTCTGTTTTCTGACGTTACGAATCCGCACAGCTCCTTCACAAGCACACTGTTCTAAATCTCTTCATAATCCCTCTCTCTCTCTCTCTCTCTCTCTCTCTCTCAAGTGTTAACTTTTCACTATTCCATTCAAAACCTTCGTGGAATGTCTTAGAATCCGGATAAAGCTTACTCATTTTATCTAAATCTTCATTCTCTTTACACTTTAATTCAGAGCTTACTTTTCAGATTAGATTTGTCACACTTTCCTGTTTATGAATTTGTAGGTACCCTCAAGAAGAAAGATGAAACCAGAAATCATTGATTGGAGCAACATAGAATCGATATTCGTCGAAGATGAAACTTACGAGAACTTCAAAGCGCCCAAATGGGTCGACCTTTCTGCCCAAGATGAGCTCATTGATGATGAAGCCTGGTTCTGCAATCCTGGTAAGGACCCATTTGGTTGCTTAGGAACCAAAGGGAAAGAAAGTTCAAAATTTAATCTCTTCTCTAATTAGGAAAAATATGTTTATCTTTTACTTTTGTGGGTTGCAGATTGCAAGCATCCAAAGTCCGCTGAAGATTTCCACAAATCAGCACGTAGTCTAAAGGTAGTATTCATATGATTTTCTTTTTGATACTACAAAAACAAAATATTTAATTTCTTTTCCAGTAATAATCAACTTCGGCAAATTTGCTGATTGATCTGGTCTTTTTCTTTCAGGGAAAGCTTCTGAGGTCTTTATCAGTTTCTGAAATCTTACCTTCTAGGGGAAAGAGTCAAAGGTATGTTAGAAATCTCCATGAGTTGGTTTCATAGAAAGTTCAGGAAACGAATGAAATTAATGCTCAGATTTTTGTAAATATAAAAGAATATATGAGTGTTTAATTCTATTGTCTCTTTATCAGGGATGTGAAGCTAAAAGGGGTAGAAACCAAACCACCTTCAGCTGCAAAGCTACGTAATATGAAGACCAATAGTTCAAATTATGTGTGCAGTGTCAATGACGAAAGTGAGAACAAGAATCCTAATATGGCTGCCCCACTTCCAATTGCGCCTTGCAAGTCCAAATCAAGAAAGGCATCAATGACTCCATGTAGTGAGAAGAAGAAACAAGGGGATGAGTCGTCTCAAGATTCATCAAAAGATTCAAAACACTACGGTGTGAAACCGAAGCTGAAGAGTACATTCTCAGCCAGTAATTCGCTCAAGGGACGGGAAATTTTGAATCAAATCACCGAATTCTTTACCGACATGAAGAATTTGACCAATAGGTGTTCAAGAAAAAAGACATTAGAGAATAATTGCTTGAAGGAGAAAGTATGGGAGAGAATGCCTCTAATTGTTAGAGAAGGTGACTATTAAAGTACCAATCAGGTGTTTCTAACATTGTCATTGATTTAATCACATTTGCACCAAGAAAGAAAAATCCTTTTGTATTTAAATTATGCTATTGAGTCTTACCAAAATCTTGGTCAAGTTTACATGGTTAATGTAATTCTACATTCAGTATTCATAAATTTGCAGATGTTAAATATGTCAGGTCATGACTACTTGAATAAACTTGTATGATCCCTCATACATTCTACAGATTTAGATAGTAGCAAGGACAAATTCAAGAACAGAACACTGCAAATCTAGAACATATATATGTTACCTAGAATCATTAATAATACAAAACCAAGATAGGTCCAGTCTAGCCATGAGAAAGTACTATTTATATATGAAGCAATTATATATGCCCCTAATGAGCACTAACTATTACTTTATTCTTGTTGTCTTGAGCCAGAAAGACAATCATGATAGGGTTTATAACCCTACTTGTCCTAAACCCTTCCATCAAGCTTGATTTTTGAGTGGGTGCACATATGATGGACATTATTTTCAAACTAGGAGAATTCTCCAGCACATACTTTGCAAACTCAATTCCATTAGACCCATCAGTAATCTCTATTGTTACCTCCTTAATCCGATTGATGAAGTCGAGTTCTTGCAGTTGCCAATGACCAGTATCGAATGATGATTCCTGGAAAAGTTTGACAAACAAGAAACCCAACTCAATTAAAAAGTCACAAATTAAGGAAGGACAACAAATAAAACCATCACTTACAACAGGTCCACCGGAAAAAAAGACTTTATCGCGAGGCGATCTTATATCCAAAGTAGTGAAATTAGGCACTGCTCTGAGAAGAGAGACTATTGATGGAATCATCTTGTCATCCAAATCTGAGCTAATACTAACACCCAAATTCCGAACATTATAGAATGATTCCAGGAAATGCATGAAGACTTCCTCCATCAGCTTCTGCAAAAGATAAAAATGTAAAGAAAACAAAATTCATGAACTTGAAATTTTTCAAAAGTGCAACAGTGTTTACCTGAGCAGTGTGTTGTTTTATAACAAGAACTTTAACGCTTCGGATACTGCCGAAGAACTTATCGAGTTTGCTGTGTAAGTCAAGAATTCGCCCAGTTCCTTTAGTCAACATAGTACAGACACAAATATCGACTTGTTCCAAGCAATTCAACTCTCCAAGAGAATGATAGTTCATTATGTTTCCAAACCATGTCTGGTACTTGAGATTTGGAGCAAAAACATTCAAAGAATTGGTGTGTGCTGGAAAACCCCAATCTACATATATTTTTTCAAGTTTCTCACCAGAAATGGTAAGATGGAAGATACGAGGAAGAATCACGAACAATTCCAGAGACGAGCTCTTAATGGTGACATTCTTGGGGCCTTGCACTCCCCAAAGCGACAATTCCTTGAGGGATTTGCAGTAAAGCGATACCCATTTGCAAAACCCATCATCATCTTCTACAGTAACATTTACCAGTTTCAAGCAGACCAGATTGGAGCTAGAACAAGGGGATTTCAAAATCACATGTGCCACGTCCAAAGTTAAAGACCTCAAAGACCCACAAACAAAAACGCATGAAGGAAATTCAATCTGAATCCCTTTAGGACTAACCACGTTCGGCCCAAAAGGTCTTTGTAGCATCACATTGACTCTAACCGAAACGTCAAGCGATTCCACGTTGCACCTCAAGACTGCAGTTTGAACCCAACCGAGGATTTGAGAAATCTCCACACTAGAGACTCTGGATTCCGCTCAGTTCAGTTTCCCTTAGATCGAATCGAGAAACTCAATTGACACAGAAGCTCTGTATTTTGTTTAAGGGTGCATGCGTATCGGAACTTGTCCAAGTAGCATGATGATGATGTTTTTTTTTTTCATGCTTCATCATGATGATGTTAAGGGTGCAAGGATTGAGAAATTCTTAGATAGGACGTAGGAACAACCACCACATGGTGGTAGGGGTGCCTAATTAAAATTAAAAAGAATTTTGTATATCCTGAAATAATTCCTTTTTTAATAATTCAATAAATCTAAAACACCCACCTACAAAATTCTGATTGGGCAGTCATATTGACACGTGGTACGGCTGCTCTACCTAAGAATCTTTCATAAAGAGTGATCGAGCAACACGCAAGGATTGAAATGAACGACCGTCCTTCTTGCCATTATACCCTAACCCGACCTATATATAGCAGTTAACTAGGTGTGTGAGTTGTGTTAGATAATAAAATTGGCCCACGACGAAAATTCTGATATGAGACTAAAACTACAAATTACTTTTTCCATGAATTGAAAGCAAATAATACGAA
The DNA here is from genome assembly GCF_002994745.2 of Rosa chinensis. NCBI lineage: Eukaryota > Viridiplantae > Streptophyta > Magnoliopsida > Rosales > Rosaceae > Rosa > Rosa chinensis. Next base: position 27,176,875 of record NC_037090.1, read on the forward strand.
ATTCAAGTGATTTTTCTTATTTAATTATGTGGGTACATGCAAGAGGACTGTGTTTTTATCTTTATCATTTTGTGTTAAAAGAAAAAGATACCCGTGTATTTATAAGTTCCTTTCTTATTCTTAAAAACATATAAAAATTAGTTCTTAAGTTGGACTCATGATCTTTCTGATATCGAATTTGATAGATTATTAGGCCATCTCTAATGTTGTGATCTGAAGTAGATCATGGTCTAAAATTTTAGACCTTCAAAATGTACTATTCATCCAAATAGTAAGATCTATAAATTTTATAACTCCAATCGTTTTATTTAACCTTCATTTTCATGTGGATTATTATTCTCCACACCAAATGCATGTGGGCTAGCCTTCAACTTTTCATAGTCCATTTCAATTTACACCATGGTGTATTTGTATACCAACTTATAGAGTTTAAACTCTCAAAACTGATTTTTAGACTCACCGTCTTATTGGAGACTTTGAACCTACAAGTGGAGATGGCCTTAGCTCACTGCACCACTCAAGTGGCATGGCAATGGTACCGAAAGCCTACTACTTGAAAGGAGGCATGAAAGAAGTAAGGAACAAGTTCTGAATCTGTTATTCATGTTGTGTGGAATTACCCTTTAGCTCAGAAAATATGGATGACATGTTGACTTGATTAGAATGGAGAAACTCATGATCAAAGAGGTAATACTTTGGAAATTCGTTATTATTTTTCGAGAATTTTTCAGAATTAATTATGTGGTTACTGGTAAGAGTGCGTGGTTCGAGAATGGAGTAGAATTAATTTCGGACGAATAATTATTTAGGAAGCATCATTTGGGGGGAAGGGGGGGGGCGCGAAGGTTGACTTTTTATATGTTGAGTTTTTCTGAAAACTTCATTTGCGAAAGTCATAGAGCGCGTCGATACGAGTTCATGGACATATGGAACGTAGGAATCGGAGTTCGTATGAAGAAGTTATGGCCATCGGAAAAAGTTTCCATTTTGGTTAAATAGAAAAATTTCTGGAAAAATTCAGAAAAAAAACTAATTTATGTCTTTGGAAACTTTTTCTCTCTCTTCTCTCCGGAGCCGCAGTTGAGGACTGATTTTTGTTCACCGATTTCTTCCTCCTTCGGCCACCGTTCGACTTGCCACTTGTTCCATTCCCTTCGCCTCACTTCTCTCTTTGTGGGTATAAAGATAGGAGTTTTTATATTTGAACCTCCAAATTTACTCACTTGACCTCTATGCTTTTTACACCTCTTATCAAATCTTCATATACTAAATTTACTCACTAAACCTCACTAAACTTCCTCAAATAACCTCACTTATATAATTTGCAAACAAATTATTATCTTTAAAATAAAAATTTTAGTTATTTCAATGATTTAATCACTCTATAAATCTTAACTAAATATACATTTCTTAATCAAACTTGAGTTTCAAAAATTAATGTCTAATCAATAAGAAAATGCCATGAACTATTTTTAAAAAAAAAAATTTCTATTTTAGCTGTGCAAAAAAAAAAAAAGAGGAAATCATTAATTTTTATTCTAAAAAAAAAATCATTCTTTTTTTAATGTTTATTTTTTTTGTATATTTTTTGTACCACATGATTAATTATTTAAATATTTTTAGTTTTTTTTTTAAACTTTTTTTTTCTATTTTAGCTGTGCGAAAAAAAATATGAAGAAATCATTTGTTTTTATTCTCAAAAAAAAAAAAATCATTCGTTTTTTTTATGTTTATTTTTTTTCTATATTTTTTGTTACCACATGATTAATTATTTAAATATTTTTAGTGTCTTTTTTTTTTTTTGCAAATATAATGGATTGACTTAAATTTAGGTCATAAATCATAGGAGGATTTATTTTGTTTTCTCTCACCAATATGTGTTCAACATATATATCATTGTGCGAAAAAGTATGAAAACCCTCGAGAGCGAAAGCTCTCGCTGCTCTAGCGCCGCCAAAGACAAACGGCATCTATGGGAGTCTCCCCACCAGCGGCCAAGCACAGCTGCGACTTTTGCCGCCGGGCCAACTGCTTTCAAGCCGAGTTTACTCCAATTCGGGGTTTGTTTGTGGCTATGGTTGATGGTCACAATTGGGTTGGGTGGCTTCTGGCCACGGCCTAGACGTGGCCGTCTCCGGCATTGATCTCTGGGCGGCAGTTGGCTCATGCTTTGGTGGCTGTACTGGGTTGCGACGATACCGAATTCGTTGCTTGCAGTGGCAACGAATAGGGAGATCGGTGGTTATGGTTAGGTGTTCAGATCCATTTAGGCATGCATGGCTGGTACCGCTGGGATTGATAGAGGCTTTCCAAGGAGGCAGCGGTCTCTGATTTGGTGGCTGGGATGGAGGCAGACGACGTCTGACGGTGGAGGGCGGCTGAGTTTGGGTGCCCTACTGTGGGTGTCCAAATCAATCTGGGTTTCCCAACTTTTGGGCTGCTATTGGGCCTATGTCACTCCTTTGGCCCATTTTCACCATTTCGTGGGTCAGACCTCTCCATAGGTCTGGATTTGGGACCCAGGAGACCTTCTACAGGGTTTTTTTTCTAGCCCTAGAGATAAGGGCAAAGGAAAGCTTTAGACTTTCCTGGTTCCTTTGCCTACTACTGGAAATTGGGTTCATCATTACTTTCTTCTCAGTCTACTTAGTTGTACACCAATTGAGGTCTCTAGGCGACTAGGTTTTCTTTTCAAATGGGGTTAGTAGTGAGAATTGGATTTCTTGTATTCTAGGATCAATAAGTGAGCATATGTGTTAATAGTGAAGGTACTTGTCTTTTGCTTGGCGGCTTGTGCCATCTAGATTTTAAGTATGAGACAGCATCTGATGTATGTGCCTTCTAGCCTTTAGTTAATAAAGCTATCCTTTTATCGAAGAAAAAAAACATATATATCATTGTTGTAAATATTATTATCTATGTGGATGTCCACGTAAATTCTCATTAGTTATGTACTTTGATGTAAACCCTGCCTCTATATAAAGGAGGCTAATGAGACTGAATGAGAACACTTCTACTTCCCCCTTACTATTCTCTCTTCATCTTCTTCCTACTTTATAACACGTTATTAGCACGCTTGCTCTATTTTTTAGACTCCATGATTATCTTAAAGTTTTTGGTGCAGCCTTGTTGCTTTTGACCTTAACTTTGATCTATGAGTTTAATATCTTCATTCACTGTGCGATGTGGAAGTTAATATTCATTTTGCGATGTGGAAGTTAATCTCCCAATTTTGTTCTTGACATGATACATACCACTTGCATCGTTTCTTTATTGAATCTGTTTTCAGATCGATGCGTATTTTTCAAATTTACCAATATTAATTGGGCTTGATCGGTTTGTTAAATATTCATGGTGGTCTTGGTTTGGGACTTGTGACGGAAGGGGTGGTCTCCATTTATTTACTTTGACTATTCTGTTGCTTCTTAATCTATTTTGTTGCTTCTTTATCCTATCGGTTTGTTAAAGATTCTGTTGCTTCTTAATCTTATATTATGATTAAACATTATCTTCTATTCTGGGTTGTTTAATTACACCCATTACTGATTGCTCATTATCGGCTATACATATCTTTTGCATATACAGGTGAAGAAAAATTGAGATATGGATAGTAGCAAATATATGTTTATTGCAAGCATAAATTGATATAATTACTACGTGTAATTCTTTTGAAATTCAGGTATATTTTTATTGATCTATTATTTGGATTTCAATTCATTTGTTTGAGAAGTTGATATAATAAACTCACATCTATCTAGTTGTGGACCAAATCGATCGAGACTAGAAGTTTCTTGATCCAATTATATGAGGGCCTGGAGTTCCTCAAGGGTTATATACTCAAAATTGCGACATGAATTTTCTTAGAGTTGATACAATTAATGAGGGCCAGAAATTCCTCAGAGTTAAACAATGATCGAACCCACATGTTGTGATTCCTAGTCATATGGGGGCCTGAAGTTCCTCAAGGGTCGTGAAATGTAAATTGGAAAATTGTGACATGAAGCTCTTCAGAACTTATGCAATTACGAGGGCCAGAAGATCCTCAGAGCTATATAATCAAGTATATGAACTCAAATGTTTCTTAATCCCCAATTATAAGAGGGCCTGAAGTTCCTCCAATTATCTTTTAATGTTGGGGTTCCTTCCTCCTTATGACTATTTTTGAATTTGGAATTCAAACCACCTTTAGAACCTGCAGTTCAAAGTTGGACAATCAATCGAAGCCATAAGCTTCTGCCTAGCATTTAGATCAGAGGACTTGGTTCTCCTATTGTCTTTTGTGAGATGAGATACAAGATTATCATATATTGTGAAGTTAACCAGACCAGAAGTTCTGTGTATTTCCTTCATTTATGGAACCAGAAGTTCCCAGTTCATTTTATCGCATAATTTTATTTATTTGCTCGTATTATATTAATTTTCTTATTTTCATTAAAGTAAGTTTTTTTATACAGACCATTAGTCTGATATCTCGAACCTCCAAATTTTGAGTGTACATTTTTTGAACCAGAAGTTCAAAATGCATTTGATGTTAATCTACTTCAAACAACAATACAATAATTGAATGTCATGTTTTAACTGTATAACACGGACCAGAAGCTTCGTGTATATCCTATGAGATCCACCGTTCAATTCTTACAAATTTGATTAATTTGTGTCATCTTCAAACTTATGTTTTGAGTGACTTTCAGGCAATGCAATTTTATCCATGGTGTTTAGAAAACATTATTAAGACTTATGCTTATGAGGCTAATATAACAACATCTCAGATCTTACATATTCGATTGATGGCTCAAGAAGAGCACATATTATTGTCTCTTTGCATCCTGTGCCTCCAATATTACTAGAGATGTACAACCTCTCCCTCTCATGGATCTCATTGATAAGAAAGCCGATTGACATGTGTTAATGTCTAAAAGTCTAGCGGTAGCTGGACCTTAGTTAACGCTGATCCGGCAGGCGGATCGATACCTTTGTTGTGAGTGGTTCCCGTTACCTGTCAAATAAAATACAATGGGCGTCAGAGGGAGACCGCGCCGGGCGGTCTTCAACTCTCCGATGCCTAAGTTAGTCAATGTATTTATGTTGACAAAGTAATAGTAGGTAAGTATTGAATGCGTCCTTAATGAGGAGAGAGGAGAGAACCTTTTATAGGTGAGGAAGAGGATGATCTTCTCTTTGTTTTCGATGTGGGACTGATGGTGCTTCAGTTCCCAGTTTCAGTAGCTTCTGATGCCATCTTGACACGGCGCGTGGCGGCGCGTCGGCGGTGCTTTGGGGTTGATCCGGGGCTAAGGCGGTAACCCGGCTAACTGTCTTTACGCCAGTCACTCATATGGTGGGCGTTGGTACCCCTGGTGGTACCATGAGCGTGGCTCATTATAGCTAATTATGCTTGCAAATGGACATGCATGTACAAGTCCCCCAAATCCCCAGTCAAGGAGGGCAATCTTGGTTGGGGAGTTGATCGGCGGTTTGAAGCGTTTCTCCCGCTAGACTTTGCAGAAGCATAATTAGCGTCAGTGCGTTGTCAACCATGGATTTACTGAGCAAACGCTTTGTGCCCTTTCGGGTGGGCCCCTGCTAGGCCCCCCAGGGAGTCCCCCACTCCCCGGCTAAGATGGACCTCCGGATGGTCGTTGTTATTGTTTGTTGAGGGGGAGCTGCACGGAGCAGCGCTGCACGGAGCAGAGGGTGTTGGGTTGCGAGCCCAATCTTAGCACCCAGGTGACGGGGGTCAACGTACCTGATCAGGGCTGTCGTAGACTGTTGACTAGTCCCCGTGTCCCGTAGGGACATTCTGACCGTAACTCCGCGTGGCGGCGTTGTCAGAGAGGCGTGGCCTCGGGATCCGCCGCTGGCGGAAGTCCCCCCGCTAGATGTAGCAGGAAGCAGCGTCAAGTAGACGTGCTTGGTATTTTATTGAGCGGTGTTGCGCTGAATAAAGTACGCAGCTTGTCAGATGAGAAATGGGGTCAGCCAGCGGTGCGCTGTGTAGCGGAGGACGCCCCGTTTACCAAATGAGGAGAGAAGCTCCGCCGGCGGGGTTTCGCTCAGCGGAGACTCCGTCACTTGGAAGATGACAAGTGAGGATCCTCTGGCGGGGTTTCGCTCAGCGGAGACTCCGTCACTTGGGAGATGCAAGTGAGGATCCGCTGGCGGGGTTTCGCTCAGCGGAGACTCCGTCACTTGGAAGATGACAAGTGAGGATCCGCTGGCGGGGTTTCGCTCAGTGGAGACTCCGTCACTTGGGAGATGTAAGTGAGGATCCGCTGGCGGGGTTTCGCTCAGCGGAGGCTCCGTCACTAGGGAGATGACAAGTGAGGATCCGCCGGCGGGGTTTCGCTCAGCGGAGACTCCGTCACTTGGGAGATGCAAGTGAGGATCCTCTGGCGGGGTTTCGCTCAGCGGAGACTCCGTCACTTGGGAGATGACAAGTGAGGATGGATCCGCTGGGCGGGGTTTTCGCTCAGCGGAGACTTGCCATGGTTGGGGGGTTTACTTGTCAGGTGGTGACTTCCCTTGGAAGCCAAAGAATGATGACGGTGGACACGTGGCTAACTCTGAGAGGGTTAGCGTCTGGAGGCTTGCCTCCTAAGCCTAGCCGTCTTCTCGTCATTAATGCGAGTAATGATGGATTTCGTAACCGAGGCGACGCCTCGGTTAATCCAGGGAGTTAATGAAGACGTGGGACACGTGTACGGTTGGTACGTGATGTAGTTTTGTAGCGGACGGCTCAGGATTATTTGATGTTGACATAAAAAGGGGGGAACTGAGCGAGTTTCGACATTTCTGGAAAATCTTCAAATCTGAGTTGCCTGCTTCGAGCCTTGTTCGCCTGCGAATTGCGAAGGAGATCCCCGGGTTTGCGTGGAGTAGTCGGACTGGAGAGGACGAAATCTGTTAGTGAAGACGAACTGCACTCCAAAGTCTTCGACGTGAGGTTGGTATTTCGGATCCTCTTCTTGTTTCATTGAATCTGCAATGGTGGTTTCTGGGTTTTGGTATTTCTGTTGATGGTATGATATTGCCTCTGTGCTGTTTTCGGAGGGTGTAGGGAGAGATTTGAGGGAGGTTATGGTGTTTGACAGAAAGTTGGGGTTTTGGGTTTTGCTAGACGGTCTAATCTGGGTTGAGCGTGCGGTTGTTTTTGTTTTGGTATTTTTGTGGGTAGTTGTTCTTGGCATCTTTGGCTATATCTGATGTGAGAGTAGGTTAGATCTGTATTTGTGCTAACTGATGTGGGTTTTAGGGTTTGGGATGGCCAACGTCATAGATATTTCGAGCAGTGAGGATTCCGGGTCTGACGTGTCGTTCAGCGTGGCGGATATGACCTTTATTGACTCGTTGCGTCCGTCTGCCCATGCAGGAACCTCACTGCCAGAACCGCTTGAAGTTGAGCCACTTCGGACCATCCCCTGGGAAATAGCTATGGATCGTGGTTCGCGTCCAGAGAGCTCTAGGGCGGGTGAGTTGGCTAGGCGCGACGAGCGCTTGGCGAGCAATAGTGCTGCTAGCGGCTCCGCTGGCGAAGGGGAAGCGCCGGGCCAAAATGTCGAGTCGGCGTGGTACCTCTCAGATGGCACCGCCGTCGACGAGGCAGGTGGGCGGATGGATGCCGCCGCTGTTAACCGGATGAAGCGGACGTTCCGGTTGCCGGGCTCGGTGAAGCTGCGCCCCCCGACAGCGGATGAGAAGGCCTCGATGCTCCCAGCGGGATGTGCTGCCGTGCACGAGGCCATATTCCGCCAAGGAGTGACATTCCCGCTAGTGCCCAATCTCCAAATTCTTGTGTGCGAGTTTGGTCTTGCCTTTGGGCAGATCTGTCCCAACATGTGGCGGTTGCTGTTGGCGATGAACTCCCTGTGGCGCTTGTCGGGGTGCGAGGGGCCTACCGTGGCGGAAGTGCTTCACTTCTACGAGCTAGTGTATGTGAAGCGCCGAGGTTGCAGAGGGTGCGTGAACCTAAGCCGCCGCCAGGGAGCGCCCAAGTTGATTGAGAATCTAAGGGACTCAATGTCCTACTGGCGGGGGACCTTCTGCGTCGCCACAGATGGCTGGGAGTACCATACTAGGTCGAATGTGGAGGGGCCGACGTTTAAGACTAAGTCGGAATTCCAGCCCATCCGAGGTTGGCAACTGGTTTCCGCTAAAACTAACTGGCGGTTTCAAACTTTTGCAAACCTGCGGTTTTTGCTAATGATTATTGTGTTTGTGCAGCGGGACTAAGGTATATTCTGACGCGCGAAGAGGAGTGTCGCGTGGCGAGGATCCGCGGCTGCTGGCGGAACCGCAATTTGCTCGACTTCCGTCTTCTGACCGGTTGGGAATTGCTGGTCGACCTGGGGCTAACTCGCTCTATTGGTGAGAGCCACTCCGCCACACCTCATCATTTTTTTTTTTTTTTTTTTTTTTTTTTTTTTTTGATCCGGACTGACGGGTGTTTGTGTTTTTCTTTTCAGAAACCCCGCCCGGTAACAAATCTAGTCGCGACGCTTTCGAAAAAGCAATGGATCGTGCCGAGATAGAAAATTTTCTGGAGGCTATGTATGCCGAGGGGCTGGCGGCCCAGCAGACGGTGGTGAACCCGGAGACGCTGGTGCTGAGCCAGTCTGAGGTTGCGGTGGAGCTGCCGATGCCGCACCACTCCCATCTGGGTGAGGATGGCCTGCCGGTAGTGCAGGCGGACACCCAAGTGGGTGGCGGGGAGAGGGGGAATGTTGGTACAAGGCCGCGGGAGCGGATGCCTACCACCCGGCGCGGTCCTCAAAAGAAGACGGTGCAGCCGACGGGGACTGCCACCGAGTCCCGGGGTGAGCCGCCGGTGCGGGTGACGAGGACCGCTGCTGGGACACAACGGGCGTTGGAGAAAAAACGCTGGCAGCCTGACTCCCCCGTCGAGGAAGAGGAAGAAGAGGTGGTGATCGGAGTCCGCCAACAAAAGAAGGCTCGACAAGCTGCGTCGAAGGGTGCAGTGGCGGAGGGGGAGGCAGCAGCCGTCAGTGATCTGGACTCCTTTGCCGAGTATGCGCCATTCATGACAGAAGGGGAGCGGGCATTCCTTTTCCATTTGTGCGAGCGGCTGGGGTTCGGGGGTCTGGCGGGCATATCGCGCCCGACGGCAATTGACCAATCGCCCTTCAGCTCGGCGTTTGGTCAAATATCTGCGGGGTTACATGATATGTTCGAGGCGGCGTCTAAGCAGCCCCGGATTGAGGAAGAGCTCAGGGGGGAGATCGGAGGTCTCCAGAGGGAGCTGGCGGAGGCCAAGGAGAGATTGGCGGAGGCCGAGCAGGGGCTGGCCAAGGCGGAGTGTGACTATGCGGACGCCCGCGGCAAGCTTAATGCGGCCATAAGGCGGGACCTGGAGAGGAATGAACGCGTCTCCCAGTTGGAGCAGGAGATCGCATTGCTGCAGGAGCGGATAGCCGCTAAAGATAAGAAGCTCATTATTGTGCAGCGGGAGTCTGCCGCCAGACTGGGTGAGATGCAGCGGCTGGACGGGGAGGTCAACCGCCTGAAAAATGAACAGAGTTCTTCTGCAGCCGCCGCCGTTGAAGCGTTCAAGATGTCGGCGGAGTATAAAAAGACATTGACCGAAGCGGCGAAGTCTGGGGCCCGGGCAAATATAGACATGTTGACGCGGAAGGGCGCCATTGACTTTGTAAAGGCGTCACAGCCCGACGTGCCGGTGGTCGAGGGTGTCCCGCCGGAGACAGAAGTCGTGCCTCCCACTGCGGCAGGTACCCATTCGGGCAGCGGGGAAAGTGGCTCCCATCCGCCGGAAAGGTCCCGGCAGACTCCCCAGCAGACCCCGTCGGAGGTGTCACGTGCCGGATTTCTGGAGGCACACACCCGGGCGGATGGTACAATGGAGACTCCCAGTCCGACAGCTCGAGGGTCCGATCAGGCGAGCCGATCGGTCGTGCCGCCGCCAGTTGAAGCCGGAGAAGCCGAAGACAACCGCTGAAGCCAGCTGAGACTTCCATAGGTTTTTTTTTTTTTACACTGTAATAATGAACTATTTTGGGTGGGGAGTCCCAGCCCTGAAATGAAATTTCAGAGTTTGACGTTTGTCATGATGTGTTTGTACCGCTAGAGTTTTGACGTAGAGATTTTTCTTTTGCCAAGCAATGAAACATTAAAGGAATTAAAATTGGTCCAAGTGCACCACGTAGAGGACGTGGTCCGCTGACGATTCCTGGCGTTGCCAGTTGCCCTCAGTGCTAGACTTGGTAACAATGGTTTGAATAATTCCTCGTTTCATTGATAGCTGACTGATCAGCGTTTACAAAAGAGGGGTAGTACCCGTTGGGTAGCTTCCCTTAGCTAAATATTGAACAAAAATTTAGCTAAGTCAAGATGCTCTTGGGTAGCGGCATGACTATTTGTAATAATACCGAAGGTGTTCGATATTCCAAGGGTGGGTCGTTGTGACGCCGTCCTTGTCTATTAAGTAGAAGGTGCCTGGGCTAACGACTTCCACAATTTTGTATGGACCTTCCCAAGTTGGGCGAAGCTTTGTTGGCGGTGGAATGACTTCCTTCATTACCCAGTCCCCCAGTTGGAGGTTCCGGGCCTTGACTCTGGCGTTGTAGAAACGCGATACCCGCTGCTTGTTTTGCAGGTTGCATAGGTGGGCCCTGTGTCGCTTTTCCTCCAGGAGGTCCTTGTCCAGGTTGATGCCGTCAGTGTTGGTCTCTGGGCGGTAGCCCTCGACTCTGGCGGTAGGTTGAGAGACCTCAATGGGCAGGACAGCCTCCGTTCCGAACATCATGCAGAAGGGAGTTTCACCTGTTGCGGAAGTTGGGGTTGTTCTGATGGCCCATAGAACTTCCGGGAGTTTCTCCGCCCATAGACCCTTTGCTTTGTCGAGTTTTTTCTTCAGCAGCCTTTTGATTATCTTGTTTGCTGCTTCGACCTGACCGTTGGTCTGGGGGTGGGCGACAGATGCAAAACTCATCTTAGTACCCAAGTTGGCGGTGAAAGAGATGAGCTCCTTGTTGTTGAATTGTGTGCCATTGTCGGTGATTATCGTGTGTGGGACACCGTAACGGCAGTAGATGTTCTTCCAGAGGAAGTGAATTACCTTGGCGGTAGTTATTGCTGTTAGTGGTTCCGCCTCTATCCACTTGCTGTCGTAGTCGATAGCCACTATAATGTACTTGAACTGGCCCTTGGCGGTTTGAAATTTTTCCATCAGATCCAGGCCCCAAGTTGAGTGGATCCATGGGGCGACGATGACCGATAGTGGTTCCGCCGGTGCATGCGGGATGTCAGCAAATTGTTGGCACTTGTGGCATGATCTTGCTACCTGGCGGGCATCGTCGCCGAGAGTAGGCCAAAAATAGCCTTGTCGCATTGTGCGATTGGCTAAGGATCTGGCGCCTGAATGGTTTCCGCATTCTCCGCTATGAATTGCTGCCAGAACGACCTTTCCCTCCTCTGGGGTTAGGCAGCGGAGGTTGGGATGGGTGAATCCCTGGCGGTACAGCTTGCCGTTCTGGATGTTGTAGCGGGTTGCCCTCCGCTGGAGTTGTCGCGCCCTAACTTTGTCGTCCGGCAACGTGCCGTTGCGCTTGTACTCAATGACTTCGTCCATCCAGCTGGTATTGACCTCAATGTTGAAGATCTCCGCCAGGGTTTTTGTGATACTTGGCTTGTCAAGACATTCCACTCTTGTGTCCGCTGGACTCTGATGTGGCTGGGCGGTTGCTAGCCTTGCCAGTGAGTCAGCCTTGGCGTTCTTTTCCCTGGGGATTTGTGTGATGTTATGAAATTTGAATTTCTTGAGGAGTGTCTTAACGTACCCCAAGTATGCCGCTAACTGTTGGTCCTTGGCCTGGAAGCTGTCATTGACCTGATTTACGACCAACTGGGAATCACTGAAGATGTTGACGCTGTCAGCCCCTGAATCGATGGCGAGGAGTAGGCCGGCAATGAGTGCTTCGTATTCCGCCATGTTGTTGGAGGCTTTGAAGTTGAATTTTAGTGCGTATTCCACATTCAGCCCCCCAGGGCCCGTGAGGATGACTCCTGCGCCGCTGGCCTTGGCGCTGGCGGAGCCGTCCACATGCAGGTTCCAATCTGATTGTAGGGGAGCTGGCTCCCTAGCGGTGACCATTTCCGTCCCGGGAAAATTCTCCGTGCTGGGACTGGGCTGACGCTCAGTGAGCTCGGCGATGAAGTCCGCTACCGCCTGACCCTTCATGGCGGTTCTTGGCTTGTAGTCTATGTCAAATTCACTGAGCTCGATGGCCCACTTGCTGAGGCGCCCTGAATGTTCAGGGTTCTGCATCACCTGTCTCAGTGGTTGATTGGTCAGCACGTGGATTGTGTGCGCTTGAAAATACTGGCGGAGGCGCCTGGCGGCAACGATGAGTGCAAGAGCTAGCTGCTCTAAGGGTGGATACCTTGTTTCTGCCCCGTTCATGCCCCTGCCGGCGTAGAAAACTGGGAGCTCGTCCTGTCCCTCCCGCCGGACAATGGCGCAACTCACCGCTGATACTGATACCGCTAGGTATATGAACAGTGTCTCTCCTTGCACAGGGATAGAGAGTAGTGGGACTGCCGCCAGGTAATCCTTCAAGCCCTGAAACGCCGCCTGACATTCTGGGTTCCAGTTGATGACTTTCTTGTGAGTTGTTTTGAGGAGTTTGAAAAATTGGGCACACCTGTCAGTGAGCCTGGAGATGAATCGAGAGAGGGCGGTTAACTTGCCTTGGAGGCATTGGACGTGTACCTTATACTCAGGGTCTGCCAGGTCGAGTATGGCCTGCACCTTGTCCGGGTTAGCCTCGATGCCTCGTTCACTGACGATATAACCCAGAAATTTGCTGGCGGTGACGCCAAAGAAGCATTTTTCTGGGTTGAGGCGCATGCCATAGGCCAGGAGGATGGTAACTATGATCTTGAGGTTTGCCACGTGTCCGCTGGCTTTTATACTCTTGACCAACATGTCGTCCACGTAGACCTCGATTATCTTGCCCAAATGTTCAGCGAACATAGCATTCATCAGCCGCTGATAAGTTGCTCCGGCGTTCTTCAGACCGAAAGGCATAACATTGTAGCAATAGAGGCCCTTGTCGGTGGTGAAGGTGGTACACTCCTGATCGCTGGGATGCATCTTGATCTGATTGTAGCCGGAGAAAGCGTCCATCATGCTGAGGAGTTCATGCCCGGCGGTTGCGTCAACCAGCTGATCAATGCGTGGGAGAGGGAAACTGTCCTTTGGGCACGCCTTGTTGAGATTTTTGAAGTCGACACACATCCGCCACTTGCCGCTAGGCTTCTTGACCATGACCAGGTTGGAGATCCATTGGGGATAGATTACCTGGCGGATGAATCCAATGCCCTGGAGTTTGGCGACCTCTTCTCCTATGGCGCGGTATTTCTCCTCGTCGAAGGCCCTTCGCCTCTGCTTGATGGGATGGAAGGATGGCTTAATGGTTAGTTTGTGTGTGATGATTTCGGGAGAGATACCTGGCATGTCCGCATATGACCATGCGAAAACGGCGGCGTTGTCCCGCAGGAATTGAGTGAGTTCTGCGGCTACTTCTGGGTCTAGCTGAGCTCCTATGCGGACTGTCCGCTCTGGGTGCTCGTCAGAGATGCTGATGACCTTCAACGATGTTTCAGGATTGACCGGTTCCTTCCTTACGTATTTCTCCTCCTCATCCCTAGGATCCTCGAAGATATCTGGTGGCGGTGCCTGATTTCCTACCGTTACGATTTCGTGGCGGCGGGTTGACCGCGCAATGGTGGTAGAGTAGCATTCTCGTGCCAGTTGCTGACTTCCCCTGACACAGCCTGTGCCGTTGGGTGTGGGGAACTTCATGAGAAGCATGTATCCGGCGATGATGCATTTGAGCTTGTTGAGTGCCGGTCGTCCTATGATGGCGTTATACGAACTGAAACAGTCCACAATTATAAATTCGGTATGTACCTCCGCCATACATGGACTGGAGCTAATGGTTAACCGCATGTAGTCAGAGCCCAGCGGCTGAGTGATATCGCCGGAGAAGCTAAGCAATGGCTCATGGTCTTGTAGTAGTTTCTTGTTCCGCTTAAGGTTGTTGTAACAACCGCTGAATATGACATTGACAGCAGATCCGCTATCCACCAAGATTCTTCCTACTGACCATCTGTCGAGAATGGCATCGATCAGGAATGGGTCGTCATGGGGTAGATGTACTCCTCGCTCCTCCTCCTCTGAGAAGGTGATGGGCTCCCAACCAGACTTTGGGAGTTTGGTGGATCTCTCGTAGCGGATGTTACAGACTTCCTTTGGGTGATTGGCGCGTGCGTAACGCTTTCTTGCCCTGTGAGGCATGTTGGTGATTGGAGCCCCGCCGTCGATGGTGTTGATGCGGCCCAGTGGCTCAATGTTGGCAATCACAGGTGGCGGTTGGCGCACCTTGAATTGATCCATCTTGCCGTCACGGTATAGGGTCTCAATGGTTGTTTTGAGAGCGTTGCAACTGTTGGTATTGTGACCGCTGTCCTCGTGGTACTTGCACCACATGCCGGTGTTTCTTGGCTTACCCTTTTTGGGGAATCTCGGCGAGGGTGGCGGTGGTATGTGATCCTTGCACTGATTGTAAATCTCCTCGTACGAGGCTGTGAGGACGGTGAACACTGCATACCGCTGAGAGGATTCCGTCTGCTTGTTGCGATTGTCCCCCTGGGATTGGCGGTTGCCCTTGTAGTGGTTGTCTTTCTGCCTCTTGCTTTGGTAACCGCCCTGCTGCCATTCCCTCTTCTTGTCAGCTGGCGGTGCAGTGGGGGCTTTGCTGGCGGTCTCTTGATGGCTGGAGGAGGGTTGAGATGACTTTGTTGGTGTTGCTGGTGGCGGTGGGGTTTCTCCATATGTGATAAACTCTGCCTGGGCATGAATGACCGCCTCACTCATAAGGTGATCATACGCCGCATTTGGATGATTGTAGTTGAGGTGATATAGGAATGGTCCCTTGAGGAGTCCCTGCTTGAAAGCCGCCGAAGCCATTGTTTTGTCGAGATCGCGGCACTGAGATGCTGCCGCTCGCCATCTTGTGACGAATGCCTTCAATGATTCGTCCCCTCCCTGTCTGACGCCAAACAACTGGCTCGTGTTGTGATGACCGGCGGACAACAAGATGAATCGAGAGAGGAAAGCATGAGATAATGCGTGGAATGAGTCGATGGACCCTGGCGGACACTCGAAAAACCAACTCATTGCCTCACTATCCAGCGTTTCGCTGAACAAGTGGCACAGGGTGGCGTCATCAAATCCCTTGTTGTTGGTGACCTTCTTGAACGTGTCCATGTGGACGAAGGGATCGGTCTTACCGCTATAATGTGACATTTTTGGGGTCTTTGCAAACGCTGGTCTGACGGCTTGCAAAATTGTGGCGGTGAATGGGCCTGGCCTGGACGCGAAGAGTGGGTTTGGGGCTGGCGCCGGGGTGCCTGCCTCCGCCAGGATTAATCTCCGTTCTAACTGCTGCATCCTCTCCAAAATTTGGGTGGTTGCGTCGCCAGCGGGGCCCGCTCGGGCGTTCCGCGGAGCGAACCCCCGCCCGGGAATGGTTAGATTACCCTCAGTCCTTGTTCTAGTCCTCGAGTGGTGGGTGCGCAGCGATGACTCCGCCTCCTGCTCCGGCAGTTGTGGGATAGGGGGTGGTCCCATTCCTGCCAGCTCAGGTG
Source organism: Rosa chinensis (assembly GCF_002994745.2). Lineage (NCBI taxonomy): Eukaryota > Viridiplantae > Streptophyta > Magnoliopsida > Rosales > Rosaceae > Rosa > Rosa chinensis. The sequence goes on from NC_037090.1 coordinate 27,192,559, forward strand.
GGCTTAGCGGTACCTGCATTTGCACGATGGGTCCTATACCAGCGGTAGGCCGGCTGTGTCTGGTGCTGTGTGACTGCTCACTTCGTGCAGGGTTGGCGTTTGCGTCCAGCGTTCGCCTTAGCTCGTCGAAACGTGTCATCAGCGTGGCCACTTGGTTTTGGGCCTCCGCCTTCTCCTTGCGTTCCTGCTCGCGCTCTCTGTTTGCTTTGTGGAGGTCCGCCAGCGCCAGTTCATACAAGGCGGTGAGGTCCTGACCTGGGGGACGGCTGCTGCTTGGATTTGTTTCACCGCCTGGGTTGACCGGGGTGTTGAATAGTGCGCGGTTGATGCTTACCGCTGGGCGGGCGGGTTGGGGAACGGCGGACTGGTCTGCCTGCTCCCCGATATTTCCCCCGCTACCGTTAGTCATGGTAACTGTGATGGGATGACCTTCTGTTCAAGGATTCCCACAGACGGCGCCAATGTTAATGTCTAAAAGTCTAGCGGTAGCTGGACCTTAGTTAACGCTGATCCGGCAGGCGGATCGATACCTTTGTTGTGAGTGGTTCCCGTTACCTGTCAAATAAAATACAATGGGCGTCAGAGGGAGACCGCGCCGGGCGGTCTTCAACTCTCCGATGCCTAAGTTAGTCAATGTATTTATGTTGACAAAGTAATAGTAGGTAAGTATTGAATGCGTCCTTAATGAGGAGAGAGGAGAGAACCTTTTATAGGTGAGGAAGAGGATGATCTTCTCTTTGTTTTCGATGTGGGACTGATGGTGCTTCAGTTCCCAGTTTCAGTAGCTTCTGATGCCATCTTGACACGGCGCGTGGCGGCGCGTCGGCGGTGCTTTGGGGTTGATCCGGGGCTAAGGCGGTAACCCGGCTAACTGTCTTTACGCCAGTCACTCATATGGTGGGCGTTGGTACCCCTGGTGGTACCATGAGCGTGGCTCATTATAGCTAATTATGCTTGCAAATGGACATGCATGTACAACATGGATATACCATGAAATGCCACAAGAAGTGGATCATGGCAAGAGAAAAATCAGGAGTCAATGTAAATACTATCCTAACATCCACATATGTGAGGAAATTGTAAATTGGGTGTGTGTTGCCTATGGTACACTATATGGTAGATGATTATCAAGCCACTTTTGAAAGGGCACTGGTCAAATTAAATTGCATTGACTAATAAGAACATTGAGATTCATCTCACATGCCTGATGTCTTTTGCTTATAATAAGCACAGTTGAAAGCACTATTGTGTTATTCCTCATATTTATTGTAACCTCTTGAGTTCTCATTGAAACTAAATGTTTCTTATTCTGATTATCTAGGAACTTGATGTTCCTTAAGAGGTTGTTATAAATTCAAAAAAATTGAAACCTTAAGTTTCTTGGATCTCCAATTATATGAGGGCCTGAAGTCCCTCCTCTTTATGACTACACATTTATATGTGACATAGAACTTGAGGTTCTCCACATGATAAAGTTACTTGTTCTTATGGATTGTAGTCTTTAACTCGAAATTTTGAGTATATCATTCTGGCCAGCAGTTCAAAATGAATTTGGTCCATTCCAATTGTCAATATTTCACAATTGATGTTTACTCAAGCTAAGGTAACACTCATATCATGAGTTGTCGATCTTGATTTATGGCTCCAAATGAGCTATTATCATGTTATCCAATTTGAAATATTGTTGCAATAAGTGCCTACTATATTGTTAGAGAAAATTTTTTGCCATCTCATATATACTGTGTCAAATTTCTACAATAAATTGAGGCATACAGTGTTATGAACCAGAAGTTCATTGAACCAAATACACTATTTTGGCTTGACCGGTTACGTCATCTTTGTCTACCATATTGCATGGAATCACTTACAAGTTTTGATGACTACTAACCTTACTCACAAGCAAATTGTTTATTTACCGCATATTTGCGAGTTGTCACTTTAATGAGACTATCCTCCTGCCATGAGGGGGAGAAAGATTGTTCCTGAAGACCCACAAGAATTGGTGTGAGATATTTATCCACTGTCTCATTTTGATTTTGAAGAATATCTAAGCTAGTGATTTGATAAAAGATAGTGACAAAATCATATGCTAAATGCAAAGGCATATGCGTTGGCTAAAGTCCCTAACACCAACCATACTATCATAAACAATCTAGACCCTATTTGATTTGTGGTATACATGTATCCAAATGACATGGTTCTCCTGAAGAGAATGTCATAAAACAATGTCAGAGCACCTAATATGGCTACACGTACATACAAAGGTTGTAAGTACGCCATTAGGGAATGATGTTTTAGTGATACAATAATACATCAATATGGTTACTGCTCATGAATTAAATGTTTTTGACCTAAAAGTTGGTTTGGGTTCGCCACCAACCAATGAAGATCTTCACTCCAAAGAAAGTGATAGATATTTGAGTGCATCTTTTGCGCATGATCATAATAAGATAGTATTCCCACCGTTAGGGGGAGAAAAGACTACTGTCATTTGAATAACGGCGTGAATTTGTGTGGAATGTATCCACCAAGTCTAAAGTTTTAAGCTCTCGAAAAGGGGAGATTATACAAGCCCTATAATGCTCTACACGAGATTATAAGTAAAATGATCCACATTCTCTACATGATTCGTCTATGAGAGATGATTGTCCTAGAAACGACAATGTATGGCTTAGAAGTGGCATGAGTACCCAATATCAATAAGCTTATTATAGCTAATGCATGCATATAAGAATGTGTGGGATCTATGATTGTTGATCATCGATGATAATTTACATTTGGTAGCTACCAAAAATCATTAAGGGCTGTACTGATGCTATAACACGTTTCATTATGAATGTCGACCAAGTATATTATTGGCCAAATTGGAAAGAGGCAATTCCAATGAAATTGAATATTTGAAATGTGATCAAATACTTAGACCTTTAACCCTACAAGTTACAAAAAGGTATTTACTAAAGTGAAGATAAATCAATACGACACAATGTCTATTTATAGAGACATGAGATTGTGAACATCTTCCCTTATACGAATGACAATTTTCTATAAATACAGTGTTACATATAGTTGTTATATTGACGAGAGATTTATGGCACGTTGTCATCGTATATTATGAAGATCTTAAAGACACATTGCTAAAAGCAAAATCTCATAATAAACGTATTGCTTATCAAATCCTCAAGGGATTCAAATACATGAATGATTCAAGTTCATGAAAGGTTGAAAGAGCCTGAAGCTCACTCATGGAATCAAAGAGTCTAAAGCTAGCTCATATGTACTCATTTCGTTCTAGTCAACGAGATCTAAATTGCCTTAATGAGTACTATGACGAGACTACTATCGAATTCGAATTATGATTATAATGTTGCAACATATTCTAACTTTCGCAAAGTTATGAATTACTTAGAGCTCTTGAAGAGCTTATATGAGACATATCAATACACAAAGATATTGATGTGTATGGCTAGGTATGCCATGATGATTTTTCAATGTTTTAAACCATACAAAGTTAAATGTGTCAATTTCTTTATATTGTTTAGATATTACTTTGTGTATGATTTTGAGCATATGAGATTGTTTTCTAACCTTATCATATGAGGTAAGACTTATTGAAAATCTTCTAGCTTTGTTAGTATTGCTTTAACTTTGCAGGTATGAAATTTTGTGATGAGCCCCTATATGCAAAGTACACATGGTCTCACTTCAGTGATAGACACATCAAACCACTATACATGGTACATGTAGCTTATCACATACATAATCGAGGCTTGCAACAATCAGGGGGAGCATCCGGAAGTATGTTACCTAGGACATATGCGCGTTGTGCTCTTTTTGTCCTTCGACCAGGGTTATTTTTGTCCCACTGGGTTTTTGTTACCTGACAAGGTTTTTAACGATGCAACAATAAGCGTGTCCAATACCATCATTCATTGGTGGACATCCAAGGGGGAGTGTTGTAAATATTATTATCTATGTGGATGTCCACGTAAATCTTCATTAGTTATGTACTTTGATGTAAACCCTACCTCTTTATAAAGGAGACTAGTGAGAATGAATGAGAACACTTCTACTTCCTCCTTATTATTCTCTCTTCATCTTCTTCGTACTTTATAACAATCATACATTTTTATGTTACATGATCTTAATCATATTTTTAATTCTTATTAAATATATATGAATGCTTTAATCAGTATGTAGTGAAATACTGAAATTGGAAAATGAAAATAGATAAGGAAAATAATAAGGAATACAATCTAATATTATTGAATTGGAAAGTCTACATAAAATAAATATAATATTTTTTTGGTATAATTATTGTCCTTAATAGTCATTTTATAGTAGGTTATATATGTCATTTAATAATTCATAATAGAGTGAGGTCAAGTGAGCAGATTTGGAGGTCCCAATAGAAACTCTCTAAAGATAGTTAATTTGGAAGTGTGTTCTTGCAAGGAATTGAAAAGTTTGGAGCTTTACGACTTACAGTTTTGTTCTTCTGTGGCTTTCAGAATCCAGAAATCGGAGCTCTTCTGATCCAAGAGCTTTAGAAACGTGGGGTTTTAGGATTTCTTATTTGCCCACTGCTATTTAATATGAAAAAGACTACAAACGATGTCGTTTATTCATATTCCCGCAAAACTTCTAATATCATATTCTTTTTTAATTGCTTTTCTTTAAATTATGGATCAAAATACCCTCCTCTTTTTTTTTTTTTTTTTGGGAGAATAGGATCAAAATACCCTCCAATATAGATAGTGAAATTTTGACATATTATCAAGCTAGTTATGACTCTTATGTTGATCCACCTTTCATGTTACTGATATATGTTAATTTAACATAGGGATTTGCTAGGTACTATAGAAACACCAATTCCTAATTTCATTGGCTTCTTGATGAAACTCTAATAACTAAATAGATGAACACCGGGGAGACGATACACTTGGAATATGGATCCTCTTCTTGTCTTGCAAGTACTTGATACTTGTATTTGTATTAAGGATTATCATTACAACAAATAAATTTGAACGTAAAGCATTCCGCTGAAAACTTGGTAGAACATCATCAAGTCATGGATAGAAACTAAACCTCGAATACAATCTCAAAATTGTAACTCTCTTAGTGTCGGGCATAATTGCATGCATACCAAAGCCTTGTACATAACTAACGAGATCGATTCGGATGACCTAAGATTCTATAAAGATAAAGAGCTCAACTAAGATGCAGCTTTTGCAACTAAAGAAACAAATCGGTCGCTATGGATACAGTTACACATTGGTTATCTGCTTTACTTGTTCCACCTTCTCAAAATCTGGGGCATGGAAATTCTTTTCGACCTCCCATGCTAATTGCGCCATACAATTAAACATTGACTTTGGACCTCCCATGCTAATTCTTTTCGACCTCCCATGCTAATTCTTTTCACATTCCTCCACCATATGTAGCACATCATCAGTCATGGCTTGAAATAGAATTGACATTACAAACCCATCATCATCTTCCCACTTAGCATAGGCCTCCACATTATCTTCACTAGGTGCCTTGATTGTTCCAGTCACATGCCCCATTTTGTGTATTCCATGGAGATAAACTGACATAATCTTCTTCCATGTTCGGAAATTGGTACCAGTGAGTTTGGTACCCCCGAAAGAACCACCTTCTGAGCTCTTGACAGAGACCTTAGGTCCTCAACCTTCTGGACCTCATTGGCCTTAGAACTCTGACCTTGACTGTCATCACCACCCATTGCAATAATACAACAGCAAAAACCACACAAATCCCAAAGTATGCAGCGGAAATAAGAAGAACAGAAGGCTCTAAAAATAATAATAACAGATTTTTTTTTTTTTTAAACCTGTTGGAGTTGACTGGGATGAATGGGCTGACCGAGTTAGGCTGACTGAGTTGAGGCGAGTTGACTGGGCTGGCCGAGTTGACCGTGTGAGGCGAGTGACTGAGTCAACGTGGGACTGACAGAGTGGAGGCGAGTGACGGGAAGATTGTGGACTGGAGTAGACGGCAATCAAGGAACGAAGCCGGTTCGGAGCCGACGATCTGGGTGCAGGATGCCGATGGTCTGAGTGCAGGATGCCGACGGTCTGGGTGGTAGCAAAGCGACTGTGCAACGCTGCTGGAGACTGGGTAATGACAGAAAGACCCGACCTGTCTGAAGAAGCAACCAGATTTGACCCGGCTCGATGGACGCACGGACTGGTGTTGATATGGAAGTCTGGAGATGACCAGTTCGTGATGATGACTTGCAGGTGGTTGTTGTGGAGGTCTGGAATTAGGACTGTCAATGGGTCGTGTCGGGTTAAGATATTTGTCTTGTCGCAAGATACAAACCCAAACCCAACCCATTTAATAATCGTGTCAAAAATCTAAACTCAAACCTAACCTATTTATTAAACGGGTGTCCCGTTTCCAACCCGCTTAACCCATTTAACAAATAGGTCGCGTCGTGTTAGACAAAATCACCCATTTAAGGGTTAACAATGCGACCCATTTAACTAAAAAAATGCATAAATTGATTAAATTCACTAAAAACTCCACAAGACGAAGAATATAAATAATTATATATATTCATAAATAATTAAATCCAATAATTATAAAGCAAAATATTTCAAATTGTCTAATCCTATAATCAAACACTCCCAATGTCCAAAATTTCAAGAAGAAGTATAACATAATCGGGTTACACGAGTTCACTTCATGTTGGCAGGTTGACCCGTGGCCGACCCATTTATTAAATGGGTCATGGCGGGTTGACCCATGGCTGACCCGCTTTTTAATCATGCGGGTTCAACCCACTTTATTTCGTGCGGGTTTCGAGTCGTGTTATCGGGTCGTGTCGGAATTTACAGCTCTATCTGGAATAGATGACGAGTCCGATTTTGGGACAGATGAAGGACAACGTCGTTTGGAGTGAAATAGACAGACGAAAAGCCGATCCGGAAAGATGAAGGCTGCCGTCAGTTGGAGATAAAACCCTAACAAACGGGGTTCTAAAAAAGATTTTCCTCTAATTAAGAGAAAAATTAAGAAAAACACAGAGACAAAGTCCTTTCTCAGATCTTTGCTCCGATACCAAGTCAAATTAGACAAGATAGAGAGAATGAATTTTCTGATATTTTATTAAACCCATTCTGTGGTGTATATAAACAGATTACAATCGAACTACAACTATTGTGTACTACTGTACTACACTACATATACAAGGTAAGTAGTTACAACAATATATTCCCTTGTAGTCTATTCCTAATAGGGAACTATGACTCACACTAACATATATATATATATATATATATATATATATAATCCGGCTACGGTGCGGACGTCCGTACCGTGCGGATGGTACGGATTTCCCGTTTTCCCCCACTTTCCGATCACATTTTCACATCTTAACCGTTCAGTTTTTAGGTCCTAATGTATAGATCACCTCTGCAAAATTTCAGCCAATTTGGTGATCGTTAAGGCATCCAAAACTGCAAATTACATCAATGTACACGAACGGTTCCGGTTCGACAGATTCGGTTCGTTCGTGTAAATTGCAGTTTTGGATGCTTTAACGATCACCAAATTGGCTGAAATTTTGTAGAGATGATCTATACATTAGAACCTAAAAACTGAACGGTTAAGATCAAAATATGTGATCGGGAAGTGGGTGAAAACCTGAAATCCGTACCGAAATTTTGGTACGGACTTCCGCACCTGAGAAAAATCCTATATATATATATATATTACAAAATTATGCGGCGATACACTTTAATGGTGAAAGATTATTCTACTCTCAGAGACGATCAGTAACAGTTGTCATGAGTCATGACGATAATCTAGAGAAAGGTGAGAGATGTAATGCGGTAATCAATTATAGACAAGGTTTGTAAAACAAGTACAGACAGGAGAACAATCAACTGTTGAGCCATTGCTAGTGATGATTTGATAAACTTGAAATGTACAAGTGCTGGTATGTGACCCTTTTTGTTGCTGGAGAAAAAATTGTTCTATTATTTTGAGGTAAACGTCATTGGCAAAGTTAAAAAAAATAGTTGATGGTGAGAAGCAAATTGAACAACATAGTCTGATCATCTGGTAATCACTGATGATTTCTTTCTAGTTTCATTACCTCCTTTCCAAACAAGGTTGTAAAGGGTACAAATGCGAGACTGCTTATGTAACAAAACAGGTTTCGAAAGAGGGGAAATCGGCCACATTAACATTACCTTCTGGAGAGGTCTGTTTGATATCTAAAAACTATGCAGCAATAGTTGGACAAGCTACAAGAATTTTGTTGAAACGAACTGACATAATCATGACATTCTACCAAATATTTGTATTTTCATTGATGATTAATTTCTAATGTTATATCCATCTTCGCGCAAATTCCTCATGGCAGTTATTAGCTAGCCAATGTAGGAGCAAGTGATTATAATGGATTTATAGTGATCATCATGAAGATGATGGTATGGCTTCACATGATAGACCTAAGTGTGTGAGGGCACCTAATTAAAGGACACCAATTGATCCCAAAATGAAAGGTGTTAATGACAAAGAGAGATTTGATGAAAGGGCTTAACACCCTTACTGGAAAATGACCACTATGCCAATAATAGCTTCAGACGACAGATTATATCTGTTGTCTGATATGCAAATTATATGTAGTCTATCCAGCTGTCATCTCTTATAGCATCAGACGACAGATATCCTCTGTCATCTGTTCTCACTCAGACAACAGAAGTTTTGTAAGGCTCTGTCGTCTGAACAACCCAACTTTGAAGGATATGGAACTTTCTATAGTTATTAATCATATACAACGACATATTAATGTTGTTGAAATGAGGTACAAACTACAGTTTTAATAAAACCTCTGTCGTCTTAAGACAAATAAGAAAACATATATATGTGGTCTGAAGTTACCAAAATAAAGACTTGTTTGACAATCTATTGTTTGAATGCATTTTTAACGACATTTAATTGTTGTTTGTAAATCAATTATAATTGGGTAAATTATGCTCATATGTCGTCTAAGTAGTTGTAAGACTTTATTTTTATGTCGTCTGTCTCGTATTCCAACCACAATTTTAAGTTTTTATGTTGTCTGATAGAAAATAAAACTTCGCGTTTCTGTTGTTTGATAATCAATTGAACTTCATTTTTATGTTGTCTGTTAGAAGTATTTATGTTGTTTGATAGTGAATTGAACTTCAGTTTTCTGTTGTTTGTTAAAAGCATATCTGTTGTTTGATAGTGAATTGAACTTCAGTTTTCTGTTGTCTGTTAAAGGCATCTTTGTTGTTTGACAGTGAAATAAACTTTAGTTTTCTGTTGTTACTGTATTTGTGATACAACATATCATAAACCTGCATTTGTTGGATTTGAACCATAGCAAACCTCATTCTGTACAGTAGTCAATCGAGAAAGGCAGATTAATTATAAGATCTGAAATCAACAAATTCCTCATTGCATAAATCAACCCACCAAAATACATTCCCATCAGTAGCATAATACTAAACTAGCTAGCATGCTAGCCTTTACATTAAATGATTTTAATGACTGCCATTGTTGCACGGATCTTAATCTAACTAAGACAAAAACCTAGTAGCATCCATAGAGTAGTTACAGCAACTGCATGCATTTGTTCAACACTTTCCATCAGTTCTGTCAAAATGCACAAAAGCAGTTCCTAGCCACTACTACTGCTCATAACCTACCAGAAACAAAAGCATATATATAGGCAGTTCTGTCAAAATGCACAAAAGCAGTTCCTAGACACTACTACTGCTCATAACCTACCAGAAACAAAAGCATATATATAGGCTGATACTTAATTTTCTGGGAACTTCAAAACATGCTCAGCCCATTCTGCTCGGATCTCATCAATATCATTGACTGTGTAAACCAAATTTGACCTCGTTCCCCACTGCAATAAAGAAATGCAGCAAATTAAATATGAAAGTTTCATGCACAGAGCATGCACGTACTATATCATTAAACAATAAAGTCCATAGGTAAGCAGTTGATCAATTTTACCTTCATACTAAAATCCAAGTTCTTGTCCTCCACAATTTCTTTCATGTAACGCATAATGAAATATCCACAAGTCTTGTCATTTTTTTGCTCTGGAATACCTTGAAAATATAGAATTAAGATAATGGAAGGTGAAATATACAATGAACTACATAAAACTAACCACTACAAAAAGTTCAACCGACTCACAGCAAGATTCTTCCATTGAATTACTTTCCTTCCTTTCCGATTCTTGTGAGCATTATAGATTTTAATGGAGCTTCAAACAGAAAATGATAATTAGTAAACAAGTCCAGTACATGACCAAGTAACACCAACTGATCAATCACTATAGTACAATATAAGAGACTTACTTGTTGACAATAGATTTCCATTCCCCAGTATCGAGTCGCCTTTTAAGTGGATCCATGAAGTGCACGACTTCTTCATTTGGGTTCACAATCGTCAGCATCCAATGAGCACTATAGGATAACATAAAATTAAAAAAATCTGTTATATTACCATTAACAATATAACTTGGCAGACCAGATGCTTAAATTACTTTTTACGTACCCTGAGTTATATGGAACCACAAAGATTTGCCCTAACCTCCCTTGCCTATAGCGATCTGACAAAGACCGAGCCCTTTCAGTGGGATTTCCACACCCAAGTGTACCAGTCTGATCAGGATCGACAAAGGCAACCATATCCACCATCCTACACTTCTTCAAGACTTCATGAAGGTAGCTACAAATTATTTTGGAATATAGAGCACTGAACTCATACATCTTATATAATGTATATGTATATAGGTACATAGAACCAACTTCATTCATAAACATACCAATTGGTTAAACTATCACCTAGGATCAGCATAATTCAATTCTATACCATCCATCATTTTTCCAGATATATACACATATACAACAGCTAGGAGCTAAATTTAGTATCACCAAACTAGTTCACCACATGCATATAAACAGATACAAACAACCAACTAAATTCATCAACATACCAATTAGCTAATTTAACAAACTAACTATGCTATTCACGTAAAACATACCAGAAGATTACTGCTTACCTTAATTTGCTTAAGTCACAGCCTAGCTAATCACCATTCCCAGTGCTCCAACCTTTCACTACAGCAACAATAATAGCAATGCAATATCGAAAGAAGAGAGCTGTGCTGTAAGGTAGTTTCTGCAGAATTCCAAAAGAAGTTAGCACCTATCCATGACTTCTTGGATCAGCAATTTATGGACTACAAGTGATTAGGATACTCATATCTTTTTTTTCTTTTTTTTTGTGTGTGCGTGAGTGTCACTCATATGGAAGTTATATGCATATTGCAGATCATTAAATCAAGTACAAAAGCAGTTTAACAATAACTATATATCAATTGATAAAAATCATAGAACTGTTTTCATTACTGTGGAGCATCTAAAACAAAAGATGATCTTATTGTTCAAAAAATAGGCTATATAAGTTTGAGGTTTGCTTGGTTACAGTCGCTCTTGGAACAGTTTTCAAAAAATAGTTGGTCTAGTTTTTTGATGCGAAAATAGTTGGTCTAGTTGAGCCTATCCAAAAGTTGCTTGTTCCAGTTCTATCTACACAAAAAGTGGTGCAAGAGCTGCAATGACATTGCTGGTTCAATGTCAGCTTCCCTATTATAGTGAAAAACAGAAAACATGTCAAGATAAAACCCACTTCTCTGTAATGGAAATTTGTTTCTAAGAACGTTGCAGCAACAAACACCTCACAATTACAAAGACCCTCACGATTCATACAGTTAGACCAGCTCTATCAAAATAGGCTAAACAAAAGAATATGCATCCCCAAGCTACCACTCTGTAACAACAGAAAACATATAAGATTGACTAAGGGATCTGGTATAACTTAAATGACTGCAAGAATTTGCAGCTTATTGGCAATAGTTACTCTTAAAAGAACAAAACAGAGAATAATCAGAAGAATCGAAGAGCACACAGTTCATTTCAAGCACAACACTAGAGACCAAAACACTGGAGGCAAGAACCACATAGCTAGCAAACAGCAGAAGAAAAAACACATAAAAGGGCACATAACTCCAGTCACAAAATCTAAAAACAAAAGAACAAACTATAGCAACTCAGAATATATATCAACTTCTACTGGCATTACTTTGTTCAAACACGTCTTTGTATAATTGTGTGTGTAACGTACAGGCATCACTGACTATATGCTAAGGCACCTTGAAGTAGGAAGTTCAAACAAGCAATTCTATTATTGCCAAAAAGAAAAAGAAAAAAGAAATTTCCAGTACAATATTCACAGGGGAGAAAGAATCCAAGAAAAGACAAGTACATAGTTACTATTTTTTTTCACACTTGAGCTGTCAAGAAAAATGAAGTTGAATGAAGAAAAATTTTGTAGAGGTTTACCTGCGAACTGTTTTGTTTATCAGGGACTCTTTTTTGTCAGGAAGAGGATGGGCTAGTGTGAAAGTTGTTGTTTCATTTCCTGTTTGTGGCGTAAAGGTTTCCACGTCTAGATAGATGCCTTTGACTATGGAGCCATTTGCTTCATTGATTTTGATCTGGAATGTATGGATTTGGCCTTTTGTCTACTCTATTACTTGTGGAACTGTGTCTTGTGTTAGAGATGGGTTCTTGTTTATCAGGTCTCTGCACATAATAAGAAGAAATAATTTAAAAGAAAGAAAAAAAAGAGCAATGAGTGAATGTAAAAGATGCGAAATAAAGTTGCATCAGCACTAACTTAATAGTAAAAATGATGCAGTTTAGAAATCTTAGAATGCATTGACATATATTCAAACATACATTAGCAAATAAACTGTACCTAAATATTATAATCTATCACTTATAAATGGACTGTAGAACCTTGTTGTTCTCAAAGACAAATTCTACATAAATTATCATGATCAATCGTATTGGTATTGCATTTGTTTCACAACTGCAAGAAGCTTGAGTGTATGTTATCCATCACATAGCTATCAATATATCTATCATTATTGGATACAATTTCAAAACTGGCAAAACAGATGCCAAATATCAAAACTTCAAAAGTCCAATAGTTTCTGGCAAAAAGAAATCGAACCCAGACAGGACCAATACAAGAGTACAACTCAATTGAAAATTCTCAAATTTGAAATCACTCAAATCAGTAAGACAATAATAGGAAGACAATAAGCAAATATTCATACAACTCTTCTCAGTTACCAATCATTCATTATTCATAGTATCATACATAAGAACTGAATACCCAGAAAGGCAGCAACTTACCAAGCTTGAAGAATTCGAAATCGAACCAGAAATCGAACCAAACTTGAGGACGTCTATGCTTTGCTGCAAATTGAACACATGAAATTGAAAACCCAGAAAGCAAGAGACCGATTGATTGAAGAATGAAGCTTGAAGAGTGAAAAAAAGAAACCGAGAAACCCAGACTTGAAGATTGAAGACTTACCAAACTTACTTTACCCAAACTTCTATACCCAAAACTTCCATACCCAAACTTGCTTTGCCGGAATCGTAGGAGGATGAGAGTGTGTGTGAGCTTGAGAGGGTGAAAGGGATTGAGGGTGGATTGAGGGACTGAGGTTCATGAGAGTGAGATCGAGCGTGCGAGGGAGAGATTGGCTGAGAGTCAGAGGCGGCAAAACAAGCCCGAGTTTTTAGATCTAGGGTTGGTTCTTTTTTTCTTTCAGCTAAGGGAAAGGTCCTAGCAAAAGGAGCCCGAGTTTTTCTTTTTTAGCCAAGGGAGGGATCGAATACTTTAGATTAGCAAATTAGCTGTCAGTTTCCCATTTACTCAGACGACATATGAATGTAGTCCTAATTTTCCACTTGTTTCCCATTTACTCAGAAGACATATGAATGTTGTCCTAAATTTTCACTTTTTCATGCAAATTTATCAGTTCTTTCAGACGACAGATATCTGTCGTCTTAATTTTCTAACTTACTAAAAAGTGAAATAGTATGGATTCTCATGCTATTCAGACTACATAATTAATTTATATGTCGTCTAAAGAAGTTTAAAAGATTCAGACGACAGAAAACAAAAATTCTGTCGTCTGAAGGCATTATTGGCATAGTGGACACTGACTACTTGACTAATAATACGATGAAAGGATGTGACACTACATTAGAAGAAATTTACTACATTATGAAGAGTTTACATCTATTGATGTTTATAAACAGACAATCGAACCGAAAGAAATCAATTATTTTGCTTGCTCTTAACATACACTAGTGATGTGAACTGTCTATGACACCCCACTCTTAGACATACATTAAACTTTGGATATGAGACATGTTAATGCAATTCTAGCGATGACATATATAAACTAAGCATCCATCCTCATCCGATCATTTTGGATCATTTTCGTGTCTATATTGTGTTTAGTGTAAGCCGTTAGAGTTCTATCACATTATTTCTTATATAAGTATTACTACTAACCCTTAATACAAAAGGATAAATCCTAAGGTTAAACTTATGTCGTTCTGAATATAAGCGCAAGATTATCACCCACCTCAACTTGTTCAACTTGCCTGTAAAATAAGCTTGAGCTAAAATGGCAAGAATGAAGTGGGATGAGCTGTAGATCATGATTCAAATCTTCTAGTAAACACACCCGAAAAGCAAATTATGCGTGCATTGCAATCAGTAGATAATGATGATGATCAAATAGGCCAAATTGGGTTGTCAACTTCTCTGTACTTGGTGGAGGAAAACATCCAAAAGACATGTATCGCGCTAGTAGGCCAGAAACCTCCAAGGTAGTAGGGCACCCAGAATTTGCTCCTTAACAATACGTACATGCATAGCTACAAGACACTAATGTGTGCATGCATGTGATCTATAAAAGATCATGGTTCTGTATAGCTTATTTGTTTTCTTTTTTATTTTTATAAGGGACCCCATTACTGCGCTGTTTACGAGAATGAGATATGTGATTATTGTAAGAAGGAATTCATGAGTTTCACGCCCTGAATTTCCAGGTCCCAAGCATTTGTCTCTAGAAAATAAATTGGGGAAGCTGCAGACCACATCCTTGGTTTGTTTTTCTAAACTAATATTGCTGTCAGTCCCAAACACTCATAAAGCTAAAGATGCTAGTGGTACGTACTACCACATTGATGAAGGGTATCAAAGACACTGAAAGGTACATGTGAAGTAGTTACTTTGTCTTGTCAAATGATCGATCAACAGGGTTACATGCACTTCCCATGACAGATATGATGGTAGAGTTTACAGTTGCAGCAGTGTAAGGATGAAGGAAGAAGTAGATTCATCTATTTTCAAGATCTATCTGAAGGAGTACTTTTACATTAAGAATGTTGGTTTCAACAGTAGAAAGTAAAAAGAATATGAATAGAGGAAGGTTTTTGTTTGCTTTCTGTCAAAAAGGTGGCTCAAATCTAGATGACCCTTAAAACTCCATCCTAATATTCTCGAAATACCAAAACTTGAATTCCAAGTAACAAAATCAGACACCAAACCTTAAATCTTTAATTTTACTTTGGTCATAAGCACATACAATACAAATAATGTAAAAGCGTCTCCAATAACTTCCCTATATCTTTTTTTTTTTTTTTTTTGTCCATTTACTCTATTTTTAGGGATTTTTTTCCCATTAATCCCATTAAGTTTTTTTAATTCCCTCTTACCCAATACACTCTAAAGGGCTCTTCCCTAATACCCCATTAAGATTTTTTTTTTTGTTTTGAATTTTTTTTAATATCATTTTACCCCTCACCCCTTTGTTACTTAGAGAGAGAGAGAGAGAGAGAGAATGGATGAGAGAGAAACCATAGGAGACTTTGCCGGAGCCCGTCACCGGTCGCCGAAATCCAGTCACCGGTCGCCGGATTCTGGTCACAGGAATTTGTTGAAAATCTCACCAGAAAAGTTTTTTTGCCCCCGATAGACATCTATTGCCCCCAATAGACCTATATTGCCTCCTATTGCCCCCCAATAGACGTCTATTGCCCCCCAATAGACGTCTATTGCCCCCCAATAGAACTTTTGGTAGCCGGAATAGGAACTAATCTTCCTAAAATTAGACAGATAAAACTTTGATTAAAGAAAAAACGAAGAAATTATATCAATTTTAAAACGTCTATTGCCTCCCAATAGACGTCTATTGCTTCCCAATAGACGTCTATTGCCTCCCAATATACGTCTATTGCCCCCCCAATAGACCTGTAGCACAAGATTGATTGAATTAAGGCAAGAACAAAAACATGACTAAATTAAAGGATCTCATCCTTTAATTGATTGAACCATAAGCACCTCATCCTTCTTTGCGCTCTTAGCCTCCTCTATAACCCCCACTCGCTCACTGCAACAAAAACACACACATCAATCTCACTCAATCAAAACATTAAACACCTGGTGCGCACCAAAAACACCAACACACCTAGTCTCAATTTCGGCCGAAACGGCGCCGCTCTTCTTCTACTGAAGCATGAACGTCTTGGTGATCAAATTGCAGAACAGGTACACAAATTGCACCGAGGAATTACACGGAATCGGATACGTGATCTTGTTGTAGTACTCGATAGGCATGTCCGAGTCCACAAACGAACCAATTGGAATCTGCAACCTATGCGCCTCGAGAATCACCGACGACTTCCTCTCAGAGTCGAAAACCACGAGGCAGTCCGGTGGCTGAGTCAGTCCGAAGACGATCTTCTTCCGGCGAGACCTGAACTTCTTAGGGCAGTGACTATTGGTGAGGAAGCCGTCGGTGCGCCAGAGAGTGTTCATGGAGGGAGAGTAGCAGCCGATCTTCTTGGTCATTTGTTTGACGATTTCGTCCCAGAGGGAGTTGGTGTTGATGAACATGAAGCGGGCCTTGTTCTCGGCCATGGCGGCGATGAAAATCAGACGAATCCTCAGGATGTTAGCGCAGACCTCAGAGAGCTCGGCCTCAACCTTGGATCTGTACTCCTTGCCGGAGGAGAAGGCGGCCCTGCGAGAGAGACTACACCGACAATGATCTGCAATCCGAGCTCGCCCATCTCTGTCGTTGTAGCTCTGAAGCAGCTCGCTGGAGAAGGTGGCGACGTAGATTCAGGCGAAGGGAGGAGATGCAGCAGGTCGCCGGCGTCGATATGGAGAGGGAGACTGGTCTGGAGAGAGAGAAAGAGGAGAGAGGAGAGAATAGAGAAGAGAAAGAGATCGGGATGAGAGAGTGGCATGGCATGTAATTCATTAATTAGATTGAGGGCAGAATAGTTATTTCGTTTTAAATTTGGTTAGTGGGAATAAAAATCTCTTACTGGGGTAAGTGGATAACTTTGGCTCATTTTGGGGGTTTTGGTCAAGGACCCTTTTTTTTTTGTATCAATTTTAGGAAGAAAAAAAACATCTTTTTGCTACGACAGCTTCCGTACCTATCTCTGTTTTAGAGAATGTGAATAGAGAGAAAGCAAAATTCTCTATATTTACAGCAAACTCTAAATTTATTGGCAATTAACTTTTCAGAAATTTTCACTATTTTCTCTCTTTTCTTTCAAAGTAAATTTATTTCAAATTTCCAAGCATTAATTATTTAATTAAATTTTTGAAAATTTAATAATATTTATATCACTATATTTATAAATTATACTGAATTTGATAGGGAGGTTGTTGGAATTAAGAAAGAAAAATTATAGAAATTTTAAATTTTTAGTCCATATAAGAAGAATTTTATAGGAAACATGTTGGAGATACTTTAATAAGTAAAGGATTAAATTCAGTTTACCCCCCTGAGGTTTGGGGGTATTTTCATGTTAGTCCCTGTCCTCTCAATTTTAACAGTTTACCCCCCAAGCTTTCCAATTTCAATCAGCCGTGTCCAATTTCTACTATTCCGTCCAATTTGGACCGTTAAGTTTTGAGGGCTAAAATGGTCATTTCAAGACAAAAAAAAAAACTATAAAAAAAAAGGAATTTTTTTTTCTTTTTTCATTTTTTTTTTCATTAAATTTTTTTTTTCCATCTTTTTTTTTTAATATAAATTTTGTCTTCAACCTATACACCACAAGTTATAATAGGTTTATAAAAACAAAAAAAATACTCTAGGTGGTTGAAAGTTGCTCGCTGATCTACGATATTATGATATATCTCCGATAAAGAGAAGTATCTTAGGATATATCCCCAATAAAGTGAAGAAATGTCTGTGTAAAATTATTTTTTACAGATATTTACAGATAAAGTGTAAAATCATGAAGAAATATCTGTGTAAAATCATTTTTTACAGATATTTTATAGATAAAGTGTAAAATAATTTTTTAGAGATATTTCTTCACTTTATTAGGGATCTCCTAAAATTCTTCACTTTATCGGAGATATATCACAAATATCGTAGATCAGCGAGCGGCTTTCAACCACCTAGAGTATCTTTTTGTTCTTATAAACCTATTATAACTTGTGGTGTATAGGTTGAAGACAAAAAAAAGGGGTAAACTGAATTTAATCCTTTTTTTTTGTCTTCAACCTATACACCACAAGTTATAATAGGTTTATAAGAACAAAAAGATACTCTAGGTGGTTGAAAGCTGCTCGCTGATCTACGATATTTGTGATATATCTCCGATAAAGTGAAGAATTTTAGGAGATATCCCCAATAAAGTGAAGAAATATCTCTAAAAAATTATTTTACACTTTATCTATAAATATCTGTAAAAAATGATTTTACACAGATATTTCTTCATGATTTTACACTTTATCTGTAAATATCTGTAAAAAATAATTTTACACAGACATTTCTTCACTTTATTGGGGATATATCCTAAGATACTTCTCTTTATCGGAGATATATCATAATATCGTAGATCAGCGAGCAACTTTCAACCACCTAGAGTTTTTGTTTTTGTTTTTATAAACCTATTATAACTTGTGGTGTATAGGTTGAAGACAAAATTTATATTAAAAAAAAAAGATGGAAAAAAAAATTTTAATGAAAAAAAAACAGAAAAAAAAAAGAAAAAAAACAAAAAAAGAGAAAAAAAAATTCCTTTTTTTTATAGTTTTTTTTTTGTCTTGAAATGACCATTTTAGCCCTCAAAAGTCAGACTTAACGGTCCAAATTGGACGGAATAGTAGAAATTGGACATGGCTGATTGAAATTGGAAAGCTTGGGGGGTAAACTGTTAAAATTGAGAGGACAGGGATTAACATGAAAATACCCCCAAACCTCAGGGGGGTAAACTGAATTTAATCCATAAGTAAAATAGAACGTTTTATGATACCTGAAATTTCTATGCGTTTTCTTCTCATGCAGTGCATTAGCTCTACATAGTAAATAATTTTTTTCTCATGTTTTCTACTTAACTAGATTCAATTTTTTTGGTCTCAATTCATCACATTTGTTAAGGAATCCACCCTCACCAACCAAAGTGGAAACATCTCTGTGTTTAGGAAGTCCATTTAACTGTTTATCATATATGTGTAGAATATGGATCTTTCACCCAACATTTTATGAATAACGAGGAAATTTTTCAAAATTTGATATTTCGAATTCAATAATCATACTCTATATGTAAAATCAACTCACTAACATTTTTCCACTCATTATTCTTTCAAACACAAATTACCAAGGCTCCAATTCTTCTTCCTAGCCATGGCTGCTTCATCCTCACCTCTCCATGTAGTAATCTTCCCATTCATGGCTCAAGGCCACACTCTTCCATTGCTAGACATATCCAAGGCATTATCATTCCGTGGCCTCAAAGTAACCATCATCACCACCCCATTAAACGCACCGTTCATCCACTCCAAAGTCTCAGACCGCATCTCATCAATCTCAGTCTCAGTCATCCCATTTCGAATTGTTCCAGACTTGCCACAAGGCTGTGAAAACACTGCTAATCTTCCTTCGGTGTGGCTAGACATATTAGCTTCATTCATCACAGCCACCAAAAACATGAAGCAGCATTTTGAAGCTCTTCTTAAGGAGATGGTCGAAACTGGTTCCCGCCCAATTTGTGTAATCTCTGACTTCTTCCTCTCTTGGACTCTCGACACATGTCGCTCTTTTAACATTCCTAGGGTTGTGTGTCATGGAATGGGGGTGTTACCCATGTTTTCCGACCCATGCAAAACGTCGTCTGAGTTTGACGTTATAGAGTTACCGAGTTTGACACTTCCATTCACATTGAACGGGTCAGACCTGCCCGTTTGTGACCCTGATGACCTGTTTATCCGGGTCATATTAGAGGTTGAGGAAGCAGACAAGAATAGCTGGGGTGTGATTGTGAAAAGCTTTCAAGAGCTTGAAGGTGAGTATGTGACTGCATTGGAAGGTTTGTACCACAAAGAGGCCAAGGCATGGTGCGTGGGGCCGGTTTTGCTCTATGATTATATTCAAGAGCAATCTGGAGCGTCCGATGGTAAGAGTCAATTTTGCGGTCCATACATCGAGTGGCTGGATAAGCAAGAGGGATCTAGTGTGGTGATCTACGTGTCGTTTGGTACGCAAGTGAGATTGTCCAAGGAACAGATGGACGAGATTGCTTATGGACTAGAGATGGTGGGGTAATGCTTCATTTGGGTTGTCGGATGATCAGGGCTGTGGGTTCCAGATGAAGGTAAGAAGGGTGGAAGGGAGAGGGTTGGTTGTACGTGATTAGGTAGACCAGCGGAGTATCCTAGCGCACCCGAAGGTGGGCGGGTTTGTGAGTCATTGTGGGTGGAACTCGGTGTTGGAGAGCTTGTTAATGGGGGTGCCATTGAACGCCAAGTTCGTTGCAATGGGGCTCAAAGCAGGGCTGATGGTTTCAGAAGAGAGGGTCAAGACTATTGATAGGCATGTGATAGGTGATGGAGTGAAGGAGTTGATGGAAGGTGAGAAAGGGAGGAGTGCTAGGGAAAGGGCAAGAGAATTGGGGACAATGGCTTGGAATGCTGTCAAGAAGGGTGGTTCGTCTGATGGAAAATTGGATGAATTGATCAATCGACTCATTGACATCAGGAGGGATTAAAAGCATCTTGACAACAATCATCATCATCAGCATTTGGTCTCCTCTATTTCGGTCTTGCAATGTGGTCATGGTACACTGTTTTGTTTTCCAGGTATCTGAAGCAAAGTTGATATGGATTGATCGGCTAGGGCTTGACATGCGTCTTTGGTCTCCTCAGAATGGTATTTTTGAGGTTCGCATTCCCTTCCCCAGAGATGTGACGGATGAAAAAGGAGCAAAGTCAATGTTTAATTGTATGGCGCAATTAGCATGGGAGGTCGAAAAGAATTTCCATGCCCCAGATTTTGAGAAGGTGAAACAAGTAAAGCAGATAACCAATGTGTAACTGTATCCATAGCGACCGATTTGTTTCTTTAGTTGCAAAAGCTGCATCTTAGTTGAGCTCTTTTATCTTTATAGAATCTTAGGCCATCCGAATCGATCTTGTTAGTTATGTACAAGGCTTTGGTATGCATGCAATTATACCCGACACTCAGAGAGATTACAATTTTGAGATTGTATTCGAGGTTTTAGTTTCTATCCATGACTTGATGATGTTCTACCAAGTTTTCAGCCGAATGCTTTACGTTCAAATTTATTTGTTGTAATGATAATTTCACGTCTCCGGTGTTCATCTATTTAGTTATTAGAGTTTCTTCATCAAGAAGCCAATGAAATTAGGAATTGGTGTTTCTATAGTACTTAGCAAATCCCTATGTTAAATTAACATATCAGTAACATGAAAGGTGGATCAACATAAGAGTCATAACTAGCTTGAGATTATGTCAAAATTTCACTAAAGTATCTATATTGGAGGGTATTTTGATCCTATTCTAAAAAAAAACACAAATAATTTAAAGAAAAAAAATTAAAAAGAATATGCTATTAGAAGTTTCGCGGGAATATAAATAAACGACATCGTTTGTAGTCTTTTTATTAAATAGCAGTGGGCAAATAAGAAACCCTAAAACCCCACGTTTGTAAAGCTCTTGGACCAGAAGAGCTCCAATTTCTGGATTCTGAAAGCCACAGAAGAACAAAACTGTAAGTCGTAAAGCTCCAAACTTTTCAATTCCTTGCAAGAAAACACTTCCAAATGAACTATCTTTATATTGTCTTCCTTCAATTCCTTTGATAGCTACCTATGATGCACGGAAACGTGAAATTGCCGGTGTATCCCGTATCAATCCGGGAAACGGGTACGAAACGGCTCGGAAACGCGTATCCTGATTTGGAAACGGTTTGGATACGTGCATATCCTATGTGGAAACATAACAATGTAAATAAATCGGAAATGTGGGGTAATACTGACTTTTTACTCTGCAAAAATTTTAAAAAAATAAAAATAAAACAGAAGACTTAGATCGAGAGAGAGAGACGCGACCTGATCGAGAGAGAGAGAGCCGCATCACCGTTTCTCTTCTGCAAAAGACGAGACCCAGATCGACCTACTCCTCTTCTTCGATTCGCTTGGAGCTTCAATTTCTAGCCGCGGAGGGTACGTTTGTTCTGGCTTCATCGTTCCTCTTCTGCTCTTCTTCTCAAGTCGGAACCTTGGAGCTTGGAGATTGAATTTCTAGCCGCTTCAGGTACGTTTGTTCTGCTCTTCTTCTCATATTTGTTCTTCAATTTGGAGCTTGGAGCTTCTTATGCGATGTGTGTATAGCAGCAACTATGGGCTAGCTAGTTCTTATCCTCTTTGCTTTTCTCGATCGATCTGTTTATTGATTCTAATGGCCGGTATTGTTTGTTGCAATAACAACAAAAAGTTGCAGTCTTTGAGAGACTGCAAGATTCTAACGCAAACCCAATTGCTTAGAGAGGGTTTTAAGGGTACCCATTAACGAAAAAAGAAGGAAAGGGTGGGAAAGTAGAGGACTTCGGAGATACTGAGGCAGTGGGCTTTTGGAGAAGAAAGAGAGAGAGAGAGAGCGGCTTATTTGTTCTGTAGTTTTGGACAAAATCCTATTGCTACGACTCTCGGCCCTCTCTTGTTTACACATGTATATGCCGATATTTTGTTTTTATTTCCATTTTTTTCTCAATTTTTTTTAATGTTTACAAAATTAATAAATCAAGAGCCAAGTTTGACATTCTGTTTTTAATCTGATATGAATATCTTGAATTACATAGTTTCATTGAATATATAATGAAATGGAATATAGTCGGCCATTTCTTATCCTCTTGCTCTTATTCATTTGTTTTGTTCCTTATTTTTTTTTCATTGATTCCCACAGCTTAAATTAGTTGGAATAGTATATAGTAATTTAAACACAGACCATTATTTGATGAACTAATCTAGGTTGTTAACAGTATAATCATGTGCACAGATACAAATTAAGTCTTATTAATTTGATTCTTGAGTTTCTACTCTAGGAACACAACCACCCTTGTCTTAATGCATGTCTCATTTATAATTGTGACCAGTATTGTTACTTTGTTCATATGATAATGACACGGTACCTATTTATTTGAACATTTGATGGTTGTTAACTTGTTATTAGTTGATGGTTGATGGTTGTTATTTATATGAATGAAGTTGATGGTTGTTAACTTGTTATTAGTTGTGTTAACCTTTTATTTGAACCTTTGGATTGATAATGTTTGATTGTGATAAACTTGTACTTTGTTTATGTTTCATTTTTTTGCTAATTATATATATATATATATATATATATTTAATTGGCGTTTCCTTCACGTACCCGTTTCCTATTACATTTAAGATTTGCCATTTCCACGTATCCGGGTACTCGTACCCGTATCGGTGCTTCTTAGATTGCTACTCTATTAGAACAAGCAAAAAAAAAAAAAAAAAAAATTGAGTGCAAGTGTTGACCCACTATAGAAAATGAAGCTAATTTAGTCAAAAACCCCAGGACCCTTTAGTGTCAGTGAAGTCTGGGTTTTCAGTAGGTTTGTGTTCATTAGTACTCTAACAAATTGTCATCTTTTTATTTACATAGGGTTTTATGGGATTGAAGGATAGCCTCGAGTGGTTATTGGCCTTTGGTGTTTGGTGTGCTGCTTATATCGCTGTTGGAGCCCTTTCATCTTTCCCAATATTTAACTTTCTCCATTTCTTTATCTGAATCAGCAGCCTAGCAAGCAAAGAAAGCAAACCCAGATATCCGAAAATGGGTTATGCACAGCTAGTTATTGGCCCTGCAGGCAGTGGCAAGGTAATTTCACTACCCCATTTTACTCTTTATAACACATTCGCATTCATATTCACACATACATGCATGTATCATAATCACTAATCACATGGTGATCAGTAGGATCAGTGTTTTCAATTTCATTATGTACCAATTACTAGTTTGAATGAGTTTATGTGTTTCTTGGAACCAGTCCACTTATTGCTCCAGTTTGCACCAACACTGTTTAGATAATGGAAGGACTCTACATATTGTTAACTTAGATCCTGCTGCAGAGCATTTTGACTACCCTGTGGCTTTGGGTAAGTAGTTGATTTGCTTGTTAGCTCTCACTCTTATCTACTATCATTGAAGGAATCAGGACACTTAAGATTATTTTTGTTTTCATTTCCCTCTTGCAGATATCAGGGAGCTTATTAACTTGGATGATGTTATGGAGGAACTTGGACTGGGTCCCAATGGTGGACTTATGTACTGCATGGAGTATCCTTTTATTTACATTTCTTTTTAATGGTTTTATACTAATTGCCATTTATAAAGGGCTTGCAGACATGAAAAAATCAATTGATAAATATTTCACTTGTCCTGGTGTTCTCTTCTCTTTAAAAAACTTCTAAATTCTAAGGTGACTGGCCTTAATCTCGATAACTAGACACCTTGAAGATAATCTGGATGATTGGCTTGCAGAGGGATTGGAGGATTACCTGGATGATGACTACTTAGTTTTTGACTGCCCAGGTATGCATACTAGCATACAAGTTCCGTTGTCTGTATCCATTATCATGCATCAGTTGTTGAAAGGTTAGGTATGCAATGCTAGTTGTTACATTGCAACAAAAATACCAAACTACTGGCTATTGGTAGTTCATATGCTTTTCGTAATACCCGGCAGGGGTAGTAACATTATATGCAGTTCCTATTTAGCTCAACAGTTTTATTTCCTTTCTATCTTTAGTTTCTTTCTCTCGATTTAGATATCTAATGTTTATACTCTAGATTAGGGTGATATTACAGTACTTGTAGCAACTACAGAATGCTCTTAACTTTTAAATAAAATAAAACTAGTCCTGCGGCATGTGATTGCAATAGATTCTAGTTGCAGTGTTGCAGATACAAGCATTTTCAGTTGTGGTTGCCAGAAACCTTTTGATTGCTGAAACACTGAATTTACACTTTTATGTTTTCTTTTATTTTACACTGCTGAATGTGTCTATTGAGTTTGTGCTCACAAACTTCCACTTTTTTTGCAATGTGTAAATGTATACCCCTTAACTTTTGATTAATAAAGATCATATTGAAGGGTTTCGACATTTATCCAAAACCCCCTTATTCAACTCAAAAATATAGATGAAAAGGTGATAATGTGATTTCTTATACCATGTTGTGGATGAAGTGGAGTCATGTGAAGGCTCCTGCTTCTCTTTTAGAAGGCAATTGTGTGATGCATAGAATAACAAAGTAATGTGCATGTGTTTGTTTTGTTTGAAGAAAGAAATTTTGTGATACGTAGTAATTACAAACTTTCTTTTTTGTTATAGGCCAAATAGAACTTTTTTCTCATGTGCCTATGCTTCGGAACTTTGTGGACCATTTAAAGAGCAAGAGTTTCAACGTTTGTGCCGTATACTTGCTCGATTCACAGGTCTGTATAGTTCTTAGTATCTTGGGTACTATTTTCTTTTCCTGCATACTGGCTCTCTCTCTCTCTCAATATTTTGTTCAATTTTTGCTGTAACAGTTCATGACCGATGTGACCAAGTTTATCAGTGGGTGCATGGCATCTCTTTCTGCAATGGTTCAACTTGAATTACCGCATGTTAACATTCTCTCCAAAATGGACCTTGTGACGAACAAAAAGGATATTGAAGAGTAAAGCTACTTCATTCCCTACTGATCTAATACTTCTATCATCTTGCAACTGTATTCATCTGTTTACCTTACTTCAATAGCTCAACCTTTCTGTTTCTTTTGTCTTTTCAGTTTCTTGAATCCAGAGCCCCAATTTTTGTTGTCAGAGTTGAACAAACGCATGGCTCCTCAATTTGCAAAGCTTAACAAGTCTTTGATGGAACTGGTGTGAAATACTTTTTTATATTGGAGAATAGTTCTGTTTAACTTGTTCCTTATTCAAATGCACAGTATCTATATTAGACAGTTCTTTTATTTGATTATGAAACCATAGACTGAAATTTTATTAAAAAGAAAAGAAAAAAGTTAATGGGGGTTTTGTATTCTTATCGTTTTCCTATGGGTGTACCCGACTGGTTTACTTAGGGAGAAAGTATTATTTTACTACTAATAACTTAAGTTTTAGAATTGGAATAGCTTTCCACAAAGCTTTCTTCCACTCTGATAAGATTTTCCTTTATGGTTTGATGCTTCAGCAAAAAAAAAAAAAAAAAAAAAAAAATGGTGTTTGGTTGTATTATATTTATCTATTATTTTCTCAGTGGAAGCACCTTATGAATGTTTTATTACTTTTCTGCAAGTTGTGCTAGATTGATGTTAGACTAAGAGATTTGTATGTATTTAGGTTAAAGCCTTAGAGGTTCTACTATGTATTCTAGCATGCAGTTTTGTGGCAGTGCATTTTGTGCTTTGTGATACTCTCTTGTTCTTTTGAGAAACAAATTACTATTGATCTCTTTGGACAGAAATATTTAACCTACAATGGCATTATAGTTGACCGTGTTATAATTTTTGGGTTGTTAGGTTGATGATTATAGCATGGTGAGTTTTGTGCCACTTGACTTGAGGAAGGAGAGCAGGTAACCTCTCTCTCTCTCTCTCTCTCGCTCTCTCTCACTATTTGTCTGCATTTCTTCTCATCCATGTGTGTCTCTTCTTATCTTGTGATTATCCTTTTGTTTATTTTTCTATATAAGCTATGGGGGTATCATTATGCAATGTTTCCTCCAAATTTCCAGATATAAATGTTTTCTGGTTTCTGTAATTTCTAGAGACAAAGTTCGAAAAAGGGCTGGTGGGGGCAAGTCATTCATATCTTATCTTGCTTTATTTTCATTGTAGAAAAATTATCAAGAGAATCTAGTATTGGCAGCAGAACACTCAAAGTTTTTGGTTTTCTAATTAGTTTCAAGGATATAAGCGTTCTGTTATGTTTTACATTTTTTAATGGTGGGATATTATTCATGCTGTTTCCATGTGAGACTTTAGTAGTCTTATTTATTATTATATTTTTTTGGGGTCTTATATGGAGAGCAAAATTGTATCTTTTTTTGCAGCATAAGATATGTATTGGCTCAAATTGATACCTCGATTCAGTTCGGAGAAGATGCTGATGTGAAGGTTAAGGATTTTGATCTAGAAGATCTAGAAAACGACAGCTGATTATACATTTTAACCTTTAATGTTGCATCCCCTTATGTAGCTCGAAATTTGTGAGAAGTGAAGGTGGTGAATTCGTGGTGTCATTGTCAATATTTAGGGCCAAATTAGTAATTCTATGGAGCACTTGCACTTTTTTCATATTAGTGTACCGCATGAACTTATTATGTGGTTTGGTTTGAGGAGTACAATGAATGATGAATGCATTTTAGCATGAATCTTTTGGTTAACCATATCAATGGTCAATGTAATGTCAATGATGATGCTTTTAATCCCTCTTGATGTCAATGAGTCGATTGATCAATTCATCCAATTTTCCATCAGACGAACCACCTTTCTTGACAGCACTCCAAGCCATTGCCCCCAATTCTCTTGCCCTTTCCCTAGCACTCCTCCCTTTCTCACCTTCCATCAACTCCTTCACTCCTTCACATATCACTTGCCTATCAATAGTCTTGACCCTCTCTTCTGAAACCATCAACCCTGCTTTGAGCCCCATTGCAACGAACTTGGCATTCAGCGGTTGCTACGCTCCGATTGGCCAAGCTAATGGTGGCACCCCCATTGACAAGCTCCCCAACACTGAGTTCCACCCACAATGACTCACAAACCCGCCCGCCTTCGGATGCGCTAGGACACTCCGCTGGTCTACCCAATCACGTACAACCAACCCTCTCCCTTCCACCCTTCTCACCCATCCTTCATCTGGAACCCACATCCCTGATGATCCGACAACCCAAATGAAGCGTGGCCCCGCCATCTCTAGTCCATAAGCAATCTCGTCCATTTGTTCCTTGGACAATCGCGCTTGCGTACCAAACGACACGTAGATCACCACACTGGATCCCTCTTGCTTATCTAGCCACTCGATGTACGGACCGCAGGATTGACTCTTACCATCGGACGCTCTAGATTGCTCTTGAATATAATCGTAGAGCAAAACTGGCCCCACACACCATGCCCTGGCCTCTTTGTAGTACAAACCTTCCAATGCGGTCACGTACTCACCTTCAAGCTCTTGAAAGCTATTCACAATCACACCCCAGCTGTTCTTGTCTGCTTCCTCAACCGCTAATATGACCCTGGTAAACGGCTCATCAGGGTCACAAACGGGCAGGTCTGACCCGTTCAATGTGAATGGAAGTGTCAAACTTGGTAACTCTATGACGTCAAACTCAGACGACGTTTTGCATGGGTCGGAATTATGCTTGAGAATCAACATGGGTAACACCCCCATTCCATGAGACACAACCCTAGGAATGTTAAAAGAGCGACATGTGTCGAGAGTCCAATAGAGGAAGAAGTCAGAGATTACACAAATTGGGCGGGAACCAGTTTCGACCATCTCCTTAAGAAGAGCTTCAAAATGCTGCTTCATGTTTTTGGTGGCTGTGATGAAGGAAGCTAATATGTCTAGCGAAACCGAAGGAAGATTAGCAGTGTTTTCACAGCCTTGTGGCAAGTCTGGAACAATTGGAAATGGGATGACTGAGACTGAGATTGATGAGATGTGGTCTGAGACTTTGGAGTGGATGAACGGTGCGTTTAATGGGGTGGTGATGATGGTTACTTTGAGGCCACGGAATGATAATGCCTTGGATATGTCTAGCAATGGAAGAGTGTGGCCTTGAGCCATGAATGGGAAGATTACTACATGGGGAGGTGAGGATGAAGCAGCCATGGCTAGCAAGAAGAATTGGAGCCTTGGTAATTTGTGTTTGAAAGAATAATGAGTGGAAAAATGCTAGTGAGTTGGTTTTACTTATAGAGTATGATTATTGAATTCGAAATATCAAATTTTGAAAAATTTCCTCGTTATTCATAAAATGTTGGGTGAAAGATCCATATTCTACACATATATAATAAAGAGTTAAATGGACTTCCTAAACATAGAGATGTTTCCACTTTGGTTGGTTAGGGTGGATTCCTTAACAAATGTGATGAATTGAGACCAAAAAAATTGAATCTAGTTAAGTAGAAAGCATGACAAAAAAATTCTTTACTATGTATGCCTAATGCACTGCATGAGAAGAAAACGCATAGAAATTTTGGGCATCATAAAATGTTCTATTTTACTTATCAAAGTATCTCCAACATGTTTCCTATAAAATTCTTATTATATGGACTAAAAATTTAAAATTTCTATAATTTTTCTTTCTTAATTCCAACAACCTCCCTATCAAATTCACTATAATTTATAAATTGTTTAAGGAAAACTGAAATTGGAAGAGAATTGAGTCGTGCTTTCATTAATAATAGGGACCTCTTTATATAGAGGATTACAAGACATAGAATTAGAGTTGTACAAGGAAAGATAATCATACAATTAATCGGATATCTATGAATTTATTCCGAGAATATCTCTAATTCAAAACCCTATTACAACTAGGTCAAGTAACCTAGAGTTTGAGCCAGACACATATTTTGGATTTACTTAAACACTCTCCCTTGTGTCGTCCAAACGTGGTGCTCCTCTCGTTGCCTCATTAAAAACCTTGCCGAGTAACAAAAACCCTGTGGAACAAAAATAACCTCGGTCGAAGGGGAAAAAGAGCACAACACACCCTTCACGTTTCGAGACCATACATGTAGACATCTCCCCCTGATGACTACAGTCATGGGAGGAGTTCGGATAACTTCCGCAAATGATGCTACCAACATATTTCTCGAAAGTGGAATTTAGGCAATGACTTAGTGAGCAAGTCTGCCGCACTGTCCTCAAATTGAACCTAGTTCACTTTGATCTTGAGGAGAGTCTGTTGTTGCTGATTATACTTGGTGTTGTCACTTTTGATGTAGCCTTACTTTACTTATTCAAAATAAGCAGCATTATCCTAAATGCTCGTAGGCTCATCTGTGGTAGACTTCAAACCACAATTGTTCGAACATGCGTAATTATGGATCCAATCCATAAACATTCACGAACTACTTCGTGAAGAGCAATAATCTCTGCATGGTTCTAAGATATTGCGACTAGGGTCTGTTATGTAGACTTCCAAGATATCGTGGTCTTTACCCATGGTGAACACTTAACCAATTTGGGAATGACCTTTGTGTGGGTCAGAGAGATACCCAATATCAGCAAAATCTTCCAAAACACATGTTGTTTTGGGATGGGGATAGAGGACGCGAGCCAATGTTGGCGGCGTTCCTGGTGTGTGATGGGTCTGACTTCATCGTCTCTCTGTAGGGATAGAACAAGCCCATATCAATCATACATCTCAAGTATTGAAAGATATCTTTTACACCAATCTAATGGCTTCGCGTTGGCGCAAAGCTATACCTTAGCTAACAAGTTCACTGCAAATGAGATGTCCGGTCTTGTGCATTGAGCTAAGTACAATAATGCACCTATTTTACTTAAGTAAGGCACTTCTGCCCCTAGCACATCTTCGTCATCATCCTTCAGACGAAGAGGATCCTTTTCAGGATCAAGACTACGGATGATCATGGGGGTGCTTGAAGGTTTGACCTTGTCAAAATGCCTAAGCATCTATCAACACGATGATCAAGTTCCAAACCAAGACAAGGTGGTTTGCAACGATTCAACTTGTGGAGATCGAATTTTGGAGATTGGGATTCTAGGGTTCATCGGATCTCTGAGCTTTCGAGGTAAATTCTGGCCATATGGCTTCAATTCAGACCTTGTGCTAGTTATGAATGTTGATTTACATGTTGAGATGAAGAGTTTTGCATAGGTCTTGCCGCCCAATTGGGAGGTCAGCGGCAATGCTGCCACCGCCTGTGGCGGCGTTTTCTGGCGGTTTCCGGCCACCTCAGGGATAGTTTTTGTTCCTGATTTTAATCTACTCGTCGATACGAGTATTTCGATATACAACATTTAATTTTTGGAGATCGTATGAGCATGTTAGGGTTTTTGTGATTTCGAACCGTTTGATTTTTGATCCTTGTGGATTCGATTGACCGATCGTCTTATAGCTTTGGCATATCGATCGTAGAGGTATTTCGGAGACTTTGGGTAGTCTCAGATGAGGTTTCGCCTCAATTAGTGTTACCTTTGGGGATTTTAGTTCAGAACAGGGGTTTCAAACTTTAATCGCTTGTGATTTGTGTACTAAGTTGAGACCGTATGTGATTAGGTACTTGACCAAGTATTCTTGGACGGATATTTTTTGGTTATGCTACTCTGTTCTGTATAGAAGAAGCAGCAGGATTCA
Source organism: Rosa chinensis (assembly GCF_002994745.2). Lineage (NCBI taxonomy): Eukaryota > Viridiplantae > Streptophyta > Magnoliopsida > Rosales > Rosaceae > Rosa > Rosa chinensis. The sequence continues at coordinate 27,224,194 of NC_037090.1, forward strand.
GAGGTGAGTAATCTCACAATGTTCATTTACGAACGGAGTTACCTTTATCGTTTTGGAAGTTATTTATTTAACTGTAAACTATAGTTGGTATTAGTGGCATTCTTGAGTGAATGACTACGTATATACATATTTAAGTGAAACATGTATATCTTTATGGGTTGAAGGGTGATTTAAGCAATATGGATTGATGGGTTTCATTATATTGTTTTGAGGCTTGACTTTTTGGGAGACAATGTGTTAGGAATTGAGAATTTCTATTGTTTTGAAAGCTATCAAGATTTGGTGTGATTGCTTTAACGAGAGTTGAAATGTTTTGATCAGATGACCAGGGGTCTGAAGATCTGAGAGTCACGGGTTGTGATTTCTCCTTTTGAGTTGATTTAACATTTTGGGTCCAGAGTGACTTGCTTAATGTTTAGAATCTGATGACCAGGGGTCGGAGGATTCGGAGGTCACGGGGTGACATCTCCTTTTGATTTGGTTTAATATTTTGGGTCCAAAGCAAATTGCTTAACGTTTTGATCTGACGACCGAGGAGGTCTGATGATTGAGGGTCACAGGCGGTGACATCTCCTTTGAGAGTTGAGTAACATTTTGGTCATGATTGACCTCTTTTAAATGTTTTGATCTGAAGGTCGGGGACTTGAGGATTTGGGGTCGCTGGGAGTGACCTCAGGCTTATATATCGGGACTTCACGCATTTGGTCGGGTCAGTGGGTACGATCAGTTAGAGCTCTAGTCTGTTGTCATTATATTCATGGGGAGTAGCAAGGAGTTACTTGATGCTCATGAGTACACGTTTTAAAAGGGAGTTTCGGGGATTCTTTCTTTTAAATGTCTAGGGTGGACTTGTTTATCATATTTAATTGTCAAAGTTTCAATTAATATGATTTTGTCACAGGGTGACTTTTGTTGTTTCTTTGGGGAAAAGTATATTTTAATTGTCAGAGTTTCAATTAATATGTTTTTGTCACGGGGTGACTTTTGATGTTTTCTTTTGGGAAAAGAATATTGTTTTTGGGAAGCATGGTATGTGTTCCTCTTTCTCGAGTTGAAAGGTTTTCCTCGTTTTGTTAGAGTTGTGTGGGGTTATGTTTTGAGTTACTCATACGAGCTTTCATAAGCTTACTGGGTTTGTTGTGTGGCAACCTGTTGCACTATTTGATGGTGTAGGGGTTAATCCTGCATGTCAGGGTAATCGTGGCTGAAGCTGAGTTCCGATTGTTGCAGTTTTACAGTAGGAAGCCAATTTTGTAACTTTACTGAGACTTCCACAAGCTCTGAGGAGCATTTACTTATTATTTTGTTGTGGCAATTTAATTCGTAAACTTGTGTAATATATGACTCTGCAGAGCGAGTATATATTGACATTGTGGGTTCAGGGCATCAGTATATACTTGGTTTAAAAGGAAAAAGTTTTTCATGTATTTTGTATTGATGACTGAACCATCACGCAAGTATAATTATGAGATTGTATATTGATTTTTAATTATGTTTAAAAATCGGGGCGTGACAAAAGATAAACTCAATCGGAGAAAAAAAAAAAGGGGGTGAAATTTGCACACCCAAAATTGCAAACCACACACCCTTTAATTTTTTTAATAATATTTTATCTCACATCTCTTTTCACTTCCTAAAATACCCTCAAGTCAAATTCCCTTTTTTTGGCCTTTTTCTTTTCTCTCTCTTTCTCCTCCAAAACACGGCAAAATTTTTTTTGTTCTCATTTCCATCACCAGGCGACTCAGTCGTCAATTGCGTCCCAGAATTATCCAATAAAACTGAATCCCCTTCACAATTCTGACATTTTGTCTTAAAAGGCTTTTCTTCTCAAACTGATTTAGTTTAACGTCTTCAAGAACCTCTACGTTCTTCGGAGATGACTTGTGATTATTATCTGTTCAATAGCAAAGCAAACAAGCTAATTACTCACTTGTACCAAAATCAAATAGTCAAACACTGAACTAAAATAATCCAAACCCAGAAGATGGAAATGAAAACAAGAACTTGCGATTGCTGTGCACAGCTATCAGCTTCTTCCCTCTTGAACACAACCTTGCCATTATTGACAGCAAAAACGGAGAAACTTTTGGGCAATTTCCAGGCACAGTACTTGGCAACAGAAACGGATGATCGAATTCTATGGTGGGTTTTGGAAGTCCCAACAATTAAAGTATCAGCATGAAATGCCTTTGCTTCCCTTACTAGAACTTTTCTGATCGGATTGCCTCTACACACCTTTAGCTTCAGATCAACCTGCCCACAATTCACATGCTCTCAAATCTCAATCCCCAACACCCAAAATTGAAACTAATTGACCACTCACATACTTGTCTCAGCATCCAATTGACCAATTCACAATATACAAAGAAACAAAATTGATGTCATTGACCTGCTTCAAGCTACAGAAACCTTCATAGGCAGAGAGCATAGAATCAAATGTCTTGACTAGCGAGAGCAAACACGAAGTCTCCTCTACAAAAACCCAAAACCCAAAACTCAAACAAAAGCCCAAAACTTCTCAATTTATCAGAATACATATTACCCACAAATCATAAAGAAGGGTTTTGTCGGAGATGATATGGAACGACATACTTCTCTTCCAAAAATCATAAAGGTTGGGAACCAGAAAAGTTCTGGTGCATCGATCGGAAGGTGAATTTGATTTTACTAAGCGGAGGGATTTGAAAGCTAGGGGTTATAGTGAAAATGGAAAAGGACGAATTTTTTTCCTCCTGATCTTATCTTACTTTCATCAAGCTATGATGAAGCACTTTGCTATGTAGAGACCACCAACCTTTATGGGGAAACTAATTTGAAAATAAAACAATCTCTGGAAGCAACTTCTAATCTTCAATGGAGGGTCGGTTGTTGTTTGGAGGAGAAAGAGAAATTAAATGAATGGTTCTGTCGTGGGTTGGAGAAGAAAGAGACAGAAAAGAAAAAGACTAAAAAAAAAAAGGAATTTGACTTGAGGGTATTTTAGGAAGTGAAAAGAGATGTAAGATAAAATATTATTAAAATTGTAGAAGGGTGTGTGGTTTGCAATTTTGGGTATGCAAATTTCACCCCCCAAAAAAAATTTAATAAAAGAATGAATAATTCATTTTTTACATTTTTTTTTTTAATCAAGGGAAATAGTATATTCATCACAAGTCAGAATAGGCCGTTACATTTCATTCCGCTGTAATTTAAGGACATAGACAAACAAAAAGATAGTGGTAGTACCCACAAATGGTACATAAAAATATACCTACTCATTGTACATTCAAATACGTAAAGGTAGCGGAGACCCTCTTTTGGTACTACTTCAGAGGCGCTAGAGATACATAAAGTGCACATCGGTGTTTAGCTTCCTAAATACAAGGAATTTATTATAATTAGACAAAACTAAAAACATAGGGATAGGCCTAGGGCAAAACACCCCAGCCCAAAATAGTAAGCCCAAGAGCATCCAAATGGAATAGTCCAACTCCAGAGCCCATCAAGCTTGCTTGGTCCTAGCCCATCATCCCCTGTTGCCCCGATCTACGCCGTAGCCACCACCTGCTGCTCTGACCCAAACTATCACACCCCACGCCGTCACAGCGCATGCCGTGAAGACCTATTCTCAAATCCCGTAGGTCCAGCGCCTCACCATCTGCACCACCATCGATTCCGAACCCATGTCGCCGGTCCTGATTAGCACAACCACACCGCCAGTCACAAAGATGTTGCCATAAAGACACACGTTGAAGCCATCAGGACCTACATACCTCGAGCGCAACCTTCCATGAAGCACCCTTGAAACTTATAGGATTGAATACCCGTTCGGCAGCAGATCTTAAGACATCGGCGATGCCGGAGGCCAGCACCGGTCAGGGCGCTGCTGGATGAGCTCGAGTACTTAGTCAGAAAGGAACCGGTCTTTGGGTGTTAGGGTTTCTCGAGGAAGAGAGAAAAAAAAAGTTATTCCTTTTTTACGTTGTTTACAAATTACATGGAATTAAAGTAGGAACATAGCTAAGTCAGACAAGTATTGTTTACTAATATTCATGAATCAGAATTGAATATATTTTAGGATTAAATACTCGTTACTCCTCATACTTTTGCATGAAAAACAGTTTAGTCCTTATTCTTTCTAATTCTCACACAACAGGTCCTAAAATGACTATTAAACCCCTCACTTTTTTTCTCTCTCTTCTCTCTCTCTCTCTCTCTATATATATATATATATATATATATATATATACATAGTGTGTGTGTGTGTGTGTATATATATATATAGTCCGGCTACACTAAGGGGGGTGTATTGTATATGGAATTAGTGGAACTTTTAAAGAAATCTATGGAATTTAAAAGTCTGGGTGTATTCAATATAGACTTTTAACAGTCCATGAAAGTCTTGAGGTATTCAATTAGGATTTTTAAAGACTTCATGAATTCCACCAAAATCTAGGGGTATTCAATTAGAACTTTTAAAAATGAATAAAAGTACAGATGTATTCAAAATATCATTCATACTTATGGAATTAGAAAATCATGGATAATCATGGACTTTGTAGTGTTAACTATACATATCAAACTCCAATAATTTTCCAACCTCCAGACCAAAGATTTCAAAAAGTCTATCAAAGTTTCCTCTTCAAAAAAAAAAAGTCTATCAAAATTCTTCTCTCTACGCACGAAGAAGTTTGTCTTTCATCATCTCTCTTTCTTAATTTTTTGTCTTTTCTCTAATCTTTCATGATATCAACCTTTTTTGATACCCAACATGTTCATTGTAGTTGTTAAATACTTGAATGTGATTTTTGTTTTTGTTTCTTTTTTCAATTGTGATACTTCGAACCCTAATAGCAATAAAAATGATTTATGAAACCCTAAAACTCAAATATTGTGGTCTAACCCTAAGACCTTGAACCATACTAAATTTTATCTTATTAATTAATTATTCTCATTGATTTGAATTTATATTATGGTTTAAAAAAAGTTGAACAATTGAATTTCAATTGATTGATTATAGATCAAGACATTGACCAATATTGCTACAATATATGTTAATCGGTGAAAACAAAATTAATGAGAATAATTAACCATAAACATCAAGTGATCTATATTGTATATTTATGTTGTTGGGAGATTAGGAATGAGAACAAACTCGCTAGACGGACTAACAATCATTTATTTGAGTCAATTTCTATTAAAAGATACTGGAGCATTGAAGAGACAACAAGTTATTATTTTGTTTTGTGTTTGGGCTGCATTTGTTTTTTTTTTTTAATATATTTTGTACATCCTAGGAAATCTGTAGAAGTCGTTCATAATAAAGTATATAGATATTCATGAATCAATAAAAGTCTGTTGCTAAAATCAATGGTTTTAAGAAATCCATAACAGTCATTCAATTTTTTAAAGAGTCTGTGGACATTTTAAAAAGTCTGTCATTTAAAAAAAGTCTGCACAAATCCAAATACAATACACCCTCCTAAGGACGTCCTTACCTAGCCTTAGGTACGGATTTCCAGTTTTCACCCACTTTCCGATCACATTTTCATATCTTAACCATTCAGTTTTTAGGTCCTAATGTATAGATCACCTCTGCAAAATTTCAGTCAATTTGGTGATCGTTAAGGCATCAAAAACTGCAATTTACCATTATAAATACGAACAGTTCCAGTTCGACAGATTCGGTCCATTCGTGTAAATTGCAGTTTTGGACGCCTTAACGATCACCAATTTGGCTGAAATTTTGCGGAGGTGATCTATACATTAGGACCTAAAAATTGAACGGTTAAGATGTAAAAATGTGATCGGAAAGTGGGTGAAAACACCAAATCCGTACCTAAACCTTAGGTAAGGACATCCTTACCTGAGAAAAATCCTATATATATATATATTGTTTAAGGAAATCTCTTTTCTGTGTTTGGCCCAAACTCTAGGTTACTTGACCTAGTGGTAATAGGTTAAATTAGAAGGATCTAGATTCCTATTCAATGTACGATTACATTCCTTGTATGATTGAGATTCTATGCATTGTAATCCTCTATATAAAGAGGCCCCTATTATCAATGAGAATACATAGCAATTTCCTCTCAATTTCTGATTCCCTAAAACACGTTATCTGCACGAAGACCTAACCCTGAAACCCTAATTTCGTAGCTTTCAAATCCCAATAACCTCCGCCGCCCAACTTGAAGTTCTCACCTCCAGGAGCCTAGACTGGAATCGACCTGAACCGGCCACCGGAAGTGACCAAACCGGCCTCCCAAGAGAAGAATCCGAAGATCTCCTGCCTGGTTTGCCATCTTCCCGTCCACCTTCCACTGCCATCTTTTGTCAGTAACTGCACCTCGTCCCCAGATTCCGGGAACCGAAAAACCATCACCGGAACCGGCCAGGAAACATCCGAACCGGTCGATGCTGCACCACCGAACCGCCGCCTGCTTCAGTCAACCCTGCCTCAGTCAACCCAGCCCAGCAGAAGTAGCCCAACTTTAGCTTCGGCCCAAAAGAAAGAAAAAACCCTAGGCCCAGAAGCAGAAGGACCAGCCCAGGCCCAGAAGCCAAGAAGTAGCCCAGAGCCACGTCAGCGTCCACGCAGGCACCCAGTCAGCTTGCCACGTCTGCAACTGATCTGCCACATCAGCGACCGTGCCACGTCAGCAGATAGGTCAACTCTGGTCAACCGTCGGTCAACCTTTTTCCGGCCAACTTCAGGCGACTTTTCCGGCAACTTTTTCCGGCCAAATTTCCAGTGACCTATTTCGAGGTATTTTTTACTAAACGGTCCCATTTTTTAGAGTTTTTAAATTCAATTTCTCTTCTTTTTCGGGGACTTGCAACCTCCCTTCTTCTACCCGCCTTTCTTTATCATAGGGGAGACCAAATTAAGCCAAACTATGGGGGTTCGTGCTCACTCCAAGCTTAGAGCTTGTAGAGTCCTCCAAACTTAGAGCTTGTTGAGATAAAACGATCGACCGCAAACATCATTGTTTTGATCTAATCCAACCCCTCTTGGAATCGAATTTCTTGGAAGCGACTACGCTCGGAAATTCCTAATTTCTTGGAAGTGACTACGCTCAGAAATTTTATATGTTTTCGTGGTAGCCTTTCACGCTCCGAAACTAACACTAATTTCTTGTTATCTTTCAGGATGAGTAACCTGAACAAATTGGACTTTTCTCCATTGGGAACAACTGGCTCTGTATATCACATGTGGGTTCGTGATGTCCCCCAGCATCTCAAGGCCGATGGAATCCTGGATACGATTCTCGAGCCTAACCAGGACGTGCTAACTGTTGAGCAAGCTCAAGCTTTGGAAGCAAATAGAGCAGCCTTAGAGGCAAATAAGGCGAAAGCCATCATCCTAATGACTCGTCATATGGATGATTCGCTCCAGTACGAGTGTATGAATGAAGAAGACCCCAGAAGGCTGTGGGTCTCACTTGAAGAAAGATTTGGCAACGTCCGTGACTCCCTGCTTCATGACCTAGAAGTGAGATGGCATAGCCTCCGCTTCTGTGATTTCAAGTCAGTTCTTGACTACAACTCGGAAGCACTTCGCATTAAATCCTTAATGAAATTCTGTGGTAAAGAGATCATAGATGCGATGTTGATTGAGAAGACTCTCTCTACCTTCCCAGTCTTTGCATTGATGGTTGCTAAGAACTATCGAATCGATGTTAATGCAAGACGGATCACAAGGTTTCATGAGCTCATTGGAGCTATGAATGTCGCTGAAAAGCATGACAATATCCTTGTGAAGAACTATAATTCGAGATCCGTGGAAACAGAGCATATTCCGAAATGCAATTATATTTATGCCTCTAACAGAGGGCACCAAGAGCGAAACCCTAATCTTAGGGATACTTCTGGACGTTCTGGTCCATATAATCGCTCTACTTGGGAAGGAAACCGCCAAAATAGGCGAACACGGAACCGAAGAGGTAAACGTGGAAAGAGAGAGGGAGGCAACGCCTCTGGCCATGTTGGTGGCGCCACCAACACTAAGAGCCATCTAAATGACGCTTTCAAAGCGCCTCAATCAATGGAGTTCGAGTAAAGAGATGTATGTTCTCGATGTGCAGTGTCTGATCATTGGGCACACATTTGTAGAGCTCGTGAAGAATTTGTCACCGCCTACAAAGCATATTGTGAAGAATGAGAAGCTCACTATGTGGAACAAGAAGATCAAGAAGATGATCTAGAGTGAAGGGTTGAAGACTACAAATCTGGCTGGGATCAATAGATCGCTAATTCTGTTTAAGTCTTTATTTTTCCAAGAGATGTAATAGGCAATTGCGATATACTTTGTAGTAAATGTTAATGGTTTAGTCTTTCTTCAAAGTAGGCTCACCCAAAGTAAGTGTGATGTCTAAGAAGGTTTTGAGATTAGTGGTACTTAAGCGAGCCTTGCTCCACCGACATCTCTCTACTCACTTGGTCACATTTATTTTGGAATTACCGAAAGAAGTTAGACGACTACCATTGTTTTGTATTAACTAGCATTTGGATTAGATTCTCCTAATGGTTAAGAGACAATGATGTACTCTGTTGGTTTATGAATAAAATTTCAAATTCTTTTCATTATGACTCCATTTTGATTCTGAGCATATGACTTTGTGACTATGATGGCTGGGCCATCAGTATTAATTCAAGGACATGGAATAGCCCAAGTTCCACTTGCCAAATGGCACCTTGATTACTGTCACAGAAACTCTCTACGCTCTTAGGGAAAATCGTACCCTATGAATAGCCAATGAATTCCATGCGAAAATGCATGTATAGAACGGAAATGAGTTCCTTTGCAATACCTTTAATGATTGCGAACAAAGGAGCATCTTAGAGAAGTTTATGTGTCTCTCTAGTGGACTCTATGTCACAATTCGAGCTATTAATCCAATAAAAGTTATGAGAGAAGACCTCTTGGATTTAGACACATATTGGCTTTGTCACGACAGGATAGATCATCCTAGTCATGATATGATGATCCGTCTACAAAAGACTTCACACGGACATCTTTTCTCTCGAGCGAAATGAAGCATGAATCAAAAGTTGATTCCTAGACTAAGTGTGACCGACGCTGCTGCCTAGGGCACCGCCTCCATCCACCACCAGCCTAGGGCTGGCGTAGTCCTTATCCATGGCGCCATGGATGGCGTCCATCATGGTGATGGCGCCCCAGGTGATGCTGCAATCACCAACTTGCTTCAGAATAGCGTTTCAGACGCTCAGGCCTAACCAAAATTCTCATTGGTTGATTCTTAAGCCTCTCGCTCGTTTTACAAAGTCGTTCCTTACGGAAATTAGGACTGAGACCATCCTATGCAAAGGATATGAAAATACTCATTATGTTCTTACATAGAATACGTGGGGATTCTGTGGACTAGTTCAACCAACTTGCGGACGTTTAAATATCTTATGATATTGGTTGACAGGCAAACACGTTGGTCACATGTTGTGCCATTGTCCACTTGTAAATGCTGCTTATGCTACACTCCTAGCAAATATCATATGACAACGGGCTCACTCCTCGGATCATCCTAATTCCGTCAATTGGACTTGATGATGCTAGAGAGTTTACATCGAAGACTTTCGATGGTTATTGTATTAGGACTGATGTTGGACATCATTTTCCCATGAACACACCCAAATGGTCTCACGGAAACGACTACGATGGTAGTCTGGACATTGGTAATGCGCACCAATTTCCTTATATCCGCTTGAGGTGATGCAATATCGCATGCAGCTATGCTAATTCGTCTACGACCCACCGCCACTCAATCTACCTCTGCATTACAGCTAGTGACTGGGTACAAGTATCGTATTTACGCATCTTTGAGTATGCCATTTATGTGCCAATTGCGCCGCCACAGCGCTCTATGATGGGTCCTCACAGACGAATGGGCAACTACATTGGATTTGAGACTCCAACAATCGTCCGCCACTTCATGCCCTTGGTAGGCGATCTCCTTACCGCTAGATTTGCTGATGTCACTTTGATGATACAGTCTTCCCATCGTTAGGGGGAGATAAGAACACGGATGTTCAGCAGGAACGACAGGAATTGTCGTGGTCTGTCCCCACTATGTCTCATCTCGATCCCTACTAAAGTGACGAGATCACACAAATATGCTGCAAACATGCCTGCAAGGAATGGCATCCCTACGAGAGGACGTAGCGCCACCCTACATAGAGGTAGTCATGGCGCCAAAGCCAAAGAGAGTGGCACTCTGGCCCTGGCCCCAGCTACGATGCATGGGAGGCCCGTGGGTTTCGAAGGATACTTTGGCACATTGCAATCCTTTGATCATCGACACTCAAAATCCGTCTCATGAGTATCTTCCGGGTTATGGTTATCGTTGGGGGATGCCTCAATGTCAGAACCTATTCCTGAGAATATAGAGCTCTATGAAACTTACACTAGTGTACATGAGACGTGGGATAGAAACTCTATCATAATTGATGATGTAGTTGCGCATGAGTTTGTTGAGTCAGATGATATCGAACCACGCTCTGTTGATGAATGAATGCCAACGTAGAGAAATCCGGCCTAAATGGAAAGATGTGATCCAGGTTAAGTTGGATTCTCTAACGAAGAGGAAGGTTTTTGAGCCAGTGATGCCAACACCTCCCGACATAAAACCTATTGACTAATGGGTCTTCGTTAGAAAGCGTAGTGAGAAAAAGATATGGTAATCTCGCCTTATGGCGCAAGGCTTCTCATAAAACGTCCTAGAATCGACTACGATGAGGTATATTCTCTCGTAATGGATGTCATTGCACTCCACTACCCTGTCAGTTTGGTAGTTTCCGAATAACTGAACATGCAGCTTACAAATGTGGTCACTACGTATCTCTATAGGGATCTAGATACGGAATATACATGAAGGTTCATGGTGAACTTCATTTGCCCAAGTCAAGTAGCTCTAGACCACGGAGGGCGTTTACAAAGAGGTTGAAATGCTCACTAAACTAAAGTGACTACTTTATTGGGAAGGGATATGCCCACACGTTTCGGATTCTATCGCGGTTCATGTTGGACATGATCTTCATTAGAAGCCCTTAAAGAGTTAAGGGAAACCGCTGAACACTTGAAATCCGATTTTGAGATGAAGGATTATGGGAGAACACGATTATGTCTCGGTTTGGAACTTGAGCATCGTGTTGATAGATGCTTAGGCATTTTGACAAGTTCAAACTTTCAAGCACCCCCATGATCGTCCGTAGTCTTGATCCTGAAAAGGATCCTCTTCGTTCGAAGGATGATGACGAAGATGCGCTAGGGGCAGAAATGCCCTAGTTAAGTACAATAGGCGCATTATTGTACCTAGCTCAATGCACAAGACCGGACATCTCATTTACCATGAACTTGTTAGCTAAGATATAGCTCTGCGCCAACGCGACGCCATTAGATTGGTGTAAAAGATATCCTCCAGTACTTGAGATGTACGATTGATATGGGGTTGTTCTATCGCTACAGAGAGACGTTGGATTCAAACCCATCACACACCAAGAACGCCGCCAACACTGGCCTGCGTCCGTTATCCCCATCCCAAAACGACATGTGTTTTGGAAGGTTTTGCTGATATTGGGTATCTCTTTGACCCATACAAAGGTCATTCCCAAACTGGTTAATTGTTCATCATGGGTAAAGACAGTGATATCTTGGAGGTCTACAGAAATAGACCCTAGTCGCTATATCTTCGAACAATGCAGAGATCATTGCTCTTCACGAAGTGGTTCGTGAATGTATATGGATTGGATCCATAATTACGCATGTTCGAAAAGTTGTGGTTTGAAGTATACCACAAATGAGCCTACACAAATGAAGCAAGGCTACATCAAAAGCGACAACACCAAGGATAATAAGCAACAACAGACTCTCCTCAAGATCAAAGTGAACTAGGTTCGATCTGAGGACAATGTGGCAGACTTGTTTACTAAGTTATTGCCCAAATCCACGTTCGAGAAACATGTATCAAGAATTGGCTTGCGGAAATTATCTGAACTCCCATGATGGTAGTCATCAGGGGGAGACGCAGACATCAGGGGGAGATGTCTACATGTTCATCTCGAAACGTGAAGGGTGTGTTGTGCTCTTTTTCCCCTTCGACCGAGGTTATTTTTGTCCCACTGGGTTTTTGTTACTCAGCAAGGTTTTTAACGAGGCAACGAGAGAAGCACCGCGTTTGGGCAACACATGGGGGAGTGTTTAAGGAAATCTCTTTTCTGTGTTTGGCCCAAACTCTAGGTTACTTGACCTAGTGGTAATAGGGTTAAATTAGAAGGATCTAGATTCCTATTCAATGTACGATTACTTTCGTTGTATGATTGAGATTTTATGCATTGTAATCCTCTATATAAAGAGGCCCCTATTATCAATGAGAATACACAGCAATTTCCTCTCAATTTCTGATTCCCTAAAACATATATATAGAGAGAGAGAGAGGCAGAAAAAATAAAAAATAAAAAGAGAGAAAAATAAAAAAAATAAAAAGTGAGGGGTATAATAGTTATTTTATGAACTGTTGTGTGAGAATTAGAAAGATTAAGGACTAAACTGTTTAATTTTAAAATTTTAGACTAAACTGTTTTTCATGCAAAAGTATGAGGAGTAACGAGTATTTAGTCCTATATTTTAATACTACAAGAGCATCTTTAGTTGACTCTATCTTGACTCCTTAGCTATTTTGGAGAGCATGTTTAACTTTTTATCAATTTTAGCAGCTGCACCAGACTTCTAACTGGCTCTCAATTTTAACTTTTAGCTATCTCACTTCTAAATATATAGAGTGAGATGGGGCTCTCTATTATTTTTGTTAATTTAAAACATTCAGTTTTGTTTTGGTTACAATTTAAAAACATTCATTTTAAGTCATGCTATGTAATTTATAAATATATTTAAAATATTTGTTTTCATTCAATAAATAATAGAAATTCAAATCTAACTAAAATAGAGAGAGTTGATGCAGATATATTTTAAAAGTGTCTAGCCAAAATGAATTTTTAGTTACTTTGGCTAAAATTTGACTAAAAAATGGCTAGCATTGCTAAAGGTGCTCTAATACCTTTACTAAATAGTAGGTTAGAACATCTTTAGCAGACTCTCTACTTTTACTCCTTAGCTATTTTGGAAAGCATGTTTAGCTTTTTATATATTTTAGCTACTGCACCAGGCTCCTAAGTGGCTCTCCATTATAACTTTTAGCTATCTCGCTCCTATATTTAGATAGCGATATGAGACTCTATAATTTAAAACATTCATTTTGAGTTATTCTATGTAATTTATATATATATTTAAACTATTTAGTATTCATTTAAAAAATAATATAAATTCAAAACAAGCTAAAATAGAGAGCATTGATGCAGACGTATTTCTAAAGTGGCTAGCCAAAATGACTTTTTAGCTACTTTGGCTAAAATTTGACTCAAAAATAGCTAACATTTATAGGATTATGGGTAATGTGGATTTAGGCCTCGTTTGGTTCATGGAATTCCTTTGTCTTTCCCATTGGAAGGGAAATGAAATTTCCCAACAAGTTTCCATTCTGATGTTTGGTAACGTAAGAAACTTATCAGGAAAGTTGTTAAAAAATTTGTAAATACTGTAATAAAATAATATGTTGTGAGTAAGAAATGCAAGGAAAGAAGGGGGAAAGTGATTCCTTTGGGGTTTGGAAGGAACCACTTCCCCCCTTCTTTTTCCTTCCTTCAGGAAATGATTTCCTTTCCTTTTTCATCCCAAACGCAGCAAAGGAATAAGTTTCCTTTCTTGATGCTTGCTTTCCGTGAAGCATGTCCAACAAACTCATTACGTGGATTTAAAAGTTCAAATCTTCGTAATTTTTCTTCAGAAATTCCAATAGCTTCTTATTACATCTCTATAATTTATTATCCATAACTAAATATAGTAATATAAATTAAAATTTCAAATATGTAATCAAATAAGTAATGATGAAAACAAATATAATTTGAAGAGAGAAGAGTAAAAGCTTCCTGAAAAATGATTCCCTATAATTTTAATGTTTGCTGACTTGCTATATACATAGCGATTTTTGTTTTCTCTCTCTCTTTACTTTCTCTAAAATAGAGATAGGTATTGGGAAGCTGTTTGGAGCAAAAAAAAAAAAAAAAAAAGATATAGGGAAGTTGTTGGAGATGCTTTAACTCCTATTTTGAGTTTATACTCTGGGTTGTTAAGGAATAAATTCCTAATTTTTAGGTGGGGCTTACTTGCATTTCAATTACCTTTTGTGTTATTAAATGCAGGAGAAACACATTTTGGAATCGATTCTCTTATTTCAGTAAACATTCAAAGTAAGTATACGTGTCAAAAATTTATCTCTTCTTGGTGAAGTTTGTTAAACTTGGAAGAAGCTATTTCTCGCACTCTTTAGTAGATCTAGTACAACATGTTATGTCTATTTTTTGTGTTGCCGAGTTGGCATGAAGTCCTTTATATTAGTTTCATTGCTTGTTGGTTGTGGTGTTGTAGGAATTTGAAAGGACATGGGGAGAAGTTTTATAGTGCAAATGAAGACTTCAAATTAGCTTGTGGTTAGCTCAAGTGGTGGGGGGTTTGGAAATTGGATTAGGATTAGGTTAGATTAGGGGTTCAAACTCCTCCAATTTAATAAAAAATATTCCAAGATTTGATATCATTTTATTTAAAACAAACAAACGAACGAATGAAGTAGAGTTATCTTTGGTAATGATGTTTATTCGTAATAGAGTTATCTTTCCAGTATGTCACCACAATTATAAAGCGAATGGAGCAGCCAGTAGAGCACTCTTCACTAGTTAGTGCTTGTTAGAATACAGTGTTTTAGTTGAGACTCTTGTTATTATCTCAGGAAGTTCTCTTGATGCATATTGTAATTTGGAGTTTAGGCACCATGTCTCTCCCATGTATTTTGCGGTTTCATTAATCAGGGCTTGAGAGCAGCCACACCGACTTTTATTCAAAAAAAAAAAAAAACCACAAACAAACAAACAAATTAGCTTGTGATTAGCATAATGAATTTATAGCAATGTTAATACTCATCCAGCAGAAATTGAAACTCAACATTTGAAGGGCCATCTCTCCTTGTCTGAAACTGAATTTTGACAATGCAATAGACTAGTGGTGATTTGAAATATTGCTGGAGGCTTAATGGTGCATTGACTATTCCTTATCAGGGAGTAATTGCTACCACGAGTAGTACATGCACTTGCTCTTATATATACATAGCCTAAACTTTGCTCTTATATAGTTTTGGATTCTCAGAAAGTCTCAACTCAGGCCCGGCCTTGCCCAAGGGCAGCTTTGGTGACAACCCAGGGCCCAAGGGAAGGTAGGGCACAATTTTTTTGAATATACGGTCATATATACATATATATATATATATGTATGTATTGATATATTTATATATAAATAGCAATAGAGATATTTGATTGACACATCTCTATTTGTTCAATACACATCGCTTAATTTTTTTTGGCCACATTCTCTCCCAATATTTCATTCTCTACCCTTCCCCCTCTTTCTTCGATCTCTTTCGTTTTATTTCAACCATTTTCTCTCTCTTCTCCATCTGCAAGACTGCAACTACAACAAAGCTCCTCTCTATTCTCTTTTTGATAAAACAATTCTAAGTTATTTCTTTTTTTTTTTGACTGAAAAAAAATTATTGGTTATAGAACTAAGAACAATGATCCGGTGATTTTGATGAAAATATAAAAGAAATCCTCAGTATTTGGCATTAACAATTCAATGACCAGTCAATCATCTTGAAAAATTGCAAGAAGCTCCCCAGTTACCAATGGTTATTGTATATATGATAAGCCCAACTATCAATCACAAATAAATATAGTAGTAGCAACTTGGTGTTAAGGGACCAAAAGTAATTCCGTTAAAACCACTTGAAAGATAACTTGAGCTTGAATTTTCTTCACATTTGCCGTAGATCAGAGGTATGAGAAGGATTTTTTTTTTTTTGATTAAAAGCTAAAATGAGGGATAAATCAGGAATTTAAAATTTTCCAAAAAATGTGGAATGTGTATTTAGAAATTTGGGATGTGTGAATAAAATTTCTCATAGCAATATCTGCTAGGGAACGTAAAAAAAAAAAAAAATTATTTCAGAATTCTAGACGACACTAGCTACGTATTTTCTTCTTCTTCGAGTCATTGAGAACTGTAAAAAGTCATGCATCATTATAGCAGAGTCTTTCACTATCTTCAAAACTTTGAAATCAAACAAGTTTCTCATTAAATTTGGGGATTTTATGGTTACTAAACCCCTCAATTCACTTGCATCATTTGTGATTTTCAATCTTTCTCCTATCTGCTTTTCATCTCCCAATAATCTTTCTCCTCTCTATTTTTTTGTTCTCTACAGTGAGTAGACATATTTTTTGACATTCCATGATATAGGTTGAGGTATAGATCAAAATAGATATTGGGTGTTCTTTATTTTTGAAATTTTAGATATTAGAAATTTTGTTGCTTGTTTTTTGTGGTTCGTTGATTATTCTAAAAACTTGTTATTAATTTGTAATTTTTTGAGGTCGAATTAATCTCATAATCATCAATAATAAAAAATCTCAGGACTGGCCCTGAGCACCAAAAAAAAATTTCACCCTGGGAATCAAGAACCTCAGGATCGGCCCTGTCTCAACTAGAAATTGAAGGTGATGCCTTTACTATGATTAAGATATTTTGTGATTGTAGGGATCGATGATAATAGTTTGGAGGGAGATGTACTTGATAATGTGAGGCAGCTGCTGTTAACTACACTCAACAATGATAAAGACAAATTATCCAGTATCAAAATGGTGTTTGTATGTCATTGTGCGAATGGTTGACTGCATCATACCTGTAATAGAGTGATCAGCTAAAGTCTCTGGCCTGCTTGAAATAGAAGCCTCCTACTATACTGGGATAAAGCCTCACCCATGAGATTCGGCCCAAGATCTCAGTTGGGATTGGTTGGCCCATATTTGATGCTTGGATCTCAATTATTGTCGAGGATGTTTTGCCATCCTCATGCATGACTTAATGTATGGTTTGCTTGAGGGTGTTAGGTTCTCTTTTGGAGCCATCCTCATGCCTCATTTGACAACCTGAAATTTGTTCATGTACATAAATGCTATACTTTATTGGACTAAATTCTTGTTACACTCGGAACTTTAGTGTGTAAATCATTTTAGTCCTTACACTTTTAATTTCATCAAAGGCATCCGTGAACTCTTATTTTTTCAAATAGATAGACAATAAATTGAACTTTGACATTCTCAAATTTCCAACAAAACTTATGACACCATTTTCAGAATTCATATAAGATAGCTATGCCATTGTGAAATCGCTCATTCGTATAAGTTTTTCCTCACAATAAATCTGCAAGACATTTTGGTTAGTTATTTGGCACTTGAAATGAAATCCAAATGGCTTGAGATTTTAGGTACCATTTTCTTTAGACATGTTCTCTATAGTAGAGTGTGTTCATAGGTCAAATAGATAGCTTTCAGACTATGTGCTTATGCATTCAAACACATGAACTATACTTGGATATTTACTTGTTATGCAGGGAAATGTATCTATGTTATAGCTTGAAATCCAGGTAGAGGGATCTAAGAAACCTCTACTCAATTGTATTGTATGCATATATGTTGCTTGATATGCTATTTTGGAATGGATGAATAGTTGATGCAATTACATTCTAAAGTATATATTATCAATTAATGCATATGAAGTATAAGGGAGGCAATGATGATTCGTATGATGTTATTGGTGTTGAAAAGTTTGGAATTTATCTTTTTTTTTTTTTTTAATAAAGGGCAGGTGCGGCTACCCTCAAGCCTTGATTAATGAAACTATAGAATACAAGGAGAAACATTATATCTGGAGTCTCTACAAAATAAATGTATTCTAATAGGCACCAAGTAGCAAAAAGTGCTCTACTGGCTACTCCATTTGCTTTGACATAACGGAAAGATAACTCGACTACGGCGAAGCATAATTACCAATATCACAGCTTTCCTACTATGTCGCAGGAAAATAAGACCGACGACACTTAGTTTCATCCTGCCACTACGAGGTTACGACCATTTAACCAGAATGGATCATCGCCTCTCTAGGTCAGACAAGGCACTAAGAGTGCACACACAGGCATTTAACCTGACTAGCCCTACACGATACATGCAAGGACTTATTGCACGCCAACAGCGCGACAAAACTAAATAACTTAAGTAAAGAAAATAAAAACAACAATAAAATAAATAGGCCAGGTTAGGACCGAAAGGAGGGCCCAAGCCCAATCTTTAACCCAGAAACCAGGAAGACCAATAGTCGCTGGCCACGCCTTGCCCAGCCTCCTTACGGCCATCGCCGACATACCACCCTAGCCTTCAAGCCTCCCCTCCACTTTCGCCGAACTGCCACAATCATCACTCCGATATCCCCACCACGCTAAGGGTAACCGCCGCTTCCAATCACACAGATCCCTATATCGGATCAATGCAGTTTAGAACCTGAAGGGCAATCCAGAGCAGACCCTTTCGATCCAGTCCAACCTATGCCGCCACAGACTCAAGACCGCTAGGAAACCTCCGATCTCGTAGCACCGATCCAGACTTCCTCCGATCTCGCACCGCTGATCCAGACGGCCTCCAATCACGCAGCGTCAATCCAATCCGCTGACAATTCCCGCGAGGTCATAGCCAAAATGCAGCTCTCGACTCAGTCTTCCCCTCCTAGACAGCCACTACGAACACACCAAACTCACACAAAGCCAACAAGGCCTGGTCGACGATGGTGAAAGGGCTCGCTGCCAGACAGGGAGGAGAACTCTCACTTTTTCACAGGCACGTGCAAGCGCGTTGTTTTTTCCCATGTAATTTCTTCATTTGGAATTTATCTTTTGCATAGTTGAGTCCATAACCTCAGCAGTTACTAGATCCCAAGTAAACCCATTATTATTGCGCAATTAGTATAGGATATTACAAAAGGTAATTCGGGACAGGCGAAAGGGAAATGGAAAAAATGACTACAAAAGGGCTTAGGGTGCTTTATGCATATAGTTCAATATTCAGGGTCACCTTCGTGGTAAACTATATGGTATGTGACATGTAAGCTCAGTATATTCTGCTATGTGGATTATTAGGAATAGAAAGGGCATTCATGCATATCATATGATCATTGTTTGATTATCTTTTGTTTGAAGAGGAATAATTTCCTAATAGGCTTCATGCTCACCCCTAACATTTTGCAGGTTTTAGACATGTGATCTAAGAAAGTTAGTGATTGAAAATTAGAATTGGTTAGAGTTTTTAAATATGTAAGATCATTGTTCAAGAGTTTGGATACTCTTATTGAAAGTAAGTTGTACGAATCGAGGTCAGTGGTGTTAGCTCAATGGTTAGAGCACCTACTACCTAAGATCGAGGTCATGGGTTTGAGTCACCATAGGGGTAGAAGTGAAATCCTTTGATCCTCTTTGAATGTGAAAGAAAAAAAATAGTTGTATGGATTATTATATTGAAATGAAAAGTTGATTCCATTAAGAAAGTGTAGATTTTACTTTATTTATATATTTTTAATATTTTTACTCACACCTCAAATTTTGTGAAAATGTACGTTAAAAAAATTTATGATCCGAATCCAAGGCGTGACACCTCAAGGTAAGCTTTTGAATGAATTTTAGATCCTTAATGTGAGTCCATTGTTAGGCACCTTCAATGATTGTTTCGTTGTTGGCCATAGAAAGACGTTGTTTAGCTAGTTGGGGTGATCAAGTTTTTAGAAGGATTAAATATTGTTTACTCCCTATACTTATAGGGTTTCATCGTTTCAGTCCCTGACCTTCGAATTTCACCTAAAAAGTCACTGAACTCTCAATTTCCTCCCAATTGGTCCCTGCCGTCAAAATTTTCTGTTAAAGTTGCCGAAAATGTCTATTATGCTCTCACTTACTTTTTTTTTTTTAAATTTATTTTTGGATTAAATTCAGTTTACCCCCCCTGAGGTTTGGGGGTATTTTCATGTTAGTCCTTGTCCTCTCAATTTCATCAGTTTACCCCCTGAGATTAACAATTCCAGTCACCCGTGTCCAATTCCTCTGGCTCCGTCCAAATTGGACGTTAAATCAGACCAAGGAGGGCTAAATCGGTCATTTTAGCACGATTGGCTCCAAAATTTAAAAATTTAGGCATAAATATATAACCACATATTATAATAAGGATAATGTAACAAAGCAAAAGTTGACTAAGAGCAAAAAGTTTGTTAACCAAGTTGCAATGGGACTTAGCTCTAATCATCTTCTCAAAAGATTAGAGCTAGCAACCAAGTTACATAGCTCAAGGTTGCGCAAAAGACTGCAACATAAACCAAATACGATAAAGTTTAGGGCATGCTAATAAGACAACATACAGTACATAAGCCTATTTTTTCCCTTCCTTTTCCTTGATTCTGATAGATGACCTACTTGGGGCTGCTTGCTTAGAAGACGATGAAGGCTTGGGAGGAGGATTTGACATTGCTGGCTGAGGAGCTTGAGTAGGAGCAGGTTTCGGGGTTGTTGATGTTCTTGCAGGTCTACCCTTTGTCTTCCCTGAAGCATTTGATGCTCTTGCTATTGTTGCCTTCTTTTCATCTCTCTTTTTCTACAAATATGAGGTAGCAACACACCATTTAAAACAGCAACAAAGTCGCAACAAACCACACAATCAATGCAATGAATAAAACATTACCTTAAGCTTATCTGCCCTAAGTTGTACCTTCTTCCTCAGGTCATTCTTTGTCAATGGCTCCTTTCTCTTAGTATTGGTCTAATGCACACAAGTACACTAATAAGTTCACATAAATACACATGAATCAAAAAAATTCCAGAATGTATAAAATTCATACCTGAGTTCCGGATGTTGATTCATCTAACTTCCTCTTCTTGTCACTGGTTGTTGAGGTCTTGTTCTTGGGTGGCAAGTGTCTTTGACAAGTCTTGACATTGTGGCCAACTTCATGATAGTTGCTACACTTGAGAGATCTCTGCACCTTGCCAAGCTTTATACCTCCAATTTCTGCCTTCTCAGCTGCACTCTTGATCCTCTTTGTTCTTGGTCTCCCCGGCTGCCTTGTGTATTGGGGGGGAAGAATTGGAGGTTCAGCACTCTTTGACCACAGATCCATACCATTAACAGGTTTGATTGTGTTGTTGTAAGTAGCCATGTATGTCTTCTTTAGGTAGCAATGATCTACAAAGTCCTCAGGGGCTTGCCTCATGTAATTGATGGCTGCAATAGCATGTTTACATGGGATGCCAGTTAAATCCCATCTTCTGCATGCACAAGTGTTTGCTTGAAGGTTGACCACGTATTTGCTGCCCCCTATGCTCTCAACCTCAATTTCAGGTCCACCCGATCCACTAGGAATGCAATCTGTTGCAGCTTTGACCTTGTTCTTCTCTAAGAGCTCCCTCGGTTTGGGGCAGATTGTATCTTCTAATCTTTGCATCTTTTCCCTCCTCATATGGATCCTCCTCATGAGCTTAACCCTTATTTCTTCAAAACAGCTTACAATTGGCTTTGATCTTGCTGGTACTATAAAAGCGTTGAAGCTCTCGGACAAGTTATTCAACAGGATGTCACACTTAAGGTGAGTGCTATAGTATGCCCTAGACCAGTGCTTCGATGGCCTTTCAGGATCTACGTACAAACAAAATTGAAAATGGT
This sequence comes from Rosa chinensis, assembly GCF_002994745.2. Taxonomy (NCBI): domain Eukaryota; kingdom Viridiplantae; phylum Streptophyta; class Magnoliopsida; order Rosales; family Rosaceae; genus Rosa; species Rosa chinensis. The sequence goes on from NC_037090.1 coordinate 27,245,881, forward strand.
AGGATAACATTAATGTCAATGCTAGGAAAAAGTGCGTAAACTTTAAAAATAGAAACTTTGTGAAACAAGTTTACTCACGTGATAGCCAATCATATGCCAATGGATCCAGTTGTTTCATCAGGACCATTTCCTTGATAAAATAGTTCTCGATAGTTGACTTTGCACATGCCCAAAGCTGGTCCTTTAACACCTTGCCCGGAAACAACTTGTTGAAGTTTGTCCATAAGTGTCGAACACAAAATCTGTGTTCTGCAAGTGGCATGACTTTAGCAAAAGCTGGTAACAATCCTTTTTGTTTATCCGATATGAAGGTCCACCCGGCTCCTTCATCCCTTATGTTTAGATCCTTCACTAAAAGGTCCAGAAACCATTCCCAGCTATCTTTACTCTCCATTTCTACCATAGCATATGACAAAACCCAAGTTGTGTTGTTTGCATCTAATCCCACAGCAGTTAATAGCTGACCCCCATAACAGCTCTTCAAATGGCAACCATCTAGCCCAAGTATTGACCTACATCTAGCTCTGAAACCCATCTTTAGTGCTCCCAAACACACATACATTCTCTTGAACACAGGTAATTGCTCTTCATCCAAGAAGTCACACTTGATGTCTATGGTTGTGTTTGGGTCCACTCTTTTAAGCTCAGCTGCATAGTCTCTTATTCTTGCATATTGATCTTTGATGGAGGCTTCTAGAAGCTGCAAGGCTGCCTTCTTTGCTCTATAAGCCTGCTGAGTTGACACTCTTGCCTTGACAGTGGCTGCCATTGCTCGTGCAAGTGATTCTGTAAAAAAAAAAAAAAAACTGCAATAAGAAAAACACTCTAGTACAAAATGATAGGAACTAAATAAAAATCAGTAAACTTGTATACCTAACCCCCAATTTGGGTTGAGCTTAATCTGCTCAGCAAATTTCTCTGTCAAGTAAGGTGTCCTAATCATGCTGTTTGCATACACTCTAGCACAAGTGTGTTCTGGATTATAGGTCTTGATCTGCAAAGTGTCCTCGTGCTGCATTCTAGAGGCATATAACTCGAAAGGGCAATTTTCAGCTTTACAGATCACCCTAATTCTTAATCTGTCACTCTTCACAAACACAGCTTCCCACCCTCTCTGAATTGCTCTCTCTCTAATGGCAGCTCTCAAAATCTTTGCAGTTGCAAACTTCATGCCTTTGCAAAAATGAGGGTTGACCATATCAGTTTTAGGGTTGAACTCTGGGAATCCATCCCCTTCTTCCTCTCCATCTGAGTCAGCTTCTTTCCCAATGCATTCCTCATCAGAATCTATTGCTCCATACATTGGTTCATTGTCCTCATCTTGCATACCTCCCTCATTATCCATATTTGCAGCATTGGACCCTCCACCAACTCCTCCAATCCACTCACCCATATCATTAAACTCTGTTTCCATGTCACCCATCCAATCATCATCTACACCATACTCATTATAGTCTTCATTGTCAAACTCAGGATCATAGTCTTCATCTTCTGAACTGTCCTCATATAGCAAACCTTCAGAATCATTGGAATCATAAGCACCACCATCCTCTTCATTAGGTACACTAGATCTGGAGCTCCTTGTTTCATAGGTGGACACATTAACATCCACAAGGTTGTCTAGGTCAGCAAACATGGTGGCATCAGGTCCTTCATCCACCATTTTTTTCTTACCTTTGTCTTTAGGATCAAGCACTCCCACTTGGCTAGCTTGAGTAGGCACAGTTGGATGCCATTCCAACTCCCTTATCACAATTCCAGAAGCCTTCTTTGCTGTCATACTCGGGACATCTTTCCTCGGTGAATCTGGAAGTTGCGTTATCACTACCCCTGGCTTCCTCCTCGGTGAATCCGGTAATTCTTCGATAACAACACCACATGAACCAGCTTGACTATAAGCAAAATCATGGAACTCATCTTCTTCATACATAAACAGCTCATCATCCTCATCATCATCTATCTCTTCATAGTCCCTCTTAAGCTCCCAATGATCCAAGTATATAATAACAAGCCTAATTTGTGGAACACACAAGCACATTGTAATAGCATCAAGATCAGTGGAAAGCTTTGTTAAAGCTTCATCCTCAGTCCCAACCTTATACCAATAATCTATCCTCTTTCCACTATAGTCTTGGTTCAACCCCCTAACCATACCTTCAACTTCCACAAGTGACATCTTGTCCTTATCAACATAGTCATAATAGGACACCTTCCCACCTATATATTGGTTCTCCTTAAAATAACCCCCATGGTACATCTTCACGGTAAAATAATCCGAGTGACCTGCATTTGAAAAAAAAATAAAAAAATCAAAGCTCTGTCAAAATAAAGATCCCAAAAGTAATGCACAGAGCAAAGTCTCATGAATGAAAAAGTCAAACACAAAGAACACCAAGACAAACCCTGAAGGACCACACCAGCAACATACCATAAAGGACTACAACAGCAACATTCTTTACAGCTAGGAGCCTAGGACCACCTCTTCTAACAACAAAGAATTTTACAACTAGGACCACGTCTTCTAAAAGCAACGTTCTTTACAATATAATAGGACTACAACAGCCCTTATGCAAGCAGCCGTATACTTTAATTCATACTAGGACCACCATTACAGTATTTAAAGACCTAACTCAGCACCCAACAACTTTCTGCATTATCTGCAATACTTTATTCATCACCATAAACACAAACAGACAATAAACCCCCATAAATTGCCCCGACTTGCTGAGATTTCATGAATGATATCATATATTCTAACCCATTCCCTAAACCCGAAACCCCCAATCCGTCCTCTACCTATAAACCCCAAAATGGAATACAAATCCCTAAAACCAAAGCCCTACCCGAAACCCTAACACCCATAACAAAACCCAAATCGAAACAAAAAACAATCGTTTCAAATTAACTCACTGTAATTAGGAAGCTCCTCTCCTGCAATTTCCTCTCGCGGTGTCCATTCATCATCCGCCATTTTGCCCCGATGCTTCTAGGTATCGGGTTCTTTCCTTCCGTCCTCCGTAACGGGTTCTGGGGTTTGTAACGGGTTCCGACCTCCGTAACGAGTTCTGGGTTTCAATCCCTCTTCTCTTCTCCCTAACGGGTTCAAGGAGTGTTCTTTGGTTTCGAGATTGGGTTTAGATCTAAAATGGGGTCGTGCTGTTGTTTAATATTTTTAGGTTTATTTGAGGGGGAACTGATCGAGGTTTTGGAACACTGAGAGGGAAAACAAGCTTAGGGTTAGGTTGGTAATTCAACCACTAAACCCTCAAAAAGTCATTCCATTTCAAACCCAACGGTCTGATTTAACGTCCAATTTGGACGGAGCCAGAGGAATTGGACACGGGTGACTGGAATTGTTAATCTCAGGGGGTAAACTGATGAAATTGAGAGGACATGGACTAACATGAAAATACCCCCAAACCTCAGGGGGGTAAACTGAATTTAATCCTTTATTTTTTCTCTGTTTTATTTCTTTTTTTCATTTCACCTCTTGAAGGTATGTGGATTGGAACCATCTTGATGAGGAGATGAACAGAAGGAGGCGAAAGAGCCAGAAGAAAAAGAGGTAAAAAGAAAAAAAAATAAAAAAAGAGAGGAAGAGAAATATATATATTTTTAAAGTAAATGAGGGTATAATAGACTTTTTTGGGAAAGATAACGGAGTTTTTGACGGATGCTTGACGGTAGGGACCAATTGGGAGGAAATTGGGAGTTCAGGGACTTTTTAGGTGAAATTCAGAGGTCAGGGACTGAAACGATGAAACCCTATAAGTATAGGGAGTAAGCAGTATTTAATCCTTTTTAGAATTTAGTTTGTTGACACCTTTTTATTTTTCTTTAAATAACTAATGAGGGGATATTATGCAATAGGGTCTTTCTAAATGTACCCAGCAAATATCTATGTAGACCCAGCACGTTTTTTACACCTAGCAAAATAATAGAATTTCTAATTGCACCTAGCATCTTTTCCAATAATACCCTTTCTAATTGCACCCAACAAAACTCACACCCAGCAAAACCCACATCTCCATTTGGAGTAGAAAATCGAAACCCTCTGTTGGTATACAATAGTACATGAATGTATATAATAACTATAGTAATAACAATAATAATACCTAAAGCTACAAATGGTGGGATATAAGAAGCATAAATCTGATTGAATCTGATGCCTTCATTATATGGTGCTCGTGCTGGTGCTCAAATACTTCTTAAATAAGAAATCTGGAGAGATCCACTGTATGGCCAACTTTCCAACTTTTTTTTTGGCTTCTGAATATGATTAGACATAATTATTGATTTTGTAGTACGGTCAGAGGTCCTTAACACCATGATTGCCCCACTCAAAGACAAGGAAAATTTGTTCTCAACCTTCTCATTTTCAGTCAGAAGTAGATGATGGTATACTAGAGGATGGGGTGGGGAAAACAAGCTTCTAAATCATTTGTAGATGTAGATGAGCCTCTAAGTGGTCCATTTCCTGGAGGTCCTCATGATCTATCCGCATTGAAGAGCTTTAAAAGAACTGCTGGGTACAAAAGAGCTTTTTGGTTTCTTTTGTTATTATCTTTATTTACCATGACTATTACTGTAATTTCATACGAGAATATAACTGTATTTTCATGCAAAATTAATTTGTTGGGTACATTTAGAAATACCCAACTTCTATGCAATATTGATTTCTCTGAAGCAGTCTGAGAGGAGTTTCAATGTTATGTAGATAGGTATTTCTTACTGGTCTAGTATTTTGTGATAAGTTTACACGGGAAGGTTTGGCCGACAAATGTCACTTTCGCCTCTGTAATCGAGGTTAAGCTTGATTAAAGATAAGCAAATTATTTTTCTAGAAAATGGAGTGTGTCTGTATATCGTGCCACGGTGATGCGAGCTGGTTTGGCGAGGAGTTGATGCCGCACGAGCACTTGGACTTGGCCGGTCACATATTGACAGTGTTAAATCAGGGGATAAGAAAGGAAGAGGGATTGACGTGTTCTTTCATTTCTTTTGATGCTTGGTCTTGGTTCCAGGTTGGCCTTAATTAGGAGAAGAGCCATCTACTATCTATTCTCTCATTTCTTTAATTCTCTTTGTAATATATAGTCCCAAACTCCCAATACTGATTTGAATCTGAATAGATTTTCTCTCTATTTGATTTGAAGATACAAATGAATTCATATAGCTCCTCCCACAAGCAGAAGGGCACAAGACTATTGATAACAAAACAGAATCGTCATTGACTTACAATACACAACAAGGCAGATATGTTAACAAATTGTATTAATTAGTGGCTTGTTTACTTGGTTTACATGTTGCTGGTGCAGATCATCATCAATATAATACATATCCTTTTCAGTTCAGATCTCATCCTTATGTTGATTGATATTCTATTAGCTCAAAATAAGCAAATCATAATTTTTTTTTCATCTCATTTCCTATTTTAAATGCAATGCTATCTATAAATTCACAGATTTGGTGAAAACTGAAAAGTCAAATACTTTTAGCATTACAAACTAAATTGATTCTCATCTTTTTCTTTTTCTAGATCACCTTACCTAATTGGTGAAACCCAAGATTTCTAAAATGGCTTAAACACCCACAGATATGCCATCCACTACTTACCCTCGTTAGTTTTCACATCAATGAGCTCTATAAACCCAGTAGCTTGAATTGGATGAACATGGTGGTAAGGACATCAATTTTTATGAAATTAACAATACAAATATCAGATTCTCTATGTACCGTTTCAACTTTCAAGTTAAAACTTCGATATACAAAAATATACATGAGTAAAAATGTAACCATAAATATAATTGTTCTCGTTTAATTTAATTTACGGAGCCTTGCAATTATTATATCACAGTACTCATTACCTAATTCAACAATATACATTAAATTTGGTGCCAAATTATCTGGTCCTCCCAAAAAACTAACAAAGCTTTACACTTGGAGCTTTATACACAATCAACGAATCACCCTTTTTCAGATTGTGTTGCCCAAACGAATCACCCTTTTTCATGACTAACCACGTTTGGGTAACACAAGGGGGAGTGTTTAAGTAAATCCAGATTGTGTCTGGCCTAAACTCTAGGTTTCTTGCTTTAGTAGAGATAATCTCGGAGAATCTTAGTAGGTATCCAATCAATGTACGATTACGTTTCCATGTACAACTCTATCTCTATGCTTGTAATCCTCTATATAAAGAGGCTCATATTATCAATGAAAGCACAACAAATTCTTTCTCAAATATCAATTTCCTAAAATAGCTCTTACATTATTTCAAGAATTCAATGGTTAATTTTCAGTCAATCTTAATTAAGCCAATTCTATAGGAATGATTAAATTTTTGAATGACCCAAAATGCCCTTAAACAAAAATTAATTAAATAAACTATTGATAGGTGAGGAAACAATAGTAATTCAATAATTTAGATTAAATGATAATAAAGGTAAATGTATTATCTCCATAAAAAAGGAACAAGTTTCCCGCATAAATAGGAAATGTCCTTAACAAACTGTTTAAAACAATTTTTTTTTTCTTAGAGAACAAAAAAAATGTCAATTGACATGTGTGAAGTATATGTTAAGGAACTAGTATAAGATGGAATGTAAATCCACCAATTTTTATGCAATGGACCGCAGCTTTTATATCCAACACCTGGGCAATGCATCTTAGTTATTTAACCAAACAAATGTGGTTCAAACAAAGATAATATATTACAATCACCATATTACATAAAATTTGCACATGTTAAGGAACTAGTATAAGAAGGAATGTTAATCCACCAATTTTTATGGAATGGACCGCAGCTTTTATATCCAACACCTAGGCAATGCATCTTAGCTATTTAACCAAACAAATGTGATTCAAACAAAGATAATATAGTACAATCACCATATTACATAATAGACTAAGACAACGATATGCTCGCACTCCACAATATTTATAGTACTAGGTAAAAAAAAAAAATTCAAAAATAGAAAACAAAAACAAAAGCACGCACCACCAACAACAACCACGACTAGACCATGATTGAATTAAAATGTGAAGATAGAAGCCAAAAGACGCCCGAGTAAGGCTCAGACATTATAGAGTCCAACAACATTTGAACCAATTCAACGCCTTACGTTTACGTAGACGTGTCTTCTATGATTACCAAATCTCTGCTCCAACTGAGGGAATATCTTGAACAGAATACTACGCATAGTTCTGTAATACCATTTCCTCCAACTTTTGCAAAACAAAAGTGACCCGATGACAATTCCAAACCCACATGTAAATCCAATTTCAACACAGATAACATCCCAATCAATCTCATCTCCAGAATTGGGATGACTTGAGCTTCCATTTGAAATTGGTGGTGGCAATACTGCATCCACTGTCAAAGGAGGCCCCCATAATCCTTTGTTACCTTCGAAGGAGGTATTTGGAAATGTTGAAATTTGAGTGCTGGTTGGGATCTTCCCGACCAGTTCATTATTTGAGAGATCCAAGAATGCAAGGAAAGTTAGATTTGCAAACTGTGGGGGAATTTGGCCGCTTAAGTGGTTCTTTGAGAGATCTAAGGACTCCAGCTGTCGCATCTTACCAAATGATGATGGGATTTTTCCGGTGAAAGTATTACCGGATAAATTGAGGACATATAGTGATTTCAACTCTCCGATTTCCTCAGGTATTGATCCGTTGAATTTGTTGGAGGAGTAGTCAATCAAGGTGAATATAGTTAGAATCCTAACCACATCCAACTCTAAACCTTTGATGGTAGTCGTAATTGCATCTCTATAATAAATGATAAAATACGAACCACCACCTCTACTATGCGTTTTCATATTCCTACTCGTCGGATAATAAGAATATTCAACGTTAGTTCTAGAATCATCGTCATTAGACACCATAGCATGCCATGACAGAGACATTCTTCCTGGCATATCACCACTGAAGTTGTTATGAGCTAAATCTATTATTTGAAGCACAGGCCAGGTGTCATTGGTCTTGGGACATCCAATGCTTCCATAAAACTTGTTGGACTGGAGAACAAGGACACGCAAGGTGGATATGCTCATTAAAACGCATGGAAAAGTATCAGTTATGTTATTATTTCCAATGTCTAAAACCTTTAACCTTGAGCAGTTGACAAGAGATTTCGGAAATCGACCTTGTATCTGATTGTTGCTGAGGTCGAGAGTTTGTAGCCGAGAACCGTTGAGAAAATTATCCGGAATTGTGCCACTCAAGTTGTTTCTCCCCAAATCAATGACTGAAAGCGAAAATAATTGAGTCAAGCATTGGGGAATGTTTCCACTCAAGGTATTATTGGACAGATCAAGAACCTCAACCCTTAGATTGCATATTGATTTTGGAATGGCCCCGTGAAAGTTATTGCTTGAAAGAGAAAGGTAAAACCCATTAGCCAATAAGTCATCAAAGTCAATCATGAAGTCACCAATGTCAGTCGGTATACTAGAGCTAAAATTATTTCTTGAATAATCTAGATAACTACTAGTTAAGAACAAGGGGAAATGTCCCTGAAGTTGGTTTGAATGAAGATCAACCGATGACAGAACATAGGTAGAATTAACTAGAGGAGCTTCTAAACTTTCCAAGGAGTTACAAGAAAGATTTAGTTTTTGAAGAGAATCCAAAATCCAAATCCAATTGGGTATCTGTCCTTGAATCTGGTTGTCTGAGAGGTCCAAGTCGGTTAAATGGGATTGATTTCTCAAGAAGTCTGGGAATGTTGTCAACTTGTTAGAAGCTAATCCCAAATAATCAAGCTGAAGGAAGGAATATGAGGAATGGATATCTTGAAGCTTGTTGGAACGAAGGTCCAGAGAAGATAAAGCAGAAGTGGAATTTGGAAGAGGAGCTTCAAGACTTGCCAAGGAGTTGCCAGAAAGATCAAGGGAGAGAGGAGATTTGAGACTCAATATCCAATTAGGTATCTCGCCTTGAATCTGATTGTTTGAAAGGTCCAAGAAGTAGAATAATATGGACTGATTTCTCAAGAAAGGGAAGCCATTGAAGTTGTTTGAAGAAAGTTGGAGAGACGTAAGCCCTTGAAGATTGAAGATAGATGTTGGTATTTGTCCTTCCAAATTGTTGTTTTCCAAATCAAGGGTGTCAAGCAAGTGTGAAGAGGTATTGGAAAATTCAGGGACTTGACCCGAGAACCGATTGTGGGATAGTGTTAATCTTTCCAGTTTGGGAAGAGAAACAACAGATGAAGGAATAGTCCCATAGAGTTGATTATTGCTCAAATCGAGGGTTTCTAGATTAACAAGGGTTTCCCAGTGAATAGAACTAATGGGACTATTAAATATGTTCCCTGACATGTCCAGGTAAGCCAATTGTGTGAGGTTTTCAATCGACTTGGGAACTGATCCAGTGAAATTGCATTTTGAAATATCTATGCTTGACAACATTTTAAGATTTCCAATAGAGTTGGGTAGGTCACCTGAAAAACTTACCCCATCTACAATTAAGGATCGAAGAGACCCATTGTTTGGAAATTCTGGAAATGAACCATTAAGATCAAAATTTTCAAAAAGGTGAATGGTTTGCAGGGAAGGTATCTGAAAGATCTCTTTAGGGAATGTTCCGAGCAAGTTAGAATTATAAAGACTCAAGTAAGTCAAGTTTGAAAAATTGGCAAAGACTCTTGGAACCGGAGCATAGAAGGAGTTGGATGACAAGTCAATCTCATACAGAGATTGAAGCTTTGCAAGGGACTCACAAATAGGGCCTGAAAGATCACCTTCAGAAAAGCTCAACACCCTCAGCTTCGGAAGTGAAGATGATATGGCTTCGCACCAGTCACTCCCCAGTCCTCGCATCCATACTAAATCAAGATATAACTCTGTAAGCTCTGTGAGATTTTGAATTAGCATGCTTAAATTTGGGTTCTCAACTTCTAAAGAGTGGTAGCCATTTCTAGAGAGATCAAGAGTTATCAGCCTAGTTAAGCGTGAAATCTCAATGGGAATAACCCCAGAAAAAGAAGCATCACGTAAATTCAGATACCTCAACTCTGTAAGCTTTCCGATTGCAGGTGGAATTGAGGAGCTTCTGAAGTCATTATCAGCCAAATTGAGGCTCTGAAGATGTTGAAGTTGAAAGAGACTGCTTGAATTGTCAATGTAGCATGAGATAGACTCGTTGCTGATATCAAGACCAACAACACTCCCATTAGTGCTGCAAGTTACACCGAGCCAAGAACAGCATTCGGTACTCGAATTCCATGTGATAAGCTTGGAGGATTTGGAGGAATCAAATAGTACAAGACTTTGTTTGAAATGGAGCAATGATTGTCTATGGGCTTCAATACAGTTGCTGTGAACTGTGGGGATGAGTTTAGTAACAGTGGTAGTGAATAAGAAAAGGAAGAAATAGAGGAACAAAGTTGGCATGTTTTAAGCAAAATTTTAGACGCAGGCACAAATGTACTGTGGGAAAGTGATAATTGGGAACTGGTAATGGTTGTGGACTGGTGGTTGCTTTATAAGGTCATGAAATTGGAAAATGAGTCCATAATCTCTGTGACCAGCTTGACTTTCAAGTCCTCTCCTTTCTATCCATTGGCAACTTCCAAGAAAAATGAAACGGTAGGAAAGTGGAACTATTGTTGTTCCGTGACTATAACTTTCAAGTCGTCTCTTTAAAATTGACGACAAGAAAACACGTCCTATATATTGCTTTCAAAAAGATATGGAACGGACCGCAATGACTTTTAAAAGCTGGAATTGGAAAGATAGAGATCTATACTAATTGGCTTGACTTCAAGTCTCTTGCTTTCTATTCATACTGATGGATCTATTATTTTACCCTATACTTTTGGAATGGAAGATGATTGGAAGGTGATATGACAAGGTAACAGTGTTGTTTTTGAGGAAAAGAAAAAGAAAAAGTGTTCTTGTGATCACACGACAAAGTCTAGTAACAGTGTTGTTTTTGAGGAAAAAAAGAAAAGAAAAAGTGTTCTCGTGATCACACGATGAAGTGTATATATGAGTGCTGAACTTTAATTGCTTAATTCATATCGATAACTTTAATTTGCTTTAACACAATAGAGTAGGTCAATAGAAAACTTTTGTATTTAAATACTGTTTCTTTAATTTGGTTGATTTCTTGTTGGCTTGACTGGACTTGGAAGTTTCTTCACTGGAATGCATTGCACATTTGCACATAGGAAAGTGAGGATTGCTTTGTTTTGTTCACTAATAACAAAATTTATTAGTGAAGTGAGGCGGCCGCCTTAGACCACAGTCCTCCTTAGGTCTTTGAGGAGGACCTAATGTTTCTCTGTATATAATTGACCTAAGGAGGACCTAATGTTTCTCTGTATATAATTTTATTTATTTATTGAATTCACAATTTTTGTGAAATTTAGTATTATGTTGCATTCCACGTTAGCTAGCCGTACAACCACACTTTTCTTTTCCCAGCAGCTAAGGTACTCACACATGGGTGTTTCACCCCCATTCACTACTGGATTTTTTCTTTGCTATTGGCTTCTGTCCCATTTCAGTGGCTTTGTTCCCTTCCCGGTTTGAGTCTCTCTGGTGGAGAAGAGAGAGTCAATGTGTAGTATTGGTTCATTTCTCTCATTCCCTTTAACTTTGGTTTTGACTGGATCTGCCTTTTAGGATTGTTCTGGAAACGGTTATTCGGTACTCATCACCTCGATTTAGCACTTCTCGCATCCTCTTGGCTTTTGGAAGCGGCGGTGGCGGCGACTGCAGCGGTTGTTCGGAAGAGTGTGGGTGGCGGCGGCTGTGTTAGTATTGTAGGAGTTGATGTTTTATTTAAGGATTAAATACTTGTTACTCGTCAAACTTTTCCCTGAAAAACAGTTTAGTCCCTCGCCTTTCAAATTAAACTGGATAGTCCTTATTCTTTCTAATTCTCACACAATAGGTCCAAAACAGGTCTAAAATGACTACTCTGCCCCCAAGATCCTTTTTTTATTTTTGTCTCTCTCTTTTTCTAATTTTTCTCTCTTTTTTATTTATTTTTTTCTGCTTCTCTCTCTCTCTCTCCCCTCCTCCTCCTTTCTTCGTTCTTCTCTGCTATTTTTTTTTTCACGAGCCCAACTAGTTTAGCTTCTTTCTTCGTTCTTCTCTGCTCTTCCACGAGCCCAACAACTTTCATACCTGCAAGAATGTCCAATTCCAAACAAAAAGGCCGGAAAACAGCCCAAGTTAAAGGATTTCCGGCGAGCTACTGTTCACCTTCGAATTTCTCCTCTACCGGTCGATTCAAGCTGCAATAAGCATACCCACAAGATCAGTGTTCTTCCAACAACAAGATTCACCAAGGTTTCCAGCCGAAAAATTACCGGAAACTAAAAACCCAACCAAGAAATCGAAAATTTTCGGTTTTTCTCTCCTTTTCGATTTGCTTCAATCCAAGCCTAATCACCTAAAATCCTTACCAGAGATGGAGGAGGAGGAAGAGAGGAAGCTTCGATGGCCGGCGACGAGTCCAACTGCGGTGATTTCGCCGGAATTTGGGTCCAGTTCGAGGAGAAGAGAAAAGAAAGGGGGAGGGGGCTGGAGGTGAATTTGGGTATGGGGTTACTCTTGGATTTGGGAGTGTGAAGTTGGAGAGGTGGAGGAATTTTGTGGGGAGGATTGGCTCTAGATTAAATTAAATTGGAATATGGAGTAGAGTAAGAAGGGGAAAAAAAATAGCAGAGAAGAACGAAGAACGAAGAAAGAAGGAGGAGAGAGAGAGAGACAAGCAGAAAAAAATAAATAAAAAAAGAGAGAAAAATTAGAAAAAGAGAGAGAAAAAAAATAAAAAAAGGATATTGGGGGTAGAATAGTCATTTTAAACCTGTTTTGGACCTGTTTTGTGAGAATTAGAAAGAATAAGGACTATCCAGTTTAATTTGAAAGGCGAAGGACTAAACTGTTTTTCAAGAAAAAGTTTGAGGAGTAACAAGTATTTAATCCTTTATTTAATTTTTGGGGTTATACTCTCTTGCCCTATCCATGTGAATTATGGTTGAGTTGTAATTTTCCTTATTGGGTTTATTTATACTTAGGCCTTGTTTTGGGCACCTTCCATTGAGTTTACTCCCATTAGTAATTATTAATGAAGCTTCACTAATATCCAAAAAAAAAAAAGGTACACACCATCTCTATCCATCATTTATTTCACTTTTTTGCTTTCCTCACAAATCTCATGAGATTTGTCCTTTGACCAACTTGACTTGAAGTCTTTCCCCTCTATCTGCAACGAGCTGGAAAACTAGGTGGAAGGAAAGGGAAAAGGGGACTCCAAATAAAAGTTGAGCACTATTGGTCAATTTCTAGGAAATAACCATGAATGTAGTTTTTGCTCGCTCTTTTTTTTTTTTTTTGAAGATAATAGGTCAGCCATTTCATTAATATTCAGCAAGTAGTACAAAAACGAAACACTCCTATGAGGTCGACAGAAAGAATCGTTCCTTAGAACCTCCTGAAATCCTATTCTACAGGAATAAAACCCCAACAAATCCCGAGTACACCCACCTTTTAGGAAGTCCACGCACTTTTATTCTTACAAAAACCTAGAAACCTCGAAGCAGACATAAAATGGTTTCAACTAAGGCTCCGGTTTTTGCAACCCAGAACAAAATTAAATTAAACTAATCCTAGAAGGTGACACGTCACCTTCCAGCTCTCCCTCCATAACAGGGAGCTCCTTCACAACCTCATCTTCCCCCATCTGCATAGTCCCCAGCTCCTCCCCAGTGGCAGTATCCAACGCTTCACTGGAGGAATCAAAATTCAAAACTTTCCCTCTACGCTTATACTTACGTATCTTCTTCACTTCTTGTTCATCTGCATTCTTAATCTTATTTTTGCTTCCCTTAGGACGTCCACCTTTCTTCTTCTTTGGTGAGACCAGAAGCTTGCCATTCTTGTGTTGGACAATCAAAGAGACATTCTCCCCAACCTCCAGCTTCGACTCTGGGAAAGTTAAGTACTTCTTCCCAAGGTGATCCAAATAAAATGCAGCCTTTCTCTTTCTCCCAGCCGGGATCAATTGCATGGATGAAAATTCCATTCTTAAACCCTCGTTACCTGTCGCAGATAACCTAGGGATCAAAGTTGCAGACTCCGAGGCGATCTCCTGCGAAGCAACCAGCATTGGAGCCCTCAGCTGCAAGTTCCCCATGGTATGGATCACCGGTTCCAAAACCCTGGGTATTCCAGACAACATGGAGGGCATGAACTCGACAGTTGTCGACGATGCATGGTCGTCCTTCCCACCAGCTACCACCATGGCACCTTGTCCAACAGACCCCGACCCAACCTCCAGATCGGCGTTGCTCAAACTCAGAGACTTGTCCTTCAAGAAAAGACCAGTCTCTGTCCCCGAGGTCAATGATAACCCGACCATGGCTACTACAGACGGCCCAGCGTGGATTTCCTCCTTCTCTCGGATTAAGAGCTTGTCACAACCAGTGGCATCATGAATGAAAAGTCCACAGTCCCGGCAAAAACCCTTAACCTTCTCGAAGATAAAAGTTAACTCCGGTTTCACCACCGGTGAGAACTCAAACACCTTCCAGACCCGGATCCGACGCCGAACATCAAACACCACCTTGATGCGCTATTCTTCTTCTTTCCTCCTCAAAGCATTTTGATCCACTCGAACCATCATCCCCAAAGAGGCACCCACCATGGCCAGCGCCGTCTTGTTCCTCAGAGCAAAAGGAAGCCCCTTCACAGCCACCCAGGCCTCCAACAGAGTTAGAGGCACCTCCTCCACCCGACTGAGGCCATCATATTCTCCCACCACCAGCATAGTATTCCGATAAAACCAGGGACCTCCACGCAAGATCCGGTTGCGCACACCCTCATTCTCAAATTGGAACACAAAGGGCTCCCCTGCATCCTGAATGGTCAGCCCTGATCTGATATTCCAGATCGTGGAAATAGTACCCTTGAAGCCGGGCAACCTTGCTTTCGGTGCCAACAAACGGCCCACCATGTACCAGTTCCCATCCTGAAACGCTGCAGCCCCTGCAACCCCTAACGCCACGAGGCTCGAATCCATCTGTAGCCCTGCTTCCTCAGCCTCAACACGGATGTCAGCCATCGAACAAAGATGAGATCGAAAGGAGAGAAGTGAGATTTGGAATTTTTATCAGTGAAGAAGCCTACACCGAGAAACCCTAGCAGAGACGGCTAGGTCTTTTTAGTTTTAACCACTAGTCTTGCTAAGGTCACTTGCGATTTTAAAAACCAAAATCTTCTTTAGCTTTTTTGCTCGCTCTCTGTGCTACCATCTCCAATCACTTTCATCATTCTTACTCTCTTAGATATTACATGTTTTGTCTTATATGCCAAGTTGTAACCTCATCTGAGGCCAACTTCATATCACAACAACCATGAGAATACCTCTTCGGTGTTATTAACCAAAAGTTAACATCTATGTAGTTTCAATCGCCTCAATTATTATATTAATTATCTTTTTTTTTTTTTGGAACACAGAATCATTTCACTTTGCCATCTCTGAGGAATTCGGAATTACAAGCTTTCAACTCTAAACAGCCTGTTTGGAAAGTGTGTTGATTTACTTTTCGAGTATGAATACAGTTCCCCTACTTAGATACTCGCTAAGTTGAATCATCACAATACTAGAAGAAATTATCACATTTCTTCTAAAATGTATACTTCCTCTAATTTCCGGACACACAAGTAGCATATGGAGTACAAGTCACCAAGTTTTATAGATCATCCACAAGCAGAAAATAACTGTAATCAGGATTGATAAAATTTTTGCCCTAGTGAAGCTAACCTTGTATACAGTAAAAACAAGAGAGCATTGACAGTGAACATAACAGAGTAGAACGGTAAAGTGCGTAAAACACCAATATTTATGTCCACAGTAACCCACTTAGAACAAGTTTTCTGCCATGTAATGCAACTCAAATGTTTTACAGTATCAAGGCTCGATAAAGCCTTCACAAAGACTTTGCCTGAACTGATCAATTGATACAACACTACAGTACAATTTATAGACTACCACCACGTAGTGCAAGCACTAAATGAAGGATAGAGCCACCCTCAATGTTGTAGTCTTTTGCAGTTTTGTTTCTCTAAGCTGCTTGCCAGCATAAATCAGCCTGTGGACATTTCAAAATCATTAGATGCTGATCTGTTGAAAATTGGCCAGTAGCATAAACACGTGAAGCTATTAACAAAGACAAGAATAATAATGCAGCAATAGTGCTGATTAATTAATAAGACTTTATTCTAGCAAGTCTTCTGAAGCTATTAAACACAAAATGCAGGTAATATCCCAAAACAGTTGTCAAGGTAATGTGCATATACACCAATTTGGCAATTTCATGGTACCCAAGATTCAAATCATACGGAGCACCTAATAGTCCCAAACAGGAACAGAATCAAAGTCAACCATAACTCGACCAACCTTCAGTGGACAAGATAATCTTGGCCACTGAACAAATCCAAGTTCTATGGAAAACCAAACACTAAATGCAGTCAATGCTGATACAACTTCCAATACTGGTGAAAGACAACCAAACACTAACCATTGCATTACTCACTGCCTCATTTGAAACAAAAGCTCAAAGTATGGAACAGATCAATCATTTTTCTTCCTTTTCAATTCATCGAAATTCCACAGTCCATGAAAAGGAAACCCACTCAAGTTGTTTGAAGAAAGTATAAGTTTAAAGAAATCAAGCATTGGAAGAGTAAATATAGACACGGGTATTGATCCTTCCAAATTGTTGCTACTCAAATCAAGATCTCTTGAAAATTGGCCAGTACCATAATCACGTGAAGCTATTAACTAGGACAAGAATAATAATGCAGCAATCATGCTGCTTAATAAGACTTTATTCTAGCAAGTCTTCTTAAGCTATTAAAATCAAAATGCAGGTGATATCCCAAAACAGTGGTCAAGTTAATGTGCATACACATCGATGATATAAGGCATGAAAATTAACTAAACTAAGAGTTCAATTTAAAAAGATCTAATGCATACTGAAACCAGATAAAAGTACAAAACTAGACATAACTCAAGTTCAAGTTACTTACTACTTTAGATAGATTGAATATAAGAAGAAAGAGAAACAAGTACCTTTGTTGCACTGGAGGAATTCCCTCTTTCTCCTCAACCATTTCCTTGATTCAGTCACTGACGATGGATTAGTAGTACCTAGGTCTGTGTTACAATGTTACAATGGATGCAAAATGGACAACACCAAGTCACCCCACCATATTAAGGTGGACTCCAATTAATGTCAATAGTCTATCAAACATACCAAAAACCAACATGTATTGCGTTATCACAAAATGATAACATTTTTGTAGTAGGGTTGTGTGTAAATAATCTCTTGAGTTTGTCAGAATACACTGCAATTGATATTAGATGAGTAAAAGTTACAGAGTGATAGAACAGAATACTATTATGCCACTTGAAATGAATCTATGATCTATCCTCCGTCTATCCATGCCATCTGAATTAATGCTTGGATACCATCATTCAATAATAGCTAGATGGACTACTTTACTCTTGACACTAGAATAGAAAGGTAAAACCAGAAGTTTCTGATATAAAAGCATGAAGGTAGAGGTACTAGATGCAACTGTCTGTCCGAGAAACTTCGACCAGTGGGAATCCATGACCCTCCCTAAAGGTATTAGTGAAACTGTCTGAGGCGCTCTGATCATTGAGTAGGAACATACATGGAAGTCCCTATTTCAACATAAGAGATGCACCAGTGTCCTCCAACGATTCAAGGGACTCCTCCAGAAGTGCCTGTGCTTCTTCTCTCCTCCTAAACAAGAGAGCCAAACAATGGTCATAAAATATTTGTGACATTAATCCACAAGGCAGTTTAATTGTTAACAGCACAGTCCCAGTCACAGTCCCAGTCGTTTAAAATATTTTATAATCACTTCCCAAACAACAGGAAAACATTCAAATCAATATTGCAACAAAAAAAATTTCAATCTGTCAGTGGCTCCATATCTTGACAGGAAAACTTTCAAGAAAAAAGTTTGTTAAAGAAACATGTGACCTGTTGGCACCAACTCAAATGACACCTTGAGATCAATAAGCAAAGTTCTGAAGTAAGGCAGGTTGAAACAGACTCTGGGGAACAAAAATAAGTCTTTGCAAAGAGGATTTATCACACCACCAGCTACAAGTAAACCTTAAAGCAAACAAGAAACAAATAGGCATATTTGAATACCTCTCAGCCTCGTAAAGGCTAGAAAAACTAGGTTAATAAGTTGGAGATGTGGATAAACATTTCCTAAATATTGCTACTTCTCTTCCCTTTACATTGAATAGTTCCTGCCAAGAATTTTCTATATATGTTACATATTTGTATTCAAATCAGCCTCGTAACACAAGTGAAGATTCCCAACATAGTATCAGTATCCTAGCTTACCAGAGAATAGTCTTATTAGCTTTTGTATTAAAAATACTAATTACCTAATTCCACTAACCCTAAGGAGAAACTGCTATGTAGGTGATTGAATCAAGATGTTCAAATCAGTTCCTACGTATCAAAGGTGGTTTTTAACAAACACTAAACTTGTCCACTGCATGTACAGTAAAGCTTTTGTCTTAATAAAGATTCTTTCTTCTCAAACAAAACAATAAAACAAAGTAAAGAATGAAAGAAAAAGAGAACGATTAAACTAGCCTGGAGGTAGACGTAGAGTTTGGACCAAACACAAATAGAGATATCCTTAAACAGATTTTACTTTATTTTATATATTTTTAATTTTTTTACTTACACCTCGAATTTTGTGAAAATGTATGTTACAAAAATTTATGATCCGAATCCAAAGCGTGACACCTCAACGTAAGCTTTTGAATGAATTTTAGATCCTTAATGTGAGTCCATTGTTAGGCACCTTCAATGATTGTTTCGCTGTTGACCATTGAAAGACGTTGTTTAGCAAGTTGGGGTGATCAAGTTTTTAGAATTTAGTTTGTTGACACCTTTTTATTTTTCTTTAAATAACTAATGAGGGGATATTATGCAATATTGTTAGGCACCTCTTTAAATACTGGAAATTATTCTATGCACCGACGATGCAAGTGACCCAACCCTTATAAAATAATCTCAACCCTTGATATTTATTATCAACTTTATTTTTAATAAACAAAAAGTGTATTTAATGCAATCTAACTATTTATTTGTGTTGGTGCAAGTGCACGGCGGTGGTCTGAATAGTCCCTCCTTTAAATACTGGTCTAGTATTTTGTGATGAATTTACACAAGAAGGTTTGGCCGTCAAATGTCACTTTGGCCTCTGTAATCGAGGTTAAGCTTGATTAAAGATAAGCAAATTATTTTTCTAGAATATGGAGCGTCTCTGTATATCGTGCCTCCGTGATGCGAGCTGGTTTGGCGAGGAGTTGATGCCGCACGAGCACTTGGACTTGGCCAGTCACATATTGACAGTGTTAAATCAGGGGATAATAAAGGTTCGTGTTCTTTCATTTCTTTTGATGCTTGGTCTTGGTTCCAAGTTGGCCTTAATTAGGAGAAGAGCCATCTACTATCTATTCTCTGTTTTTTTTTTTTGGCAATGAGTGACAGCAGAGGAGCAATCTCTACTATCTATAGATATTACTAAGCTTGATGACAACATGCTAATTTCTCCAAAGCTAAGCTCGGTTGCGCAATTCTCAGCACCACTTCCTTCACTATCTACCTCTCTGTGGAGTGAAGTAGCAGAGACACTATAGCACTGACCAGCACCCCAGGTGTCGGAGGAAGAAACAACACGCACGGAGCAACAGTCCCGGTGTCGAAGCAAGAAACAGCACGCAGGGGCAAAATCGACTTTTCATCCATGCCGGCTCGGCTAGAGCCATCACTGTTCATAAGCCGATGAACAGTGCGTTGAGAATTAGTATATAGTAAATAAATGTGAGTCCATTGTTAGGCAGCTTCAATGATCGTTTCGTTGTTGGCCATTGAAAGTCGTTGTTTAGCTAGTTGGGGTGATCAAGTTTTCAGAATTTAGTTTGTTGACAACTTTTTATTTTTCTTTAAATAACTAACGAGGGGATATTATGCAATATTGATTTCTCTGAAGCAGTCTGAGAGGAGTTTCAGTGTTATGTAGATGGGTATTTCTTATTGGTCTAGTATTTTGTGATAAGTTTACAAGGGAAGGTTTGGCCGACAAATGTCACTTTCACCTCTGTAATCGAGGTTAAGCTTGATTAAAGATAAGCAAATTATTTTTCTAGAAAATGGAGCTTGTCTTTATATCGTGCCACGGTGAATCGGTGATGCGAGCTGGTTTGGCTAGGAGTTGATGCCGCACGAGCACTTGGACTTGGCCGGTCACATATTGACAGTGTTAAATCAGGCTAGGGGATAAGAAAGGAAGAGGGATTGACGTGTTCTTTCATTTCTTTTGATGCTTTGTCTTGGTTCTAGGTTGGTGTTACTTAGGAGAAGAGCCATCTACTGTCCATTCTCTCATTTCTTTAATTCTCTTTGTAATACTGATTTGAATCTGACTATCTGAGTAGTTTTTCTCTCCATTTGATTTGAATATACAAATGAATTCATAAGCAGAAGGGCACAAGACTATTGATAACAAGACAGAATCCATGGAGGTAGTCATTGACTTACAATACACAACTGTTCGCTCAAAAATCGTCTCGGCCGCGTGTCACTTGGCCGAGGTCTTCTTTTGCTTACACGTGTCCTTCTAGAGTGGTGACGTGTGCGCGGGCGTGCCAACTCGCGGCCGGTAGGCCAAGCGAGGTTTTGTTATAGATTGTAGATCTTGCGCTGATCTGACTTCTGATCAGTTGATTGTGGGCCGAGGAAGGATCGATCTCGGCCGCGGGGTTCTCTCTGCCTTAAATGCAAGGACTTTAGCACAGATCGGCCTTATCTGACCGCAGTGCTGTGTAACTCGGTGATTGAGGTGAAAGTGAAGTGATGATGATTCTTTTTGTGATTTTGTATTTTGTATAAAGAAAATAACGTAAAGTAAACGACAGAAAATAAAAGTGCAGGTAAAGACAAAGTAAAGTGCAGGAATGTAAAGGTGCAGCAAATAAAGTGCAGGAAGATAAACTGGTTGAATGTAAAGTAAAGTGCAGGAAAGATAAATACCAGTAAAGAAAGCGATAAGATAAACACGTAAAGATTGATAAGTGTTGCTGAAATGTTGAAATGTGTTGAGATAAAATTTGTGTAATCGCGTAGAGCGTTTGGTCGAGGACCTGTAACAATGAATCTTATGATCCTTTTTATAGTGAAGCTAAACCACTGAATGAAGGAAAAGAAACAATCTAAGCCTTTACAGTTAAGACCGCATTGATTACAAATAGTGGAAATTATTCTATGCACCGACGGTGTAAGTGACCCAACTCTTATAAAATAATCTCAACCCTTAATATTTATTATCAACTTTATTTTTAATAAACAAAAAGTGTATTTAATGCAATCTAACCATTCATTTATGTTGGTGCAAGTGCACGGCGGTGCTCTGAATAATCTCTCTACAAATAGAACAATATTCATGTTTGTGATATCGTTATCAATGATTAATTCTATCATGAGCAATCAATCAGGTCTTGTAACTGATGATTGGCAATAACACCTCCTGATGCTCATTCAAGTTAATTGGCCCAAACTTCAGTAACGTTTCTCCTGACAATCAACCTCTTTGATGTGCTGCGGCTAATTAGCCGCGGTCATTCATTATGACTTGTGAGTCATTTGATTTCTTCTGATTTAATAACGGCTCTCTGTACACGTTATCTTTGGTCATAAACTTGAAAATAAACATTTAATGTGCTGCGGCTAATTGAAAATCAACTTTGTAAATCTTTAATGTGCCGCGGCTAATTAAGAATCAACTTTGTAAATCTTTAATGTGTCGGGCCCACCTATCTGCCACGTGAGCCTTGCCAAATATAGGTTCAAACAACAACAAGGCAGATATGTTAACAAATTGTATTAATTAATGGCTTGTTTACTTGGTTTACATGTTGCTGGTGCAGATCATCATCAATATAATACATATCCTTTTCAGTTCAGATCTTATCGATCTCGTTTAGTTTAATTTACGGAGCCTTGCAATTATTATATCACAGTACTCATTACCTAATTCAACAATATACATTAAATTTGGTGCCGAATTATCTGGTCCTCCCAAAAAACTAACAAAGCTTTACACTTGTAGCTTTTAATACACAATCAACGAATCACTCTTTTTCACCTTTTCTAGAACATATTCCTCATCGTCAAAAAAGAACACATTTCTACTTTACTCTTTTTCAATGAAAGTCATTTTTTATCAACAAAAAAGGCCAATACAAATGTATAAAATGACAGAATTACCCACCCTCAGCTCAATACATTCCCTTTTGGAAAAGAAAATGAAAAGGGCAGTTACAGTCAATTTAACAGAATTGATGCCAAAAGCTGTTCTGTTGGTTCAAATCAAACCCCATCAGTACCCCTTGGCGGCTTTTGCATTGACGTTGACCCACGTCTCTTCCAAATTTTGTGTCTATATATATATATAGCTTCCAAATCTAGAAAATTATTCAAGAAGTGATTTTTATATTCTGGGTTTTGCTGGAAACCCAGAAGAGCAACAGCTGCTGCTTCAATTTGGGTACTTGTCTCTTTCAAAATCTCAGCTTTCCCATTGAATTATTCTTCTGTGGGTTCATTCTCTTGGTTCTACTCTGTTTCATGATTCCTGGTTCTTTCTTTGCAGAATTTGACATTTCAGATCTGGTAAGAGGGTCAGTCAATGCTCTCTGATTGCTGCAACTCATTTTACTGAGGTAATGTCCTTTTGTGGGAAGCAGAAAATGTTTGATCAGTGTAGAGCTGATAGAATTTTGGTGTATACATACTTGGAACTGTTGTTGAGATTTTACCACAGCAACGCATTAGAAGTTTTGAAGGTGTTTTCTGAATTGTTTTGATTACAAACGAGTGGTGGTTTTTGTTAATTTTGTGTAATCAGTGGGTTTCCAGGTGGAACTTTTTTCTAGTTCTGTGTGGAGTTTAAACTTGTTTGCTATTTGCTTTCTTTGCTGCTCTTTGTTTAGTAAGGTTTTCCTGCTAATTCTTGTATCATACATACATTCTTTTTTGATGTTGCGGGGGAGTGGGGATTTGAACTTGGGACCTTATCGAACATAATGGATGAGAAATACCACTAGACTTATAGTGACTTAGTAGTATTTCCTGTAAATATTGTTTACTCCAATTGATTTACATATGTTAATTTTCTGCACACATTATCTTAATAGTTTGATGATAGAATTCTAAAGAAAGTTGTTTGATTATAATTTATCTTATCCTTTAAAGAATGGTGGTTGATATGATTATCAAAAAGGAGAAGGTAAAAGGAATGGTGCTTGATATGATTCATTTGCGTAGGTTCTCTTTGACTTATGTTATATGGCTTTGTCATAGACTGAAGTGTTAATTTTTCAGGTGCATATAGAGGGGCTCAGGGTCAAGAAGATGGAGATATAGTTGTGGGTATCTCTCTGAAGAGTTTTTTGAGATAATGTTTTCTATTCTGAAATGGAAATGCTCATGGTCTATGATAGCGGCAATTGCTTCTATTGTGGGATTGGTTTCACTAATGTTGGCTTCAATAGTCCATCTGTTCTTCTTTCCATTAGTTCCTTCTTTCGAGTACTTTAGTCAAACTCAGAACTCTTGTGTCCCATTCAATGCTTCCACTGAAGCAATTACGGATCATTTTAGGGGAAATTTAGAACCTCCTATTGACTTAGAAAATCAATTTCCAGCTGACTTGCACAAGGCAGTTGTTTTTCGTGGAGCACCATGGAAGGCAGAGATTGGCCGGTGGCTTGCTGGTTGTGGCTCAATTTCTAATGAAGTCAACATTGTGGAGGTAATAAGAACAACCTTTTACATGATGTAACATACTTTTTTTTTTTTCTGAATGAGTGAAGTAGATTTCTTATAATGGAGTTAATTCATGTACGGAAGGAATAAAGAAAATTAGAAACATAGAGATGAATACCTTGCAAGTTTGAATCAGGAGGTGGGAAGAGAAGTGGGGGTGAATGGGTGTTTACTCAGTTAATCTGTGAAACCAGATGACACAAAATTTTTATTATTATTCTTCTATTTTTATAAGCCCTTGGAGATATGTCAGGTGAATATCAATTTTTATGGGAAGAGTATTCATGTTAACTAATTGTTCTGTTGGCAGTTAATAGGTGGGAGTGGCTGCAAAAATGACTGCAGTGGTCGAGGTGTTTGTAATCGTGAATTGGGACAATGTCGGTGCTTTCATGGATATAGTGGTCAGTATAGTTTCATCTTCTTTCTTTCGGTGTAATTAAATTAATACAAAACTTCAAATAATTAGGAGCAATCAGAAGTGGGTATGATGCCCAATTAGTCATCTCTGGAAACAAACCGAGTTTATACCATAATGGTATTAGTTTCTGCTATGTACTTTTATAAACAGCCAACTAATATGTCAGCTACTTGCCAATCTTTCTAGCTTCTCCTTGGTTATATTTTGTAACCATACTACCACAGCAGGTAGCAGGCATAGTGAGAAACTTGGTTTGCATTATAATATGACGAGTACAGCAGTAGCAAGCAGTCGTATGTTGAGCACATGGTTTGCATGGTTTAGTATCTATTAGGAAAGTTTGATAGCTTTCTTTTTCTTTTTTGTCGTGAAATTTTCTGATACCTTTACTTAAGTTGTTTTTAATTTTTTAATTGTTACTTTTGCCCCCTCTACTGAGTGTTTAAAAGTATAGCTTTATATTCTAGAAAGTAATTAGGTGTCATAGGCTCATAGCCATTCATGTTGTTTGGCTGGAGTTATTGGGTCATATTGCATCACAATGAAAGAAACCTTTTGTCATTGCATCACTTTCGTAGAGTTACTACATGCTCTAAAGGGTATGGCTTCTTCTATTTGTTTCTAAACATGTCTGTTCTTTTACTGCAGAAAACCAAATAAAGTAGCTGTTGTCTGATGAAACATATTCTCTAAATACAAAATGTGTTAATTTTACAGGGGAAGGATGCTCTGAGACACTGCAGCTAGAATGCAACTACCCTGGATCACCGGAGCAACCATATGGGAGATGGGTCGTCTCAATTTGCTCGGCTCATTGTGACACAAAAAGAGCAATGTGCTTCTGTGGGGAAGGCACAAAATACCCAAATCGACCTGTGGCAGAGGCATGTGGCTTTCAAGTGAAGTAAGTTCATCAGATACTAAATAGGGTTTCATCAACAATAAATAAATTATTAAAGTACTCCGCAAACCTCTAACATCTGTTTTAGGCCACCCTCTGAACCTGGCGCACCTAAGCTGACTGACTGGGCAAAAGATGACCTGGATAATGTTCTTACAACAAATAGTAGCAAACCCGGATGGTGCAATGTCGATCCTGCTGAAGCATATGCTCTCAAGGTTCAATTCAAACAGGAATGTGATTGCAAATATGATTGTCTCTCAGGGCAGTTCTGTGAAGTGCCTGTGCAATGTACTTGCATTAATCAGTGCTCCGGACACGGATATTGCCATGGTGGATTTTGTCGGGTAATAGAGTTGGTCCTTTTTCATGAATGTTTCCTTGGTTTACGTTTTAAGGAGGAAAATTCTTGTCATCATGTTATCACTTATTCATAGCTGTTGAGGTTCAGCCATTTCAGGAGAAAGATGCCATCAACATACTAAATCATAAGAATTCTAAGCTTCTAATAAACAGAATTCCAAAACATCTTCAGGGAGTGATTCTAAGCATAGGAAAAGTTGATTCAGTTGTTGAGAGGCGTAGGAAGATGTGACTGGAATGTAGAAAACAAGCACTAAGACAAAGCATAAACTAATTATATTTATTTTGGTATATCAAAATTTTATTGGAGATTTAAGAAAATGGCTTGGCTAATAATTTTACATAAACCATCTCTTTTCCATAGTGAAAATCCTGAATAAACTTATATCCTTTAGTGCATCGATTCATTCTTTTGCCTGAAATCCTTTTAGATAGATTACAAATATAGTTCACGATCAACCAGGTACTGTCATAATACTTTTAGTGTTATGCTAGTTTTCTTGTTTGATATGTTAGTTCCTGTTTTATATAATGTACCTTTATTGAAACATATATCAGTCTGTTTGTCTTTCTATCCAAGATTTATTTGGTAGAAAAATTTAGTTTCTTTGTCAATATCTACTGCCTGAAATGACTTTTATTTCCAGTGTAACAATGGCTGGTATGGAATAGATTGCAGTATTCCATCTGTGGCGTCTTCTGTTCGAGAGTGGCCTCAGTGGCTTCGGCCTGCTCAGGTTGACATTCCCGATAGTTCACAGCTGACAGGGAAAGTTGTCAACCTCAATGCTACGGTTAAAAAAAAGAGGCCCCTTATCTATGTCTATGATTTACCCCCAGATTTCAACAGCCTACTTCTTGAGGTCAGGATTAGCTTCAGTTGGGATTATGTGACTAATTCTAAGAAAAAGTTTCTTATTTTCTCACTTTATTGTTCTAGGGGCGTCACTTTAAGTTCGAGTGTGTAAACAGAATCTATAATGACCTAAATTCCACCGTGTGGACAGATATGCTCTATGGTGCCCAGGTATTATTTGAATTCAAACTTATAGTTAACATCTGACAAAAGAAAATCTGGTAGTCATCTTGTTAAACTGGAAGATGCTTAGGATTATTTATCGAGCTTGTTGCTTCTTTGCAGATGGCACTTTATGAAAGTATGTTAGCTAGTCCATATCGTACATTAAATGGTGAAGAAGCAGATTTCTTCTTTGTTCCTGTTCTTGATTCATGCATTATAACTCGGGCTGATGATGCTCCTCACTTGAGTATGCAGGTATGCTTAGTGACTTTTAAAATATTTGAGATATTGCAGTTTTACATTTGTTTTTCAATTCATTGCCCTTTCCAATGGGCTTTGTTGAATTATGTATTCGGTGTTTGAAACTCATAGGAACATAAGGGATTGAGGAGCTCTCTCACTCTGGAATATTATAGGAAGGCTTATGATCACATTGTTGAACAGTACCCATTCTGGAACCGCTCATCTGGAAGAGACCATATTTGGGTAATGTGAATGAGAGAATCACTTAGAGTGTCAAAAATTGAACAAAATAAGAGTTTCTTGTCTTTTCCTGGTTAGATTGCTTTGTAAAGTATATCTGCTAATGATGTCCGCCTCTATATCTGAAGGCAGTTTTTTTCATGGGATGAAGGTGCTTGCTATGCTCCAAAGGAGATATGGAACAGCATGATGTTGGTTCACTGGGGTAACACAAACTCGAAACATAAGCACTCAACAACAGCCTATTGGGCTGACAACTGGAATGACATTTCTTCTAATAAGAGGGGCAACCATCCCTGCTTTGACCCTGATAAAGATCTTGTGCTTCCTGCATGGAAAAGCCCCGATGTCAACTCTTTGAGCTCAAAACTTTGGGCCAGGTAGATATCCGATCGAGAGCATTCAATAATAACTTTTTTGTTCTGTTTTGTAATGCTGTTTCTTTAATCGATATGCCCTAATCCACAGAACAAAATGGAACTGTTCATTACTTTCTTTTCAGGCCCCATGAGATGCGGAAAACCCTGTTCTACTTCAATGGAAATCTGGGACCAGCTTACCCAAAGGGAAGGCCTGAAACTTCGTAAGTTAACTAAAGAGTATGAAATCCTGTTTGTGGTGGGTTACTTATTATTATTGTTATTTTTTTATTTTTTATTATTATTATTATTATTATTTTTTTTTTGTGTGTGTGTGGCAAGAATGTACCATGTATCTTCCATTCCTTCCCGTTTTCTGTAATAGAAATCTGTGGCAGTATTAGAAATTCAGTTTCCTGGGCAGCTACTGATACAGATTTATGTATTGCACAATCTACATATAATCAGACTAACTGATTTCTTTATTTATGTAGCTATAGCATGGGTATTAGACAAAAATTAGCAGAAGAATTTGGGTCAAGCGCTAACAAGGAAGGGAAACTTGGAAAACAACATGCAGAAGATGTGATTGTTACTCCACTACGGTCTGAAAATTATCATGAGGATTTAGCCAGTTCCACTTTCTGCGGGGTATTTCCTGGAGATGGTTGGAGTGGTCGTATGGAAGACAGTATTTTGCAAGGATGCATTCCTGTTGTCATTCAGGTACTGTGATTCATATCTTCTTTCTTCACTATCTTATCAGAGTCTTGAAACATTTGTCATTAATCGCAAGATGCTTGCCAATCAGTCACTGTTGACATCTTGTAATGAGATTGCATATGCAATTTTATTCTTTAAATTCTCATAGTTATAAAGGTAGTTGAGCTTTCCTCAGTCCATTTCATTTAACTGGGATGCTTCCAAACCATCGAATTACTATAAATTCTATTCATGTTTTCTCTACTGTTTCCTCATGTCTAGGATGGGATTTTCTTGCCATATGAAAATGTTCTCAACTATGAGAGTTTTGCTGTTCGGATACGTGAAGATGAAATTCCAAACCTTATAAATATTCTTCGGGTAATTACTGTTTTTTTTTTTTAACTGGTATGTAGAAGCTTTTGATTGGAAGTTGCTAGCATTTTAGTTGACTGAATTTTGGAATTGTAATTCCTGTAGGCATTTAATGAGACTGAAATAAAGTTCAGGCTAGCAAATGTGCAGAAAATCTGGCAGAGGTTTTTGTATCGTGATTCTATTTTGCTCGAAGCAGAGAGGCAAAAAACTGGTTTTGGCCATATGGATGATTGGGCAGTTCAGTTCTCACAATTAATTGAAGATGATGTCTTTCAAACATTTGTACAGGTAAATATCTTCCTGTTACAGATGTTTCATCTTCAATTTTATTTCCATTTCACAATTCATCTTTTGTTAAGCAGTGCTGGATTGGTTGAAAATTATTGCATGTCTTCATGTATTGCTCAACAGAATTTTTTTTTTCATTACAAATACTACAATGCTAGCATTGTTGCAAGGTTGAATTTATATAGAAGGTGGCATGAATTGGTTTCCATCTTTTGGTTGAAAAATACACAAGTACATGTTTTTGCTCATGGAAAAAAGAAGAAGAAGATATTCTGGCAATAAGCTTAGCAAGCCTTATTCTTTCTTTTAACCAGGAAAGTCTAATTTAAAAGTTGGACATAAATTTTAAAATATGATGTCTTTGCCTGCTGCAAAGGTTAAATTATGTGACCATGATCGACATTGACTCATTGAGCATATGGAAGTTCAGGGAAAATTCAAAATTTAAGCAGAAGTTTAGCATTATGTGATCATAATAAGAATTGAACTATGTGACCATAAGATGTAAATCTGCTTATCACTTACTTGTTTTCATTCACCTTAATCAGGTTTTGCATTACAAGTTACATAATGACCCTTGGAGGCAACATGTTCATGTAAAAAAGGAGTTCGGGTTACCTCGAGAGTGTTTGATCAACAGGAACTGAACAAATGTGTTTTACTGCTAAACCAAGTTGAAAGATATAGCTGCATCATAAGGGCCACCAGGTAACAGAAAGCAAAGCTAATGAACAGTTGTGTTGAAACGAGAACCTCAACAGTCAGATAGGATTTGAAGGCCAGATATATGAAAGTATACTACACCTCTGCCAATTTTGTAAACCAAAGCTTTGAACTTTAGGCGTGGAGTATTTGTTCAAATGAAATGATGACCTCAGTTTTTCTTTTTATTAATTGTTCTTATTTACTGTTAACAGTGAGTGTGACTTAACTAGCCGACTTCGAACTTTATTCCCCACTCTCTCTTACCACTTGAGCAACCCAAGGGCGACTAGTTGACTAGTTAACCATCTTATCAGCAGAGCGCTAGAGACAAAGATATATACTGTACATACTATCTATATACTGTACATACTATCTTATTATTTGTGGTTGGTGTTGTCCTAGGAACGTTATAGTACAAGATATTTACCCATTTGTGCCATGACACCATGGGTATCTTTTTTGAAGGTTGTGGGATTAGGGGAGTGGTAGCGTTAGCTTCTGGACTATACCTACTAAAAGGGGACCAGAAAATAGGAGTAGTCCCAGAAGAAGAATCTATCTCCGCTGGTGCTTTCTTTAGTGAGCAACTCTACTAATTGAAGCACATTTTACATATCATGTTCCCCATGAAACTTGCATCAAAGCGCTTATTGCAAAAGGTTTCCTAAAGTACCGTTAGTTCTTCATTAATTTGCAAAGGTTTTGTGTTGAGTCGGAAAAATATGGAACGCATAATGGATCATTTGGCGCATGAGAGGAGCAAGGCACAATTCAGTGTCGAGGAGATGAAGATCATCTGGGCTGGTTCTCTCCATGCCTTCCAAGTCTCTGATCGGATCGCTCGACTTGTGGCCAGCGATCCAGGCTTTAGAAAGGACAACAGAGCTGTGCTAAGCAGGAAGGAGTTGTTTAAAAGTGCTCTGAGAAAAGCAGCTTATGTGTGGAAAAGGATCAATGAGCTTGCACTTTCTGAAGAAGAGGCATCATGGTTGAGGTTCTATGTTGATGAATTAGCATATGCTTATATTCATTGGGGAATGTTTGTGCCTGCTATTAAAGGGTCTGCTACTGAGGAGCAGCAACAAAAGTGGTTACCTTTGGCAAACAACATGCAGATAATCGGTACTTATGCACAAACTGAACTTGGTCATGGCTCCAATGTTAGAGGCCTTGAGACAACCGCGACTTTTGACCAGGAGACAGATGAGTTCATCATCCATAGTCCTACACTGACCTCAAGCAAATGGTGGCCTGGTGGACTGGGAAAGGTTGCTACACATGCTGTTGTTTATGCTCGGCTTATTACGGATGGCCAAGATTATGGAGTTCATGGTTTCCTTGTCCAAATTCGGAGCTTGGATGATCACTTTCCTCTTCCAGGTGTTACAGTTGGTGATATTGGGATGAAATTTGGAAGTGGAGCATTCAATTCCATTGACAATGGTTTCCTTAGATTCAATCATGTGCGCATTCCAAGGAATCAAATGTTGATGAAGGTCTCAAGGGTCACAAGACAAGGAAAGTATGTAGAATCCAACGTTCCGAAGCAGCTGCTTTATGGAGCTATGGTTTATGTCAGACAAATCATTGTAGCTGATGCTTCCATTGCTTTGTCAAGAGCAGTATGTATTGCTACCAGGTACAGTGCTGTTCGTCGACAATTTGGTCCTCCACATGAGGATGAAAATGGTAAAGGTGTTGAGACACAGGTAATTGATTACAAGACTCAGCAAAGTAGACTCTTCCCTTTACTGGCTTCTGCCTATGCTTTCAGATTTGTTGGCGAGTGGTTGAAATGGCTATACACAGATTTGATCCAAAAGTTGGAAGCAAACGATTTCTCTACACTGCCCGAGGCGCATGCCTGCACTGCTGGTTTAAAGTCCTTGACTACTTCCGCTGCTGCTGATGGCATCAAAGAATGTTGGAAGCTATGTGGTGGCCATGGTTACTTGTCTAGCAGCGGACTTCCTGAGTTATATGCTGCTTTTGTCCCTGCTTGTACTTATGAAGGAGATAACATTGTACTGCTTCTACAGGTTTCAAGGTTTCTCATGAAGACCATTTCTCAGTTGCAGACTGGGAAGAAGCCTATTGGAACAACAGCTTATATGGCGCATGTGGAGCATTTGATCCAATGTCGCTGTACGGTTCAAAAAGCTGAGGATTGGTTGAACCCAAGTGTAATACTTGAGGCATTTGAAGCAAGGGCTATAAGATTGTCGGTTGCTTGTGCCGAAAATCTCACCAAGTTTGCCACTCCATTACAAGGCTTTTCAGAACTCTCACCTGATTTAGTTGAAGCTGCAGTTGCTCATTGCCAACTAATTGTGGTTTCCAAGTTCATTGAAAAACTGCAGCAAAACATTGAAGGAAATGGAGTGAAACAACAATTGGAGACCCTCTGCAACATTTACTGTTTGAATCTTATTCACAAACATCTGGGTGATTTTCTGTCCACTGGAAGCATCAGTCCCAAGCAAGCTTCACTTGCCAGTGATCAACTCAGGAGTCGGTATTCCAAGCTTCGTTCCAATGTTATTGCCCTTGTTGATGCATTTAATTACACAGATCATTTCCTTGGCTCAGTTCTTGGGCGCTATGACGGTAATGTGTATCCAAAGCTCTATGAGGAAGCATGGAAAGATCCGCTCAATGACTCTATTGTACCTGATGGGTATCATGAATACATCCAGCCTTTGCTGAAGCAACAGCTCCAAAATGCAAGGCTTTGAAGGTATCAATATCATACTACAATAATTCAGACTAAAATAAAATAAAATGTCATCCTACAATAAATGGTTTCTTTGAATTTTGATGATTTATATGAGCCTATGAGCCTATCCTTGTAATATGAGTAAAAAGTTTGGTCGATCATTGTGTCTCATTCTAAATAAGTGCGGTTAATGTGAGTCATGATTCGTACTTTTCTATTGTATATTCTGTAATTTTTTTTTTTAGAAGAATAGATAATTTAACTACTTATCTATAACCAAATCACCATACATCATTTTTTTTCTTGGACCAAGTACATATGAACCAAGGTACTGAACAAACTGACTAGAACCCTTCATTGTAAATAGGTTTAGCTTGCTTATTCAAAGGAAACAAACGAGCCTACTAGATGACTAAAGCCCTGATTTGAGCGTTTTTAATTTGCCTATCGCGTAACAATCAACACGGTCATCAAAGATGGGAAGTATTAATGTCACGGTTTATCGTACCTTCGGGATTACAAACTTTCTAAGAATCCTATGGTTCTAGATCACCCAAAATCACTTGTGCAAACAAGTAAAAATAGAAAAATGGTTAAACAAGGCATCGAGCCTCATTTAAGCTCGACTTTGCATCACACAAAGTCACATAGACAGCCTTGCACCAAACAAGGCTTAGATAGGGCCATGAAACACAATGCTCATGCCCACATGGAATTACAAATAAATGGTAGTGGGAATGTCACGATATTTTTGAATTTTTCAAAATTGATAAATAAGCTAACTAACTACGACATAAAAATAAGATAGATCGAATGATGGAATGCATTGCATCAAAGGTCACCATAGAATTCAAGGTCTTCTACACAAATCCAAAATCATACGGAATGACGATGATTAAGTCAAAAGATGCTTCAAATTTTTTGTAGTATTTCCATTTAGCATTAAGAGGTTGAAAAAAGCTAAATTAATTGTCATAAAATAGTAGCCAAACCTCTAAGCAAAAAGAAGAAGAAGAAGTTCTGCTATTATTCAGGATGTTCTCTACGAGGATATTTGTCATTCTTCTTATGTAGCTCGGGGCTCAGGTTTTATGTCATTCCCGATGCAAAATTATAATATAATAAATAGAACCAGGTATGAGGCTGAGTCTCCCACCTAAGCTGGGTTCCAAACCCCTTTCAAAAAATAAAAAATAAAAATAAAAAAAAGAGGAAAGAATTCTTAGGTTTTGGCTATCTTATACTAGTCTCAAACCATATGCCTTGTTAGGGCCATAAGTTCTCAAAATTAAATACTTTACGTTTCGACAATCAATTGGAGGCTTGGGTAAGGAATGATCATGTACCTGGAGGATCATGTACCCGGAGGTTCATATACCCGCTGGCTCATCGGAGGGTTGGGTGACGTTGACTCCTCGGGGTCTTGGGTGAGGGGTGTCCTACATGTACCTATGTACCCGGTGACTCGTGGTACCCGTAAATGACCCTTGGTATTCGTACATGCCTCTTGCTCAAGGTCAGAGGTGTCTTGCGCTTACATGATTGGTGGTTCCCGTAATGACCCTTGCTCAAGGTCGGAGGTTCTTGCCCAAACCTAGGGGCCCTCCTTCTAGCGCCAATGTTTCTGTGTGAGAATACGGAACAGGAACTAAGTATGGATCATGATGGGGGGAGAGAGAGAGAGAGAGAGAGAGAGAGAGAGAGAGAGAGAGAGAGAGAGAGAGAGAGAGAGAGAGAGAGAGAGAGAGAGAGAGAGAGAGAGAGAGAGAGACAAGCATGTATAGTGGTTCACCTAGCCTCAAGGTCCACTTAGAGAGAGAGACAAGCATGTATAGTGGTTCACCTAGCCTCAAGGTCCACTTAGAGATTCCACTAGTAGTGAGGCCAAGTAGCCTTTGGTAGTGATACAAGTTGGGGATCATGGATCCCATCCTCCTCTAAGAAGGGGAGGACTTCCTTTTATAGCTAAAGGAAGTCCCCATCTAGTTTACATTTTCGATGTGTGACATAATACACATATTTGCTTCCCTTGAAGCCTCTTGGAGATCATGGGAGGGTGGCCTCCCTACGAGGTACCGGCTGACCTCCACCAGAGCGAGGTAGCTCGGGTGTCACACTACCGGATGCATGTCATAGGCGGGACTAACCATGTCGCGGGGCCCACCTATGAGGTCGTTGCTTATGCTTGGCGGTATGTGGTATAAGTGATATCAACAATGGTTGATCCTTAATTATAGAAATTCCATGTGATTAATTCATTATAGAATTATCAGGGAGAACGGGGTAGGATCAGAGTTTAAGGATGACAACTAAATTTTTCAAGCCATAATTAGTCGAGTTTACCTTAACTTGATCTTGACATGAAACAAAAGGAGCAAGAATGGAAGTTAATTCAAGGATTGGAGAGGAGAAAGTTAGGTGAGCATAGCTTGCATGGAACTATATATATCCAAGCTTAAGGTCTTGCATGGTGAGCCAGGTTACTGAATGCGCCGCTAGTGATGGAAGCAGATATCTCGACTTCCTGATTGCATCCGAACTATATCCAAACTTTCTCTTATTTACACACAGCCGACAATTTAAATTCATAATTTAACCGTTCAAAAGTTACATCAATCATTACGGGTTCAGATACAAATATTTTCCGTACTTTTTTTTTTTTTTTTGAAATAAAGAGTTCATACCAAAAGTATGACCCTAATTCATAGATTAGAATAGTACAAAAAATGGACTATTCTGTTTGGACAATGATAGCACAGAGTAGTTTATGCTAGCAAAAACACATCGCCACATAGGCACTATATTCTACCTAACTTAAAACGCCGAGCACGCATTTGTGGTACGTTGAAGCTAAGACTTCTACAAAGGCTCATAGAGAAACTTACACTAACATAAACATTATTCTAAATAGAGCCAAACTAAACAACTAGAGTCTCCTTCCCTAACAAGAAGGAACTATCAACAACTAAATAATAAGCAAAAAAAAAAAAACCCAATGAACATTCTAGACGCAAGAAGATCAAGCCCAAAAATTAACATCAGCACTCCAGGCCCAAGAAACCCATCTAGGGAAAACCCTAGCTGCACCTTAGGCAGCCACCAAAACAACCATACCTCCATCAAAGATACCAATTTCGGCCGGCCCATCAATCCAACTAGCCCTGACCTACTCTCCAGCCACTACGCCGCCACTGTTGTCCCCGAGAAATAGAAGGTCCAGACACGACCTTCCCCACAGATCCCCAATGTTAAGTCATCCATCACCACAGCAACCGCCTTACCACTAGCCTCTATCACAGCCGGCCTGCCTCATTGGCCTCTATCAACGCATCGCCCACTAGACGACATCGCATCTTTATCAAAGCTAGAAAGAATCCCGCCAACACCAGCCAATCGAGACCGAGCCAAAACCCCTGGAGGCCATATAGACACGACCGTCCCACCATCATAAGCCCAAAAGGGCAAGCACTCACTAGGAGGAACATGAAGCTCTTGTAAGGATAGAACTGCAGCAGGGGATTGAATAGACCCAATCGAAAATTGAACCAATATTAGGCATAACAGCCAAATCAAGCACATACAGTGAGAGACAACTGAGCCTGGCAATCCAATCGGGGCAGCGAATAGTCCCGCCATTATGCCCAATGCCTCTAATCGATGTCGCTAGGGTTACAAGAGGGAGAGGCAGCAGAGCTCTTGTCATCCTATCTTTTGCTTTTGAGGTTGGACCCTATTAAATATCATACTACATTAACTAACAAATGATTAATTTGGGTTGTGTTCAAGTAAATCCCTATTTGTATGTCTGACCCAAACTCTAGGTTACTTGACCTTGACCTAGTGGTAATAGAGTTTTAATTAGAGAGAATCTCGGAGAATATCTTAGAGATATTCATTCATTGTATGATTACCTTTCCTTGTACAATTCAGATTTTATGCATTGTAATCCTCTATATAAAGAGGCCCCTATTATCAATGAGAAACACACAACAATTTTCTCTCAATTCTCGTTTCCCTAAAACACGTTATTAGCACGAAACCCTAACCCTGAAACAAATAGCCAAACCCTGATTCAAGAAGCTAAAAACCTTAAATCCGAATACAAAACCTTGAACCCTTTTCTACCTCCATCTCACACCTTGAAGCACTCGATCCCAGGAGTCCAAAACCGGCGGCGCCACCCCAAGAACCGGCCGGAAACCTACCGAACCGGCCACCGGAAGCTGCATACAACCCGCAGCAAATATTCCACATGTTCACCATCTTCCGGACATCCAATTTTCACCAAAATTTTTCAACAGACACCCCTCAATCTAATGATTCAGGAACCAGAAGAAATCTCACAAAAACCGGCCAAAAACTAGCTGAACCGGCAGACTGAAATTTTGTCAGAAAACCCGACAGAAGGAAGAGAGAGAAAAAAAAAAAAAAAAAAAAGGAGGAAGGAGGAGCCCAAGCCGCAGCCTAAGCCGACCCAAGCAGCGGCCCACTAACACAGCCATGTCAGCAGTTGAACCCACACCACGTCAGCATTGGACCCTACACCACAGTCAGCAACCACGTCAGCATATCTACCACATTAGCATCCGGTCAACTCCGGTCAACCACCGCCGACGATTTTTTCCAGCCAACTTCCGACGACTTTTCTTGTCAGTTTTCCGACCACTTTCCTGCCACTTTTCGAGGTATTTTTTACTAAAAGTTTCCGTTTTTGAAGTTTTATTTCTTTTCTCTTCTTTTTCTCGGGGACATGCAACCTCCCTTCTTCTACCCCCCTTTCTTCATCATAGGGGAGACGAAATTAAGCAGAACTGTGGGGGTTTGTGCTTACTCCAAGCTTGGAGCTTGTAGAGTCCTCCAAACTTAAAGTTAGTTGAGATAAAACGATCGACCACAAACATCATTGTTTTGATCAAATCCAACCTCTCTTGGAATAGAATTTCTTGGAAGCGACTACGCTCGGAAATTCCTAATTTCTTGGAAGCGACTACGCTCAGAAATTTTATTTGTTTTCATGGTAGCATTTTTCGCTCCGAAACTAACCCTAATTTCTTGTTCTCTTTCAGGATGAGTAACCTGAATAAATTAGACTTTGCTCCATTGGGAACAACTGGCTCTGAATATCACAGGTGGGTTCGTGATGTCCACTAGCATCTCAAGGCCGATGGAATCCTGGATACGATTCTCGATCCTAGCTAGGACGTGCTAACTGTTGAGCAAGCTCAAGCTTTGGAAGCAAATAGAGCAGCCTTAGAGGCAAATAAGGCGAAAGCCATCATCCTAATGACTCGCCATATGGATGATTCGCTCCATTACGAGTGTATGAATGAAGAAGACCCTAGAAGCCTG
This sequence comes from Rosa chinensis, assembly GCF_002994745.2. Taxonomy (NCBI): domain Eukaryota; kingdom Viridiplantae; phylum Streptophyta; class Magnoliopsida; order Rosales; family Rosaceae; genus Rosa; species Rosa chinensis. The sequence continues at coordinate 27,283,481 of NC_037090.1, forward strand.
TAGGTCTCACTCGAAGAAAGATTTGGCAACGTCTGTGACTCCCTGCTTTCTGACCTAGAAGTGAGATGGCATAGCCTCCGCTTCTGTGATTTCAAGTCAGTTTTTGACTACAACTCGGAAGCACTTCGTAAATCCTTAATGGAATTATGTGGTAAAGATCCTTGTGAAGAACTATAATTCGAGATCCGTGGAAATAGAGCATATTCCGGAATCCAATTATAGTCGCGCCCCTAAGAGAAGGCTCCAAGAGCGAAACCCTAACCTTAGGGATACTTTTGGACGTTCTGGTCCATATAATCACTCTACGCCAAAATAGGCTAACACGGAACCAAAGAGGTCAACGTAGAAAGAGAGAGGGAGGCAACGCCTCTAGCCATGTTGGTGGCGCCACCAACACTAAGAGCCATCTAAATGACTCTTTCAAAGCGCCTCAATCAATGGAGTTTGAGCGAAGAGATGTATGTTCTCAATGTGGAGTATCCGGTCATTAGGCACACATTTATAGAGCTCGTGAAGAAATTGCCACCGCCTACAAAGCATATTGTGAAGCAAGAGAAGCTCACGATGTGGAACAAGAAGATCAAAAAGATGATCTAGAGTGAAGGGTTGAAGACTAAAAATTTGGCTGGGATCAATAGATCGTCAATTTTGTTTAAGTCTTTATTTTTCCAAGAGATGTAATAGGCAATTGCCATATATTTTTGTAGTAAATGCCAATGGTTTAGTTTTTTTTCAAAGTAGGCTCATCCAAAGTAAGTGTGATGTCTAGGAAGGTTATGAGATTAGTGGTACTTAAGCGAGCCTTGCTCCACCGACATCTCTCTACTCACCTAGTCATATTTATTTTGAAATTACCGAAAGAAGTCAAACGACTACCTTTATTTTGCATTAGCTAGCATTTGGATTAGATTCTCCTAATGGTTAAGAGACAATGGTGTATTCCGATGGCTTATGAATAAAATTTTGAGTTCTTTTCATTATGACTCAATTTTGATTCTGAGCATATTACTTTGTGACTACGATGGCTGGGTCATCAGTATTAATTCAAGGACATGGAATAGCCCAAGTTCCCCTTGCCAAAAGGCACCTTAATTACTATCGCAAAAATCCTCTACGCTCTTAGGGAAAATCGCACCTATGAATAACCAACGGATTCCATGCGAAAAAGCATGTAGAAAACGGAAATGAGTTCCTTTGCAATACCTCTAATGATTACGAACAAAGGCGCATCTTAGAGAAGTTTATGTGTCTCTCTAGTGGAATCTATGTCACTATCCGAGCTATTAAATCCAATAAAAGTTATGAGAGAAGATCTCTTGGATTTAGACACATATTGGCTTTGTCACGATAGGATAGGTCATCCTGGTCATGATATGATGATCCGTCTACTAAATACTTCACATGGACATCCTTTCTCTCGAGCGAAATGAAGCATAAATCAAAAGTTGATTCTTGGACTAAGTGTGACCGACGCTGCTGCCTAGGTCACTGCCTCAGTCCACCACCAGCCTAGGGCTGGCGTAGTCCCTATCCATGACCCCATGAATGGCGTCCATCATGGTGATGGCACCCCAAGTGATGCTGCAATCACCAACTTTCTTCAAATAGCGTTTCAGACGCTCAGGCCTAACCAAAATTCTCATTGGTTGCTTCTAAAGCCTCACGCTCGTTTTACAAAACCCGATCCTTAGGGAAATTAGGACAGAGACCGTCCTATGCAAAGGATATGAAAATACTCATTATGTTCTTACATAGAATCCGTGGGGATTATGTGGACTAGTTCAACCAACTTGCGGACGTTTAAATATCTCATGATATTGGTTGACACGCAAACACGCTGGTCACGTGTTGTGCCATTGTCCACTTGTAAATGCTGCTTATGCTACACTCGTAGCACATATCATACAACAATGGACTCACTCCCCGGATCATCCTATTCAGTCAATTGGATTTGACATTGCTAGAGAGTTTACATCGAAGACTTTTGATGGTTATTGCATTGGGACTGATGTTGGACATCATATTCCCATGAACACACCCAAATGGTTTAGCAGAAACGACTACGATGGTAGTTCGGACAATGGTAATGCGCACCAATTTCCTTACGTCCGCTTAGGGTGATGCAATATCGCATGCAGCTACGCTACTTCATCTACGACCTACCGCCACTCAATCTATCTCTGCGTTTACAGCTAGTGACAGGATACGAGTATCGTACTTACGCACATTTGAGTGAGCCATTTATGTGCCAATTGCGCCGCCATAGCTCACAATGACAGGTCCTTACAGACGAATAAGCAACTACGTTGGACTTGAGACTCCAACAATCGTCCGCCACTTAATGCCCTTGCAAGGCGATCTCCGTACCGCTAGATTTGCTGGTTGTCACTTTAATGAGACAATTTTCCCGTCGTTAGGGGAGATAAGAACACGGATGTTCAACAGGAACGACAGGAATTGTCGTGGCCTGTCCCCACTATGTCTCATCTTGATCCCTGTTAAAGTGACGAGATCACACAAATATGCTGCAAACATGCCTGCAATGATGGACGTCCCTACGAGAGGACGTAATGTCACCCTACACGGAGGTAGGCATGGCGTCAATGCCAAAAAGAGTGGCACTCTGGCGTTATAGGCCATGGCCCCAGCTAGGATGCGTGGGAGGCCTGTGGGTTCGAAGGATACTTTGGCACATTCCAATCCTTTGATCATCAAGACTCAAAATCCGTTTCATGAGAATCTTCTGGATTATGGTTATCGTTAGGGGACGCCTCAACGTCAGAACCTATTCCTGAGAATATAGAGCTCTATGAAAATTACACTAGTGTACATGAGACTTGGGATAGAAACTCCATCATAATTGATGATGTAGTCACGCATTTCGTTGCGCATGAGTTTTTTGAGTCCGATGATATCGAACCACTCTCCGTTGATGAATGAATACCAACGTAGAGAGATTTGGCCTAAATGGAAAGATACGATCCAGGTTAAGATAGATTCTCTAAAGAAGAGGAAGGTTTCCGAGCTAGTGATGTCAACACCTCCTAACATAAAACCTATTGACTAATGGGTCTTCGTTAGAAAGCGTAATGAGAAAAAAAGATGGAAATCTGGCCTTATAGTGCAAGGCTTCTCACAAAACGCCCTGGAATCGACTACGATGAGTCATATTCTCTTGTAATGGATGTCATTACACTCCACTGCCCTGTTAGTTTGGTAGTTTTCGAATAACTGAACATGCAGCTTTCAAATGTGGTCACTACGTATCTCGATGGGGATCTAGATACGGAATATACATGAAGGTTCATGATGAACTTCATTTACCCAAGTCAAGTGGCTCTAGACCACGGAGCGCGTTTTACAAAGAGGTTGAAACGCTCACTAAAGTGACTACTTGATTTGGAAGGGATATACCCATGCGTTTTTATAACAAGTTTCGAATTCTATCGCAATTCATGTTGAACATGATATTCATTGGAAGCCCTTAAAGAGTTAAGGGAAACCGCTAAACACTTGAAATCCGAGTTTGAGATGAAGGATTCTAGGAGAACAAGATTATGTCTCGTTTTGGAACTTGAGCATCGTGTTGATAGATGCTTAGGCGTTTTGACAAGGTCAAGCCTTCAAGCACCCCCATGATCGCACGTAGTCTTGATCCTGAAAATGACCCTTTTCGTCCGAAGGATGATGGCGAAGATGTGCTAGAGGCGGAAGTGCCCTACATAAGTACAATAGGCGTATTATTGTACTTAGCTCAATGCACAAGACCAAACATCTCATTTGCAATGAACTTGTTAGCTAAAGTATTGCTTTGCGCCAACGCGACGCCATTGGATTGGTGTAAAATATATCTTTCGATTCTTGAGATGTATGATTGATATGGGCTTGTTCCATCTCTACAGAGAGACGATGGATTAGGACCCATCACACACTAGGAACGCTGCCAACACTGGCCTGCGTCCACTATCCCCACCCCAAACGATAAGCGTTTTGGAAGGTTTTGCTGATATTGGGTATCTCTCTGACCCACACAAAGGTCATTCCCAATTCCCAAATTGGTTAAGTGTTCACCATGGGTAGAGGCCATGATATCTTGGAGGTCTATAGAACAGACCCTAGTCGCTATATCTTCGAACAATGCAGAGATCATTGCTCTTCACGAAGTGGTTCGTGAATGTGTATGGATTGGATCCATAATTACGCATGTTCGAAAAATTGTGATTTGAAGTCTACCACAGATGAGCCTATGAGCATTTAGGGTAATGCTGCTTGTTTTGAACAAATGAAACAATGCTACATCAAAAGCGACAACACCAAGGATAATCAGCAACGACAAACTCTCCTCAAGATCAAAGTGAACTAGGTCCAATCTGAGGACAGTGTGGCAGACTTGCTCACTAAGTCATTGTCTAAATTCCACTTTTGAGAAACGTGTTGGTAACATCATTTACGGAAGTTATCCGAACTCCCATAACCGTAGTCATCGAGGGGAGATGTCTATGCGTATGGTCTGGAAACGTGAAGGGTGTGTTGTGCTCTTTTCCCCCTTCGACCGAGGTTATTTTTGTCCCACTGGGTTTTTGTTACTCTGCAAGCTTTTTAGCTAGGCAACGAGAGAAGCACCGCGTTTGGGCGACACAAGGAGGAGTGTTCAAGTAAATCTCTATTTGTGTGTCTGGCCCAAACTCTAGGTTACTTGACATAGCTAGTGGTAATAGGGTTTTAATTAGAGAGAATCTCGAAAAATATCTTAGAGATATCCATTCATTGTATGATGACCTTTCCTTGTACAATTCAGATTCTATGCATTGTAATCATCTATATAAAGAAACCCCTATTATCAATGCATTGTACAATTCATAGCAATTTTCTCTCAAGTGTCGTTTCCCTAAAACAGGTTGAACCGTTGTCTAACCATTTATAAGTAAAAAAAAAGAAAAAAAAAAAGAAATTATGGTTAGTGAAAAAAAAAATGAGAATTTCACAAATGGTTATTCAACTATGACTCATTCGACACTTTAGTCACTCAATTTTTAAATATATCACTTTGGTCACTCAACTATTATTTTGTCAATCACTTTAGTCAGCACAGTGACATTTTATCTCACTTTAATCTCTTCTCCCAATCAATCCAATTCATACTTCTCAATTTTTCACAATTGATCGGATGAAAATATCATTCATATTATGGCAAATAATTTTTTTTTAATGAAAAAAATTAACCGGAAAGGTTCCCCCCTCTCTCCCTCCCTCCCTCCTCTAACACGTTTGCTTGCTCCCAATTTGACTCCTGGACTTGCGTTGGGCATTCAGGAAGCCGAGATATCTGCCTCCATCACTAGCGGCGCGTCCAGGAACTTGGATACTGCTCAAAAGAGAGGCTCCGCCATTCTCAATTTGAAGTGCGTCGATGCTCAGGTTACTACTCTACTGTTGTTTCCACCACTTCATTACATGCTTTTCTTGATTACCCTTTTTGCTTCTTCTGAGTACAGACAGGACTCATGGGCAAGACTCTTCTTGAGTTCCAGTCTACCAAAACAGAAAACAGTAATGCTCTTCCTCTTCCTCCTCACAAGGTGAACATTCTGTGTCTCCCCCACTTACAACCGCAGTTTGTGTTTCTCGTGAAATACTAACTTCCCTGTTTCTTGTACATTGAAGTTTGGCACTCATGATGTGGTTGTTCTAAGACCAAATAAGGCTGATTTGGGCTCACCTGCTCTTGGACAAGGCGTAGTTTACCGGTTAAAGGTAAATTCTGACTATGATATGTGAAATTGGAGATTTTTTCCCCTTTTGGTCCTGATATATGCATTTTTACTGGGGTTTGATTGAACAGGACTCATCAATCACGGTTGCTTTTGATGACGTTCCTGAAGACGGATTAAATAGTCCCCTACGGCTAGAAAAACTCACAAATGAAGTATGATATCTCAAATCTCGAATTTTAAAATTTTTGAGTTTCTTGATCAATTTTCTTTTCCAGAGTTTTTGAAGCATCACATGTTTTTGAAGGCCATAATTTGGTTATATTGGTGATAGGAACTATATTGGTCATTCATGTAAATATGATTTGAAAGTTATATTCTACCACTACTAATGCTTTCTTTGGTCCATGGTGTGTGCATTGTTTTTCAATCATCTCTTTCTTATGCCATCGTCCAAGATTATATGCTTTGGTAAAGAATTCTAGTAATATTTGTGTTGTCTCAGGTGACATATCGTAGGATGAAGGACGCCTTGATACAATTGAGTAAAGGTGTGCACAAGGGTCCTGCTTCTGATTTAATTTCTGTCTTGTTTGGAGAGAGGGCACCAACCGTGGCCAAGAAGGAAGTCACATTCTCCCCATTTAACAAAAACCTTGATCACTCTCAGGTCCTTAAGCCTAATATTTCTATTTCCTTGTGTCTTGTTTTAGGATTTTTCAAGATATGCCACATATGATGTCTTCATGCGTAATTTTAAGTTGATTGGAATACATTCTGCTAATGTAATTCCTCTAAATCTTCAGCTTTATAAAATGAACAACAAATAAAAATACACATTACGTACCTATGGTTCTTTGAAGTTACTCATTTATTGGTGCAACTAAATAAATGAACAAACATACAGATATACTGATAAATAATTTTTAAAATTTATTACTATGACAGATAAGTAACTTTATCTGGGGACTTTGGGATATTATATCAGTTTTTCATGTACTATTAACAATGAGGGTCTCGAAATACATGAATTGTTATTATAAAGTTCTGATATCATTTCTGTTAAATAAAATCCCCCTAGGATATTGTAGGTGCGATTACTCTAAAAGATTAAATTGTTTTTGGTTGCGTACTTTTGAATATTAGTTGATCACTATAGTATCATATCTATTTTTGTTGTTCTGTGTATGTGTCTGCCAATTTTTTGTATGAGCATCTGAATCCATATTGCTTTATCATATATGTATACCACAGGGTTAATCTTAATTCTTGTTTCCCTAAAGCACCTTACCTTTTTATTTTCCTTTGATCTTTTCTTTTCTTATCTCTTCTCCACAGAAAGATGCCATTTCAAAGGCTCTGTCATCCAAGAATGTATTTTTGCTGCATGGGCCTCCTGGAACAGGCATAACCACAACTGTGGTGGAAATTATATTGCAAGAAGTCAAACGTGGATCAAAGATCCTTGCATGTGCTGCTTCCAATATTGCTGTTGACAACATTGTTGAGCGACTGGCACGCCAAAGGTATTTCACTGCCTATATATTTGAGGAATTCCTCTTCTATCAAAATTTGAGCTCTATCAAAATAAATAGAAGGTGCTAAATCAGAGCACTATGTAATCCTTTCGCTGGCCTTCACTTCCTTTCGTTTATTTGTTCACATTTTTTTCAGTGTTTCTCTATTGTTAATTTTGGATACTGCATACTAACTTCAAAGTTCAGGTTTTTATTTGTAATAAGGAACCAAGTTTGATTTTGATATAGGCCACTTTATAGCACCCCGTTTTGTAGTATCTTACTGTTGTTATAGTTCTTTTGGATTAGAAACCATTTTTAGCATCCCTTTTCTTTTTTTATTTTGAAAAAAAAAAAAAATTGTTGAGATGGTCTTTGAAGTATAGTGAGATAGTCAGGGAGGCTTCTTGTCCCTCATCCAGATTGCGGTTGGTGCCACTAGGTTAGGTGAGTTGAAATAAATAGACTAGTAGGATTATGGGCTTTGAAGAACTTTCTTTTTTAATTTTTAATAACATAACTTAAACAAATAACTGTGCATTGAACACTTTGAACTTCCTTTAATTGTTACAGTTGAGTCGACCAATGATATAGTTGGTAGCTGATGTGAACTTTCAGCTTGTATTGTTCTCTAACCTGCCATGTTAATGTAAATAAAATGGCACAATCTGAATATTCAGCTCTGAATATTCAGCTGATGAGTAGTAATGGTCCTGCCAATTGTACGTACCAAATTGTATTGTGATCGTCGGATTAACTTGTGCTATCTACTAATAATTCAAGTTGGCTATAGAGGATGCTCTCTCATATTCGGTTTGTCACCGTTTGTGTATGGCGTGTGAAAAACACTAATGAATCATTTGTGGTAGGTGTTGTCCTAGGTACGTTATAGTGCAAGATATTTAGCCAGTTGTGCCATGACAGCCATGTCCTAGGTATCTTCTTTGAAGGTTGTTGTGGGATTAGGGGAGTGGTAGGGTTAGCTTCTGGACTATACCTACTAAAAGGGGACCAGAAAATAAGAGAAGTCCCAGAAGAAGAATCTATCTCCGCTGGTGCTTTCTTTAGTGAGCACCTCTACTAATTGAAGCACATTTTACATATCATGTTCCCCATGAAACTTGCATCAAAGCGCTTATTGCAAAAGGTTTCCTAAAGTACCGATAGTTCTTCATTAATTTGCAAAGGTTTTGTGTTGAGTCGGAAAAATATGGAACGCATAATGGATCATTTGGCGCATGAGAGGAGCAAGGCACAATTCAGTGTCGAGGAGATGAAGATCATCTGGGCTGGTTCTCTCCATGCCTTCCAAGTCTCTGATCGGATCGCTCGACTTGTGGCCAGCGATCCAGGCTTTAGAAAGGACAACAGAGCTGTGCTAAGCAGGAAGGAGTTGTTTAAAAGTGCTCTGAGAAAAGCAGCTTATGTGTGGAAAAGGATCAATGAGCTTGCACTTTCTGAAGAAGAGGCATCATGGTTGAGGTTCTATGTTGATGAATTAGCATATGCTTATATTCATTGGTCAATTTTTGTGCCTGCTATTAAGGGGTCTGCTACTGAGGAGCAGCAACAAAAGTGGTTACCTTTGGCAAACAACATGCAGATAATCGGTACTTATGCACAAACTGAACTTGGTCATGGCTCCAATGTTAGAGGCCTTGAGACAACCGCGACTTTTGACCAGGAGACAGATGAGTTCATCATCCATAGTCCTACACTGACCTCAAGCAAATGGTGGCCTGGTGGACTGGGAAAGGTTGCTACACATGCTGTTGTTTATGCTCGGCTTATTACGGATGGCCAAGATTATGGAGTTCATGGTTTCCTTGTCCAAATTCGGAGCTTGGATGATCACTTTCCTCTTCCAGGTGTTACAGTTGGTGATATTGGGATGAAATTTGGAAGTGGAGCATTCAATTCCATTGACAATGGTTTCCTTAGATTCAATCATGTGCGCATTCCAAGGAATCAAATGCTGATGAGGGTCTCACAAGTCACTAGACAAGGAAAGTATGTAGAATCCAACGTTCCAAAGCAGCTAATTTATGGAGCTATGCTTTATGCGAGACAAACCATCGTAGCTGATGCTTCCATCGCTTTGTCAAGAGCAGTATGTATTGCTACCAGGTACAGTGCTGTTCGTCGACAATTTGGTCGTCCACATGAGGATCAAAATGGTAATGGTGTTGAGACACAGGTCATTGATTACAACACTCAGCAAAGTAGACTCTTCCCTTTGCTGGCTTCTGCCTATGCTTTCAGATTTGTTGGCGAGTGGTTGAAATGGCTATACACAGATTTGATCCAAAAGTTGGAAGCAAACGATTTCTCTACACTGGCCGAGGCGCATGCCTGCACTGCTGGTTTGAAGTCCTTGACTTCTTCCACTGCTGCTGATGGCATCGAAGAATGTCGGAAGCTATGTGGTGGCCATGGTTACTTGTCTAGCAGTGGACTTCCTGAGTTATATGCTGCTTTTGTCCCTGCTTGTACTTATGAAGGAGATAACATTGTACTGCTTCTACAGGTTTCAAGGTTTCTCATGAAGACCATTTCTCAGTTGCAGACTGGGAAAAAGTCTATTGGAACAACAGCTTATATGGGACATGTGGAGCATTTGATCCAATGTCACTGTAAGGTTCAAAAAGCTGAGGATTGGTTGAACCCTAGTGTAATACTTGAGGCATTTGAAGCAAGGGCTATTAGATTGTCGGTTGCTTGTGCCGAAAATCTCACCAAGTTTGCCACTCCATTACAAGGCTTTTCAGAACTCTCACCTGATTTAGTTGAAGCTGCAGTTGCTCATTGCCAACTAATTGTGGTTTCCAAGTTCATTGAGAAGCTGCAGCAAAACATTGAAGGAAATGGAGTGAAACAACAATTGGAGACCCTCTGCAACATTTACTGTTTGAATCTTATTCACAAACATCTGGGTGATTTTCTGTCCACTAGAAGCATCAGTCCCAAGCAAGCTTCACTTGCCAGTGATCAACTCAGGAGTCTCTATTCCAAGCTTCGTCCCAATGTTATTGCCCTTGTTGATGCATTTAATTACACAGATCATTTCCTTGGCTCAGTTCTTGGGCGTTATGACGGTAATGTGTATCCAAAGCTCTATGAGGAAGCATGCAAAGATCCGCTCAATGATTCTATTGTACCTGATGGGTATCATGAATACATCCAGCCTGTGCTGAAGCAACAGCTCCAAAATGCAAGGCTTTGAAGGTATCAATATCATACTACAATAATTCAGACTAAAAATAAATAAATAAATAAAATGTCATACTACAATAAATGGTTTCTTTAAAGTTTGATGATTTCTATGGGCCTATGAGCCTATCCTTGTAATATGAGTAAAAAGTTTGGTCGATCATTTTGTCTTATTCTAAATAAGTGCGGTTAGCGTGAGTTAAGAGTTGTACTTTTCTACAATATATATTCTATAATACTCGGTGATACTTTTTTTTTTAGAAGAATAGATAATTTAATTACTTGTCTATAACCAAATTGCCATATATTTTTTTTTTCTTGGACCAAGTGCATATGAACCAAGGTACTGAACAAACTGACTAGAACCCTTCATTGTAAATAGGTTTAGCTTGCTTATTCAAAAGAAACAAACGAACCTACTAGATGACTAAAGCCCTGATTTGAGCGTTTTTAATTTGTCTATCGTGTAACAATCAACACGGTCATCAAAGATAGGAAGTATTTATGTCCCAGTTTATCGCCAACTAAGAATCCTATGGTTCTATGTCACCCAAAATCAATTGCACAAACAAGTAAAAATACAAAAATGGTTAAACAAGGCACCGAGCCTTATTTAATTAAGCTCGACTCTGCATCACACAAAGTCATATAGACAGCCTTGCACCAAACAAGGATTAGATAGGGCCATGAAACACAAAAAAAGATTGTAGTGCTCATTGCCCACATGGAATTACAAATAAATGGTAGTGGGAATGTCACGATATTTTTGGATTTTTCAAAATTGATAAATAAACTAACTAACTACGACATAAAAATAAGATAGATAGAATGATGGGATGCATCGCATCAAGGGTCACCATGGAATTCAAGGTCTTCCACACAAATCCAAAATCATATGGAATGACGATGATTAATTCAAAAGATGCTTCAAATTTTTTGTAGTATTTCCATTTAGCATTAAGAGGTCGAAAAAAGCCAAATTGATTGTCATAAAATAGTAGCCAAACCTCTGAGCAAAAAGAAGAAGTTCCTCCTGCTATTATTCAGGACGTTCTCTACGAGGATATTTGTCATTCTTCTTATGTAGCTCGGGGTTCAAGTTTTATGTCCCCCCCCCCCCCCCTCCCAATGCAAAATTATAATATAATAAATAGAACCGGGCATGAGGCTAAGAAATCTTAGGTTTTGGCTATCCTATACTAGTCTCAAACCCTATGCCTTGTTAGGGCCATAAGTTCTCAAAATTAAATGCTTTACGTTTCGACAATCAATTGTAACACACTCTAGCAACCATAATTACCACAAATAAAAGGTCGAAAAGAGTACTTGTGATAACAATTACCCTACCCAACAATTTCAAATACTATTCCGACAATCAAGGGTAATAGTACTCAAAATTGGGTGATTCGAGAACCACAATTTAAAGAAATCCAAAGGGAAATAGAGATATGCAATGGGGAAATTTCACCATACTCATGCTATAATTTAAATTGAAATATAAATTCTCCACTTTAATGTTCCAATTCCAACACACCAAACATAGACTAAGAAGGGGAATCCTAAACCATACATCTAGAGTGAAGAAATTAAAGCAAGAGTACACAAAGCATATGAATAAACATCAATTTTATTAATTCCTCATTAAAATCATACAAACTAAAACTTGGGTTTCAAAACCCTAAAACTATGAAAGGACACACACAAATCTATATCAATACACATCAAACAACACCATAAGCAATAAATACGAGAGAGAAAGAAAAGGGAAAGAGAGGAGAAATCCATGAAGGTGAAGGCAAAGCTTGTCACTAGCTATTGCCATAGTTTCATGGCTTCTCTTGCTACCAATATGAAGGCATGGTGTAGTGATAGTGGCCTAGATACCATAGCTGTGTGAGCCTCCTCCTTGTACAAGCTCACATGTGAAGAATAGGGGATAAAGAATAGGAGAGGAGGTGAGAAGGAAAAGAACTCCCAAATTCGGCCAAAAGGCCTAGGGTGGTGAAAATGGGTCTTAAGCTTGTGAAATGTGTGTGCAAAGGTGCTTAAATACCCTCTTGGGTTCTGGGGTCAAGATTGGACTTATACCCTAGATTCAAGGGCTCAAAAACAAGGAGAAAATGGATATAATGAAAAAACTAAAACAACCTAATAATAATGTAGAGAATTAGAAGTTTAGAAAACATATTGGAAAATATAAAGAAAACTGTAGGGTAAAAGTGTAAGTGATTGTGAATAGGCCTCATCAAAAAGCCCGCGAATCAAGTGAGCCGATGGAGGCCCGCCGGCCCTGAGGGCTAAAAGTCCGGCCCGGCCGATTAAAAAGCCCACATCGGTGGGTAGTGGGCGGGCCCGCCAAAAGCCCTCAAAAACCTGGCCTCGCCCGTAGGCCAGGCCCGTAAAAGCCAGTAAAATATTTTATATATATATGTGTGTGTGTGTGTTTATATATATATATATATATATATATATATATATATATATATATATACATACATATATATATATATATAGTCCGTCTCAGGTGCGGACGTCCGTACCGAGCGGACGGTACGGATTTCCTGTTTTCGACCACTTTCTGGCCACATTTTTACATCTTAACCGTTCAGTTTTTAGGTCCTAGTGTATAGATCACCTCTGCAAAATTTCAGCCAATTTGGTGATCGTTAAGGCATCCAAAACTGCAATTTACCATTATAAATACGAACGGTTCTGGTTCGACAGATTCGGTCCGTTCATGTAAAATGCAGTTTTGGATGCCTTAACCATCACCAAATTGGCTGAAATTTTGTAGAGATGATCTATACACTAGGACCTAAAAACTGAACGGTTAAGATGTAAAAATGTGGCCGGAAAGTAGTCGAAAACAGGAAATCCGTACCGAAAATTCTGTACGGACGTCCGCACCTGAGAAAATTCCTATATATATATATATATATATATATAGATTTATATTTGTGTGTGTGTTTATATATATATATATAGATATATATTTGTGTGTGTTTATATATATATATATAAACACACACACACACACACATATAGATATATATTTTTGTGTGTGTTTATATATATATATATATATATATATATATATATATAAAAGTTTGCTCAGGTGCGGATATCCGCACCGAAGAAAAAGGTGCTGATTTCCAGTTTTGACCCACTTTCCGATCACATTTTTACATCTTAGCCGTTCAGTTTTTATATCCTAATGTATAGATCATCTCTGCAAAATTTCAGCCAATTTGATGATCGTTAAGGCATCCAAAATTGCAATTTACACGAACGGACAGAATCTGTCGAACCAGAACCGTTCGTATTTATAATGGTAAATTGCAGTTTTGGATGCCTTAACGATCACCAAATTGACTGAAATTTTGTAGAGGTGATCTATACATTATGACCTAAAAACTGAACGGCTAAGATGTGAAAATGTGATCGGAAAGTGGGTCAAAACCGGAAATCCGCACTGGAGAAGCGCTGTATATATATATATATATATATATATATATATATATATATATATATATTGTGTGAGTGTGTGTGTGTGTGTGGAAGTTCTTATACTTCTATATAGAATATGTGCATTAGTGCATATATATATATATATATATATATATATATTCTACATATCAGTTGATCAATTCGATCGGATTCGAAAATATGGTGAAATTGACTAAATTTTTTACCACACTCATAATTTATTGTAATAAACTCATCCAACGGTCGGTTTTTCCATTTTCTTTGAATTGATAGGGGTTGCTCTTTGGAGTGTATGATATATAAATATAGGTTTATAAGAGTAACTAAGTTTGACCTAGTTGATCGAATTCGAAACGAGAACCAAATTGGCTGAATTTTCCACAACCACCATAAAACATTACAAAATCTCCATCAAGCGGTTGGTTTCTCCGAATTCATTTTTCACTTCATGGTTGCTTTAGAATGAACCTCAACAATTTAAATGCAATGTATAAGTCATACAACTTTAGGAGGAAAATTGGTATAGGCCAATGTGTTTGTAATTAATTTTTATTTTTTTTATCTTATGTCCACGCACATCCATCGATGGAATATTTACAAACGTGATGTGAAAAATAAGCACGTTTCCCGGTCGTCATGCCATCGGTCAACTACGAAGACATACAAGTGACGACGGTTGACCAATTCGATCGGATTCGAAAATATGGTGAAATTGGCTAAATTTTTTACCACACTCATAATTTATTGTAATAATGTCATCCAACGGTCCATTTTTCCATTTTCTTTGAATTGATAGGGGTTGCTCTTTGGAGTGTATGATATATAGATATAGTTTTATAAGAGTAACTAAATTTGACCTAGTTGATCGAATTCGAAACGAGAATCAAATTAGCTGAATTTTTTACAATGACCATAAAATATTACAATCTCTCAATCGAGCGGTTGATTTCTCTAAATTCATTTTCCACTTCATGGTTGCTTTAGAATGAACCTCAACAATTTAAATGCAATATACAAGTCATACAACTTTAGGAGGCAAATTTATATAGGCCAACATCTTTGTAATTAAAATTGAAATTTTTATCTTATGTCCACGCACATCCATCGATGAAATATTTACAGACGTGATGTGAAAAAATAAGCACGTTTCGCGGTCATCATGTCATCGGTCAACCAAGAAAACATACAAGTGATGACTGTTGACCAATTCGATCGGATTCGAAAATATGGTGAAATTGGCTAAATTTTTTACCACACTCTAATTTATTGTACTAATCTCATCCAACGGTCCATTTTTCCATTTTCTTTGAATTGATAAGGGTTGCTCTTTGGAGTGTATGATATATAGATATAGGTTTATAAGAGTAACTAAATTTGACCTAATTGATCGAATTCGAAACGAGAATCAAATTAGCTGAATTTTTTACAATCACCATAAAACATTACAATCTCTCAATCAAGCGGTTGATTTCTCTAAATTCATTTTCCACTTCATGGTTGCTTTAGAATGAACCTCAACAATTTAAATGCAATGTACAAGTCATACTACTTTAGGAGGCAAATTGATATAGGCCAACATCTTTGCAATTAAAATTGAAATTTTTATCTTATGTCCACGCACATCCATCAATGGAATATTTACAGACATGATGTGAAAAAAAAAAAGCACGTTTCGCAGTCGTCATGCCATCGGTCAACCAAGAAAATATACAAGTTACGACGGTTGACCAATTCAATCGGATTCGAAAATATAAGGAAATTGGCTAAATTTTTTACCGCACTCATAATTTATTATAATAATCTCATCCAACGGTCGGTTTTCCCATTTTCTTTAAGTTGATAAAGGTTTCTCTTTGGAGTGTATGATATATAAATATAAGTTTATAAAAAATATTATCTTTAAAGATTTATTTGTAAATAAAGCCCGCAAGGCCCGCCCCGAAAAAGCCAGCAAGGCTTAGCCCGGCTAGGCCCGGCCCGCTACTATTTAAAAATAGAGTAAGGCCCGGCCCTGCCCGGCCCGTTGATGAGGCCTAATTGTGAATACAAATAAATATCTCCATCCACATGTATGATGTGTGTGAGGTGTGTGGTTCATTAATGATTATTGTCATTACATCCATTTTGAATTTAAAATTTAAAATTTGAATACAAAGATGTAATACAAATGAGATTAGGTCTTCACTTGTGTGCTTCTTTGGTCTTGGGCCTTGGACTTCTTGTTAATGGATTGGGTTGACTTGGTTGACCCGATGGTCAACTTGTTGACTTTTTGTCCTTTAGTTTGAAGTTGATTTTTTGCTCAAAATCATCCTTTCTTTTGTCTTTTCCCCCTCTTGATCATACAATTGAAGAAAACAAAGTATACTACGAAATAATGCTTGAGTATTCGCTAATTTCAAGGTGATTAGGCTAGAAACGCACGTAAATTGTGCGTAGATCAAGCCCTAACAAAACTAAACCTCATAATAGTGATTTTAGTTGACTAGAGGACTCAATAGTTGTAGAACTAGAAAATCTAAGAATTAAGCAGACAAATAGCAAAAAGTCCATTTAATAGGTTAAAAAATAAAAAATAATAAAAAACTTGTTTAAGTAAATCCGAATTGTGTCTAACCCAAACTCTAGGTTACTTGACCTAGTGGTAATAGGATTTTAATTAGACAGAATCTCGGAGAATATCTTATAAATATCCATTCATTGTATGACTACCTTTCCTTGTACGGTTCAGATTCTATGCATTGTAATCCTCTATATAAAGATGCCCCTATTATCAATGAGAAATACACAGCAATTCTCTCTCAAATATCGTTTCCCTAAAACATGTTATCAGCACGAAGCCCTAACCCTGAAACCCTAAAATCGTAGCCTTCAAAACCTAGCAACTACCGTCCTCCACCTAGAAGTTAAAGATCCCAGGAGTCCAGAACCGCCGGCGGCATCACCAGAATAGGCCGGCAAGGCACCAAACCGGCCTCCAGAAGATAATCAGGTTTCCTGCCCGGTTCACCACCTTCCAGACAGCCACTTACCGTAATAGTTGACGACCGTCTATAACCTAAACCTGGAAACCAGGAACAGGAGACAAATCGTCCAGAACCGGCTGGAAATTAACTGAACCGGCCACCGGAACAGCAGCAGACCCCTGAACCGCCTCTTCCAGCACCCTCGACAGCACCTGCGCGCAGACCCTCAGCAGGACCTCGACAGAGCCTCGGCAGCCCCCGCGCGCATCTGTCAACAGCACCAGCGCAGGCCCTCAGCAGCACCTGGCAGCACTCGGCAACACCCCTTGGCAGCTTCTCGGCAGCCCGGTAGCTCCGGCCAGCACCGACCACCGCCTGCCACCAACTTTTCCGGCAACCCTTTTTTTCAGCAACTTTTCTGGTACATCTCCGGCAACCTTTTTCGGTCGACTTTTCCAAGGTAATTTTTACTAAAAGTTCCCGTTTTTGAGTTCTTATTTCAATTTCTCTTCTTTTTCTCGGGGACTTGCAACCTCCCTTCTTCTACCCCCCTTTTTTCATCATAGGGGAGACCAAATTAAGCCGAACTGTGGGGGTTCGTGCTCACTCCAAGCTTGGAGCTTGTAGAGTCCTCCAAAATTAGAGTTTGTTAAGATAAAACTATCGACCACAAACATCATTATTTCGATCTAATCCAACCCCTCTTGGAATCGAATTTCTTGGAAGCGACTACGCTCAGAAATTTTTATTGTTTTCGTGGTAGCATTTTCGCTCCGAAACTAACCATAATCTTTTGTTGTTTTTCAGGATGAGTAACCTGAACAAGTTGAGCTTCAATCCACTAGAGACAATAGGCGCATGATACCACAAGTGGGTCCGTGATGCGCGCCAGCATCTTAAGGCTGATGGGATCCTAAGTACGATCCAAGAGCTAAGTCAGAACGTGCTTACTCCTCAACAAGCTACCGCTTTTGAAGCAAATAGAGCTACAAGAGAGGCCAATGAAGCTAAAGCCACAATTCTCATGACAAGGCACATGAATGACGCGCTCCAGAATGAGTACCTCAATGAAGAAGACCCCAGAAAACTATGGGTAGAACTAGAGCAGCGTTTTGGCAACATTCGTCACTCCCTGCTTCCTGATTTAGAAGTGAGATGGCATAGCCTCCGCTTTTGTGATTTCAAGTCTGTACTTGACTACAATTTGGAAGCACTTCGTATCAAGTCTTTAATGAAATTTTGTGGGCAGAAAATCACTGATACGATGTTGATCGAGAAGACTCTCTCTACCTTCCCCATCTCTGCGTTGATGATAGCTAAGAACTATCAGATTGATGTCAATGTTGGATGCATCACAAGATTTCATGAGTTTATTGGTGCCATGAACGTAGCGGAAAAGCACGACAACATACTTGTGAAGAACTATAACTCTAGACCCGTGGGAGAAAAGCCAATTCCGGAGTCTAATTATAGTCGCGCCCCTAAGGGAGGGCGCCAGGAGCGAAACCCTAATGAAAGGGATTATTCTAGACGTTCTGGTCCATATTCTCGCCCCAAAGAGGAAGGAAACCGCCAAGATAGGCGTGCACGGAACCGCAGAGGTCAACGTGTGAAGAGAGAGAGAGAGAGAGAGAGGCAGAGCCTCCGGCTATGGTGGCGGCGCCACCAAGGATCATAGCTGTCCCCAACGCGCTCTAGCCGCGCCTCGATCAAGGGAGCCTGACCATGATGATGCTTGTCTTCGGTGTGGAGCGTCCGGACATTGGGCTAAAGCATGTAATGCACCCAAGAATGTTGCTAACGCGTACAAGACATATCGTGAAGCAAGGGAAGCAAATTACATGGAGTAAGAAGATCAAGATGACGATCTCGCTTTAAGGGTTGAAGACTTCAAAGGCCAAGATCCAGAGACTGACGATTTTGATTAAGTCTTTTTATTTTCCAAGAGATGTAATAGGCAATTAATTACCACATATTTTTGTAGTAGATGTCAATGGTTTAGTCTTTCTTCAAAGTAGGCTCTTCCAAAGTAAATGTGATGTCTATGAGGGTTCTGAGATTAGTGGTACTTAAGCGAGCCTTGCTCCACCGACATCTCTCAACTCACCTGGTCACATTTATTTTGGAGTTACCGAAGGAAGTTAGACGACTACCATTGTCTTGCATTAGCTAAGCATTTTGGATTAGATTTTCTTTGGTCAAAGAGACAATGATGTAACTCCGTTGGCTTATGAATAAAATTTCGAGTTCTTTTCATTATAACTCAATTTTGATTCTGAGCATATTATTTTGTGACTACGATGGCTGGGCCATCAGTATTAATTCAAGGACATGCAATAGTCCAAGTTCCACTTGCCAAATGGCACCTTAATTACTGTCACAGAAACTCTCTATGCTCCTAGGGCCAATCGCACCTATGAATAACCAACGGATTTCATGCAAAAACGCATGTAGAGAACGGAAATGAGTTCCTTTGCAATACCTCTAACAATTGCGAACAAATGCGCATCTTAGAGAAGTTTATGTGTCTCTCTAGTGAACCCTATTTCACTATTTCAGCTATTAAATCCAATAAAGTCATGAGAGAAGATCTCTTGGATTTAGACACATACTGGCTTTGTCACGACAGGATAGGTCATCCTGGTCATGATATGATGATCTGTCTACCAAAGACTTCACATGGACATCCTTCCCTTCGAGCGAAACGAAGCATGAATCAAAAGTTGATTTCTGGACTAAGTGTGACCGCACCGCTGCCTCCGGAGCCGCCGCCATCCACCACCAGCCTAGGGTTGGCATAGTCCTTATCCATGATGCCATGGATATCGTACATCATGGTGATGACGCCCCAGGTGATGCTACAATCACCAACATGGCTTCAAATAGCGTTTCAGAAGCTCAGGCCCAACCAAAAACCTCATTGGTTGCTTCTAAAGCCTCTCGCTCGTTTACAAAGCCTGTTCATTAGGGAAATTAGGACTGAGACCTTCCTATGCAAAGGATATGAAAATACTCTTTCTATTCTTACATAGAATTCATGGGGATTCTGTGGACTGATTCAACCAACCTGCGGACGGTTAAATATCTCATGATGTTGGTTGACACGCAAATACGTTGGTCACGTGTTATGCCATTGTCCACTTGTAATGTTGCTTACGCTACACTCCTAGCACATATCATATGACAACGGGCTCACTTCCCGAATCATCTTATTCAGTCAATTGAATTTAACTATGCTAGAGAGTTTACATCGAAGACTTTCGATGGTGATTGCAATGCGACTAATGTTGGACATCATTTTCTCATGTACACACCCAAATGGTCTCGCGAAAACGACTATGATGGTTGTCAAGACATTGTTAATGCGCACCAATCTCCTTATATCTGCTTGAGGTGATGCAATATCGCATGCAGCTATGCTAATTCGTCTACGACTCACCGTCAATCAATCTACCTTTGCGTTACAGTTAGTGACTGGGTACAAGTATCGTACTTACGTATCTTTGAGTGTGCCATTTGCGCCGCCACAATGCTCTATGATGGGTCTTTACAGACGAATGGGCAACTACGTTGAATTTGAGATTCCAACAATCGTCCGCCACTTAATGCCCTTGCTAGGCGATCTCCTTACTGCTAGATTTACGGATGTCACTTTGATGAGACAGTCTTCCAGTCGTTAGGGGGAGATAAGAACACAGATGTTCAGCAGGAACGACAAGAATTGTCGTGGTCTGTCCTTACTATGTCTCATCTCGATCCCTACTAAAGTGACGAGATCACACATATCTGTTGCAAACATGCCTACAAGGATGGACGTCCCTACGAGAGGACGTAGCACCACCCTACACGGAGGTAGGCATGGCGCCAACGCTAAAGAAAGTGGTACTCTGGTTTTACAGGACATGGCCCCAGCTATGATGCATGGGAGGCCCGTGGGTTCGAATGATACTTTGGCACAACCCAATCTTTAGATCATCGACACTCAAAATCAGTCTCATGAGTATCTTCCGGATCATGGTTATCGTTGGGGGACGCCTCAACATCAGAACCTATTCCTGAGAATATAAAGCTCTATGAAACTTACTCTAGTGTACACGAGACGTGGGATAGAAACTCCATCATAGTTGATGATGTAGTTGCGCATTTCGTTGTGCATGAGTTTGTTGAGTCCGATGATATCGAACCACGCTCCGTTGATGAATGAATACCAACGTAGAGAAATTTGGCCTAAATAGAAAGATGCGATCCAGGTTAAGTTGAATTCTCTAACGAAGAGGAAGGTTTTTGAGCCAGTGATGCCAACACCTCCTAACATAAAACATATTGACTAATGGGTCTTCGTTAGAAAGCGTGATGAGAAAAAGATATGGCAATCTCGCCTTATGGTGTAAGGCTTCTCACAAAACTCTCTGGAATCGACTACGATGAGACATATTCTCTCATAATGGATGTCATTGCACTCCACTACCCTGTCAGTTTGGTAGTTTCGAAATAACTGATCATGTAGTTTACGAATGTGGTCACTACGTATCTCTATGGGGATCTAGAAACGGAATATACATGAAGGTTCATGGTAAACTTCATTTACCCAAGTCAAGTGGCTCTAGACCACAGAGCGCATTTACAATAAGATTGAAACACTCACTAAAGTGACTACTTGATTAGGAAGGGATATGCCAGCGCGTTTCCATAACAAGTTTCGGATTCTATCGAGGTTCATGTTGGACATGATCTTCTTTAGAAGCCCTTAAAGAGTTAAGGGAAACCGCTGAACACTTGAAATCCGAATTTGAGATGAAGAATTTTGGGAGAACACGATTATGTCTCGGTTTGAAACTTGAGCATCGTGTTGATAGATGCTTAGGCATTTTTCCAGGTCAAAACCTTAAGCACCCCATGATCGTCAGTAGTCTTGATCCTGAAAATGACCCTCTTCGTTTGAAGGATGATGACGAAGATGTGCTAGAGGCAGAAGTACCTTATTTGAGTATAATAGGCGCATTATTGTACTTAGCTCAATGCACAAGACCGGACATCTCATTTGCAGTGAACTTGTTAGCTGTTAATGCTTAAGTTCAGCGGTAGCTAAACCTTTGTTAACGCTGGTTCAATAGGCGGACCGCTACCTATGATACTCAGAGTTTCCGCTACCTGTCAAATGAAATACAGAGGGTGTCAGAGGGAAACCATACTGGGCGGTCTTCACTTCTCCGATGCCTAAGTTAGTCAATGTATTTGTGTTGACAAAGTAACAGTAGGTAAGTATTAATTGCGTAATCAATGAGGAGAGAAGAGAGAACCTTTTATAGTGAAGAATGAGCTGATCTTCTTCATATTTTCGATGTGGGACTGACATGCTTCAGTCCCCAGCTTCTGGAGCTTCTGATGCTGTCTTGGCGCGGCGCGTGGCAGCACGTCAGCGGTGATCTGGGAGCTAGCCGGGGCTCACGCGGTAGCCTGCTTGGCTGTGTTCCCGCAGGTCACTCCTTTGGCAGGAGTTGGTACCGCTAACGGTAGCATGAGCCTGGCTCATTATAGCTAATTATGATTGCAAATGCCTATATAAGTACAAGTCCCCCAAGTCCCCAGTCAAGGAGGGCAATCTTAGTTAGGGAGTTGCCTAGCGATTCGAAGCGTTGCTTCCGCCAGTCTTGCAAAAGCATAATTAGCGTCAGTGTGTTGTCAACCATGGACTTATTGAGCTAACGCTTTATACCCTTCCGGGTGGGCCCCTGCTAGGCCCCCTAGGAGTCCCCCACTCCCTGGCTAAGATAGACCTCCGTTTGGCAGGTGTATTGTTTGTTGAGGGAGCTGCGCTGAGTAGAGAGTGTTGGGTAGCGAACCCAATCTTTGATACCCAAGTGGCGGGGATCCAGGTGCCTAATCAGGGCCTTCGGAAAGTGTTGACGCGTCCCCGTACCTGTCTCGGAGGACCATGTTTTGACTGCAACGCCACGTTGCGGTCGTTGTCAAAGTGAGGCGTTGCCTCCGGAATTGCAGCTGGCGGAAGTCCCTCTGCCCATGATAAGGGGCCGGCAATGTCGCGAGGACCTGCCTGGCGGTAGCCTGGTGCATGGCGTTGCGGTCAGCGGTGACCGTCTTCCCAGGTGTTGAGGAAGTCTCGCTAGCGGTGTTGCGCTTAACTTAGACTATCTCGCTTACTGGGTAGAAAGGGAGAAGTTTCGCTAGCGGAGTTGCGCTTAGCGGAGACTATCTCGCTTGCAAGGTGGAAATGGAGAAGTGCCGCTAGCGGAGTTGCGCTTAGAGGAGACTATCTCGCTTGCAAGGTGAAAGGGAGAAGTTACGCTAGCAGAGTTGCGCTTAGTGGAGACTATCTCGCTTGCAAGGTGGAAAGGGAGAAGTTCTGTTACCAGAGTTGCGCTTAACGGAGACTCTCTCGCTTGCAAGGTGGAAAGGGAGAAGTTCCGCTAGCGGAGTTATGCTTAGCGAAGATTATATCGCTTGCAAGGTGGAAAGGGAGAAGTTCCGCTAGCTGAGTTGCGCTTAGCGGAGACTATCTCGCTTGCAAGGTGAAAGGGAGAAGTTCCGCTAGCAGAGTTGCGCTTAGCGGAGACTATCTCGCTGAGTGCTTCGATGATTGGCAATTTTCCTTCTCGATGGTTACCTTGGACAGACGCTTCGTGTGATGGGGCTAACACGTGGCCTACATGTATTGGGTTAGCGTGTGCTATAACGTCTCTTCAGCACGCCCGTCGCCTCGCCATTAATGCAGATAATTATTGATTTTGTAACCGAGGCGTCGCCTCGGTTAATCCGGAGAGTAAGTACGTTTGTGAGGCACGTGTACGGTTGTGGTGCGATGTCATTTTTCAGCGGACGACCTAGATTAGTTTGACGTTGACATAAAAGAGAGGGAAACCTTGTGTTTTGGCACTTCGTACTTTTTACCTTGTGTCGTCATCTTCAAGCTTCGCCCTGCGTTCCGAAAAAAGGATTGCCTGGATTCCATGAAGATATCTAGTCTTTTGAAGCACGAAGAGCTTCTGTGGTGGATAGAAGCGCCCTTGCCTGCACCCAAGTTATCAGCTTCGAGGTTGGTGCTCTGAATCTCATCCCTGTTTTATTGGATTTTTGCTTTTAATTTTGTCGGTTTCTGGGTTTTTTCCGATTTGGGGTACTGTGTTCCTCCCCGATGTGTTCTGAGGGTGTAAAGCGAGTTTTGGGGATGGGTTTTGGTGTTTGGTAGAGAGTTGGGGTTTGGGGGTTTGCTGGATGGTCGAATCTGGGTTTTTGAGTATATGGGTACTTTCTGTTCTTGTTTTGGTGTTTTCTGGGCAAGTGTTCTTAATGCTCCTGGATGTAACTGATAAAGGGATAGCTTAGATCCTGTGCAAACTTACTGGTTTGAGTTTTAGGGTTTTGGGATGGCTAGCGTCATAGAGATTTCAAGCGGTGAGGATACCGGGTCTGACGAGTCGCTCAACGTGGCGGATAGGATTTTTATTGACTCGTTGAGTCCGTCTGCCCCTGCAGGAACCTCCTTGTCCGAACCGCTAGACATTGCACCGCTACAGACCATACCTTGGGAAGTTGCCATGGGTCGTGCTGGTAGTCCTGAGAGTTCTAGCGCAGGAGAGGATGTCGCTACTCGCAAAAGGCAGGAGGATAGGCTGGCGAGTAATAGCGCAGCTAGCGGCTCCGCTGATGGGGTGAGAGAGGCTGGCGGGGAAGAGGTTGAATCGGCCTGGGTTCTCCGTGACGGTACCGCTGTTAACTAGGCGGGAGGGCCGATGACGGTGGCTGCCGTCAACCGTGTGAAGCGGGTGTTCCGCCTACCAGGCGTTGTGAAACTGCAACCGCCGCTGAAGGATGAGAGAGCGTCGTTCCTGCCAGCGGATCTTTCGCCAGGGAGTGACACTCCCACTGCTGCCAAACCTTCAGATTTTGGTTTGCGAATTTGGCATCGCTTTTGGGCAGATTTTCCCTAATATGTGGCGGTTGCTAATGGCACTCAACTTACTTGCAGTGAACTTGTTAGCTAAGGTATAGCTTTGTGCCAACGCGATGCCATTAGACTGGTGTAAAAGATATCCTTCGGTACTTGAGATGTACGATTAATATGGGCTTGTTCTATCCCTACAGAAAGACGATGGATTCGGACCCATCATACACCCGGAATGCCGCCAACATTGGCCTGCGTCCACTATCCCCACCCCAAAATGATAAGCGTTTTGGAAGGTTTTGCTAATGTTGGGTATCTCTCTGACCCACATAAAAGTCTTCCCAAACTGGTTAAGTGTTCTCCATGGGTAAAGACTGTGATATCTTGGAGGTCTACAGAATAGACCCTAGTCGCTATATCTTCGGACAATGCAGAGATTATTGCTCATCACGAAGTGGTTCGTGAATGTATATGGATTGGATCCATAATTACGCATGTTCGAACAATTGTAGTTTGAAGTCTACCACAGATGACCCTACTAGCGTATAGGATAATGCTGCTCATTTTGAACAAATGAAGCAAGGCTACGTCAAAAGCGACAACACCAAGGATAATCAGTAACAACAGACTTTCCTCAAGATCAAAGTGAACTAGGTTTGATCTGAGGATAGTATGGCAGACTTGCTCACTAAGTCATTGCCTAAATTCCACATCCAAGAAACGTGTTAGTGGCATCGTTTGAGGACATTATCCTAACTCCAATGACCGTTGTCATCAGGGAGAGATGCAGACATCAGGGGGAGGTGTCTATGGTCTCGAAACGTGAAAGGTGTGTTGTGTTCTTTTTTCCCTTCGACTGAGGTTATTTTTGTCCCACTGGGTTTTTGTTACTCGGCAAGGTTTTTAATGAGGCAACAAGAGAAGCACCGCATTTGGGCAACACAAGGGGGAGTGTTTAAGTAAATCTGAATTGTGTCTAGCCCAAACTTTAGGTTACTTGACCTAGTGGTAATAGGGTTTTCATTACAGAGAATCTTGGAGAATATCTTAGAAATATTCATTCATTGTATGATTAGCTTTCCTTATATATAAAGAGGCCCCTCTTATCAATGAGAAATACACAGCAATTCTCTCTCAAATATCGTTTCCCTAAAACAAAACTAAAATTAATTCCCCCCTACTCTTAGAGCTACGGCAAGTCATACAACCATCAGCAGAAGAATAAGTAAGACGCAGATTTTTAGAACCCTAACATTCTTGTTCTTGTTGCTAAGAGGTCTTCCAACTTTCCGCTTCAAAATAACCCCCAACTTCGAAGCCTTACAAGACTCCTCAAGACCCAAAGCTTTAGTCTCTAAAGTAAGGCAACGCCTCCTAAAATTGTCTTGAATTTCTTGGGCGAAGGGGAACTTCCACTATTGCATCCCCTTTTCTTGGAGGGCAAGGTCATTGCCTGCAACCTGCACCACAATGCTCTTTTTCGCTTTAGCAGTAACCATCACTGCTAACTCAGCCCGGTCTACCTCCTCCACTAGTGTTGCCTCCACAGTGCAGTCTCCTCTACCAACTCAGCTGCCTCTACCAGTGCCGTACCAGAAACTGCCTGACCCTAATCCTCTTGCGCAATCAATGCAGAACCATTATGCTCTCTCTCCAAGCGTCTAATAACAATCTACCTCTTCCCTTTTAATGAAAGAGGAGACTGCATCTGCATGAAGAAAGAGGCAGAGGGGTTGCACAGTATTTTCATCGAGAAAGCAAAAGATCCTCCTGGTTGTATTAAAATTGGCATGCCTGCAAACCTCAGAACTGTACCAGGCGCAATCTGTGGCTCAGTGCACTTTACCCCTACGTGCATAATCAATCCGCACTACAAGCATCATCTCACTAGATATTCATACTTGAATTTCAGAAGAGGTTCAACCCTTGCAGCTAAAAAAATCCTCCATCTCACATAATAGGTTTTGAAATATCATGGATGAAAAGAATACTAACCACCCATTTCCGAAATTGCTTCTTATCATACTCCACAAAAGCCTCCCTAGATATTCCCTATTAGTGTAAAGTTCTCAAGCTCTTTAAAAGCCAGAGGAATCTCAAGGATAATAACCTAGAATTTGACGTGCTACATCTGAATTTCAGATAGAGGTTGAACACCATCATATCCAAGCAAACAGAAGCCTTATCAAAGCTCCAAGGACCAACACCCCCCCCCCCCCCCCCCCCCCCCCCCGCCCTTTTTTTAGAACTTTGTTCTGGTCTTGATGATTGTCAAAAGAAAAGAGAAATATGTCTGTAGTCCTCTCTCGAACCCTAAAATCTTTCTCAACCATCCAAGTCCTAAGAAAGTGAGTCTTGAAAGTTACTGGATCAACAAGTCGACATGTTAAGGGTTTGCCAAGGAGATAAGATCAGGAAGAACTACGAATAAGACTTCCCCAAGCTTTTCGAGATCAAGAGCACCACCACCCGCAGCTAAAGTGAGGCAGGTAGCACAACTAGCAATAATCGAGTCTATGGAAGCCAGGGAAGATAGAAGAAAAAAAAAATCAGGGTTGCAGGCATTGAGGCTGCAGCAGTTGAGTGAGAAAAAAAACTCTCTTAGGGCTTATCTTTTTTGTTTTTTCGAAACCTCATGTTTTGCTGCTAAAACCATATATAATTATAATATATGGTTATTGGTATAAACTTTATTATATTTATTACTTGTCATATGTCGTACTAATGTTGTATAAAGAATATAATAGTTTGAAGGAGAATGAAATTTATACTCCCTAATTTGTAATCCGCACTCATCTATTTTTTAGTTGAAATTCTTACAAAAATACAATATTTACTAAAAATAAAACGCATAGTATGGATTACAAAATGGGCACTACAAATTTCACTCCCCTATTCTGAATTCTCTAAACAACAGCATTATTTTTTACTTGGTATCCAAAGTAGGTCGATCTCCAATCACATTTTCATGGACCCGAATTAAGGTTTCTTGAATTCACCATCAGAAGCCAAGTCATCAATGTGAGACTTGTGTATGTTACTTGAATGACCAAGTCGCCAATGTATTATCAATTAAGCCACCATATGTTTTTATCTCTTATAAAGCCACTAAAATATAAGAAATATCAATATTTATAAAAATGTCCCCGCACTTTAACTTTTCATTAATTTAAAAAGGGATTTTGTCCATTTACCCCATTTTTTGGGATTTTTTTCTCACTAACCCCATTAAGTTTTTTTAATTCCCTTTTACCCAATACACTCTAAGGGAGTCTTCCCTAATACCCCATTAAGATTTTTTTTTTGTGTTTAATTTTTTTTTAATACCATTTTACCCCTCACCCCTTTGTTACTTAGAGAAAGAGAGAGAAAATGGAAGAGAGAGAAACCATAGGAGACTTCGCCGGAGCCCGTCACCGGCCGCCGGAATCCGGTCACCGGTCTCCGTATTCCGGTCACCGGTCGCCGGATTCCGATCACCGGCCGCCGCCCACCGGATTTGTCTGAAAACCTCTATTGCCCTCCAATAGAGGGGCAATAGAGGTCTATTGCCCCCCAATAGAGTGGCAATAGATGTCTATTGCCCCTCAATAAATGTCTATTGCCCCTCAATAGACGTCTATTGGGGGCAATAGACGTCTATCAACCATGTATTGCTCCCCAATAGACGTCTATTGCCCCCTAATAGAACTTTCGGTAGCAGGAATGAAAACTAATTTTTCTAAGATTAGACAAATAAAACTTTGATTAAAGAAAAAAATGAGGTAATTACATCAATTCAAAACATATATTACCCCCCAATAGACGTCTATTGCCCCCTAATAGAACTTTCGGTAGCCGGAATAAGAACTAATTTTTCTAAGATTAGACAAATAAAACTTTGATTAAAGAAAAAAAAGAGGTAATTACATCAATTCAAAACATATATTGCCCCCCCATAGACGTCTATTGCCCCCAATAGACATTCAAAATTTATTTTCTTTCCTTTTGTCCCGTTACTTAAAAAAAAAAAAAAAAAAAATCTGATTTGGGCACCCAAGTTCAAGAGCTGTGTTTCTCGCCGGTGGTCCGACCGGAGCTTTTACCAGAGAGGTAGCTTCGAGCAGAGCTACTTCGTCGCCTTCAGGTAGCTTCGACTGGATGATTTGTGCCTAGACCTGGATGCACTCCCTCGAGTACTTGGCTGGGATCATCTGCTCGGTGACGTTGCGGAGGTCAGTCATCGCTGCATCTCATCCTGCAACCGGCCACCACGAATTGGGCAAACCCGTCGGCCCTCTGAAATCAACCTGGAAGAGCCAGGGTCGTCGCCTTCTGTCCACACCTCTGATCCGCCCTTCTACCTTGAGCACGATCAGACCCGGGTCTTGATCACCCGACCCCCAACCTGAATAGTCCCTAGCATTGTAAATCTTGAATAGTCCTTATTAAAGTCCGGCGGGGATAATCTGCTCGGTGATGTTGCGGAGGTCAGTCACCGCTTTGGTCGTTGCTATGATCGTCGAGGTCGACTCCAATTTGGACCAGCGCCGGAGTCGGAGGGGAGAGAGAGCCTGGGTCGTGCGCCGGAGCCGGAGCCGGAGGGGAGAGAGAGCTTGGAGGAAAGGGAGACGGCCTGGGTCCAGCGCCGGAGCCGGAGCCAGAGGGGAGAGAAAGCCTGGGTCGTGCGCCGGAGCCGGAGGTCAGTAGGGAGAGAGGGAGGGGCAGAGAGAGATCGGGATGAGAGAGAGATTGGGGCTGAGTGGGTGTGGTTGTAATTGTTTAATTGGGTTGAGGGTAAAATGGTTATTTTCTATTAAATTGTGTATGTGGGAATAAAAATATGTTGCTGGTGTAAGTAGGATAACTTTAGCTTATTTTGGGGCTTTTGATCAAGATCCCATTTAAAAATTACCACTACATCCAAACAACTATTGTCATTAACCAAATAACCAAAAACTATTGTTAGTGAATTGAAAAGCCAATATCATTCTTCATGAAATTTACTATTATTCGTTGAAAAAGTTACTACCCCACACTGAAAAGTTATTGGCATTTTTCGAAAAGCTATTATCGACGAACCTTAAAGCTAACTATAGCAAATTACTTATAAATATTTTTTATTATATTATCAATTAAGCCACAGTATATTTTTATCATTAAGTGTCAACGAATGACAATAACTTTTCTAAAAATGACAGTAGCTTTTTGATTTGTAATATTAACTTTTTGGTTATTCGACAGTAGCTCTTTTGTTCGTTGGCAGTAGTTTTTCAATTGATGTCATTAGCTGTTTTGACATAGTGACATTTTCATAAATAATGAAAATTAAAAATGTAGTGGCATTTGTATAATATTTCTTATATTTTGGTGACTTTATGAGGGATAAACAGATTAGATGGCCCAAAGATAAATATAATTAGTAAAAATGGCACATTATATATCGTTGGCCCTTATTATTATTTAAAAAAATTGACACATGCCAGAGCATATATTAAGAGACCAGTATTTATTATGTATACCATATATTTAAATGTAGGACTAAATTCAGTTTCCCCCCCCCCCCTAACTTTGGGGCAAACATCAGTTTGGTCCATGATCTTTTTCTTTAATCATGATCATCCCTGCCCTTTCAAATTCCATCAATCAGGTCCAAATTTCAAAATCGCCTCCATTTGTGACGTCAACTTGGCACCGACATGAGGACCCACTTTTCAGATTTTCAACCCACAGGAAGGGCAAAATGGACATTTCCTCCTTCCTAAGAGTTCGATCTTCTTCCTCGTTCGACCTTCTTCCTCCGACGAGTCAGCCCAGACCTCCTCTCCTTCTCCAATCCCTCCAATCCATCGAGCTGCTCTACCTCACTCTTCAAAACCCTAAATCCACCCCAATTCCAAACCTAATATCACAATCCAATTCAACCAAATTTTCCAAAACCAATCAACCAAAAACACAATCCAATTTTGACAATTTAATGTATATACATCACAATCAGTTCATCACTGCAATTTCATAATCTCCTTCTCCCATCATCATCTTCCTCTTCACCATTGCCTCTTAGCTACAGCTGCAAACTCATCAACTACACTACACGCTACAATACAAAACCCATAATCAAATCAAATTCAAAGTAACAAGAGCACAAATTACCTCACTCCATCAAAATTATAGCACCAACTTCCTTCATCTTCACCACAATCGACTCTGCCTCCTCCTTCGCAACCCCTTTCTTCAAAATCTAGCCCCAACGCCAAAAACATCCCCACCTCCCTAATCACTTTAATCTTCGCCGCTGCATCAAAATAATCAAGCTTCACATCAAACGTTGTCTTCTCCTTCTTCTCCTCTGCCTTCCCCGTGCTTGCACCGCCGCCCTTATCAGAGCCCCGGAGCCCACCGACATCATCATCATTATTGTCAGCATTATCCCCAATTTCTCTCTCAGGACCTCCGTCTGCGATATCCAAGAAAGGGGTCCGTCTTTTCTCTGGCACGGCGGTGGTATGACTGGCGGCGAAATGGGATCTTGATTAGAGATTAGGGTTCTGGGGGAGGATTTGGAATTGAGAAGAAGACGAAATCAGAGTATGTGGCCTGGAATTGATGGAATAAGGGAGTTTTATCGGTGTAAATTTCTGAGGTCTAGAAGCAGAGTCGAGGAAGAAAGGGAATAGAAATCTGGAAGAGGAAGAAAGAAAGAGAAAAAACAAATCTGAAGTAGGGGTAGTTTGGACTTTTTGTCCGAATCAAGGGTCAAAGTGTGAAAGCCGGGCTCTCATGTCAGTGTCAAGTCAGCATGTGACGTCACAAATAGAGGCTATTTTGAAATTTGGACCTGATTGATGGAATTTGAAAGTGCAAGGATGATCATGATTAAAAAAAAAAGATCATGGACCAAACTGATGTTTGCCCCAAAGTTGGAGGGGGCAAACTGAATTTTGTCCTCAAATATATATTTAGCACAACCTCTACAATTCCAAGAGGCAAATCCTTATGGGGAGGTACTAGCAATAGAGTGGTCCAAGTTATCAACAGAATATTAGTAAGATTAAGTTCATTAATAATATCATTCAAAACTTCTATTCCATGCTTGCTTGGCTATAGAAGTTAGGGGTAGCTGAAGTAGACTGCTCCACCTTATCTAGAACTAGTTCATAATGTTCGTTATCATTCTCATTTCCTTGCATGGTATGGTATTGAGCATCAGGGGCGGAGACAGTTCAGGACGAGTGGGGGCCACTGCCCGTAATGAGATTATGACACTTGGCTCACAAGTATATGATTTGCCCCCATCAGCCAGCAATGTTAACAATATATATATATATATAGGGCCCTTCCACTAAGGGATCTCATAGCCCAGAGAACACCAAAAACGTCTCAAATGGCTTATGTTTGTTCTTTAATCTAAATTATGTAAGCTTGCTAGCATCAAACATCTACAAGCTAGAATGGAATAGAAAACTATTCATTACGGAGTAACTCATGTAAAGCTTTCTAATTGAATCACAATCAAGCAAATGCAAACACATCTGTAAACCCAATCATGAATTTCCAAATAATGGAGTTGTGCCCAGAAACTGATCTCATAAATTAGAAGAATCCTTTATCTGAGAAACTGATGCCCAGAAAATAGAGATGTCATGCATCTAAGAAATTGATGCCCATAAAATCCTTGATTTTGTAATCGAAGATTAAAACTCCAAAAGGGAGGTCTTGTATCTGAGAAACAGAGATTAGGAGAGAAGTTCAAGGGAGGACTTGTATCTGAGAAACAGAGATTAGGAGAGAAGTCTAGAGGAGATCAGTAAACTACCAACCCAAAAGAAAAAAGAAAATCTTCTATGTCGAGCTTCATCAGTGAGATGCAACCATGAAAACTTAATGGCCGGTGAAGGACTAAAATTTGAGATGAGTTTGCTTTTTTCTTCGGTCCGCCTTGAGAAAAAGACCAGATCGAACCAGCCACCCTGCACGAGTTCGACTGGTTCTGGATCCTTCAAGAGGGATAGAGAAGATGATATCGATGGGACCCACATAATAATCTTTGAAAATTAAGGTGGACTTGTTGAAATTTCAGCAACCAATCAATGACTGACACGTGTTTGATCCGCATTTTTCAAGTTCGCGGACGTCCGCCCCTGATCCTTGCTGTATGTATATATATATGTCCGCCCCTGATCCTTGCTGTATATATATATATATATATACATATATATATATGTATATATATATATATGTCCGCCCCTGATCCTTGCTGTATATATATACATATATGTATATATATATACATATATATATATAGGGCCCTTCCACTAAGGGATCCCTTTTTTTTGTTTTTTCAGGGATAGAGTATTAGACCAACTTTTCGAACACATTTCGGCATCTCAACCGTTCATCTTTTAGGTCCTAATGTGTAGATCATTTCTGCAAATTTTCAGCCAAAACGGTGATCGTTAAGATATCAAACTAGCTTAAATCAACGGACGAACTAAATCTGTCAAACTTGAACCGTTCATACTTACAATCTTAAACTGCCATTTTGAATGTCTTAACGATAATCAATTTGGCTGAAAATTTACATAAGTGATTTACACATTAGGACATAAAAACTGAACGGTTGAGATGTAAAAATATGATCGAAAAGTTGGTCTAATGCTCTATCCCTCGAAAAGACCAAAAAAGGGATCCCTTACTATAAGGGATATATATATATATATATATATATATATATGTATATTGTGTTCCCACAATGGCACAATTCAAAGCCCACAAATATGATGGCTGGACTAAACCGTCTCATATCAATAGGTCCATAAAACAACAGACAAACCAAGAAAAAGGGGAGCATGAAGCTTCTGCACTCCATTCAGCATATATAATCAAACTCAACTACCAAAGCCAGCACTCAAAGTCAATAACCAACTGATATTGCTGGCTTGCTAGTTGCTGTGATGACTTCGTTTCTAAAACCCCAGATATCAATATCTCTTTGTTGATCCGTCAAGCATCTATGATAACAAAATTCATATGGAATTTTAGTTATCTATTGACTATTGTCTGATTGTGACTCAGGTTGATTAATTTGTTTGTTTATTTTTTACTGTTTTTCTTCTCCTCTGTGGCTCTATTCTTGTATATTTCCTATTGACTTATTGAGAACAGTGTGAATTGATGACTTGATGTTCTATCATGTATTCATGTTATGATGTTAATAGTATAATTTGATTGCTCTGTTTTTGGGTTGAAAGATCTGTTATGCGAAATCGAATGGGAGATCAGTGGTTGAATGATAGCTTAACGGTATACCTTGAGAAAGATATATTCAGTGTCATTGACAATGAGCCTATAATTCAACGATTCCAAAACATGGCTTCTCGTCGAGGACAGCTATAGATGACTTGAGCAGTATTGTTTTTATTTTGTTAGGAAATATTGATTGTCTTTTGTGCTAGGAAATAGCTCGAGTCTTTTTTTATAATGCGAATCATTTTTGTGTATTATATGCACTGATTGCAAATACAAGGGATGTATTTTGGTTCATTAATGGTCTATTTTGGTGTTTAGTTAAATTTTTTAGCCCCCACATACACATATATATATTCCTCCCTCCGCCACTGTTGAGCATTATGGTTGATCCTTAATTACATAAATTCCCTGTGATTAATTCATTATAGAATTATCAAGGATAACGGGGTAGGATCAGAGTTCAAGGATGAGAACTAAATTTTTCAAGCTGTAATTAGTCGAGTTTACCTTAACTTGATCTTGACATGAAACAAAAGGAGCAAGAATGGAAGTTAATTAAGGGATTGGAGAGGAGAAAGTTAGGTGAGCATAGCTTGCATCGAACTATATATATCCAAACTTAAGGTCTTGCATGGTGAGCCAGGTTCCTAAACTCGCCGCTAGTGATGGAAGCAGATATCTCGACTTCCTGATTGCATCCGAACTATATCCAAACTTTCTCTTATTTACACACAGCCAACAATCTAAATTCATAATTCAACTGTTCAAAAGTTACATCAATCATTACTGGTTCAGATACAAATATTGTTTGTACTTTTTTTTTTTGCAATAAAGAGTTCATACCAAAAGTATGACCCTAATTCATAGATTAGAATAGTACAAAAACAATGATAGCACAGAGTAGTTTATGCTAACAAAAACACCTCGCCTCATAGGCAATATATTCTACCTAACTTAAAACGCCGAGCACGCAATTGTGGTACGTTGAAGCTAAGTACTTCTACAAAAAGCTCATAGAGACACTTACACTAACATAAACATTATTCTAAATAGAGCCAAACGAAACAACTAGAGTCTCCTTCCCTAACGAGAAGGAACTATCAACAACTAAATAATAAGCAAAAAAAAAAACCCAATGAACATTCTGGACCCAAGAAGATCAAGCCCAAAAATTAACATCAGCACTCCAGGCCCAAGTAACAGCCCAAGAAGCCCATCTAGGGAAAACCCTAGCTGCACCTTAGGCAGCCACCAAAACAACCATACCACCATTAGAGATACCAATTCTGGCCGGCCCATCAATCCACCTAACATAGTCGTCGGCCACCACGCCACCACTGTCATCCCCGAGAAATAGAAGGTCCATAAACGACCTTCCCCACAAATCCCAAATGTTAAGTCATCCACCACCGCAGCAACCGCCGCACCAATAGCCTCTATCACAGCCGGCCTGCCTCAGTGGCCTCTGTCAGCACATCGCCCACCAGACGACATCACATATCTATCAAAGCTAGAAAGAATCCCGCTAACACCAGCCCATCGAGACCAAGCCAAAACCCCGGGAGGCCATATCGACACGACAGTCCCACCATCATAAGCCCAAGAGGGTAAGCACTCACTAGGAGGAACATGAAGCTCTTGTAAGGATAGAACTGCAGCAGGGGATCGAATAGATCCAATCGAAAATTGAACCAATGTTAGGCATAACAGCCAAATCAAGCACATACAGTGAGAGACAACGCCAGGATGAGCCTGGCAATCTGACCGGGGCAGGCAAATAGTGCCTCCATCATGCCCAACGCCTCTAATCGACGTCGCTAGGGTTACAAGAAGGAGAGGCAGCAGAGCTCTAGTCATCGTATCTTTTGCTTTTGAGGTCGGACCCTATTAAATATCATACTACATTAACTAACAAATGATTAATTTCAGTTGAACCGTTGTCTAACCATTTACAAGTAAAAAAAAAAAAAAAAAACAAGAGAGAGAAATTATGGTTAGTGAAAAAAGAATGGAGAATTTCACAAATGGTCATTTAACTATGACTCATTCGACACTTTGGTCACTCAATTTTCAAATATATCACTTTGGTTACTCAACTATTATTTTGTCAATCACTTTAGTCACCAAAGTGGCATTTTATCTCACTTTAATCTCTTCTTCCAATCATTCCAATTCACATTTCTCAATTTTTCACAAGTGATCGGATGAAAATATCTTTCATATTGTGGCAAATAAATTTCTTTTAATGAAAAAAATTAACGGAGTGATTAAAGTGAATAACAGAATTACAGTTGGGTGATCAAAGTAACATATTTAAAAAGTGAGTGACTATTTGTGATATTGTCAAAACGAAGAATAAAAAAATTGTTTCCTAAACGCAGCGTCGGAGGCGCTCACCAACAAAGAGTCTCCAAATTCTTGTAATCGAAAGAAGCATCAACAGTGAAGAAGAAACAAACAAACAAAGAGCTGCAATGGATGGAGGGAAGACAAAGCCGCAATCCCAGTCCATCACTCTCGAACAGTTCATCTCCATCACTTCCCCTCTCATCGACTTGGAAAAGGTTCCCCCCATCTCTCTCTCTCTCCCTTCCCTCTAACACTGCCTTTCTTTTCTTTGCTTGCTCTCAATTTGACTCCTCTGGACTTGCGTTGGGCATTCAGGAAGCCGAGATATCTGCCTCCATCACTAGCGGCGCGTCCAGGAACTTGGATACTGCTCAAAAGAGAGGCTCCGCCATTCTCAATTTGAAGTGCGTCGATGCTCAGGTTACTACTCTACTGTTGTTTGTTTCCACCACTTCATTACATGCTTTTCTTGATTACCCTTTTTGCTTCTTCTGACTACAGACAGGACTCATGGGCAAGACTCTTCTTGAGTTCCAGTCTACCAAAACAGAAAACAGTAATGCTCTTCCTCTTCCTCCTCACAAGGTGAACATTCCGTGTCTCCCCACTTACAAGCGCAGTTTGTGTTTCTCGTGAAATACTAACTTCCCTGTTTCTTGTACATTGAAGTTTGGCACTCATGATGTGGTTGTTCTAAGACCAAATAAGGCTGATTTGGGCTCATCTGCTCTTGGACAAGGCGTAGTTTACCGGTTAAAGGTAAATTCTAACTATAGAATGTGAAGTTGGAGATTTTTCCGTTTTTGGTCCTGATATATGCATTTTTACTGGGGTTTGATTGAACAGGACTCATCAATCACGGTTGCTTTTGATGACGTTCCTGAAGACGGATTAAATAGTCCCCTACGGCTAGAGAAACTCACAAATGAAGTATGATATCTCAAATCTCGAATTTTTAAATTTTTGAGTTTCTTGATCAATTTTCTTTTCCAGAGTTTTTGAAGCATCACATGTTTTTGAAGGCCATAATTTGGTTATATTGGTGATAGGAACCATATTGGTCATTGACGTGAATATGCATTGTTTTTCAATCATCTCTTTCTTATGCCGTCGTCCAAGATTTTATTCTTTGGTAAAGAATTCTAGTAATATTTGTGTTGTCTCAGGTGACATATCGTAGGATGAAGGACGCCTTGATACAATTGAGTAAAGGTGTGCACAAGGGTCCTGCTTCTGATTTAATTCCTGTCTTGTTTGGAGAGAGGGCACCAACCGTGGCTAAGAAGGAAGTCACATTCTCCCCATTTAACAAAAACCTTGATCACTCTCAGGTCCTTAAGCCTAATATTTCTATTTCCTTGTGTCTTGTTTTAGGATTTTTCAAGATATGCCACTTATGATGTCATCATGCGTAATTTTAAGTTGATTGGAATACATTCTGCTAATGTAATTCCTCTAAATCTTCAGCTTTATAAAATGAACAACAAATACAAATACACATTACATACCTATGGTTCTTTGAAGTTACTCATTTATTGGTGCAACTAAATAAATGAACAAACATACAGATATACTGATAAATAATTTTTAAAATTTATTACTATGACAGATAAGTAACTTTATCTGAGGACTTTGGGATATTATATCAGTTTTTCATGTACTATTAACAATGAGGGTCTCGAAATACATGAATTGTTATTATAAAGTTCTGATATCATTTCTGTTAAATAAAATCCCCTAGGATATTGTAGGTGCGATTACTCTAAAAGATTAAATTGTTTTTGGTTGCGTACTTTTGAATATTAGTTGATCACTATAGTATCATATCTATTTTTGTTGTTCTGTGTATGTGTCTGCCAATTTTTTGTATGAGCATCTGAATCCATATTGCTTTATCATATATGTATACCACAGGGTTAATCTTAATTCTTGTTTCCCTAAAGCACCTTACCTTTTTATTTTCCTTTGATCTTTTCTTTTCTTATCTCTTCTCCACAGAAAGATGCCATTTCAAAGGCTCTGTCATCCAAGAATGTATTTTTGCTGCATGGGCCTCCTGGAACAGGCAAAACCACAACTGTGGTGGAAATTATATTGCAAGAAGTCAAACGTGGATCAAAGATCCTTGCATGTGCTGCTTCCAATATTGCTGTTGACAACATTGTTGAGCGACTGGCACGCCAAAGGTATTTCACTGCCTATATATTTGAGGAATTCCTCTTCTATCAAAATTTGAGCTCTATCAAAATAAATAGAAGGTGCTAAATCAGAGCACTATGTAATCCTTTCGCTGGCCTTCACTTCCTTTCGTTTATTTGTTCACATTTTTTTCAGTGTTTCTCTATTGTTAATTTTGGATACTGCATACTAACTTCAAAGTTCAGGTTTTTATTTGTAATAAGGAACCAAGTTTGATTTTGATATAGGCCACTTTATAGCACCCCGTTTTGTAGTATCTTACTGTTGTTATAGTTCTTTTGGATTAGAAACCATTTTTAGCATCCCTTTTCTTTTTTATTTTGAATATATATATATATATATATAGTGTTGAGATGGTTGTCGAAGTATAGTCAGATAGTCAGGGAGGCTTCTTGTCCCTCACCCAGATTGCGGTTGGTGCCACTAGGTTAGGTGAGTTGAAATAAATAGACTAGTAGGTTTATGGGCTTTGAAGAACTTTCTTTTTTAATTTTTAATAACATAACTTAAACAAATAACTGTGCATTGAACACTTTGAACTTCCTTTAATTGTTATAGTTGAGTTGACCAATGATATAGTTGGTAGCTGATGTGAACTTTCAGCTTGTATTGTTCTCTAACCTGCCATGTTAATGTAAATAAAATGGCACAATCTGAATATTCAGCTGATGAGTAGTAATTGTCCTGCCAATTGTACCAAATTGTATTGTGATCATCGGATTAACTTGTGCTATCTACTAATAATTCAAGTTGGCTATAGAGGATGCTCTCTCATAGTTGGTTTGTTCTTATCTGCTTTCTCTTCAAGTTGATAATAATTCAGTAATGGCACTCATTACTTATTACTATTTACAGAGTAAAGTTAGTGAGATTGGGACATCCTGCCCGTTTACTACCTCAAGTACTGGAGAGTGCACTGGATGCACAGGTATGTGAATTCTGTAACTATGTTGGAAAAATTCTGGTCTTTGTGAAATCGAACTTCTATAATTTCACCCCATTAGCACGATTATTTCATGTCTATATTCGAGCATTCTGCATCATTACTGTTCTCTTTACTCTACGTGCCATGGACATTTGTATAAGCATATGAAGTTTCACAGTCTTCATTTGCACCTCATTATAGTACACATGCGTGTACACACACAAAGAGGGAGGGAGGGAGGGTTTATTACTTAAGGATGTAAAACTGCCCTCCATAATCGTAGAGCTAAAATCTAGGCCTTAATCCCTAGAAGAGTGAAAAACAAAGGTTGCTGAAGGAGCCTTGGGTGGAGAGAAGGGCCACTTGAGTGGCCTCAACTAGCTTGAATGGAAAGACCTTGCAGCACTGGATCTTGTTTGAAAAGTGGATTCTATATGTACAATAGAACACGTATATGTATGAACTTATGCTTCCTGGTTATCGGGAATTTGGTTCCCTTTGGTGTATCTAACAAGATACTTAAAAGACATTGATTCTGCTATTCTTAATTCCATTATACCTTTCTGTGATGTCTTTTACTACTACTAATGAAATTAACTTGGATGCGCAGTTGATCTGAACCATCCATTTTGTTTAGTTCCCCTTAAAGCATGATTCCTGTAAAAGTTCAACCAAAAACCATTCAGTCCCATAAATGTCATCGAATAGAAAATCAAACATTATGGTCTGATAACTGACAAGTCATGTGCTAAAATGTGTAAAATTGGACGGTTTTAGGTCACTGGATCAGGGTGGATCTTCTTTAAATGAGGGGGCATACTTTCATCTAATTACTTGCTTACTTTGCTCTCAGGTCTTGCGAGGAGATAACAGTGCTCTGGCAAATGACATTCGAAAGGAAATGAAGGTAATTTTTGATAACTAAAAGCCTAAATGAGTATGCATATGCAGTTTCCAAAAAAGTTAAAAGTTCTTTTTTTATCATCATACTTTATGAAACTAACATTGGTATGGCATACCTTACTTGTGAATGAACTTCCACATTGCATTATTGCAGGCATTGAATGGAAAGCTGTTAAGAACCAAAGACAAAAACACTAGGAGGGAAATCCAGAAAGAGCTTAGGATTCTTTCCAAGGAAGAGCGTAAAAGGCAGCAGCTTGCTGTGACAGATGTAATAAAAAATGCAGATGTGGTGTTGACAACTTTGACTGGGGCATCGTCTCGCAAGCTGGACCACACATCATTTGACTTGGTAATTATTGATGAAGCTGCCCAGGCACTTGAGATAGCATGCTGGATAGCACTGCTAAAGGTAATGGACTTGTACACAGGCATATACATAATCACCAAACCTTGCATATTCATTTCCATAAAACGGCAGTTCATGACATATGCATGCAAAGAACTAATGCATGTGTTGGCCTTTGTGGTCTTAAAAGAAACATTTGGTGTTCTTTTAGCATGTTGATTAATTGAGGACAAAAGATTTGCGGACAAGCAGATGTATAAGACTTAAATCACTGCAGTATTAAATCAATCTGCGTATCCTACAGTTGCAAGAAGTATATATGTATAATTTTTAGTGAAAATTTCATACCAACAAAGTCAAATTGTAGGTTTAGGCATGTAGAGCTTTTACTCGCACTCCAAAACCCACTTAAATATATCTGGTTCATTGTTTTAGGGTTCCAGATGTATACTTGCAGGCGACCATCTTCAGCTTCCTCCAACCATCCAGAGTGCTGAAGCTGAGAAGAAAGGTTTAGGAAGAACCCTTTTTGAACGCCTTGCGGACATATATGGAAATGAAGTGGTATCGATGCTGACTGTTCAGTACCGCATGCATGAGCGTATCATGGATTGGTCGTCAAAGGAGCTTTACAATAGTAAGGTGCTGAGACCATGTCTGGATGTTGGCTTTCTGAGTAAATTTATAGTCAAATCACCGACAATGAACTTCTACCATGGTTGGAAAAAAAAAAAAAAAAATCATTAGATTTGACTGCATTATATGCTTTGGCGTCTCTGCAGGTTAAAGCACATCCAAGTGTTGCTGCACATATGCTTTTGGATCTCGAGGATGTAAAGAAGACCTCTTCAACAGAATCAACCCTTCTTCTAATTGATATAGCTGGGTATGCAGTTCATTGTTGTCATATACTGACTGTACTGTATTTTATAAGAACAAACCCTTTAATACCTATGTCTTAAGGCAGCAAGGTGGCAATTCGACTTTTCTTTTTTTACCCTCAAATAGTGCTGCATACAGACACAACTGAAGACACAGACATGGCATGAGATGATATGTGATATCTGAGATGAGCACAACCTATTTATTAAAACATCAGAACATGAGTTATACATGTACTTTTATTCTGAAAGGGTTATTTTATCAATCAAATGAGAGGGAAAAAAATTGTCTGAAAGCTGATAAAAGATACAAACATGACACCAAATTTGCTTCTTGTATTGGAATCTCATGCCTATGGCATAGTATAACGTTATCACCAAGTTTTCAAATTGTCAACCCTACTAACAACAGATGATGTTTTATGAATAATCTTAGTGAGTGTTGCCATTTATTGCTAATAAAGAGTCGTTTTGAATGTCTTGAGGAACAAAATGAGTGAATTATGCCCACATGGTTTCAGAGAGCTTCTTAATATGTACTAAACAAGAAGTGATTTATTCATAATATATATGACTTATTAGCACTGATCTGCTTCAGGTGTGACATGGAAGAAAAGAAGGATGAAGAGGAAAGTACTATGAATGAGGGTGAAGCTGATGTTGCTATTGCCCATGCAAAGAGACTCATTCAAAGTGGTGTCCAGGCTTCTGATATTGGAATTATCACCCCTTATGCTGCACAGGTATCAAATACTTCTGAATACAGTGAAGACTTGCAATAGCTCCAGGGTGTTTACATTATGCAAATACTATAGTAGGATAGATGTTTCTTTTCTCTTTACTATATCTGATCTAGTATTGCAGGTTTTCATACTGAAGAAGTTGAAAAGCAATGAAGAAAAGCTAAAGGATTTGGAAATCTCGACAGTCGATGGCTTCCAGGGCCGGGAAAAGGAAGCCATCATTATTTCAATGGTTCGATCAAACTCAAAGAAAGAGGTATACTTATGTCTCTGGTTCCATTGTTATTGCATAAAAAAAGTTAGATGGTAGATGTCTCAATTCATAACTGAATTCTATAACCTAAACGAACTGAATTTGGGATTTTTTTTTTTTTTTCAAAATACTCAGGTTGGGTTTCTGAGCGATCACAGGCGAATGAACGTGGCTGTAACACGAGCAAGAAGGCAATGTTGTCTTGTCTGTGACACTGAGACAGTGAGTAATGATGCATTCTTGAAGCGATTGATAGAGTACTTTGAGGAGCATGGTGAGTATCTAAGTGCCTCAGAGTATAGTAATGAATGAGCAACAGTACCTCGGCATCTACAAATTTGCTGTTTTTGGTGGCATAGCTCTGAGACCTCCCACTGCTTCTGCAGCGGAGGAAAATTTGTATTCTAATTAGAACGGATTCTATTCTTAAATCATATTTGTACCTATTGAAAATTTTTTAGCCTGATATTACCTGTTTGAAACTAGTTTACTTTAGCTTTTAGTTTCTGTTCTCTAATTGTGATATGCTATACGTTTAGGGGCCACGTAGAGAATAAAATTGCCTTGTCATTGGCGTTTAGATTGTTCCTCACTTCCTCCTACAAGTTTCTTACATGTCAACTCAGAACCAAGCAAAGATGAAGCAAAAAGATATTTTGATTCATTGTAAGGCGAATCACACGATTTCTTCTCTAACTACTGAGGGAAGAATGAACTAACCCTCTCCATCCTGAAGCCACTATAACTGATAAAAGATGATTAAACTGGTCTCAACCAGCTCATACATGATCAGAAATGTGGCCGAGGAGTTATGAAGTAGCAGTTGCCTCGAATCCCACTAAGCTAGTCTATTTTTATGCGACTTACAAGTTCCGAAATCTATCAAGTTTCTTCTCCTCAGTACAAACTACAAAAACAAGCTTTATTATTTCAGAAGTTCCAAATAGAAGTGGGGAAATAAAGCTCTTCGTTCACATCATAAACTTGAAAGGTACCAGCTTCTGCTCCTTGGTCTTCCATTCCATGCATCTCAATCAATGCATCCCAGTTGAAATTCTTGTCAGCAAAGGGTCCGAATTCGTCACTGGTTTCTGTAATCGA
This sequence comes from Rosa chinensis, assembly GCF_002994745.2. NCBI lineage: Eukaryota > Viridiplantae > Streptophyta > Magnoliopsida > Rosales > Rosaceae > Rosa > Rosa chinensis. The sequence goes on from NC_037090.1 coordinate 27,327,205, forward strand.
AGATTCGGGAGCTGCAAAACTTGTTGTGGTGTCGGATTCTTCTGATTGTCTCTCTCTCTTGAGCACACCCAACTGCTGAAGAAACTCATTGAGATCAATCTGTGGCTTCTCCTCCCTTCCTCCCACAACTTTCTCTAACGTAATTTCTACATCTTTCTCCTTATTCTCTGCTACATTTTCTTTCGGGGTTTTGTCCACTGTGGTGTGAGCCTCAGGTTTTGACTCACAGGAAGATGAACTAGAGGAGGGAGTAGTTTGACCATAAACCCCATTTTGCTTAAGCTCTTGGAGCCTCTGATGAATGACATGAACACTTGGTTGAGCATTAATATTGAGCATTCCACAAGGAGGAAACATGGAAATGAAATTCTGGGAAGGGAACCATTTGAACTTTTGTGTTTTGAGTGAAGGATTGGAGGAGTTGGGTTGCAGGTGAGGAAGATTGAGAAAAGCATCAGGGCCGTAGAGTCTCCTGGCAGCCTCATCATAAGCCATGGCAGCTTCTTCGGCCGTGGCGAATGAGCCCAACCAGAGCCTGGTTCTCTTCTTTGGCTCTCTGATTTCAGCAACCCATTTACCCCAAGTTCTTTGTCGAACGCCTCGATATTCACACGAAGCGTTCTGAGGGCCGCCTTTGCCTCTTGTAGGGCCTTTCTTCCATGGCTTCAATGGAGATTTTCTGCAGTTTTCCATGGAGGGACTTGGAAGAAACTCAGAGAGTGAGTGGGAGTGAGAGTGAGAGTGAATCTGGAAGCTTGGTAGTGCACACATGAGTGGAAAGGGCGCGGGATATGTAGTGAATGAGAGTGACTTTGGTTTAAATGTTGTCACGTTGGGCAAAGTCCATGCATGTGACAGCTGATCAGTCCAGAGCGCCATTAGTAAGTGAGCTACATATATTCTAATTTTCTCCTTTTCAATTTGTTTCTGACATCTCAGCTTTTCTTGTCATGGGATGGATCATGGATGAGTAGTAATGACATACGTAGACGCTACAACGAGAATCCAACTTACGCTAAATTGACAATTTAATAACATTTTTACTAATATAGTATTTAAAAAAACAGTTGCGACTGTAAATAATTTTATATGAGAGATATTATCAAATCCTCAGATATCATTCTCCACTAAGTTATTAATAAAACTACCGGTAAGACCAAATACTTCTACTTTTATTCCGTCTTCTCAGTTGATGTAGCAAAGAGAGATAAAGGGAGATCAAGAATATATACAAATCACAGAGTACGGGTTGGCATTCAGTGTTGGAGGAATAAAAATAGTGACTATATGTGATCTAGGAATGATTCATCAGAGGGCTTGCTAATTTAATTTTACCATCTTGTGAGCCAAGAACTTTTACAAGTCGTGGTTATTCTCATTCCAACCTTTCGTAGTCACAATGTTCCTTTGTGCATTCTGACTTCACATGGGAATATATCCGCATTAGTACTCAAAACAAATCATCAAATAGAATAACCATAGTCAGAAATACTCTGAAATAGATTGAATCTTGGCTGCATATAAAATGTGCAATTCTGACTTCACATGGGAATATATCCCCATTAGTACTCAAACAAATCATCAAATAGAATCACCATAGTCAGAAATAGATTGAATCTTGGCTGCCTTCGTTTATATGGTTTAAATGGGAGTGGCATATATAGTCCGTCTGTGTCATTGGTATTATCTTTTAATCTTGCATCACGATATGCTTACACGATTATAACTTTATTTGTTAATAATGAAATACTATCGGACAAGACATAAAAATAAAAAGTAATTGGTGTAAAAATGAAAATGGAAGAAAAGAACCCTCTTCATCCCCAAATGAAACAAGTGATTTTAAAAGATAGAAAAGTAAAAAATAAAAAGCAAATATAGTACATGTAGCAAGTTTGCAACGTACTGGGAGCTTTAAATGTGGTGGTGGTGACTGGAGATCTAGCTATCTAGCCAATCTGCTTTTGACTTATGAGTAGTGTCAAGCTGAATTCTTTGAATGAAGTCTTGACACTCTCCCTTGGATTCCATTTCATACGAGTTGCTTCTTCAGTAGACTGTTTTAATGGCTTAAATTCTAAGAGAATGAGACCAAGAAAGAGAGTAATACCCACCTCACAACATTTTTCATTTTCACGAGCACTTCTATTTCACATGTTCTCCTGCCAATCCCAACCTGATGCCCGCGACTCTCCTCACCTTTATCCCATGCTTGTCCTCTCTTCTATTTCACAGGTGTGAAGTTTGGTTTCCTGATCATCAGTCTGTTGTGTATGATGATGATGCTGATGACATTACGACAACTACCAGCACCATGCATGACTGGTCACCATCCTTGTTTCTTTTCTTTTTCTAAAAATTGTGCAATGTAAACAATAGTTTTCGGATAACAATCTGCAAAGTCTTCTAAATAAACGAACTAAAAGCTGGACATTAGAGGAACATAAGCAGTGAATCGGATTGAATGTGAAGGTTACCAAAAACCGGTAGTGAAATCAATGAGTGATAGAGAGGAAGAAGAAATTTTGGGTGTCGGAAGAACAAGATAGATTACTCCTGTTTTTCATAATGATTTTATGTACAAAGTTTTGCATATACTACATACTGTGGTTACAGATTGTGCAGGTGCAGATGATAACACAATGGCATGTTGAGAATGATTAGAGTCAACACGCCCAAAATAACATAGGAGTCCGGTAGAAATAACATCAATGGTTGAGAATGACCAACTGCACTCCAACTTCCAGATTATCTACACTCTATCCAACTGAGTAAACTCAAAACTCCAGTTCTTTCTGCACTTAGTAACTATATTGCTGAAGCCAAGAATCTCAATCTCAAAATTATGATTCTCTTCCATAAGTTACAGCCCCATTGCTGCCTGCTTCAAAACTGTGAGGACAACTTTGCCATGGGAGTAAAATCTAATAATACGGAGAGCTATTAATAAACCAATCTGCACACAGGAAGAAAACAAACTATCAGATCATCAAGTGAATGAGCAAACAAACTCTTTTACAAGGATTCTCAGTTTCTGTGGCAATTTGAAGTAATACCTCAGCTTTATTCGAAACACATGGGTAAGTTCTAATTATGGGTTTATTTGACAAATGACATTATGCTATGTAGTTTAAAGCTTTGATTTGCAATCAGAACTAAATTTGAGAAACCTTTTGCCATTAAACCCGAGATGCACTGTTGTATATGCAGTCTCCTCGCTACAGACCAACTAAAAACTCCGGGTCAAATTGGCCCAAAGACTGCATTCAATGTCCTTAAAACTAAGCTGAATGTCCAGCAACTGAAAACTCAACCTACTAAGAACCTGGATACTGAACCAGACATGAACTAAGTGGCAAATCATATTAGCTATTAGGAACTACTTTAGGTCTCAGGTCATGACCCAGGTATTATATTCAGCTTGAAAAAAGGTTCTTTCACTAAGTTCCATTGGTGTTGAAATAGCTTCTCCTATAAAAGATGAATTTGTTTTTGAGTCGCCAAATGCCACATGCAATCATTTGACATGACTGCCGATGATTAGCCCCTGCTGGTGCTCAATTCATGTTTGAGGACGGAAAGAATACAAGATACTGAAATTGTTCATAAATGAAACTCATTGCCTGGTCCAAGAAGGTTCCCACACTATAGCTCATAATACAAAGTTAATATTCATAATTGGTAGTGACAAGTGAAATTACAAAAAATACCCCAAAAGAGAGCATTACCTACAAGCATGACCACGTCATTTCGACTTTAGACTTCCTTTGCATATGTTCCTCCATTTGTCCTTAAGGTCTGTTGGGGTACGGCCTGACAGAAACACTTCAGAACCAAATTCAAATATTTGCTTCCATGGCATTCTTGTTTCATCATTGCATTGAAATTCCTGCACTCCCTTCTGCAACGGTATTAAAGATGTCATAACATATCCGAAACCGTAAGCATACTCCAAAAAGTATACCACAGAAGCCAGAACAAAACAAAAAGGAAAATGCAGACTTTGTTGGTCCTTTCTAATAAGAAACAAGTTGAACAAGGCACTTTAAGGACCAAGTATTTTGCACCAACTCTTACAGTCTCTTATGTAATTATGGAACACACGATTTATATGCAATTATTTAACGGCAGCCAGGTATATGAGATGAAACGCTACTATGACAATCATATCGCTATAAAGATTCATTGAAAAAGAAAACCAAGAACCTTGAGCATCTCTTCTTCCTCAACTGTCCATGGAACCTTTTTTTTCCTTGACTGAGTCGTTGCCAGCTGGGTGCAGGTGCTACAAAACAGAAAAAAGGTATATTTTTCTCAATTAACAATTTTCACAAACACAAGGGTTAAAAACAACTGTTAGTCTAATGAAATCACTATTTTCTAAACAAACAGTTAATGTTGTGGGTCAACTGGGGAGAATACAGGCTTACGTTTAAAACTCCTCGTAACATAAATGCCAACTTTTTCAGACATTATTTGACCATATGCAGAATATTTCACATTTTGAATAGACAGGACGGGACAATTAAAAAGTACTAAAGTATAAATGCAAACACTTGGAAATACAATTAACTTACCAAAGAGATTTGCTCCTTTTTCTTAAGGAGTAATCAGTAATGTGCTGCTGCACAACTTCTACTGCACCAGCTTGTCCTTGGCCAACAAGGAGGCTCTGTGTGTTTTTACTGGAAAAATGATCACCTAGGAGGCTCTGTATGTTTTTACTGGACAAATGATCACCTTCCAGTACTTGGCTCTGAAATCTATCAAGGCCTGCTGACACACACTCATGGACTGCCTTTTCTTTCCCTTCTTTCTCACCAGCTGGTACATGAACTTTTCCACGCATAGACTTGATGTCAGTGCATGATGAAGAAGGTAGTCCCTGTTGCTTATCATAAATAATATTGTGAAACTGGACATCATCAACTTCATTTACATGTTCTTCACATTGATTTCCCTGATTTTCTTCACGCTCTTCCAGATGCCTATTCTGATAAGGTTTCCCTAGAAGAATATCCTCCAAATGCCTAGAGCAATTATTCACTTTGCTATGTACTTTTCCAACAGGTTCCATTGGTCGGTTTTCCAAATTAGCATGAACAAATGCATTTAGTCCTGTCTTTAACAGGGAAGTTTGTTTCCTAGCTTCAAGGTAATCAGTAAGGGCAAGAACATATAAACAGAAGGGGCAATAAAAGTTACCCTTCTCAAAAGAAATGGCTGAGGAACGTAGCCAGTTCTCATGAACCACCACAGGGCAATTACTTGTTTTACAAGTCAATAATTGACCACCTTCATTACAGTACAGGGAACGATTTTTCTCTGTGACTGTTGTCACTAAGGAATCATGACTAGACGTGCATTGAGATCTCAAGAAAGCATGCTTCTTCATGGCAGCATCAATCTTTTTATCATGAAAACCATCACTTTCATTTGATGTGTCTGACTCACAAAGAAAATCCATGAGCTCTTTGGATTTATCAGCAATGTTCTTCTGCTGGGATCCATCTATATATGCAGGGTATGACACTTTAATATGAGAATCATGTTCACTGACACAATCAGATTGTTGAGTAGAATTCTTCTGCTGGGTTTCATTTAGAGAACCAACACCTGATGAACTTGGTTTCGAACAATGCTTGTGTTTATTATTAGCAAGGCTCTTCCATTGCGGTCCATCTGTGGTTGCAGGGTGTAGCACTTTAATATGAAAATCATTAGCAGTGTTATCACTGAATACTTTAGTAGACACTGTATGCTGGGATTCGTCTGGAGCAGCAACACCTGATGCTCTTAGTTCAAGTTGAAGCCCATCATCATCTTTGGTTTTATTAACACATGTATGTTGACGGGCTTCATCCTGAATTGTGTCTTGATGCATTGAAGTGGCATTACAACAATTCTCCAACTGACTGTGATGGGTTGCGTCATAAGTGCTTTGTCCATTCTTCTTTGACTCGGTATAATCATCATGACCATCCTCTAAGGCCCTGATTTCCTCCATCATTTCCATCTGATTTTCAGCCAAGTCACATCTTAAACTCTCAGAAACTGGAACATCTCTTTCAGATGAATCTTCTGAATATAAAGGAAGTTGGTTCTGTTCTATAGACTGTAAAACATAATAGGCGTCCCACTCCCTCCTTTTGGCTCTTATATGGAAATCATCAGAGCAATTTACCCTTTTAAGGTTTTCACCAGCCATATTTCCAGGATCCCAGCCATTGCCTTCATCAGCATTGCTTAGTTTTTGAGATTCATCTGTGGATGAAGGAAGCGGTACTCTGATATGAGCATCATGCTCACTATTACAACTGAATCCTTTAGTAGAAATCTTATGCTGGGTTTCACCTAGAGGATCAACATTTGATACTCTTAGTTTGCAATGAAGTCCACCATCATCTTTGGCTTCAGCAACACAAGTATATTGGTGGCCTTTATCCTGAAATGTATCCCGAGGTACTGAAGTCGGATTAGAATGATTTTCTCTCTGATCCTTATGGATTGCATCATCACTGCTCTGTCCATATCTCTTTGACGCAGCATAATCACTGTGACCATCTTCTACCCTGTTTTGTTCCATTGCCATCTGATTTTCTGCCACATCACACCTTTCACTCACAGAAACTGGAACATGTCTTTCAGACGTATCTTGCAAACATTCTCTTCCATCTAAAGGAATTTGGTTCTGCTCTAATTCTATGGACTGTGAAACATATGAGGCATCCCACTTCATCTTTTTCGCTTCAATATGCCAATCATCAGAATCATTTACCCTTTCACGCTTTTCATTATCGGATCCAATCCTATCCCTTTCGGAAGGCAATAGATTTTCATTCTCTGAGTTCCCTTCTACTCCCATGTTTTGAGCACTATAGCAGCTCTTATTTAGACTTTGATTACTTTCGTTCACAGAAACTCTATCAGCATCACTTGTCATTGTTAAACTGCTCTTTCCTCTCAAGACATCAGCATGAGGATGGGAGCCATCAAGAATCGACACTTTCAACTGTTCGGAAAAAAAAAAAGACACAATCTATTTCTAGCCAACTAAAGAAAAATTGACTGATCAAGAAAAATGCAAAGAGAACAACAAAATGTGCAATGTACCTGTTTCAAAGCACATTTAGGCAAAGCAGCCTTTTTGTGCACAATAAAGGAGTGAATATCCCATTTCAACAGCGCCGGCCCAGCGTTTCGCAAATCAAATTCCGGTGTCTGACAAACAAAAGACATTTCATTTTATCATTTGAGCATTTTCCCCACCTCCAACAACTCCTCAAAAAAAAAAAAAAAAATTCAAGTACAATCAGAACATGGCTTCAAATTTTCACCTCTTTCAGATAGTAATTGTAAAAAGTACAAAGATCAAAACTTTCCCTCATCTGTAATGCGTTTGAGGACAAAGATCAAAACTTTACCTCATCGGTAATGCGTTTGAGGACAGTCTCGCAACTTTGGGATAAATCAAAGCTGACTTTAGAATTGTGGGCAGATGGAACTTGACCATTCATCCCATTATTACTAGAGCCAAATAATTCCTCCAAACATCTGAGAGCAACCCTTTCCCTTGCATTTTTTGACATATGATCAGGTAATGCTGAACCTATCTCACCCAACAAATCTGACACAAAAAAGCCCTAACCTTTACTCACTGTTCAAAGTAAAATAATAATAAATAGCAAAATCGAGATTGAAGTGGATATCAAGTACCCGTTAAGAGAGAAACATCAACTTGTTTCATGGTGGCGAGGCCTTCAACGACCCAAAGCCAAGCAATGGCTTTCTGGTCCTCACTCATGTCCTCCATTGAGAGGAGGCTGCAGTAGAACAAGCTTGAAATGGCGTGAAAGTGAGACCCCCCCCAATACAAAAGTCTAAATTATAAGGTGAGAGGCGGGCCGAATGAAGAGGGACTGGGCCGGTTGGGGTAATCACACCCCCCATTTTCAAAGTAGCAAAACTTGTAATGTATTTTTTTCTATTTTCTTTTTTAATGATATTGGTGTATAGTTGTTTCGACAAAATTTTATCTCTGTGATGCAGGAAAAGAGAGTACCATACTCCATTTTACAATTTGAAGATAACTAGTTTCCAAGATTGGGATGTGCTATCAAGAAGCACACTCATTCATAATGTGGCAAATGCAACCATATTTTGATGTCAATTGTCAATTTACCAACCTTGTCAATTTGCTGGTCATACAAATTGACAATTGTCTTCGATTTACAGCAATCAAAGGCAATTTTGTTGCCAATACACTATATAAAGTTAAGATATGATAATATTAATAAATTTATGATATAGGTTGTGTATTTATAGAATTTATAGTTTTTTTTTTATTATTAAAAGAGGTCAGCCCATTATATAGATTCAGCAAGCAGTATAGAAATGAATAATCCTAAGAGGTCAACAGAAAGAATAGCTTCTCAAAATGCCCTGAGACTCCTATTTTAAAATAAGAACAAGAACCCAATATAGCCCCAGTACACCCACCTTTTAGACAGTTCAAGCACTTTTATTCCAAACAAAGACCAGTAATCCCCGAAGAAAGAGTAAAAAACCCTAAGAGATTATGATCTTTGCGACCTAACAAAATTTAAATATTTTCCGGAAGAGAAGCAGCAGCCTCCTCTTCCAAGCCTTCTTCCTTGTCCATTACTTCAGCAATACATGCCTTACGAGCCTAAAAGTGAGCAGGTCTAACAATTGCATCCCACCCAGAACCAAAGAGCCCTAATGCAGCCCATGACACCAGAAAACAAGCTCAAGCCCAGTCCCCTAAAAAAGTGCTCAGGGCACCCAGACCACCAACCCGACTCCTCCAAGCTGAGCCAATCCACCTTCGGATTGCACCATCTCCATCAGCTCAAAGCCACCACCAGCCCACGGAGAGCGCCGATCTTGTAATAGATCGAAGAACACCATGAGGCCATACACCCTAAACCACAGCCGCCGCCATCACACCAGACCGGATCTAACCCAACCACCCCATACCACCAGATGTCCTCAAACTCCCAGATTGGGAACCATTTCGTCCTCCACCGTCCGCGGCAACCACCAGAGAGCAAACCCGATCACCATTGCAACAACTCCACCTTCCCCTTAATAAGGAAGAAGCATAACCAGGATCCCAAATTCAATTTTTCTCCCATACACCTGCAACGGAGAAATTCCTCGTAGTGCCAAATTCCCTAGAACAACCGATCTCCCGACCAATCTCCTCACTAGCACCACTATGAAGTGTCGAATAGCAAGCTAATAAGAGTCGGATGCCACAACCTAGAGGTTGAACATAATGGAATCTCGACCTCGAGAAGGGTGACAAACAGGCTTCACGGGGGAAAGAAATCTCCTCGTATGCCAACGATCGAGACAAGCAAAACCCTAGAGATAGGGTTTGCCGCCGCCAAAAGAAAGGGAGGAGAGCTCTCATACGCATTAGATTTATAGAATTTATAGTTGGTGTGGGAAATGAAGAAAAGTGAGTGTGTGTTTTATATAATTTTTCAGAAAAAATATAGAGATCTTTTTTTTAACTTTTCAGAATAGATTGTGTGAAGACAAGTATTAAAGGAATAAAAAAAAAATTCAATGAGCAATTGTCAATTCCAACATTTGGAATTGAATTGAATATAGATCCAACAACTAAATTTGTTTCGGAAAAAAATAGGTTGGTGTTGTGGCTTGACGTGACAGTGAGGACCATGAATTGGTTAGGCTAATTGGTTTGCCAATTTTGTATTAGGTGGGCCCTATAAATTAGTCATACTAGTACAAATTGCTGCATTGACTTTTTTACCCAGAATTAGCAATTGGCACTCGCATCACTCCATTGGGTGCATTTGCTCTTATTGCACATTTGGAGAGCACAAAGCATTAGCCCTTAGGCCTGGGCATAGTCGGGCCGGGTCGGTTACCAGGCCTAAACAGAACACCAATTGAAATAATCCGAAATCCCATTTCTGGAACAGAACACCATATTCTTGCTGGCTTGGGCCGAATTTTTGGTGGGGCCGAATTCTTGAATCGGGGCGGGTCAGTTTCGGTGGAGACAGAGACGTCAAAGATGGCTGACCAAGGGAGACGTCGGAGACTCTAAGAGAGATAGGGAGATCGAGAGGTTAACCTTTCATTCGGAGGTTGGGAGAGAATGAGAGATAGGCTTCTGAAACCATAATCACAAACCACAGATCCAAACCATGATCATATTACATAATCATAGATGTGCAGAGAGATTGACTCAGTTTTAAACGCAGTATCTATACTCAAGTTTTATACCCATAAGAGTAATTTCTTCACACATACCAGTGGAGACAGAGACGTCGGAGATGGTTGACCAAGGGAGACGTCAGAGACTCGGAGAGAGATAGGGAGATCAAGAGGTCGACCTTTCATTCGGAGGTTGAGAGAGAATGAGAGATAGGCTTCTGAAAGAGAGAAATCACAAATGAATGCGGCTGTGTGGGTGTAGCCTACATTAATTAGGGTTCTTTTTGTGGTGATTCAGTGAGGTAAGGTACACTGAAGGAAAGAAAAAAAAAGGAAATGATCATTTATCCAATTTTGGGGTTAATTAACCTCACTTACCCAAACACTCTAAGAGATCATTTCCCTAATACCCAATTATGTATTTTTTTTATTCCTTTTTATTTATTTTTGGGACAATTTTGCCCTCTCCTTCTTTGTCACTTAGAGAGAGAAGTCATTGAAGACGTTGCCGGACTCTTGTGACCAGTGGCCAGCCGTGGACTCCGGTGACCGGAATCAGGCGACCGGTCACCGAAATTCTGAATCCGACTACCGGACTGGTGGCCGGATTTCGGCGTCTGATTTTATTGCCCCCTAATAATCATATTATTGCCCCCAATAAACATATTATTGGCTCCCAATAGTTTTATTATTGGCTCCCAATAATCATATTATTGCCTCCAATAATTATATTATTGCCTCCAATAATCATATTATTGTCCTCTAGCTGAATTGTATAAACTCCCAAAATCAAAATGAATACACTACAGACACAATTGATCAATTTATATATTCATTTTTTTTTCCTTCCCCATTCTTAGAGCTCACAGTATACCAAAAAAAAAAATGGCCACCCAGAAATTTACTCTGGGCACCAAATCGGAGCGAACTTCAGCCACACCCCCCCCCCCCAGACTTCCTCTCAACCAAACCTTCTGACTACCACCTCCTCCTCGTCGCCAGCAACTACCAGGGCCGCATCGCCCTCCTCCTCGACCTCCGCCACAAGTCCCCGTCCTCTGGTTCGACACCGACACCACCAACAACTCCCGCCTCGCCGTCCAGGCCCTCTGCTCAGTCCATGCCCAATCCAAATCCTACATCCTCGCCGCCATCTCCAGACTCTCCTTCTTCTTAGTATACGACCCCAACGAGTCGTCCAATCCAATTACGAGATCGAGAAGTCGCCGAGTTTGTTGCACCAGACGAGAATGACAATAGCGACGATGGAGGCATAGGGCTAGACGATGGAGTGCGGCGGTGATGGCCGAGAAATTCCCATTGGTAGTCGGCGGTGATAGAAGCTACGAGGCCTAGGGCTTGACGACAGTGGTTTGGATGAGGAGGCGGATGAGAGAGAGAGAGAGAGAGAGAGAGAGAGAGAGAGAGAGAGAGAGAGAGAGAGAGAGAGAGAGAGAGAGAGAGAGAGAGAGATGAGTGTAATTTAATAATTAAAATAAGGTCAAAACTATCAATAAATATTAGATTGGGTAAATGGGAGTAAAAAACTCTTAGTGGAGTAAGTGGGCAATTTTCAGACTTAAATTGGATAAGTGGTTACGGCCCAAAAAAAAAAAACTATCAAGTATTAACACATAATCATATTGTAATTGTATATTTTATTTTAGGGCTATTTCCCGTTTACCCAGGTATCTCAGGTATTTTTCCCAAATGCACACGTACTTATGTATCTTACTATTCTCTTGTGAAAAGACTAAAAAAAGGGGTAGTTCCTATGCTATCCTGAGCTTTTTAGAGTGTTTGTCTTCTTTAAAAACTTCATAAAAAAAAACAACAACGAAAACAAGACTAGCCTTCAACATGCCCAAGTTTTTCTCCTAACGGCTTCCTGCTAACGGATACTTTAACAGGCAGAATCACTGCTGCTTGTCTTAATTTTAGTTTTTTAAAACTGGTTTTTTCTGATAGACAAAGACTTTTCAAACTTCAGAATAATTATAAGAACTAGATGGTGATGGTCTTAGCTGGAATGCAGGATTAAGAAACAGATAGTGATAGATAGAATAGAATATGCAACACAGATTAAGATGATATTTACTATTACTTTTTTGACAAAATAGGTGGGTATCCTTTATTTATTCAACAGGAATACATTCTAAAAATTCAGAGCCTCATCCTCAGGTAAACAGCAAAAGGCTGTTTAGCTACCCATGAGAATGAGAACGGATACTTACTTGTAATGAAAGCACACTACTGTTGAACAGGAAACACACTGCTACTATGGCTTTCGTACTCTTTGAGAGAAGACTCTTCTGCTCAATTTTTCGATGCCTTACAAATGAAACTTAAAGTTCCTTATATAGAGAGCGGAACTCAAACTAGAATTCAAAACATAAAAATGTATAGGACAGCTCCGTGAACTTTTGCTTTTCTGAGTGCTCATGCTGGTGGAGGTCAGATAGAGAAAAACAAAAGCAGAAAGGTGAAAAGTTTCTCCTGGTAGGTGAAGTGTTTCTTCTTTTTGAAAGCAAAAGTAGCTTTTAACTTTTAAAAGGTCAAAAGTACTACAGTTACTTATTTGGAGCTTTTCTTCCTTCACCTGTAGCTTTGCCCGTGATGCTACATATTCTCGTCTGTTTCTGAATGGTAGCTAAAGACAAAGGAGCTGTTGTCTACCTGGGCCATTCTAACAGTAGTAGCATTATCTTCGACATCTGTATCGACATACATTTTATAATGGTTGTCAGTTTCAAGCTTTTTCACCCAGTGCATGCATGCCATAGTCGAATCTATCTCTTTTCTGGTGAGAGATAGGAATAGATCACTGTTGACTACGTCAGGATGATTGTATGCAGTGATGATGATTTTTTCTCCTGCTGCCAGGAAGGTATTGCTGATATCTTCAGAGATGATCTTTTTAATATATTCTAGAGCCATGGCCTTCATCCACAGGATGCTTGAGTTTGGTTGGCCATTGTACCCTACACAGGCTGGTTGAAGATATTTCCTTTGAATGATTCTAATATAATGGTATGGAGGAATATATTCAACTTCACCGTTTGCCTTTTGACTCCATTCAGGAGGAGTAGATCTGAACTTCAGACGAAGTGTACAGTAATTTTTTCTGATGTTTTTGACTGTGTTGACAATAATGGGCGGCAAACCTTTCAGATCATCATTAGTTTTGGTCCACAGATTATGGACAAAACCATTTTCAACAAGCCAAAGCTTGTGTTCTTGGGGATGTTCACTCTGAACATTTACCAGGTATCTTCCAACATATGGTCCTGAGACGATGAAGAGAGTTGGAGGAACTAGGTCTTCTGAATTATGCCTTCCTATCAGACTATGGAATTCATGCCAGTCTGATTCATTGAGTGCCATGATAGGGACCCTAGCACTTTCTGGACTTTCTAGGAAGGAAATTTTTTCTTTTCTTACAGCACTCTGCTGTATATGAGTTTCTTCAAACTGTGGCCTACCATTTTCGTAGAGTTCTTTAGCTAAAGCAAAGAGAGCTGGGAACATTAGACCACTGCTTCTTTCTTGGAAGGCAAATAAGAGATTGTCCAGGATCGCCTTCTGGTGATAAGCTAATCTCCTGCCAGTTCTGAACACAGGAGTATCAAAAGTTCTTAATTCATAATTAAAAACATTTATAACTCCACTAGGAGTTGGTCTGCTTTTTGGCAAAGCAGCAGCCATCAACGGTCTTGATGGGCCTTTACCGTCTGCCGTTTGAGACGGGCTAGCCAATCCTTTACCCTGGGATTGATCAGTTGAATCCAAGCCTTTTGAGCTTAGTAGAAACCTTTTAAGAATTTTTTCTTTAGTTTCTTTTGGATCTTCTTCAGGTTCATGTTCTTTCCCAGTCCTTCTGCTTCTGGGATTACGACCTTCGTCGTCTTCTCTTTGGCTGAACATTGCCATTTCTCTGGTTAATGCGTCTGGAAGATAGTTCTTGCTTCCTGCAATTAATTCAACAGTATAATCATATTGGTTAAGAAATAATTGCCAGTTTTCCAATCTTCCTCTATCAGCAGCTTTATCAAGTTTAAAATTTTTGAAGTTCTTTACTCTAGCACAATCGGTGCGGACAGTAAAGGTTTTTCCAAGATAAGCTAGAGAATTTAAAATCGTTTTCTTGACAGCCAAAATTTCTTTTTCCCCTGTGGGATAATTCAGTTCTGCAGGGCTGAACTTGCCACTACAAAATTTGCAGATCTTTTCAATGTTAGTTCCAGGCACTCTCGCCAGAACAACACCGGACCAGTAATTATCACTCGCATCTGTTTGGAGGATAATTTCATCGTTTTCTTCTGGTTGTTGAAGAGGAGGGAGGTTTTTGCAGAGATTTTTTATCTGCTTCACGATATTTTCATCATCTTCTGTGAAGTTCCATTTTCTTTTGGAACTTGTCTTAGGAGATAACATTGCTGTTAACCCTGAGATTTTGGGGATGAAATCTCTCCCATAATTTATGACACCAAGGAATCTCTCTAGACTCTTAGCATCAGGAATTCTGTCTGGAAATTTCCAGATCTTTTCAAGGATATGTGGTTGGAGTTTTATGACTCCATTCTTGATGTTTATCCCTAGGAAATCAACTTCATCGAGGATAAAGAAGATTTTCTTCTCACCTAGGATAATTCCATGCTGAACTATCAGCTTTACTACCTCATGGAGGTGTTTCATGTGTTTTTCTCTGGTTTTGGAGAAGACCAGTATGTCATCTATGTAGACGACGCAGAACTCCGCTACATGCTTGAAGATGTTGTCCATCTTTCTTTGGAAGATTGAGGGAGCTTGCTTGAGACCAAAAGGCATTACTAACCATTCGTAATGGCCTTGTGGTGTTCCAAATGCAGTGAGAGGTATGCTCTCAGGATGCATCTTGACCTGCCAGAAACCCGACTTTGCATCGAATTTCGAAAAGACTTTAGCTCATCTGAGCTGGTTGATCAGTACTTGTACTTGAGCAATTTGATATCCGTCTTTGACGGTCTTATTGTTGACATCTCGATAGTCAATTACCATTCTAGCTTTGCCTCTTAGACTTTCTGCATGATTTCTCACGTAGAATGCTGGAACATGATGAGGGCTAGTGGAAGGTTGAATTAATCTCTTCTTCAGGAGATCTTCAATATCACTTCTGAATTCCTTCTGATCTTCCTCTTTGTATTGAGCAATGGCTTTGACATGACAAATGGCATTCATGTCATGCAATCTCAATTCACAGACCACTGGGTCTTTTTCCCAAAACTTCTGAGGATTTGTATCCACATTCTGCTCTAGTAGTTTCTTGATTTTTTCAAGAGTGGGAATTTGCTGAGACTCAAGCTTGTTCTGAAAGTGCTTGAGATTGTGCTCATAGATGAAACTAGCTTCTTCATCTTTACTAGTTTCTTCTTCTTCTTCTTCTGAAGCTTCTTCAACAAGCAACTCTTCTTGTTGTTTGATTTGGAGTATGGGCTCAAATTTGGGTTTATAGGGGGTAAGATCGCCACTATTCTGTTGCGATCTCTGATATTTAGTAAAACCAGGACCTACCACATTTTTTGCTTGTGTTAGGCGATCTGCCCAGAACACCCGTTCTCCTTTTCTGAAGCCTATCGCTTCTTCATCCTGAATAAATCGTTGTTGGAGAATAAAATCATTTCCCAACAAGAAATCAGATCCTTGGCCTTCAGATTGCCAAACATTCTGGATGATAAATGTTCCTCCACCAATGGTGATATGAACATTTTTTGCTACTTTCTTCATGGTGAGATGGCTTCCATCAAATGTAACACCAGTAGCTGACTTTTTCTTGTCTTCTTTCCAGAGCTCATCTGGAATTGCAAATCTCTTTACAACAGTAAATCCCGATCCATTATCTACAAAGGCATGTAGATGATATTTTCTGTGATCCGGGAATTTTAGTCCAATCTCTATGTAGTTGCTGTATCTACTAGTAGAGACGACTTTCGATTGATGAAGCTCATTTTCTTGAGCTTGTTCCGTTGGAATGAACGGTTTACATTCTTCTGGAACATTTTCCTAAGTGGGTGATTTGTCAGAACCATCATCCCAATCTGTAGGAACTATCTCTTTGATGTCTGAATTACTGAACCATGACGGAGGGTCATATCTGACTTTATAATCAAACTTGCCGGATGGTTGGCCAAGTAGATCCCATGTTGCAGTATCTTCTTGTCGTTCTAAGAGATGAACAGTTTCTAGTGGTTTCACCAGTTCTACATTTTCTGGTATTTCAACCAGTTCAATATCTTCATCGATTTTTTCTTCATCGATGATTTCTTCCTTTTTTGAGGAAGAAGGTTCCATGGTTTCCTGGAACAGAGTTTCAACTTCTTTCGCCTTTTGCTCAGCGAAATACTCTTCATATTCTTGCTCAACCAACTGGCTGACAAGACCATTCTTGGTTTTTCTTCTTGCTTCAGCTATGAAGCATTCTTTGTGATAAGTTTTCTTAGACTCTTCACAAAACATAGGGAGACCATTCTTTTCGTGACATAGGCAGTAGTCACAAACGAATGTACCAGGGTTCACCTGATAAGAAGACATGAAGGATTCTGTCTTGCTTTCATCCCAGTTTTTGATTTTCAAAACATTCATTTGTCTGGATTCGAAGTACTCTACTTCAGAATCTATCTCAGACTCAGATGATGATTCTTCTTCTTCAGACCAGGCAGAGTAAACTGACCGTTCGTCTTCTTCATCATCAGAATAGACTATTTCATTGCCTTTTATGTTTGCAATTTCTACTATTTGCTCATATTCTTCGAAGAGAGCTTTAGTAGATCTTTTACCCTTTTCCGGGCATTCATTGGCATAGTGCCCTTCAGCTTTACATAACCAACATCTGCAGGCTTTCTTGCTAGGCTGTTGTTTATGTTGATGGGAATTCTTCTTTTTCTTGAAGAACTTCTTCTTCGTATCTCCATCTTGTTGCTTCTTGTAATTGGAACTTCTCTTGAATTTCCAATCTTTCTTCTGATTACTCTTTTTGAATCTTTTAGAGTAATATTTTTCTTTTTTCTTTTTTTCTGTGGAATTTGGATTCATGACATCCCCAGTTTGTGGGCATATCCAGTATTCCATAGCAGAAATTTTCAACTCCTTTGAGTTGCTTCTTGGCCATCTTAGCTCTAAGATTGGCTTTGCATTGCTTCTTCAGTAATTGCCGGATTCTGTCGGCAATTCCCCCAACTGAAAATCTTTCAATTGTTTTCTCAGCTATGCTTTCTCTTATAGCTGTTCTCCATGGTTCAGGGAGCTTTCTGTGCAACAGATTAACTAGATCAGTATTCTCTAGTTCACCAATTGTACAGTAATATTCCTGAAATTCATTCAGGTATTCTTCGAAGTATCTCATGTCGCAGATCTTGAGCGCATAGATATTCGACTTTGCCGTTTCTTTGGCTTGCTCACTCAGATTTGAGAGATCTCCACAGAACTGATCGTACAGGGGTACTGCAAAATCATACGGAGACTTGGAATTTTTTATCTCTTCAAGCCAGTCTCTTCCTCTGGCAGTTTCCTTGAAAGATAGGTAGTACTTTTTTGCCACTCCTGTGAGAGTAGTCTCATAGTACACCTGCAAATCTGGTGCTTCAAATTTGCCAAGGGTAAGTGCAGAAGCCATCATCAGGCTATCTACCCATTGGTCAATGGTTTTTCTTTTGTCTAGATTCAACCATATGCCGTAGTTTGTGATAGGAACTCTTGGCAGATTGTCCTCGGGACGAATCTTTGGGAATTTCTTTCCCCTTTTTTACCCGTAGGGGCTTTCTGAACTGGGAGTTTTGTTTCCCTTTTTTCTCTGTTTATGAAAGTTCTGGAGCTCTCTCCATCTTCCATTTCAAGATCTTGGTAAGGAAATACTTTTCTCGTCTTTCTGAATTTGAATTCTTTCATTTCTTCGATTAGTTTTTCTAATCGTTCAGAACTTTCACAATTCTCAGCTTCTTCATAAAGATCATAGAGCCTCTCAGCTCTGAACATGTGGACTGGTCTGTTTAGATCAGCTTCCAAGTCTTCTTCTGATATTGGCTCTTCTATAGTGGGTTTTGTTCCACTGACACCTACTTCTTTGGTGCTGTAGCTTCTTCTCATAAGATTGTTGTTTATCCTGAGCTTCTCAGGACCGACATCACTTTTTCTGTGGTTGTCGAAGTTGAGGCTGATTTCTCTAGTTCTTCTACTTTCGTAGATTTTTGCTTTTGCACTTTCTGCTGGTAGCTTCGGACTGGATAATTTCCATTCAATAGGAAAAGTTACTTTATTCCAAGCAACTTTATGAATCTGCTGTGAATGGTTCTTCTGGCTGGTGAGGAATCCAGTAATGAGACCAGGGATGTTGGAAATCCGTGTCTTCGACTCTACTGTGGTGCTCATCAGTTTGTAGTATATTCAATATACTATAGCCAATTCTTGCATATCATTTTTCATTGATATGCCATCTGTCTTGACTCTTAGTCGGAGACAGTGGGCTGCATCCTTCAGGCTGGTTGAGAAGTTGGGGAAGCAGTTAAAATATGCTACTTGGTTGCATAGTGATGCTTCTAATGTTCCCAACAGACTAGCTTGGAAGTCTGTCAGTCTGTTGTCTTGCAGGACACATAGGACTGAACAGTTGATGCCTTCTCTTGCCAAAAGCTTTATGCCGACTTGGACTGCTCCAATGTGCATAAATTGATACTTCTTTGCTTGTGCTCTGGCAACTTCAGCTGGAGTGATCATCAAGAGGTCTGTCTCTCCAGATGTTGAAGGGGTTGTGAATTCAAGTACTTTGAAATGATGGCTGTCCATCAGGTTAAATGTTCCCCTTCTGTAGATCTGTTTGAAATCTAGCTTTGGAATTGAGGCGTTTTTTACCTCATGCTCGATTTCATTGTATTCAAATTCTTCAGAATTTAGGAGTTGGACTCCTTTCTTTTTTCCAAAGATGTTTAACATCTTCATTTCCCTTTTTTCCGGGTTTTCATACCGGATACTAGTCTGACTAGTAGATGGTTCCAGAAAAATCATGTTTGGAACACGATTTGAGTCTGGTTTCTCTAATGGTTTGAACCCATTAGTCTTCTTTTTTACTGTAGGCACTTTCTTGTCCTTCAGTATAGAATCCAGCGTTTTTTGCTGTTCTTTGATTTTTCTACTAACACTCGTTAGTTTTTCTTCTTCCGTTTTTGGAAGATCTTTGATATAATCCAGTTTGTTTTCCAATCTTTCCAATTGGTGGATTATAGCAGGTAATTTTTCTAGATGAGTTTGACATCTAGATAATTCTAGTAACAGCTTCTGATATTTCTCATCAGAAGATTTCAGTAGAGAATTTATTTTCTCTAATAACAATTCTGACATTGTCCCCATTAAGGAGGGGTTCTCCTTGAGCTATTTTACAAGCTCTGGTACCAGTGATGTGCGGATCTAACCAATGCTCAAATAATCAAGAGGTTTTTGTTCCTCTTCCAGAACATATAAGAGATTATCTATCTCTTCTTCTATTTTGTAGATTCTAGTCTGAAGTCTATAAATAATGTCCCAACAGTTAAGTGATTCCTTATTAAGACTATCTCTATAGGCTTTCAGCTTTCTCAATTTTTCTCTCTCTTTTTGTAATTCTTTGCTTGTATTTTTGCAAATAGCAACTAATTCAAGTCTGTCGACGATAGAAATTATGAATAGTAAAATGTACTGTTTACCTTTGAGATAGAGGATGAATTTATCATGCTTCTATTAAACAAATAAAAAATTGGCCCACCACGTTTCATCAAAAAAAAAAAATAAATAAAACATACTATACAAAAAGTTATCAGGAGGGTACTAATGGAAGAGAAAGAGGATAAGTTGGGTGAGAAGGAAGGAAAGAGACAGAAGTCTGGGTGGAGAGGAACAAAAGTATTTTGTTGGGGTTCTTAGGAAGTATTTTTCCTATATCAGGGTGTATGAGCATTAACCCTTTATTTTATATATACAAATCTGGTCGGTTCGGTTGTTAAGCGGTTGGTATAACAACCAAAACCGCTTTCGACCCGTATATATTCGGTTTCGGTTAGAAAATTTTCCTCTTTTTTGTTTCTGCCGACCCACATTTTTCGAGTCGGCGCAGTCGGAAAACCACTTTACATTCGGTTATGCCCAGCCCTAAATAGCCCTAGTGGAGATGAGGTATTCTAGCTCCTCAAGATGTGAAACGACACGTAAAGCTCCAAGCTTGAGTTTATGATTTTTCAATGTTAGTTCTAGGGCCTTCTAGAAATGATTGCGTTACAAAGTAGTTGAAGTTACGTAGATATTGTCTGTTATTATGGTGCCCTAAAAAGCGAATGACATCATGTAAATATATCATCATGTTCTCATAGGGAAAAAAAAAAAAATCCATGTCCAAAATCAAGCTTCCAAGTTATACATGCTTTAGAGTCGCGCCACTAAATAGTTGATCTTTAATAAGTGATGCTAATGCTATATATTAGGCACAACAATGTTGTCAAAGTATTACATACTTTGGTCAATAATTGGGATCACCTGTATTTCTACTTTCTTATATTGAGGATTACATTTACAAAAATGCCATATTTGGGTGAAAATGTCTTTTTTTTTGACAAAATTATTCATTGTTATTGTACATAATTTTGGACATTATCATAACTACCGGGAGCTAGAGGGAGATTGCATTATGCAAAAATCACATTATCATAACTGTCAGGAGCTAGACGAAAATTACATACTCAAATTATATGCAAATATTACAGATTATTGGGGGGCGGACCCAAAGGGGTAACAAGTGCGAGCAATTGTCCTAGTCAATTTTCTGTGCGTTTCTTTTCTGTCTATTAGTCAATTTGGTCTCTTACTTTGCCAACTACAAAAAGGGTTGTGCACTAATTGAAGAAGCATGCAGTTCTACTTCTATGTGTTTGTTAAGGTTCCAAAATAATGATTGTCCTTTGTTTTTTTTTTTTTCCTTGACTAAAAACTTAAAAAGAAGACAATGTTTGTTAAATAACCACACAAAAAAAAAAAAAAAAAAAATTTGTTTTGCAGGGAAATAGCTGCTATATTGAAGCAGAGCTGATCTACCTTTTAAGCAAAATTTCAATTGTTCCCTTTTCATCCAGAAGAAGGCAAAAAGAATAACTAGAAAAATTGTCAACAAGGGGAAAGAGGGGTCCGATACTACAATCAACTCAAATCATAAAAGTTTTGAAAAGAATGAATCCATCAATCTCCAGCAGTTTCTATCAAAGGGTGAGTGACCGAAATTTTCAGACTTGTACTGGAACAAAAGAGTGAATCCATGTAAGTATTAAATTTTAAATAAATAATTTTAATTAGTGTGGTGCATCGTATCACATGACACGGCGGCTGCTTCTAAGACTTTCTTCATTAATAGTTTAATACATCCATACAAACCCAATTGATATGATCGAATTGATATGATAATATTGAATATGAAGTTAATTTCTGTAAATAATAATAATATGGTACAGCTCAAGAATCGGCGTACAAAAACAAAACCATCTAGAAGATTAAATCCCAAAAATGAACTAATCTAATCTTCCAACCAGATCATGATTTCATGAATAACAGCAACTCCTCCAACAAATTACAACCCCACAAACCCGAAACCCCCTCCTCAATGAAATAGTTATACAGAAAAAGAGAAAGAAAAAAGAAGATGAATTATGGGTTTGGGATCCGGCGGTAATGGAAGTGCGTATCTACCTGGAAAAGCGGAGGAGGTTGTTGAAGAAACGAGACCAGGCGACGCGAACACGAGGGTAAACACTGCCCGTGTAATTCAGGCTTTGCCGGACGATGTCTTCGATGGTCTCCACGAACAAGCTCAGGCTTCGGATCGGCGGCACGTAAAGCGTCAGAGGCACCGCCGAGAAAGCCACCGCGAATATCAGCTGAAGCATTTGATGAACCTCCTGTTGAACAAGAATATACAAACCTACACGGTTGAATTTGAGCAAACCCAAATAGACAAACTCAACACCCACGCAATCACCAACCACAAAACTACTTTTAATCTTTGAACTGTTCCTGGGATTTTGGTCTATGGGGAGAGAGAGAGAGAGTTGAAGTGACTTTTCAAAGCGCGATAGAGATGAAGTTTCCCTTGTTCTTTCTTTTTGTGAAGTCAGAAGTCATAATTGGTAGATTGGGTGTGGTGGCCCGATTTTTACAGGAGGATATAAGAATTTGTTCAATCTGAAAAGGAAATAGCAAAAAAAACAAACTTTCTTAAAAAAAAAAACAAACTTTCTCATGTGCATTTCAAAAAAAGAAACAAACATTCTCATGTGAAAAAGAAACGAACTTTCCTTGATCATGAGATCAAACTTTCTACTCCTGTAGGAACATAATAGGTCTCATACAAGTGGAACCTTTAAAACGTAGCGGTTAAGAATATTGTTTAATAGACCTTGAGTTTCTAATTCCTTGTGCCCATATTACCATGGGATGTTGTGCATGTGTTGCAAATTTGCAATCCAGGTTTCAAAAGCGTGGTCAATAAAGATAAAGCGTGGTCAATAAAGATACATGGGTAAAGTAATTTGTTCCTTGTATGTATGAGATATGGTGGGCTTCAAACGGATATTTCACATTCTTAAAAAGAAAAGAAAAAGAAAGGGATACTTCAGATGTGTTGAAAATGTTCAACCAAATAGTCCTAATTCAATTGACGATTGTCTATTTTTTAGAGTGAGGTGTTCTTGACTAGTTTATAGACTTGCGTTGCGAGCATCAAGTTTCACCGTAATGAATGGTATTTCCAATAATGAGTTTTACGGTTTTACCTAAGCTGCTAGATAACATAGTTAATATTTGTTGTCAATCCGCGTATCGAATATAATTTCATTACTAATATCATCATATCTTTTCTTTTGAAAAAAAAAAAAAGGTAAAACATTAACCAACATACCTTTGGTCTTTCGATGAGATCGATTACCAACACTCCCATACGCACTACCAAATTAAACAAGGTATTCGTTAACACATGTTTCAAAACTTCGGAGTATAATTAGAGTGGTTGAATGATTTATTTGGAATACATCACAAACAATTACTAATCTAATCACTCCCGATTTTAAAACATTATAAAATTTTCAAAGAGGAGCATTCATTAAAAGTATAAAAAAAATTTTGCCATCTACCTACGTTTACTAGGTTTATAACTATCTCATTCAAAGAGAAGTACTACAAAGCTGAAAAGAGAAATCATAATGTTCACTATTAAAATTTGATTATATACATGGATCATAAAACATTGTTAATGACGAAACTATCTTTTGATTATATTTACAAGAAGGTCTTTGATTACAAGGGCATCGTGTTTTTCAGAGACTTTTTTTTTTTTTGTTAGTTTAATGAATCGCTTGTGAGTCAAATTACATGGAAGTATGAGTGAAATTTTTTGATCATTTAAAAAAAAAAAAATGAATCGCTTGTGAGAATTACCTTTTTTTTTAAATTATATTTGAGTAAATCTATGGTTCAATTTTATCATTTCAGGTTTGACAGATTTAATTTATCCATCGATTTGATCTAGTTTAATATATTAACAGTTTCAATTTTCACTAAAAGTTTTCATAAATGAATGATCGACTTCCTACAAGCAGTCCCCGGCCTTAAAGTAGTTAAAGAAAATAATCAAAATATATGACTTACGAGGTGCCCTATTCTTTATCATCAAGCATTATTTGATCTGTTTTTTTTTTTTTCAAACAATTCCACAACCTTCTCATGAAAAAGAAACAATTTCATAAGTTTTGCTCCGATTCGGTATTTTGTTGTAATCTATACTATTATTAAGAGAAGAGGTTTTGTTAGCCAAAGTGGACGCGAAAAGACGACTTAATCCTTAGACCATAGATAACAGAATAAAAATTTTCCCCCTAAAATCTCTCTCTATAACTTCCCACTTCCACAGCAAAAGAGAAAAAAAAAAAAAAAAACTTCCAAAAATCCCCATGTTTCTCCAATGATTATTTTTGTTTTTTTTTTGTTTTGAAAATTAAACCCACACACAGAATGGAAATTATTCTATGCATCGACGGTGTAAATAACCCAACACTCATAAGATGATCTCAACCCTTGATATTTATAATTAATATTTTCATTAATAACCTAATAGTGTATTTAATATAATCTAACCACTCATTTATGTCGGTGTAAATGCACGTCAGTGTACTGAATTCTCCTCCCACACAGAATGTGTGTTTTGGTCTAGTATTTTTTAATGAAAAAGAAAAACACTCATTTAATTTGAAAGGAGGGGGGGGGGATGTAGAAGGCTGTGGACAACAGGACAAGTGATAACCAAATTAAATTTGAACAGTTGCCAGTTTGCTAGGTCTTTATTAATAGAGTTGCCAAACCTCCACATGGCTTCAACTTTCATGGCTGATGATTGATCTCGCCATCGTGCTATGTGCAGCTATATCATACAAATGGTTGACCACCATTAAACAACTTATTAACAGAAGTCGATATTCCCTCCCATACCTTCATTGACCCAAATAAAAAAAGAAATGGATTCAAGAATGTGTTTCCCAAAATAAAAAAAGAAAATATTGAATTACAAAAAACATTATAGCTCAATTTTGAAGCTCAATTTTAGGCAACACACGTATTTACGTATTGGTTAAAATTGCGTTTTTTGTTTTCTACGTTTTAAGATTTGATGAACCTTTCGTTTTCTACATTTTAAGATTGAATAGACCTCGCCTGTTTTCAAAGAAGAAGAAAATTGGATAGACTCATAGACCTCATAGGCTATGCAATGTACTTAATTAGGGCATCTCCAACAATGGAGTCAAAAGCCAAAATGACTAAGGGGCTTTTTTTTCACCATCTCCAACCCAAATCAAAAGGGTGTCAAAATGGCTTTTGAGTCATACCTTGAGTCAAAATGACTAAGGAATGAAGGTAGCTAGAAAGCCAAAATGGCTTAGGTGAAGAGGCTGAGCCCCACCTTCCACTATTCAAAATGAGCGGCTCTGAGTCACTCATCATGAATTCGATTCAAAATGGAAGGAGGGGGGGGGGGGATGTAGAAGGCTGTCCGGTAGAAAGCCAAAATGGCTTAGGTGAAGAGGCTGAGCCCCACCTTCCACTATTCAAAATGAGCGGCTCTGAGTCACTCATCATGAATTCGATTCAAAATGGAAGGAGGGGGGGGGGGATGTAGAAGGCGTGGACAACAGGACAAGTGATAACCAAATTAAATTTGAACAGTTGCCAGTTTGCTAGGTCTTTATTAATAGAGTTGCCAAACCTCCACATGGCTTCAACTTTCATGGCTGATGATTGATCTCGCCATCGTGCTATGTGCAACTATATCATACAAATGGTTGACCACTATTAAACAACTTATTAACAGAAGTCGATATTCCCTCCCATACCTTCATTGACCCAAATAAAAAAAGAAATGGATTCAAGAATGTGTTTCCCAAAATAAAAAAGAAAATATTGAATTACAAAAAACATTATAGCTCAATTTTGAAGCTCAATTTTAGGCAACACATGTATTTACGTATTGGTTAAAATTGCGTTTTTTGTTTTCTACGTTTTAAGATTTGATGAACCTTTCGTTTTCTACATTTTAAGATTGAATAGACCTCGCCTGTTTTCAAAGAAGAAGAAAATTGGATAGACTCATAGACCTCATAGGCTATGCAATGTACTTAATTAGGGCATCTCCAACAATGGAGTCAAAAGCCAAAATGACTAAGGGGCTTTTTTTTCACCATCTCCAACCCAAATCAAAAGGGTGTCAAAATGGCTTTTGAGTCATACCTTGAGTCAAAATGACTAAGGAATGAAGGTAGAAAGCTAAAATGGCTTAGGTGAAGAGGCTGAGCCCCACCTTCCACTATTCAAAATGAGCGGCTCTGAGTCACTCATCATGAATTCGATTCAAAATGGAAGGGTAAGATTAATTGATACCAAAAATTAAAAAATAAATATATAATTACTTAATTTCTAATTTGACAGTCAGAAAAATGCGATGAATTAAATTCAATGGCTAATAATAAAGTAATATAGTTTTAAACGAGAAAAACTTGAAAAAATAAAATAAAATTTTCTAAAAAACATTTAAACGACAATATATTATTTAAGATTATTATGTATGATATATAAATTCATATTGTAGTTAAATAATTATCTAAAATAATTAAAATTATGAAATTGGTATGACTTTTGACTAAAGAGGGTTGGAGATGCAAAATATGAATGAATAGTAATGACACTAGGAGTGTCAAATTTTCCAAATGACTTTGGCTTTTGACTAAAGGGTTGGAGATGCCCTTATATTTGTTGTATGCATCTCCATCATTTGCTTAATGGTATGTAATTCTCTTTCCTCTAAAAAAAATTACCATCCCATTTGTAGATAATTTTTTGTTGTTTTTTGTGTTTTTTTTTTATCACATAACAATTGAGAATATGAGAATACAAAAAAAACTACTTGTTTCTGAGTAGCACTCAGGAGTTTTCAATTAGGAAAAAAAATCTAATGTTATTAGATGATACCAGATATTTTTTGTTGAGCATTTTCTATGTCACGATGTTGTATTACCATACACTAGTATTCAGCGTGCATTACTTGAGCATATAGATAGTAAAAACTTTCGTTTTCAGGGATTTCAAATTATTCACCACAAACCTCAAACAAAAAAATTATTCACCACAAGCCAATGGGATTGCCCAGAGGAGAAAAAAAGAATCTAAATTTGCATAAACACATTCACATTAATTAGGGGAAGTAGCTGGCTAGCTACCTTGGTGCTTCTTAACTCGATCCTCACATGCAGTAGAATATATAAATCAAATCAATGACTTCAAAAGCGAGCAATGTGAAATGGTATCTCAATAATTTGTTATTTAAAAACCTTATATATGGATTCCTTTGCATCATCTTGGATCTGTGTTTTGCTTTCATTATGAGAATATTAACAATAATGTAACAAATTGGGTTTATCTTAAGGGAAAAGTTTCACGCACATTTTTTAAGCCACTGATTCTGGATCATGAATCATGAGAGGGACAAGAAGTAGTTTGAGACCTTTAGAAATGATCCTATGGCCCCTCATCATTAAAGGAGAAAGAAGCAGATATACTAAAGAAAACTTCATGAATTGGCTACCAAATTTATTAGGCGGGAAGTAAGTAGAGTACAGACAGGTGCACATTGTTGGGATGGAGAGAATGGGAGAAATGGACTCTCAACTGCTAGTCTACCCATGCATCCAACAAAGATATACAATCGAGACCAACTAGTCTTTCTCCACAAAATTCTGGGTTTTTGGATTGAACGAAGTAAATGGGAAAGCAATATATGGATGAGGTGCGTCATGTAGGAAACTGTACGTTTGGGTTGTTCAAATATGAGCCTCTCGATTTTGTTTTTTGGCTTTTAGTTTTTATTTTTTAGCAAAGAAACACACATTACATTAAGGGCTAAACTATAACAAATAAAAAGAACAAAAATAAAGTACAAGACCCAACAAGCTGGGCTAAGAAACAAAACCAAAATAAAAGAAATGAGCCCAAACCAGGAAGGCCCACAAGTAAACCACCCAAACAGTAGCAGGTTGGAAGCCAAGGGAAGAAAATGCCACCGCGATGGCGCCACCAAAGACCAAGAACACACCATCATGGAAGACTAGGTTGGTTTGAGGGCAGAATATCACAAACAGATCTTGATGAAAGAATATGTTTGTCTTTCACATTAAAGTACTGTGTTGATTCCATCAGAGCTGTGGTTACATAAAGTTTGGCAAATCACTATAAAAATTGTTTTTATTAAACAAACAAAAATATAAATCTAAAAAATAAAAATATCAGGTGACCTAATAAAAAACAAAGAATAAAAAATAATGTCACCTACTTTGTTTTATTTATTTGGGCTAAATACTGTTTAGTACCATGTGGTTTGGATCCAAAATCAATTCAGTCATTGGACTTTCAATTTCATCAAAAACACCTTCACGCTATCATTTTTAATCCAATAGATCCTTCCGTCAAATGGAGCCGTTAAATAGCTAATGTAGCATGCCAACTTGGCATTGGTGGGGCCCACATGGCAGACAAAATTCTACAATTCTAAAATAAAATTTTAGAAAATTAAAATAACACATTTGATTCTCTCTCTCTCTCTCTCTCTCTCTCTCTCTCTCTCTCTCTCTATCTCTTTCTCTCTCTCCTCTCTCTCTGCCCTGCAAAGCTCCAATGTCAACTCCGCTACTACCAGACTCAGGCTGCCCACCATGGCGTCGTCACCAGCAACTGGCTTGCCCAGGCCCAAGCCGCTATGGGTTGGAACCTTGACGAACAGGCATCGGTTCTCGCCGCCATCGACCTCAACTACCATCGTCGTCAACTGCATCTCTCTCTCTCTCTCTCTCTCTCTCTCTCTCTCTCTCTCTCTCTCTCTCTCTCTCTCTCTCTCTATTTGTAGAATCACCGCCTCAACTCGGTCCAGGAAAATCTCGGTCAATCGATCCCCCTCTACCTCCGCCTTGGCCCAGTTTCTAGATCCGCTTTTCTTCCGCCTCGGCCCGCTTCCTCGATCTGCATCTCCTTCCAAATCTGCATCTACGTCACTTGCATCTAACTTGCAAATAAGCTCTCCAAGCTCAAACAGCACCCAGTAGTGTATCAAAAGTATCATTTTTTCGCTATTCTTTTCGATGAATTAGGAAGTTGTTGATGCATGTGATTTGCTCTGAATGGCACTTACTTGCTACTTGATCTGGTTGAGGTTCCGAAATTGATACTTTTACTTTTTATGGTCTTGTTTTGTGTTTGAATTGAGCCTTCTTGATTCGGCTAGAATGTAAAATTCAATTACTGAAATTCATTGTTAGTGTGCCGCAAATTTGGTCTTGTTTTATACATGCAAATTTAGTCTTTCCGCTGCATTTCTTTAGAATAGCAGGAATTCTATTCATAATGGAGGCTATCGTAATCGGAATCAGAATCTTGAGTTTGGGTATTCTCGAGAGTCATCGGGAATTCATTGGCGTCGATATGGATGTAATCCATATATAACCGACGAGGATCGATTTTGGGAAACACTTTTAATCCATCATTCCAAAATTCTTGTTGGTGACTCCACAAGCCATTGTAATAAACAAAAAAAATTCTGAGTTTTTACAATTTTTAATTTCCCATAATCTGAAATACAAAACCGTAACTTAAAACCCACAAAGAAACAAAACCCAGATTTGTTGGTTTGTTTTGCATTATTCAGGCTTCTAGGTTTGTCTCGGAACTAGTCACTTTTGTCTGGTTTTGAAGCATATGCATTGTGTGCAAAAGAGATACATTCGAGAGGGGAAGAAGAGAAATGAGAAGTTTTTGATGGATGAAGGTGAAAAGGGCAGAGGAATGTGAGAGGAAGGTGAAGAAAGAGAATGAGCAAAGAGTTGAGATTCATTGTGAAGGCCTGGGAAGCAACAGTGCGTAAAACACATATTAAAGGAAATAAAAGGGCCAACCCTTTTTTGAGAGAGAGAGAATCAAATGTGTTATATATCACAATTTTTTGAAAATTTTATTTTAGAATTTTGCCTACTATGTGGGCCCCACCAGTGCCAAGTTGGCATGCCACATCTGCTACTTAAAAGGCTCCATTTGACGGAATCATGACGGAGGGATCTATTTGATAAGAAATGATAGTGTGAGGGTGTTTTTGATGAAATTGAAAGTCCAGGGACTGAATTGATTTTAGATCCAAACCACAGGGTACTAAACAATATTTAGCCCTTTTATTTTTATTTTTTTTAGTGAAAAACATTGTTATATTCACAATGAGTGAAATTCTTCATACAGTAAAATCTCGATAAATAAATATTCGATAAATTAATAACCTCAATTAAATAATAAATTTATCCAGCCTCGACTCGGGACCAGTGTATATTACTAAGAACCTCACTAAATACATAAGATAATAATTTTTTCTATACATCCTTAAAGACCCAGTGAATATATAAAGTAATAATTGATGAAAGAAATGAAAGAAATATCGTAAAAAATATTAATAATTGATTAAATACATAAAATTAAAATAAATAGTATATAAAAATTCAAAATACATATTGATTAAAGAACTTTTAACAATTTATATTGGGTTTTTGTCAATTTACCCCATTTCTAGAGATTTTTTTCCCACTTACCCTATTAAGTTTTTTTAATTCCATCTTACCCAAAACACTCTAAGGAGGTCTTCCCTAATACCCAATTAAGATTTATTTTTTATTTTTTTAATACCATTTTACCCTCACCCCTTTAGTACTTAGAGAGAGTGAGAAAAAAAAATGGAAGAGAGAGAAACCATAGGAGACTTAGCTGGAGCCCGATCACCGGTCGCTGGAATTCCGTCACCGGCAGCAGCCCACCGGACCTTTCTTGAAAACCTCATCGGAAAGGTTTATTGCCCCCAATAGACATCTATTGCCCCCAATAAAGAGGCAATAGACATCTATTGGTGGTCAATAGACTTCTATCAGCCATGTATTACCCCCCAATAGACGTCTATTGCCCCCCAATAAGACTTTTAGTCGCCAGAATCTCACTCCCTAAATTTAGACAAATAAAACTTTGATTAAAGAAAAAAAAAATTATATCAATTTAAAACGTCTATTACCTTCCAATAAACATCTATTGCCCCCCAATAGACATTCAAGTTTTCTTTTCCTTTTGCCCCATTACGTAACCAAAAAAAAAAAATCTGATGTGGGCACCTAGAAAATACTCTGGGCACCAAATCACAGCAAACCCAGATATCGGCGTTGCTCATATCTGGAAATCTCACTCCGGAGCCAAGCTTGACGAGGCCGGTGGTAGAGAATAAGCCGGACTTTGAGTTGCACCGGAGCCACGACGCCTGGACTCTTCGGTGTTGATTCTATAAAGCACGTCTTCAGATCTGCTACTATTCCTTCGCCGGCGGAAACGAACGAAGCTTGCCGGAATTCGATTCAGAGCAGCCTGAGGTCGTTGTCGTGATAAGCCGGAGATCCAAGAGGTCTGGCTTGTTGGCGTGGGGTACGAACGACTGGAGGAAGCTGGCCGGTTGGCATCGACTCCGACGAGAAGGGAGATGCACTAGATGGAAGTACATAATAGAAGATTTGTAGGATAACGGATGCACGAGAATGAATCTTAAGGAACGAGTTCCACATGTGTTTAGAGTTTAAGAGTTTCTCTACCACTAGACCAAATGCCCACAGTTTTCACTCCCCAGAGTCCCCACCTGTTCTCTCTTCAAAAGATGAAGAGAGCACTAGAATTAAAATCTTCTTTTAGTTTCCTTAATATTTGTTTCTGCAACCTAGGCAGCCCTTATGTACATATTAATTAAACTGGCAAAAGTACTACCTTATTCGTATGTTGCTTGTTTATTCCAACAGAAACTAGCCATGCATGCAATCGATCTGCTGCAACTGCATGCGCGCTAGTCTTCAAGCAAAGCTTCTAAATCAAATTACACTATTGGCATTACTAGACTAGAGAGTCTAGCTAGTTACTTGTGGTTCTTGTCTAATTATGGATCGGAGTACAGATCCTTGCATCCCTAAATACTTTCCCCGGTCTACAGAAGTAGCCCTTGCTTGGGGCACAATGAATGTCTTGTGAGCAAATGCACAACCCTTCTAGGGCGCACCCTTCCTTGACTAAGTTAACCTCACCCTTAATTCCAAGAACCTGGTCACTCCATTCACTTGAGAATAGCCCCATTGGATCATACACTTCCTTAATCCTCAAGAACTCCTTACCATGTTTGTACTTCTTCATCACCCCATCAAAGGCTATGTTCCTATTCTTTCCCCAATGTGGCAATGCTCCGTACTTAAACAGTGCCAACTGCTCTATTTCTTCAAGTATGCCTTCATGGAGCCTAGGCGTCATGGGGTCCTTGCTTCGGTAATAAGTGAAGTCGAAGTCAATTGCATCTACTTGTTTGCCAAGGTAAGCAGTTGATGCGGTGACATAGCGCATTAGGATTCCATTGTAGATTTCTACTCCACAGAGGGATTTGGGTTCAATCTCAACTAGCTTCTGCACGTCTTGAATGAAGCTTTTGGCCACGGACAAGCTGATGCTGAAGGTTGTTTGATGAAAAAACTCGCCCTTGATCCTTGGGTCCCATGCGCATGCCGTGATTCTTGAATCTTGAGGACTATCAAGGCAAGTTCCAGATGCTTGAAGCCGGTTCTGATATCCAATCACAGGATATCCAGTAAAGATTATACCTATTAATCGAATTGTATGATCCCAAAATTCAGTAATTTTGACATATGGAAAAGCAAATTAGAACTGAAGTTCCAAATGATTTGGCAAAAACATGAAAGATGAGTACTTTGAAGAGCTATACAAGATGATCAAAAGTCTATGCATACCATTGTTTGTCAAACCATAAGCATCGGATAGAAGCCCAGATGTGACCAACTTTGCCCCAGAGCATTTCCCATCAGCATCGCTTTTTGATTCTTGGTTCTCTTCTATTATAATACAAGAACAAATGAAAAAATAGGATTATTAAAAATGTTACTTGTCATGGTGGCGTGATGCAGAAATGAGCATTAATTATTTGCAAAGATTTTCTCTTCATGAGACTGATATATCTTTTTAAATTATGATTTAAAACCACCAATTTATATGCGTGAAACCATAATCACAATGTAGCAAAACTGTGGGATGAACAACATGTGAGCTGCATTTATATTTGCCAAGAGATCATTTCTTATTTCAGAAGAGAAACATCTTCACCACCCTCGCTATTCAAAACTTAATTGTTCTTGATATTGCTTTAGTTTGAACTGCATGAACTAAGAAAATTACCTGCCGTTCTTATAACTGCCAGTGCAACTGAAGGCGTTGCTCGAAAAGGAAGGAAATCATATAAACCATTTCCGGATGTGTTTGAGGAGATACGATCATCTACTCGATAAACTGCCTTGTGCTGGCTAGGATACCATATTATGTCCGCAAACTCATGCTGCTTGCCAAACTTAAGCACTTGATCTCCCAAGTCAGAATCGCTCTTGCTCAAATATGTGATGGACCTCTTGAACATGGGTTGTAGGTTTAGAGTAACCTGCCAAAGTTTTTGTCTCTTAGACTTGTTTGTCTTCATTAGCAGGCATATATACAAAAATAAATTAATGATTGTAATAGTAATAATAAATTTTGGTACTTTTTTTTGCTGTTTAAATTTTGTACCAAAAATTGTATGATACCTTTTCTCATAATTATAGAGGTACAGTATTTTTTTCATTATTCATGTATCGGTGCAAAGATTATTCATCGAAAAAGAATAATAATTTTGGTTGTTGTCAGTTTTTTATTTTATTTTATTTATTTATTTATTTATATTTCTTTTGCAAAGGTTGCTGTAAGTTTCTATTGGGCACAATAATTATCTCCTATAATGCATCACTCGTATTGTCAAAATGCCTCATTCATATGTGGTACGTGATTTTCTTCTGTAGAGTGTTCCAATATGTTGGGTACATTTCTTTTATAATTACTTCTCGAGTTTTCAAAAATACATCATGCCATGATGCTGTTTTCGCCTAGATGTAACTCGGGCCTCCGAGTTTTGAGGAGCGACCTCAACGAGCGAAACCTAGGTTTCGTGGAGGGGCGGCGGCGCTCTTCCCTCAGGCAAGGCGACGACCGTGGGAGTGACAAGGTACGGCGGCGGCACTGGGTTGGTTCTCGGCGGCGATCGTGGGGTGCGGCGGGAGTTTCTTCGTTCAAAGGCTTCTCTGATCGTTTTCTGGGATCGTTCTACCACTCGACGACGGCGGATTGTTGCTTCGATTTGGGCGGCATCTGAGTGTTGGGGATTAGAATCTGAGGGAGGCAACGCCTGTTTGCGGCGTGCATCCAGGTGGTTTGAGGCGGTGATCTTGAAATTGAGGGGAGCAGGCTACGTCGGAAAAGGGAGGAGCTGTCTGGTTGAAGTCGGTAGAGCTGCACGCGGATTGGATTGGATCGGTTTTGACTCCAAACCGTCTCTATGCCAAAGTAAGCGGTTTAGACATTTTAGACAACCGGTCATCAAAGAAAATAAACTTAATCCGATCCAATCCAATCCATTTAAAGATGGTTTGGTTCGGTCGGTAAGGCGGTTTTAACCTATATAGCATTGACGTTTTGTTTACGAAAAATTCATAGTAAAACTACTAAAACTCAATCTCAATAATAAAAATTTAATAATCAAAATCCAAAACTAACATTCAAAGAACAAAATCCAAAATATTTTCAAAATGATTCACTTATTTGGGTTTTAAGCCTTTTGGGTCTAGGATTCAATATGGTAGTATATCATTTTGAGAATCAAAATATAATTGGAGATTTATAACTTACTTATAAAAGACTACCCACAAATATATATATATATATATATATATTATGTATACAAATTTAAATTTTTTTCCTATTATATTTAATACATACCGGTCGGTTCGGGTTTCGCGGTTTAAGTAAAATAAAAACCAAACCAAGCCAATTCATAAACGGTTTGGTTTGGTATTAAACCGGCTTTCATATTTTGATGCTAAAAAACCTTAACCAAACCATATTTACCGGTCGGTTTCGACCGGTTTGGCCGGTTTGTACCGTGTTTTGCACACCCCTAGAAGTCGGGGTCTTCTTCTTTGAACGGCGATGGTGGAGGAGCGAGGTCGGCCGCCGAAGTGATGGGCGGATGGCTGTTTCTTGATGGTCAGTGCTAAGCCGATCTGAGGGTTGGAGGGGAGTAGGTGGGTTTGGGCTTTGGATGTTGGGCCTTGAGCCTCAGCCTGCCTGGGTTGCAGCAGTGCAACCTAGCTGGGCTAGCCCATTTGCTTTTCCTCCTCCTTTTGGATTGGGCTTGGGATGGGTTGTTGAGGAGTGGCGTTGTCCTATACTATATTAGATTGAAGCGGGTTCTGTGTTGGTTGCTGCGATGTACACCATGAAGGTCTTAGGTGTCAAAAGTTTCCAAGACAGTGCTTTGTTGTAAGGTTGTGTGGGCGTAGGTTTTTTTGTTTTCTTTTTTGAATAAGTGAGCCTTGCTCACCTATTTCCTTGCAGTTCCTTTAGGTTTTGTAGGTTTTTAGTTAGGAGTTTTTTGGCTGCTATGACAGTCTGTATTGTGCTTGAACTTGTACTATGAGTGGTTTCTTGAAATCCTCAAGCTTGACGCAGTGATATCATTATCTAATGGAACCTGATTCTGTTCCCCTAAAAAAAAAAAAAAAAATACATCATGCCTTTTATATTTGAACAAATTTCATTAGTTTTGAGATTCTAAACTGTAATAAAATTGTTTAATCTAAATTCTTATGAGCTAGACCATTTTTTTAATCTCTAGAATTTAAGGTTTAGCTTGTAAGTTAATTAAGGACATTCTTTTATCCACCTAAAAATTTTGTATCGATCATATAGACACATTCTTATATCCTTTCTAGATATGCAATAAATTGCTCAAAGACTGCCCAAAACATCAAAATATATAAATGAAGAAGAAAATGTACTTGCCTGTGATATTACTCCTAAGACTCCAAGTGAAACCTTAGCTGCATTAAGATCTTTATCACCTTGAACGAGACTTCTCACCTTGACATAACCAACTTCAGGCCCTCCTGAACTCACAATCCTAAGTCCCACCACATAATCATGAACAGAGCTTCCCTTACCCCATAATGTGCTTCCATGCGCACCAGTCCCTAGCAACCCACCGACAGTTAGCCCCCACCAATATGGTGCGTAAGGCAACGCCAAGTCAACCTTCGCAGCCTCACTGATCACCTGCCTAAGCGTCACGCCGCTCTCCACCGTCATCTTCATCCCTTCAACGTCGACCTTCACCACACGGTTGAGGTTGTTGGTGCTTATGATCAGCCCGTCTTCGCCGCGCGGGCAAACCAGCTTGGGAATGCTGTGGGAGTAACGAGTCGCCACCTTCATGCTCTTCTTGTTCTTGGTTGCATCAGCCACAACCTTAACGAGTTCTTCCTCCGTACTAGGGTATGATACACTAGTCGCTTTACAGACAGTTCGATCGGGGAAGATGCCGTAGGAGTTTGTGATGGTGCAGTTTGTGTTATTTGACGATGAACACTTGATGGGGTCCTCCGGAGGGGTAGAACACACCAAGAACGATAACAAGAATAGACAGTTTACTCGGATAACAAGCCCCAACATACCCATTTTTGGATTGTTCTTTTTCTAAATATTTATCTGTATATATAGAGTTGTTTGGCTCGCACACAAGTTTTACGTACTTAGCAAGAAACTAATATAAAAATCGTTTAAGCTATGGAATGCTTTGAAGCCATTTAAAGCTTGAGCCTAGAAGTAATAGAAACGTGATGGTTCCATATATACATCTATATATCTAATATCTACCCGTATCTAATATCTATCTACCCCATAGGTATTGATGGTGTTTGTTTACCTCTGACAGGTGTGTGGGTTATTTGTAGTTTCTTTAACTTGAAATCAAAGGGTCTTGTTGCTTTACAATAGTAGTGCTATCATAGAAATGAATTGAAATTGTTCGAGTGCACAAGGAAAGATAAACAGTGGGGAGTGAGATCAAGGTGTTCTAGTTTTGTGGATATTATTGGATATTTCATATATGAGTGCAAACCATGCATGTTGAATCAAAACCAAACCGAAGAGGAAACTTCGAGCTATAGTGGAGATATTAATTAGTTGAGCTATAGTGGCCTTACCGCAAGGAGTAGCTAGTTGTTAATTTCATTACTGTGGCAATGCAATAATGCACTGGATATTCTTAATTTGTGGTATTAATTAATTGGTGGCCTGAGTGCATTTAATTTCAACCGTTCTGCGTCACTTATACAATAATGGAGGAAACTTCGAGCTATAGTGAAGACATTAACTAGTTGAGCTATACTGGACACATTAGTGTCCAGCACAAAGAGTAGATAGTTGTTAATTTCATTAGTGTACGTGGCAATGCAACAATGGACTGGATATTCTTAATTTATGGTATTAATTGATGGCCTGACTGCATTTTCAAACCATTTTCCGTCACTTATACAATAATTGCATCATAAGAAAAGAAAAGGAAAAAAAAATGTTATGGGTACATAAAAATTTAGTGAATGGTTTGTAACTTTGTATTATTCTGATTAACATCTGCAAAAAATATGAAAAAAAAAAATGGAAGATTTTTGCAGGTTCTAACTTGCTAGTTACTTGTCAACTAATTTGATTTAATGATCAGACATTTCTTTTCTGATTAAATATTAGTAGATGTCTTAGTACAAGTCTCTCAACAATAAGACAAGACCTCTTATTATTAAAACAAAGTTTATTATATGTTTTTCAAATAGCCATGAAGCAAACAAACAACCCGCAAGCCATAAAATTTTTTTAGTTGAGAAGAAATTGAACGGTTTACCAACAATTATAATCCATAAGTCACCAATTGAGCTATGAGTTGGTAAAGAAGTATCAAAACAACATGACAATCATTGCCAAATATGTTGAGCGAAGGAACAAGAAACAAATAAATGAGTTGAATCCTCAACAGTGCAAAAAGAGCAAGGCTGACATTCTGAAACCAATGGGATATCCGTCGTTAAAGTTGGTCATTGGTGGATAACTTGTTATGGAGAAGGCGCAAAACAAGTATATATAGAGAACCATGGTGGAAGAAAATGTATCCAAATTTGAGTTTGTAGGCCATTAGAAGCAAAGTGTGAACATAGAAGATTATATCCCTCAGAAAAGGAGAAAACCCATTACTCGAATCCTCCCAGAGTAAAAGATCATCTTCAGGGACAATAGGAAGGGGTAAACTATGAATCTCATCAACCAAAACTGGAAATAAAGTACAGAAATAGTGTGGCAAACTCCATTGCTGACCAAAAATAAAAGAAGCTACATTAATTGTTAAAGGCTTAGGAAAACAATTGGCCTGCAAATTATCAAGAAGAGAAATTTCAAGCCACCGATCAGACCGAAAAAGAACATACACACCTTCTCCTAAGAGTCATCTTGAGTGTAATAACACTATTGGCTGCACACTGTCCTTAATTAGCAGAAGTTCAATATTGCCGGGAGCTACAACCTCCTTGGCACACATTATACATATACTACAGCTCCTAGCACTGTTCATAAGGGAGGGAAAATACGGTTTTTTCCCAACTGTTCACCCAAAAACATGGTTTTGCCCCCAGCTTTTGTATGAAATTATAGTCCTGTTATATCCTTTCAGTTTTTATTATTAATTTTTTTTTTAACAATTCTGCCATATCAGTTTGTCTGAAATTACAATTCTACCATATTCTTTCTTCTTCTTCTTCTTCTTTTTTAAGGGAGAACAACTGTTATATTTGTAAATTTCTACAAATCATAAAAAAGTTTTTTTTTTTTTTTTTGTTGTATCTCATTTTGTTGCTAATCTATTATTAACAACAAAACAAATCATATTCTAAGTAGCACCGATGTCTTTTAGATTGCGAGTATTCATCTATTACATATAAAACTTAGAAAAAAAAACAAACAAAAACAAACTCGTAGTATCGCGCGGGTCAATTTGCTAGTATATATACTAAAGGAAAATGAAGATGGCTACTGTTCATTCAATAGTGTGCTTCCCATTTTGCTCCCACTTTTCTTCACTCTTTGACCCTTTTGTCCCTGATCGCAATTTAAAAAAAAAAAAAAAAAAAACTGTTAACCCACCTTACTCTTAAATATATCAGTGAGAATCGAGCACATGACTTTTACAATGTTAGATTATAACTTACTAACTGATTACACTCATTTCTATGCATGTAATTGTATCTAAAACACTAGAAATAAGTAAATCCTCAAGTCAATTATTATGTAATTTATTCATTTTTATTTATTTTGTAGTAAATAAGCGAAGCTATGGATCTTGGAAGAAATTGTGTAAAAATGGAGCTAATTGGAATTATCGACAAAAAGATAAAGAGTTAATATTGATCAACTGGTCAATACAAGCAAATTTGTAAAAATCATTGGTTTGAGCTCGGAGAAAGCACAAGACGAAGAGAAGAAAATGAAAGCAAAAGAAGGAAGGAACAAAAAGAAATGGTGGAGATTTGTTAATTAAACAAATGTTTAATTAACAACATGGTGCTGCACGTGTATTCAAAGGAATTGAAATCAAGTTACTTAATTAATCATCAAGTCATCAATCAACTGCACGTGCTCTTTCATTTTCCTTCATCTTTCATATAAGGATTTGGCTTCTCTGCTAGAACTATAATTTGCTAGAAAAAAAACTGCAAGGGATGAACTTGAAGTGACTTCTTGATGCTTCTTGATGTGGCATCATCTTGCCCTTAAATCTATATCTAACGGCTGTGAGTAAAATCCAAGCACATTATAGCAAGTTATATTCTAGCAGAGAAGCTGAGTCCTTCATATAAAGAGGACGACTCTCTCATTGTCCACTCACACGCTGCCATG
The DNA here is from genome assembly GCF_002994745.2 of Rosa chinensis. Classification (NCBI taxonomy): domain Eukaryota; kingdom Viridiplantae; phylum Streptophyta; class Magnoliopsida; order Rosales; family Rosaceae; genus Rosa; species Rosa chinensis. Next base: position 27,366,910 of record NC_037090.1, read on the forward strand.
TGGCAATCTAATCCCAATTCTCACCCTCAGCGATCATGAGCCACTCACCCCATTGGTATTATCTGACCATTATATCTCCTTTAATTGATAGTCACCATATATATAGAGGACGACCTAATTGTTCCTCTCCTCTCTCTCGAACAGCAGCCGCACCACAAAACAGAGGCAGCCCCTTTGGACTGCTCTCTTCCCTCTCCTCCTCTTCTATTTTCTACATTTTCTCTAGTTTTATTTTAGAAATTTAAAAAAGGACTCACTCAAGCCTCAAGGAATCATATCAAGAGCACCACATTTTCATTTTGGGTAGTTGGGTGAAGAAATTACTTGATTTATACTAGCTCATAGCTAGAAGCCTAGAAGTGACCAAGTTAACTCTCCCCTCTCTTCCTTATTATCTATTCTATTATTTTATTTACTATTGATGATGTATTTGAGTATGGGTAGTGAATAGTTCAATTTTGGGAGTTAGGGTTGTGAAGCCCTAACTCATCTTGTATAAATATTGATGCTTAAATTTTAATAAATGCAATTTTCATTGTGTATATTTTAAATCCGAATTTATTGGTCCTTAGAAGCATGTTTCTAGGCTTTGTCAACATTTGAAATTATGTTGTGGGAAATTGTGATGAATAGATTGATAAATTGACAACTTATTAGTCTTGTGGCATCTAGGATTTAAGTGTAGTGACTATTAGCTAGCTTAATTGTAGCTAAGCTTGCTTGGGTCTCTATTATCTTGCTCTCTCACTACACCAATTTTTCAATCAGACGACAGTTTTTCACTGTCGTCTGATTATATACTTTGCTGTTGTCTATCTCAATGCCGTCTGATACATGGATCAGACAATACCAAAAAACTGTCATCTGATAAAGTTTACTACAACAGCGACTACTATGCTGTCTGTTGTCTGAACACCAAGAAAAACAACAACGGCTTATATACTTACGGTTGTCTGAATGCTGTGCCAGACAACAGGGGCTTATATGCTTGCTGTTGTCTGAAGGCTATGCCAGACAACAGGGGCTTATATGCTTGCTGTTGTTTGAATGCTGTGCCAGACAAAAGGGGCTTATATGCTTGCTGTTGTCTGAAGGCTTAGTCAGACAATATGTACTTGCAAATCCCATTGTCCATCCATTACTGATACTATAGATTTCTCCAAAAAACTGTTGATTGTTGTTTTGCTGGACAATGACTTTCTCACTCTTTTAGTCCTTATAGTATTATAGTTAGATGGCTCATACAACAGTTTTTGTTAGGCATTTTGTGATGATCAATTATTGGACAATAGTTTTTAGCTGGATTGAACGGTCTGATAAACATTCAAAATGACATCACATCCAAAACACATTCATTTATGTTAAAATCCGATACATTCATCCATATATCCAACAAAGTCATTACATCAACAGAACTAGTTTTCTAACAAAATTTAGTAAAATGTTGAAACCAACCAAGTCTTGAAGAACACACTTTGTGATGACAATGAAGATGCCAGCAGAAGTTGCATCAACAACAGCCTTTACTTTCGCTGTCACTCCCCTATGCCTTGATGCCTCTCCTTTATGTATGTATGAATGATGGGAAGTTAGATAAACACTTTTTCACCCAATGCCACCTGGTTGACTAAAAGTTCATTTTAAAACAAGCTAACAGAAAACTAATACAAATCTCTTAACAAGGCATGAAATGATCCAACAGGTATATGAACATCAGAATTCTAGTTTGATCTCACAATTTATTATAGCGTCAATTTCAGAATCATCAACTCCCATGCATCAGTTTAGTGAATTTTGGAGACAGAGAAATGTATATAAGCCTCTAAACAATTTTAACGTCATACCTGAAGCCTGTCAGATTTGCGAAAGTGACGGCTAAGGCGGCTACAATTTGGCATCCGAACAAGAAGAGTCACAGCATTCTCATCATCTGGTGCTGGTTCACAAGGAAGTGAAGCACTTTTTGCATCTAGCCTTCTCTCAAATTCCTGTTATCTTATATCGTGAGACAATAGATCATAGACCAAAAAAACAAAACATCTAGCAAGTGAAAACTAAAATGGTAAATCACTCCATCATAATGGCACAGCCTATATTTAACTATTACCTACAATCTAGAAATCATATCTTAACTACGTGATAGAGGAAACCTACCAATAACCAAACATCCAATAAAACTTCACGTATTGGTTGACTGAAGTAATACCAGCACTCAAGAGATCATATCAAGCAGTCGAGTTACAGCTTCGTATCTGCAGATGCAAACAGCATTTTAACTAAGTTATCGTAGACAATGTGGTAAACTAAATCCAAATGACCTCGGATCTTTCACACATTTGACATATCCAAAACCTCCACTGACATCAATAATTCCACCGTCAGTTCTAAACTATATGGATCTTACGAGCATTAACATTCATTTTTATTTTTTGGTTATGAGTTCTTAGCATCTGACACAAATAAACCACATTTGTAATTGCCATTGGGATAAACATGAATCCCTATAATTACATATGTTTTATAAGACAAATTATTCTCACTTGTATTGTATATTAGCATTACATTCAAAAGCTTCCTGAGCCACATAAGGACATCAAGGACACACGACAGAATCAAGAATGCAACTGTTTCCCTGTATCCTAGTAATATTTAAGATTTTGGCCTTCTTATCTACCAAAATGTAAAAAACGAACTTAAGCAATTTACCAAATTTCAGTAATGTGAATCCAAAATCAATTGTAAATAGATTATTACTCTGAAAACAATATGGTAAAATACTGAATATAATCAGCAGTAAACTACCATTGTACACTACCATTGGCTCGATTCTTTTGCTGACATCTCCCTTCAACTGACAAGTTGCAGCTTCATGGACAACATTCATTTCTTTCTCTTTATCAGCTAAGTGGGATGCAAGATACTCATCATCCTGCAAGTAAATATTTAACAATCAAGTGCTGGACAATACAGTCACAAACTCATGATGGTGATTGCAAGTAGGAGATTAGAACCTGTTGTTCTCTGAGCAATTGCCTTGCTGATAGAGAGGATGAGGAAGAGGCATGTATAGGCAGATTATTAGGTGTATGGAGATTTACCAAAAAGTGCAGTCTCAAGCATAATTGCTTCGTCAAGCTCTTTTGGAGATAAGCTTCCCAACTACAAGTATATATGTGATAAATTTGACTAGTCTAGCAGTCAACTTTCTTTTACATGGGCTAAATATATAAAAAGTAAGAACAGAGATTATACCACATCACTGTGAGCTACCAGTTTTCCCTGTTGAAGATGACTACCACCATCACGCTTAGACTCTTCACTAACTAATTGCTGCTCTACAACTTCAGCTCCATTTTGCTGTGATGACCTTCCTTGCTAGAATCCACAATTATTTTTCATTAGCAAGGGGAGTCTCAATAGATTGTTTCACTAAAGTTTCATAATGTACTTCGTTTGATAGATGTATAAGCAGAATTTATGCCTGACATGCTTTTTAAGACAGATAGATAAGTAAGAAAAGCTAAAACAGTTACATGCAGCCTAAAATATTAATTGAGACAATGTCTGCCAAAAATTAGAGAATGTTTCTTCTTATTTGTATAACATGAGACCTAAACCCTCCATTCTGCAGTGCATACAACCTGAAATGAAACTGTTTGAATGAAATTCTGATATAGTTATTATTACAAATATCTTTTCTACTATTTCTAATATTTGTATATGCAACTGAGCAACTCTACCATAAATAGAAGGTATACCTTCCGTGTACTATAAACTCCTGGATCTTGATTCCTGTCGTTCAGCTGCATCTCACGTATTGCTTTCTCTTGTTCTGCTGTCTGAACTCACTTCAAATTACAAAAAATCAAGGACCTCAAAATAAGGAAGCACCCACCTCCCAGAAAAAGAAAGACAGATTAAGAACCTTCAAGGACAACGAAACTGCACGATCAAAATCTGAATTTTCTTCAGGAATTTTCTCAACCGGAAGCCCATTACCAGGAGATTCCTGAATGAAAAAAATCTAATAAGAGTCATAACTTTAGAAAAAACAGAAGATATAGGCCAAGACAATTAGATTGGCAGGAGCATACATTGGGAGTACTGTTTCGCACATTCGGAGAACCCATTTCAGCTTCTCATTTTGAAGCTTCAAATTTAGCAACTATAGGGATAGCGCAGAAGGTAGACAACTAGATTAGTGTGCAAATTAACATGGTATTTGTCTAAGGAGACCCTGCCTAAGGAGAACATGTCTCATAGCTGCGTCAATGTACTCATTGACTGGCTGACCAGAAGAAATCATGTAATTATATAAACAAAAACAGTATTCAACATTCAACAACCATTCACAGAGGCCAAAACAGATGCAAATGGAATTCAATTAATCAATCGATTCAATTCCCATTAACAGAGGCCAAAACAGATGCAAATATGCAATTCAATCGTTTTGATTTTGAACCCAAGAACGAAAAAAAAAATTCTTCAATTTTCTTGGTATGTCTAAGCCACACAAATGTGCATAAAATCTTCACAGTGCTCTTAAGATTTTGATTCATCACATACAGGGATATTACATATATGTTTATTAAGCTATAGTTTACTCTGGGAAGCTCAAATCATTTATGCCTTCAGTGTAACAAATAATCATAGTTACAAGAGAAGTGAATATATGAAAACAAACAAACCTTGATCCGGTCATTGCTACTAAAGCCATCAAGTTGATTAAGCAATTCAAGCATTGTAAGCCATCAAGTTGATAAGGCAAAGGAAATCTGTAGAACAAACATTTAAATCTAAGAAACATCACAAACAAATAATTCAATTTTTCACAATGCAAGGACATTATAACTTTAAGAAACAGATTGTACAAAACTATATGTCTAGCTAGCTAGCTAGAACATTAGCTAGCCCTTGGGACTTGGGAGCAGGGACGGAGCTAGTAAACACAGACACAAATAGTTTAAAAGGGCATCTCTGCAGCAGCCTTATATAAAGATCAAAGAATATCTTTACTATTTCAAGTTTGAATTGTGCATTCCAATCTTGAAACCTTTCAAACCTCAGCACAAAGGTGTTACAATTAAGTTAAATGTTTGTGACGAACTCCCATAACAAACTTGCTTCAAGTATACCTCATCATCAAAACATTATTTGTTTATAGTTGGGTTAAAGACAAGAACTGGCCGGAGTCCCTTTTCTCATTTGTTACGTTACAAAATCTGTAAAATTGCACATCTCAAACTTAGTTCTTACCTGAGGGACTCATGACACCATTGTCAAAATAATACATTGTAAAAATGTACGTTTCCTACCGTTCAGTTAAAAACTATTTGTATTTTACTCCAAGTATATATGCAGTACTGAGAGAGCAACATATATAGAGACATCAGCAAAGAGTGTAAAACCTAAGATTTGTTTCTCTTCATGTTCATTATTGCCTAGACCGATATAGCTCAAGAAATCACACACACTCTTCATCACTTACCGTAGAAAATAATGAAAAGTGAAGAATCTGCTTGATAATGGGTTCCAAACTCATAAGCTATCTGAAGCATTTCTTAATTATATTTAATTTTAGTTCATTTTCTAGTTTTATACAAAACTTTATCGAAGCTTGTCAGAGTTCTTCAAGGCTCCTCAAAGAGCCGGTATTGTTGTCCTAGCCTAATTGTATGCGATTCCAATTGTTATTCATGAGTCTAAACTCTAAAGCCATATCTTGTGAAAAGAAAAATGTGATAAAGACTGAACACATCACACATGGTAAGTAAGAAAGCTGGTTTTAATCACCAGCTAGCATTACAGTAAAAGGTACTGATCATTTTTCATCAGCTAATCTGCAGTTGATACTTTAAAAGCTAAACAGCATATCTGGCACATAAATTAGGCTAGGCTAGCAAAGCAAATTGGACACTTTTCCATTTACATCCCTGATATTCAAAACCACAATAACTATGCTTAAAGCAAGAAACACCGAGACTAAAAAACCTAAATCCCACAGAGAAAAAGGAGCATACCTCAACAATGTTGCCGACCAAGCAGGGCAACTGCTTATTGAGCTTAATCTTTTCCTGATTCTCCTTTATCTTTTCCTTGTATGAATCCAGCTCCAAGTTTGTTCTTTGCAATTCTTCCTTCAATCCCACAGCAAAAAGTCAGACAAATATACACACAAAGAATCCTAAAATTACTTCACAAAAAATACTACATGCTTATCCTTTTACAACCCAATAAATAACAAAACAAAATTTCAGAAAAACCCACAAATTCCAGGGTAGAACAAAATCAAATTCGAGGGCTTTTCACCCTAATTCTCCGAACTGAATCAATAATTAAGGAAACCCTAACTCCCACTAGTTGTAACCCTAGACTAGTAGAAGCGCAAGTACAGAGAGAGTTAGAGAGAGAGAGAGAAGGGGCCTTGAGAATTCGGATCTCGTTGTCCAGAAGATGGGTGGCCCTGACAATGTCGTCGGTGGTCATCGCGGCCAGCTGATCATCCTCGAAGCTCGTATCCTCGACCACCATATTGGTCGCCATAATCGGATTTTCAGATTTGCTTGAACGAGAGTGAGAGAAGAGTTTTCAGAGAGGTAGTTTTGTTGAGTGGAAGAGAGAGAAAGCTGAGAGGGAGAGTGGGAGAGATAGATCACTGGTGAGATCGGGGAGATGAAGAGTGATTTTGAGAGAGAGCGCGAGCTCGGGTTTTGGCCGAATGGTGGTGGGAAGTGAAAAATTGAAAATTTGGCCAAGTCAATTAAGAAGGGCGCCAAGCATTGAACCCTAAAACTCAGACAACAGCAATTTCAGTATATTGTCTAAAAGAGAGTCGCACAATAGACAACTGAAAAACTGTTGTGTGAATCAATACAATCAGACGACATCTTTTTCGATCATTGTATAAATGGTAATTGCACAACAGAGAAATAATAACTGTTGTCTGATTAAAAACAATCAGACAACATCTTTTATCAACCATTGTATAAATGAACCTTGGACAACATCACGTAATAACTGTTGTCTGAATTGACTCATTCAGACAACATCAAAAAAATCAACCATTGTCTGAAATGCTTTTGCACAAGAGCCAAGAAAAAACTATTGTTGGATTCGAAAACTTAGACGACAGAATATTTCTTGCTGTCGTCTGATTATTTCAGACGATAGTTAAAATGTTTGCTGTCGTCTGATATGTGTTGTCTGATTCCGAAATTGGTGTAGTGTCTAGGCCTTTAATTTTGGATATTGCGGCCTTAACCGGCGTAATACCCAAATTAGAGAGTTGGTTGTGGCCTTAACCGACATAGTCAATACACTGAAAGGATAATTGGTTTAGTAGCCTTGACCGGTATTAGATACGGGACTTGACACATATAGGAAATGCATGCATTTGTGAAATTGGCATCGATATTTGCTAGATAGTTAGTGTGAATCATCCGACACTCCCATGTTTTCATTAATTTGAAATCAAAATTTCATTTTCTTGTTCGTTAATTAATTGTTTAGTTTACTTTTCGGTTGCGTTTAATTTAGTTAATTCACAATTCAAATCTTCCTATAATTTTCGACTCATTTGTGCATATCCACCATTGGGCTCTTAGTTTTGATTAGGCTTTGGTGAAAACCAGAGCCGAGCATTGCTAAGGCTTTGTGCCTTAGAATAGCATTTTATTTATTTTCTTTTACTTTTTCCTTGATTTTCTTAGTGACTCTAGTTCCGACTATCCAAAAATTGTGGGTTAGCCACTAATCCTCGAGGTACAATAATCAAGGTTTTAATACTTCCCTTACTTGACAACGATTCGTACGCTTGCAAGAGTATGTGCATCAAGTCACTAACAATTCACAGCTCACGAGTAATTTTTTTTTTTTAAACTCTAAAAAAGTAAATAGACAAGCTTGGCCAAAACACCCGCTCCTGCTCAAAACTTCTATCTTATGAAATGTGTATATATGCCAGAATCACTATTCAATTGTTTATCAAAATGAAAGTGGAGATTGCGTATGGACTAATGAAAGACTTTTTTCACAATTCTACAAAACGTAATATGTAAAACAATAACATCTTTGGTTAACTTTTACTAATATAAAAAACTTCTTCCCGCAGCATCGCACGGATTCGTTACCTAGTCTATTCTCAATGATAATGTGAGCTGGCGTCTGTAGAGAGAGAGAGAGAGAGAGAGAGAGAGAGAGAGAGAGAGAGAGAGAGAGAGAGAGAGAGAGAGAGAGAGTCATGCTGGGGGAGAGAGATGAGTGGCATAAAATATAGTTTACTAATTATATTAAGGGCAAAACTGTCATTTTGCTTGAAACGGGGTAACTGGGAATAAAAATTTGTTGCTGGGATAAATGGGATAAGTTTGGCCAATTTTAGTGTTTTGGGTTAAGGACCCATTTATATTTCTCAATTTAACTAGTTCTCAAAATATCATTTTATAGTCCTTTGCTTTTTTCTTGTGTCTTAACCGAATTGAACTTCATCTTTAATTTATAGCAATGCATGCACCGTATTTGGTATATTATTTTTCATTTTGTAGCAAGTAGTTATTCAAAACTATCATTTCTTGAAATGTTTCATTCGAAGAAACATTTGGTATAGCACAATTGTCATCTGGATCTTGACTATCTTTGATAAACAACCTAATCGAATTAGACAATGTTATATACTTTAACTAGGAATAACATAGAACTCTCTCTAAAGTAATAAATAATCATTTATCGATAAATGAATAAATTATTCATTCATCGATAATATAATAACCCCTCTAAAGTAATAATTTTTTATAGTGCCAACATTATTCATTTATAAGGGTTTTACAGTCACTCTTTATTCAAAAGTGTGATGGAAAGAGTCACTACACAAGTAATTTCACATATATACTGATCATAACAGATTTTAGATCAAAAATACAAATCATGAAACAGATTAAATTGAATACAATGAACTCAAGACATATGGTTTGTGAGAGTGTTCTATGGCTGACTGTTTGTTCAAACACAAAATTACTCCTCACACTAGGTGTGGTAGATGTCGCGATTCGCTAGAATAAGTTATACAAAGTTTGTGGGAGTGTTTTATGGCTAAAAAGATGTGGGAACTCAATTGGTTGAACGGTGTTGATAAGGTACGTATCTTGCTAATTTAGTGATTTACTTTTTATGTTGTTGCTACTGGACAACCAAAAGAAGTAAAACTTTTTGTTACAATCAGCCGGTGGATTTGAAATAATATGAATGAAGCTCATCATGAAAAAAAAAGGGTTCGAACCACAACAACTTCTTGTCTTCTTACCAGGTGCTGTGAATGGTAAGTTGAATTTACTAGAGTGATGCAATGTTGCACAAGGGGAGATCATATAATTGAGGCACATGATTAACCAATTTTTAATCCAAGTGTGAAGTTATTTATTGATTTTTTGGGTGGGTGGGGGGTGGCCCACTTTAAGGGCTAAAATGGTCATTTCAAGACAAAAAAAAACTCATATGTGTCCTTAAAAGGATTCAAAGTGGGTTAGATCGTCAGAATTAACGGAATCTGAGAAATTGGACATGACTGACTGAAATTGGAAAGTTTGGGGGGTAAAAATTCAAAATTGAGAGTCGAGGGGGGTGACATGATATGACACCCCCAAATCTCAGGGGGGTAAACTGAAATTAATCCTTATATTAATGTTGACAGAATAATGTTAGGTAATTAACATTTACTATTAATAAAGATTAATTAATGACCTCTTATATAGAGTAAATTGAGACCTATCAACACTTCATTTTTGATGTGGGAGAGGTGTCCTTGCCTAAGCGTAATATCTAAGGTGGGGGGACCCCTCTTGAGGCAGTCCGAAGGTGGCCCTTCAGACCTTACTCGAGCGGGGTGCTAAGATGTGGATGTACCCTAGATGTCAGGTTTGGCTTGGGTATCATTGTGCGGGATCTCAGTAGATGCACTCGATGCCAATACATTTATTTTTTTCGTTTATGCTTGATACCTAGCTAATATGTCATACCTTTTTGTATCACAACTCAAAAAAGGGATCTAAGAGCATCTTGTGGCTCCTTAGCTATTTTGGAGAGCATGATTAGCTTTTTATCTATTTTAGCAGCTGCACCAGACTCGTAAGTGGCTCTCTATTATAACTTTTATCTATTTCGCTCCTAAATATAGAGAGCGGGATGAGGCTCTCTATAATTTAAAACATTCATTTTAAGTTATTTTATGTAATTTATAAATACAATTAAACTATTTAATATTTATTTAAAAAATAATATAAATTCAAAACTAGCTAAAATAGAGAGCATTGATGTAGACGTTCTAAAGTGGTTAGCTAAAATAACTTTTTAGCTACTTTAGCTAAAATTTAACTCAAAAATAGCTAGCATTGCTAGAGCATCTTTAACAGACTCTCTATTTTAGCTCCTTAGTTATTTTAGAGAGCATGTTTATGATAGCCATGACATCCAAGATGAGTTAGGGTTTGTGAAATGAACACGAAAAACAAAGAGAGAGATATTTTCAGAGAGAAGAACTCACACACCTCTTTCTATTTCTCACAGCTTTCTTAACAGAATCAGAGAGAGTATCTCTATTTATACAAGACACCTAACTACACTGTTCGTAGCTAACTAATTAGCTCTAATCAACTAATTAGTAACTAATTAACTAATTAATTGTTGAAACAGATATAATAGCTGCAAACAGCTGGCAAGAGAAACGTGTCCAAAATACACTCGAAACTTCTAGAGTTTCATAACCAGCTAACACCCCTCCTCAAGCTCAGCTAGGGTTACTAGCCTGAGATTGACACAGTGTGTTCTAAAGATAGGAGAAGGCAGCCCTTTTGTCAAAATATCAGCAGTCTGCTCTATAGTGGGAACATATTCTAAGCAAAGATCATTGTGTTGCACACGTTCTCGAACAAAATGGAAGTCATTATCCAAATGTTTAATCTTAGAGTGAAAGACTGGATTGGACGCCAAGGCCAAAGCTGACAAGTTGTCACATTTGAGCAAAGGAGCGCGAGGAATCTTGATCTTCAATTCACATAGCAAGTGTCTGATCCAGCTAATCTCAGCAGCAGTGTTGGCTAGACTCCTGTATTCAGATTTTGTTAAGCTTCGTGACACAGTACCTTGCTTCTTAGACTGCCATGACACAGGACATAAACCAATATACACAACAAATCCAGTGGTAAAGCGCTTCTGTATGACTTCTCTAGCCCAATCAGCATCACAGAAGGCCTTAACATTCACAGTGTTGTTCACGGCACCAGTAGAGCTATAGAACAATCCTTTATGTAATGTCCCTTGTAAGTACCTTAAGATTCTTTTGACTGCAGCATAATGTACATCTGTAGGATTTGTCATGAATTGACACACAGTATTGACAGCATATGCAATGTCTGGTCGTGTGAATGTTAGATACCGTAAAGCACCTACAATACTTTTGTACACAGTGGGATCCTTGAGAGGAGTACCTTGGTCCTTTGTCATTTGATAGTGAGGAAGGCATGGGGAGCTACAGGATTTAATAGTATCCATTCCTGTCTTGGCAAGAAGGTCCTTGGCATACTTAGTCTGACTCATAAATATACCATGTTGAACTTTGGCTACTTCCAATCCAAGAAAGTATGTTAAAGTACCTAGATCCTTCATGTCAAACACCATACTGAGCTCAGATATAACCTCATGAATGCCTGTTGAATCTGAACCTGTAATTACTATATCATCAACATACAGTAGCAAAGCAATCATTCCTCCTGTAGTATGCCTAATAAAGAGACTTGGATCAGAATGAGAGAAAGTGAATCCTAGGCTTGGCAGAAAACTAGTAAACTTCTCATTCCATGCTCTTGGAGCTTGCTTTAGGCCATAGAGAGATTTTCTTAACAAGCACACATAATCGGGATGCACATGATCAATGAAGCCTTGGGGTTTAGCCATATAGACTTCTTCCTTCAAATCTCCATGACATCTAATTGTCTTAACTCCCAATTGTTCATGGCAGCAAGAGCTAAAATAACTCTTACTGTGCTATGTCTTACAACAGGACTAAAAGTCTCATCATAATCAAGACCTTTAGCTTGACTAAAACCTTGAACTACTAACCTGGCTTTGTGTCTCGAAATAGAGCCATAAGGGTTTTTCTTGATCTTGTATATCCATTTGCTTCCCACGATATTTCTGTTCTTGGGACATGGAACAAGAGACCAAGTGCCTTGCTTCTTTAGGGCATCAATCTCCTCCAGCATTGCTTGATCCCATTCAGACCTACCAGTAGCTGCCCTGAATGACTTTGGTTCAACAATATCACTAATGTCTGATATAGCAGTGAAACCACTAGAGAAGGGATACTCATCATACAGTTTCTGTTGTGCAATGGCAGAGAAACAGTAAAAGTCTTCAAAAGTTTTCTGCTTAACAATCCCATTTTTGGCTCTAGTCATCATAGAATGAACATTGTAATTCTGGTTCACAATGAACTCTAATTCCTGAGGAAGATTCTCACCATTGATATTTCCACCGAATTGTAAAGCATTAGCCTCATTTTTATTCAAACCATCAACTGGAACAACTACAAGGCCTTCATTAACATTTTGGTCACCATCAACTTCATTCTGGTCAACATTTCCCATTTCAGTGACAACATTACTAGTCTCATTCTGTTCACCAATTTCTACTTCATTAACACCACCATTTTGATCACCACTAGCCTCTACTTCTTCCATGTCCACATCACCACTTCGTGCATTTTGATCACCACAAGCCTCTACTTCATTAACACCACCATTTTGATCACCACTAGCCTCTACTTCTATGTTCACATCACCACTACGGTGCACATCACCACTTCGTGCATTACTATTACCATCATTGCCCCCCTCCAACGCAGTGGGGGCCTCACTGAGTGGAACAGTAACACCAAGGACAGGCATGCTCTGGGAAAGAGTAGGAAGATGTGTAGACGATGGAAAGAAGGTGACAGGATCAACAGGGGAGGACACAGGTTGAGAAGAAGACTTAAATGGAAAACAAGATTCATCATGGATAACATGCCTGGACAGCCACAGTTTATGTTGCAGAATACTATAACAGAAAACTCCCTTGTAGCCTAAAGCATAACCTAAGAACACACATTTGGTAGTTCTTGGATCTAACTTGTCATGAGTATAGGGTTTGAGATATGGAAAACAAGAAGAGCCAAACACCTTGAGCTGAGAAATATCTGGACACTTATGAAACAAGAGCTCATATGGAGAAGTCATCTTGAGAGACTTGCAAGGCATTCTATTGATAAGATAACTAGAATGAGCTACACTATGGAACCAAAAATGTTTTGGTAGGCATGCAGTTGACATCAAGGAAATGGCAGTTTCTACAATGTGTCTATTCTTCCGCTCAGCAACCCCATTTTTCTGAGGGGTATAGGGACAAGTGATGCGATGTAGAATTCCTTTTGAAGCTAGGAAATTTTGAAAGGCTTTGCTATTAAACTCACCACCCCCATCAGTTTGAAAGATTTTAATTGTGGCTTCAAACTGTGTAGACACAAAAGCACAAAATTTCACAAATTGGGCAAGAACATCAGATTTATTGATAAGTGGAAAAATCCACACAAATTTGGTACAATCATCAATGAAAGTAACATAGTATCTATATCCCTCTATGGAGAGGTAGGGAGCAGGTCCCCACACATCAGAATGTATCTTGTGAAAAGGAAGGAGACTTTTGGATACTAAATGAGGAAAAGGTAATCTATGCATCTTGCCTTCTAAGCAGTAGGTACAGACATGACTAGAAGTGGAACAAGGCAACTTTATTTGAGAACAAGATAACATTTTGGACATTACAGGTTGAGTAGGATGACCTAACCGTTGATGCCAAACTGGATATGGAATGGAGGAGCTAACAAAGGCAGTATGAGACAACTCATGCCTTGAAGCAACATATGGTGTCTTGAAGAGAAAAAGGCCTTCCTCACTACTCTTTTCTTGGTAGAGAACAGTTTTGGATGCCTTGTCCTGCACAGCAATATCATTCTCATCAAGTGTGATAAAACAGTTGTTATCACGGCAAAGTTTTGTAAATGATAGGAGATTCATGGCTAGATTAGAAACATGTAAAACTTGATTAAGTCTCAAGATATGATCAGCAGGTTTAATATAACTTGAACCAGTATGTGCTACATTCAAACCTGTACCATTACCAATGGTGATTTTGTTGTCAGAAGTATATGGCTGAGTGAGATTTCGAAGATCGGAAGTCATATGATGTGTAGCACCAGAGTCTCCTATCCACACATCATTGTTGACATGAGCAGCAGATGTAGCAAATGCACCAGACTGATGCATTGAGCAGGCAGAAGAAGATGTTGAGGCACCACTGCTGGGATGAAAGCCACCAGGGAAACTTGAGTTGGATGCTCCTGTAGGTACAAGATATCCACCCTGAGGTTGTCGGAAGCCACAATTGTAGCCTCCAGAAGACTGAGCAGTTAAAGCAGTGAGTGATGCAGGAGGCTTAGACCCTTGATAAGCAAAATTAGCCCTATGAGTGCAGTTTAAAGCAACATGTCCTTTTAATCCACAGATTTGACAAGTGGGAATGGACAAGGATGGATGACCAGCAGGTACATCAGTTCTGTAGAAACAGTTGGCAGTAGTATGGCCTTTCTTGGAGCAAATTTGACATTCAGGTGCTAGTCCATTGTTGGATGGCCTATTTTGAGGAGCTTGCTGGCCCTTATAGTCAGGATTTTGATAACAAGTACTTGTGAGATGTCCATGTTTGCCACAAATTTGACACTTGTGAACACGAAAACATGTGTCCACAGTATGGCCTCTCTTTCCACACACTGGACATTCAACACTACCACCATTTTGTTTTCCATCCTTAGCTTCACTGTCATCTTTGAGACTCTATCCTCTATTTTCACCATTTCTTTCTCCATTCCTTGTACCATCTCCTCTGGCTACCATGGCACTCATGCTAGAGTGAAGAGAGAAGCTTCCTTCAATACGTCTTTCTGCAGAGAGTAATTGAGATCTCAAGTCTCGAAGAGTAATAGGTGTCTCTCTTCCTTCAATCACAGTCCTAACTGTTGAATATTCTTCAGGTAGTCCATTCAAGATAACAATGATCACATCCTCATCAGGAATAGCAACTCCAGCAGATACAAGTTGATCAAGAGCACTCTTCACTCGCTGTAAGTACTTCTCAATAGATTCACCACCTTTTCGAAGTGTTTGTAACTCAGTTTTGAGGTGCATGATGCTTACTCTGGATACAGCAGAAAATCGTTCTTGAAGAGCAAGCCATGCTTGTCTAGAGGTTTTGCAACCAATAATCACATCCACAATATCTTCATTCAGTGTGGCCATGAGCAAACTCAATAAGGCCATATCAGTTTACTTCCATGCCTTATATGCTGCAATTTCTTCACTAGTAACCTCACCTTCAGTTGTAAGTGCATAACGAGGGGGTGCCATCTCAGTACCATCATAATAGCCAAAGAGACCATTGCCAGCAAGAGTGGACTCAAACTGAAAGCTCCATTTGATGAAGTTTCTGTCTCCAAGTCGAATAGTGATTACACTCAAAAGTGAGTGCACAACAGAGTGAGTAAGAGCAGGTGTAGTAACAACTCGAGGTGCCATTAATACCTTTTTCTGCAAATTTCAACAATACACTTCTACAGGGAGCATCAAATATAACAATTTTCCAACAAGTTCTAGAAATCAACAACTCGATACAAGTAGCTTCTTCAATCGAATTTAGTGTGAGCACAAATTTACACTCTTTTTGTTCAGATCTTGCACTCAATTTACTTATAACCAAATCAATTTGCTCCAATTTTGCTATCAAGAACTCAATTTGTTCGAATTTTGCCCTAATTCTCCAATTTTCATGCTAATGAACATAAGTTTCTTGCTCAACTAAACACAGTGCTCAAGTTTTACACATAATTTTGCTCATTTGTTCAAGGACGCAGCTCAAAATACATAGATCATTGTATAGAGAAACATAGACAAGTGTAATTCACCTTAGAATTTCAGCGAACACTAGAGTAGCTTGGAATCGAACACCGAAGGAGCGCACCACTTGATTCAAGCTTCAAAGATGAACAAAGCTTTAGATCGCAGCAGAAATGAAGCAGGATCTGAAATCACATAGAGTAAGTACTTGCGCCAAGATAATGGATGCGGAAGCATGAGTCACAGGTCCTGGATCTATGGAAGCTCTGATACCATGATAGCCATGGCATCGATGAGCTAGGGTTTGTGAAATGAACATGAAAAACAAAGAGAGAGATATTTTCAGAGAGAAGAACTCACACACCTCTTTCTATTTCTCACAGCTTTCTTAACAGAATCAGAGAGAGTATCTCTATTTATACAAGACACCTAACTAATTAACTAATTAGCTCTAATCAACTAACTAACTAATTAGCTCTAATCAACTAATTAGTAACTAATTAACTAATTAATTGTTGAAACAGATATAATAGCTGCAAACAGCTGGCAAAAGAAACGTGTCCAAAATACACTCGAAACTTCTAGATAGAGTTTCATAACCAGCTAACAGTTTAGCTTTTAATCTATTTTAGCAGCTGCACCAGACTTCTAAGTGACTCTCCATTATAACTTTTAGCTATCTCGCTCCTAAATATTGAGAGCGAGATAAGACTCTCTATAATTTAAAATATTTCTTTTAAGTTATTTTATGTAATTTATAAGTACATTTAAATTATTTAATCTTCATTTGAAAAATAATACAAATTCAAAATTAGCTAAAATAGAGAGCACTAAAATGGCTAGCCAAAATAGATACTTTGGCTTAAATTTGACTAAAAAAGTAACTAATATTGCTAAAAATACTCTAATAGGAAAACATCTCTTGACAATACCACTTAAATATCCCAACGCAGAATTAATTGTAGTTAGTTCTCCTCCTCGATACATATAGCAATGTAATTTTGGGGTTTGTTGACAAAATTCAAAATGCCAATCATGCATGAGATGTAAAGATAATTATGTATCTAAAGGTTCTAGAAGCTTTCGAGGGTTGGTGGAACTACTAGAGATAACCAGATTCGCTTAAGTTAGCAAGATGAAGCGCATATGGTCTTCTAAGGGAACCTTTTCATTTTTGGATTTCGGACATAAATATGGATCCACCTTTTCAAACTGTAATTTAAATATCTAGTTTGATTTCTTACACATTCGTGACACCATCATTCATATCTGGCAAGGAAGTTAATGTTTTTGCATGCACCTGTTTGGTTCATGGACATGACTGATCTCTCAGGAAGCAAGGTTTAAATTTGTATTTCCCTATAAAAATCCAGGGTTCTCCTTTGATTCTTTCACGGCTTTGTTCCACCTGCTTTAATTTGCTAAAACTCTCTCTCTCTCTCTCTCTCTCTCTCTCTCTCTCTCTCGCAAACAAATAAAATGGCTACTGTACTCTCTGGTGCAGATGAGTTACATTTGCAACTTCACCAAACGATAAAAAGATTGGTGGCGGTACGTCTTTTCATGGTTCGAACTTTATGTGGTACAGGTAGCTTGGTAGTTAGTAATTGATGTGGTTGACTGGTTATTCACATCAGAAAATTTCATTCTTTCTACGCAGAATGCCACATCCGAGTCCAAGAAGATATTTGAATCAGGAGCAGATCTCCCACAGGAATCAAAGAATGCGGTTCCCATTTCTTATCTTCCCGCAGATGATGAAGGCGAGAAGATAGTAAAAATGGTGGGTTGATTATCTTAAATCCTATCTCTCCATCTATATGTGTGTACATATACATCATTCCACTGAGGAATTCATTTTTATATTTTATTTTAAGAATTGTTTGTGGAATCAACATTTCGATCATATTTTGAAAAAAATTGACCATTAAATTTTTAGGTTTTTTTCTTATAAGATTATCAAATTTTTAGGTTTTTTTCTTATAAGATTATCAAAGGGTACGGTTTCACTCATGCCTCCATGGTGACTCACTATTAAATTTTTAGGTATTTAAAAATTGATTATCGTTAAGATGTTCATAATCGTGATTACCATTATGAACATTACGGTTCAGGTTGGACAGATTTGGTTCGTCAATTGATTTGATCTAATTTGGTACCTTACCGATTATCAATTTGATTGAAAACTTGAAAAAGTGATATACTCATAGAGACCTAAAAAGTAAATGGTTAAGATGCCAATATGTGATTAAATAGTATGTCTAATACATTAAAATAACCAAAGAAAAAAATCCTTACTAGAAGGATATGTGTGCATGTACATGTGTGTGAAATTTCTAGCAATGTACTCATTATCTCACACGTATATTTGTTTTGCAATTTCAGTTGGAGGAAAAACATGAAGTGAGACAAGCAAGAGTTATGATGTTTCCTGTTGGGGAAACTTCCTTTTCATTCCAACTTCCAGCAGATTTTCCTCTTCATCAGATTGACGTGGAAAAGGTCAGCATCACTCTAAGAGTTTGGTTATGATCGTTTCGATTAAATATATCTAAGAATTGCTATAAAGTTATGTGTATAGAAGTTCATGTTGTTGCTCCATATATTTATCTTCATGTGTTTTTTCTTTCTTAATTGTACGTGGCTGTTTGCATGTATATATGAGCATGCATGTTTGAAAGGGAAGTTACATGCACGCAACTATGTACAATTAAGAAAGAGAGAAAAACGTGGATGCATGCATGTTTTTTTCTTTTTTAATTGTACGTGGCCGCGTGCATGTATATATGAGCATGCTACAATTGGTGCCCCCGCTCCATCATTCATATTTATTTTTTGACGGCTACAGTTGGTGCCCCCTGAGAGGGAATTTACTGGTACAAGTGGGTGTATCCGTAAATTTTCATTCTTTGAAAGGCTCAAGGGATGGAATATCGAGGTTAGGCAAAGACAAACTGGACGTGCCCTCGACTCGGTAATTACTAATTTGAATTATTGAATACTATTTGTTTCTTATTTGGAGATGCTGAAGTTTAGATCTACTGAAGAAATTATATATGATTCCGAAAGCCCTGTTTTTTTTTTTTTTTCCTTTTTTCTCTTCCACGATAATGCTCAAGTTTAATAATTTTCAAGTCTGGAAAATAAAGATTCCATGCATAATTTCTAAAACTGAAATCTATCTTGTAGTATTTCTATCACGAGAAGTCCAACAAAGTTTTGCGATCCGTTATAGAGGTGATAGGTTTCATCCTCTATGAAGATCCAACGGTGAGTTCAAATGATTTAAAACTATAAAATTCAAGCTTATTCACTTTTGGAATTAATTTTTGTTCTTGTTTGTTTTTTTGATCCCCTCTTTTAAGGCTGTGAAATCTGAAAAAAGAAAGGCAGCATCGACTTTACCAAAGGAAGAATCCAGTAACAAAAGAGTCAACGTGGAGATGAAACAAAGTGAGGATTTCAATATCCAAGATGGCAATGAATTAACTATATATTGAGGATATTCCAATCTGCCGAGACTTGGATGAACTTAAAGCTAATTTGGTTTAGTTCCGAAGTGGGCAAAAATAGATTGAGTAGGTGTGCCCCAAAAGTTGTAGATCAATTGATCATAAGCGTTTCTGTTAGGAGGAGTTTTCAAATTAATGGTTCTTTCTATTAATGTAAGTTACTATATTTAGATGCATACATTTTAGGGAAAAATTCTCATATGGTACATTTTTTTTTTTTTTTTGAGAATAAAGCGAAACTATATTCACATGAGATACGATTACAAGATATAAGTACGGGAGAGTCAAAATGACAATCCACATCTTAATATGAAGTCAGGAAACAAAAGTGCGTTCACTACTAATTAGCTGCGCTGCCTATAACTTTCACGAAAGTACATATTTATAACCAGAAAATGGAAGAAGTGGAAAAAGGTCTTCACTTCTCCTCAACCTAAACTAAAGGTGGCGTCATTAAAACCTTGTTCGTATAAAACCCAATGGGAAAAATTCCGAACTGAGGAAAGAGTACCACCTATTATAACAATTGGTCCCTAAACCAACTCAGCAACAAGCCAACAATCATGAATAAAGGCCGAGGTGAACTACGATCGACCCATTTCTTCTGTCAAACCCAAATTGAAAGTTTTGGACAGCTGTCTTGTGCCAATTGATTGTAGCCAATAGCAGCTCCTATTCCAGCAAAACAGGGAGGTTTCTTCTTGTGAGTAACAGCCTCAAAACTTCCTGCAACCGTTCGCACCTCCCGCGGGCAAAACTGGACAGCCACCAGTAGCGAAACACGAAGTTGATAGACAGCTGGTTGTCTTGGATTGTGAAATTCTTCTATGTTTATTTGTTCATCTCTGTCAACCATGATGAATAGAATAGAGCAAGATGGAACTCAATCGAGTAACTGGACAATTTGGAACAACACACTGTTCAGAAACTGAACACTATCTCCCAGTGGGAGAGAACAATAACCATTTAAACGGGGTTGAACCCCATCCAAACAAAAATCACCTGCAAAAATCCGTCATCAGAGATCACAACTAATCAAAACGCAATGATATTTGAATGTAAGAGAGGAAAATATCAAAGTTGTGAAGTAGTAAATCACATTCAAAGACGTCGTCGTAGATAGTCATGATACTCCTCAGAGGTTGGTTTTTGGATTACAGATCTACAATAGTGTAGATTTTGAAGTGATTCGTCCGAGAAGCCACTTGGTCGATTTGAGTACGACGGTTAATGGTGTGCAGATATTGGATCAATGTCCAAAGGGTACAGGGCCAAAGAATAGAGTTCTTCTGTTTAAGATCACTGCGGAGGATCAAGGTAGACTGGCAGGGTATGACGAAACAAGAAGGACTCGATGGCGATCTCATAATCAATGGTGCAATGACGGAACTCGAACATGAACAAATTAGTGAGGATCTGAACTTTGAAAAAAGTGAGATATCGGAAATGTCGGGGATATATTAGGGATATAGGAGAAAATATATCGTTTTTGAAAAATAGAGAAACTGTGCTTTAGTTCAGGTACCATTATGGTAGTTTTAAAAGTTAAGGTACCAAAAAATGCAATAGACGATAGTCCAAGTACCATATGAGGATTTTTCCCTAACGGCAATATGGACACGTTGGCACCACGTAAGAAAACTTAATGGCAGAATAGATGGAAGTACCATATGGGGAAATGGTGCTTTAGTTCAGGTACCATCAGAGTAGTTTTAAAAGTTAAGGTATCAAAAAAATGCACTAGACGGTAGTTCAGGTACCATATGAAGTTTAGAAGTTCAAATAAAGTTAAAGAAGTTCAAATCTCCACCTCCTCAAATGATTGAAGTTATGATAGATTTCAATTTTCTATTTAGGCGCTTGTAATTTATACTATATTTAAGTTAAGGGTCGGGCTCTAATGATGACCATTAAAATGACAACTTCATGAAGACTTTCTAATTAATGGTTGTGAGACTCACTTTTTGATCACACTTGGACAAATAAACCGTTAGATGTTTAAAATTCAAGAGTAGATCATTTCTGTAAATTTTTAACCAATTTGAAAAATCATTAAGGCATGCATAATCGTAATTTATGTCATTTATGAACATGAAAGGTCCAGGTTTGATAGATTTGATTCGTCTATTGATTCGATCTAGTTTTGTATCTTAACAATTAGCAATTTTGTTGAAAATTTTTAGAAGTGGGTCTACTTATGTCATGCCCCTGATTTTACACACATGAAAATCGATATATATAATCCCATAATTATACATGCGTGAATGTTCAATCATCAATACAAATACCTGGAACATCTTTCCTTATAACGAGTACATACTGATGCCCTGAAACCATCCGAGTTAATATACACTCGCTCCATAGAGTTATATATTACACAAATTTATGAATTAAATTTTCATCACAAAATAAAGCGTAAATGCTCCTCAGAGCTTACTACATAGCGGAAGTCATAACAATGGAAAAGCCAACAAAATTTGCTTCCTACCCGTTTAACTGCCTGTAGCTACCTCAGCTTCAGCCACGATTTTCCTGACCTGCAGGATTAACCCCTATACCAAAAGAATGGTGCACCGGGTTTCCACACAACAAAACCCGGTAAGCTTATGAAAGCTCGTATGAGTAACTCATGAACATCAATCAACAACTCACACACATCAGCTAAAGGAAACCATGCAGCCATGTTTCCTTCTAACACTCCAAAACCTTTCCATCTAAAGGAAAACATAAATCACTGCTGTGACAATGTTCTATTTGCTAACTTAACCCTCAAGAAGCAAATCAAGTCTCATCTAGACAATAAAAGAAGAATACTCAAGGAATTCTCCTTTAACTACATACTTATGAGTCTCCAGCAACCTCGACCGTTACTCCCATAATCTATAATGGCAGACAGACTATCGCCCTATTGAAATCATAACCACTCGTCCGACTACGGACATGATTACCTATTTCCTGTCTTGGTCACCATCTGTGACATGTGGTTTCAGACCCCATCTAGTCTCAAAATCAACATTTAGGTCACCATCTGTGCTCTATCACCATCTGTGCTCTGTCACCATCTGTGACACATGATCTTCAGACCCCGTCTGGTCATGAAATCAAACGTCAAGGTCACCATCTGCAACCTGTCACCATCTGTGATATGTGATCTTCTTAGACCATGTCTGGTCTTAAAGCTAAACGTTAAGTAAGTCGCAATCGACCTAAAAACGTTACAACATCTAGCTTCGGCTTTCCTAACCCTTGCTCACCATCTGTGACTCTTGGTACAAGGACCAATACATTTAAAATGAGTCACGCTTGACTCAAAAATGTAACATCAAGCTCAATACTTTTCAAACAATAGAAAACATCTTTTTCCACAATATTATTCCTGAAAAGTCACATTCAACAATAATATGAACACCATCATGCATATTATTATTCATCACAATCATCCATAAGGATATATATATTTCACGTAAATATATATATACGTAGACATTCGCTCAGGAATGCCTATTAATACCAACTATAGTTTGCAGTTAAATAATTAATGCCAAAACGATAATGGTAATTCTGTTCATAAAGAATCTTGTGAGATTACTCACCTCGAACTCCTGCTGCATCTTCAACAAAACACAAACCGCCAATTCACAAATAATCGTCCACTGTACTTCGTCAAGTACCTATTCACATACGTTTCCAATTTAGTGACGATTCACATTTGATTTAAGTTCGAAACCCTCTGTTTTGAACTAAAACCCCCCAAGTGGCGCCAATCGAGGCAAAACCACATCTGAGACCTCCCAAAGTCTCCGGAATACGTCCACGACCGATGTGACCAAACCACAAGTCGATCAGACGCTCGAATCCACATAGATCGAATAAATCGATAGGTATGAAACTGTAAAAATCATAACAATTTCATACGAACTCCAAAATTTGCATATTATATATTGAAACGCTCGTATCAACGACCAGAACATATATAATACCACAAACAGTCCCTTACATGGCCGGAACACTGCCGGAACGCCGCCACAGGCGGTGGCGCACCGCCGCCGGCCAAAACTCAATATTTCACAAAACTCTCAACATCAAAAAGCTTCATCTAAGCATGCTTGTGAACTTTCATAACTGGATCGAAGTCAGAAAACAAGCTTAAGGGATCGAAAACTACCTCACAAGCTTTGGATTATTGCTCAAACTGAGTTGAACCGATTTCCACGTAAATCGATCAAAACAAACACCATAGATCGATCAGGAAGCCTATTCTGAACTCAACCAAGGAAGCATGAAGCCATGAAGTCGCCGGAGTTGTGTTTTCCGGCCTGGTCCGAAAACTCTAATTGTACAGCCTTGCAGCGCCGCACACGGTGGATCTCGTCGCTAGAGAACACCACAGGGATGACCGGACGGAGGAGGCGAACCAGCTGACCAAGTTTCAAGGCCGGAGACAGCCGCAGTTCGCCGGAAAAGCCGGGTCGGGTCAGTCAAAAATCTTTGATACTGAAGGTATCGACCGAGAGAGAAAAGGGAGAGAAAAAAAACTTCCGGAAAAGGAAAGTGGGAATTATGAAAATAATTTCTGATTTTCCATATTTATACTAAAACGGAAACTTCTTCCGCTAGCCATAACTTTCTCATACGAACTCTGATTGACGCGTTTCACATGTCCACGAACTCGTATCGACGCTCTCTACAATATTTGTGAAGGAAGTTTTCCAAGAATCTCAACATATAAAAAGTCAAACTTCACACGACCCCCTAAACTGTGAAATTCGAATAATTATACGTACAAAAACTATTCCACTTCACATACAACCTACGAATAAAGCACAATACCAAATATTCGTACAATTGGTCCATTATTAATTACTAAAATTAAATAACAGAAAACCAGGTCATCACAACTTATGTATATCTGAACATCTAACGGTTAATTTGTCGAAATATAATCGAAAAGTGGGTCTCACAATCATTTATTAGAAAGTTTTCATGAAACCCTCATTTTAAAGATCCTCATTAGCGTCTCTCTCGTTAAGTGAAGTGAATAATGTTTGTCAACCATAACAATATTTTTTATCAAAATGCCTTATATATATATATATTAAATACTTTGAAAATCAAATTAATTACAAAGGATTAAAAAAAGTCAAATCACACTAACAAATTTTGCTATTTTCACCCCTACCTAACTCCCACTCCACCCATAGCATGAACAATTTTTTTTTTTTTTTGGAGTGGAAGACGTCAATAGAACCAACACATACACCCATGCAGTGTATCCCAGTATAGCCAAACTAATCACTGCACTGCAGACGCATGAACCATTGGGTGTTTTAACTAACCCAGGTCCCTCAAATCTGCTGGCCACGGATGGAGCTGGGATTCGAACTCTAGACCTGGGGGTTCCAGACTAGGCAGCTCGACCGACACACCACACCACGTGGTTAGCATGGACAATTCTTAGGTTCACCCCTTCGGTAAATGAGCATTTTCACTCTGTCTTGCGATTAACGCATAATAACTTTATAATTTTCTAATCCAACCATTCATATTGTATAATGTAATACAAATATTAGCTTTGTAAAAAATAAATCAAATTGAAGACCTTTAAGTTATTCATTTCTATGAAATACATAGACGGTTCATCATAATAGTAGTAAGTATTGTAGGAACCATCCATTTGTTTGATTCAATTAGATAATTAAACGATCTCCAATTCGATTGATTTTTTACAGAGATGATATTTAAATGTTAATTTAAGATATGGACTGTTTGATTATAAATTTATTAAGTAAATGTATGTTAATCAATAATGGAGGAGTGAATACGCTCTTTCACCCTAAGGGTGAACCTAAAAATTATCCCCATAGCATGATGTTAGTGAGATTTGAACTCAGGCATCCACAGTGTTGATAAAGAAGAAAAATGCATTAAAACCACTTAATTTAAAGTCTATTAATCCTTTAAGCTCTTTTTTTCTTTCTCTAATTTATTTTTAGGCCCCTTTTTAAGTTATTTTATTGCAGTTTTGCTATTTTTACCTTTGGTTGCGAATGTAGGCCAATTACGTCTGAAACCTAAACTTCTCAACCTAGCTAAGCTCGGCGTTGTCAAATCTGCAACTCATAGCTCGCAAATCAACGAATGGATTTAACTAAGAGAAGCTTCCTGTAGATCGGCCGGTGGTGGAGTTGAGATTCGTCACGAAGATGATGATGCCAAAGATAACCAAAGTGAGCAGGTGGAGATGGTGCTACTGCATCTCCAATAGACCTTTGATAGTAGTGGCTATAATGGTACAAAATTAGAAGGATTCAAAACAAGATGAAGCCTCGTACTATTGTGAGTTACCAGTTTCGATAACAAAGAATGGGTCTTTGGATTGACAGGGATGGTAGTTTTTTTTTTTTTTTTTAATCGAAGAAGGTCAGCCATTTATTGAAATTGCAAGATTACAATGATACGATGCCAAAGACATCAACAAGAGAAGCAAAACAGTACAAAAAGAAAAATACATATGAAATATAAAAACTTAATAACGCAAGAGCAGCAACGTCAAGACGCTACTCTGAGTTTACACTACAGATTGCAGCCGTGTAGTAAATTGAGTAGTCGGTCGTTTGACTACCCATCGAACTCCAACGCACAAATTGACAAAAGTCAACTTGGCGCCGGAATGAAGGTACTCTCCCACCTAAAGATCGAAGCCGGCCAAGGTTGTCAGAACATGGCCATGTTGGCAGACGATCTTTCACGAACAAATACCATAGAATAGGGTCCTGGAGCCAATACCAGTAAAGCACAAGAGCCCCATTCCAATGTAAAAAACAAACAGCCCAAAAATAATGGGTTGCAGTCCAAGTCGTAATGTCCACCTGGATCCCAGATCCGAAACCATTTGCAGACACCACCCGGATCCCAAATTCGGATCTTTAGTCGACCCCGATCAAGGAATGGGAAACAAAGATCTCCACCACTAGGACTACTCAGCAACGCCGCTACATTTTGACTCCATAATAGCCACCCAAGGAAGCTAGCGATCAAAACCAGACGAGGCCCAAGCCACCATAAAGCCCGAACAAGAAACCAAAAGTCACGCTGACCCGGATCCCAAATCCAACCCCAGAACCATATTCAATCTCTTGTAGCCCTTCATACACCCAATCGCAACCTCTTGCCTTTTGCTACATCCCTCCATGTCGTTGTCCACTGGATCTTTGGCCTAGACAGACCAGGTTGAAGAACGGAACGCGCACAACCACCCGTGAGATGTGCTTGCCATGGCCGCTGGACTGAATCACATAAAAATCGTAAAAGCGTTGGGCGATCTGAGATTGAGAAACAAGGCCACAAGCCTTGTGCAGTATTCACAACACCGAGAACGGGGTCGCCGTACTCCTCCGCTATCATGGAGGAAGGTGCTAGAGATGGACAACCAAGGAGGCGGTCGCTCTCACCTTAGCAGAGCGCTAGGTCTTAATGTATCTCTAAAAGCTCTATAATAATTATTCTTTTTGTCTAGGGATGGTAGTTAATGATAGCTTAAAGTGATATTTTTTAAAAATGATCGACCAAAGCTTAACATATTTACTATATAATAAAGCTCCTGCACTATTCATTTTACTGTTCATCTTGGGTGTATGAAATGACTCTTTTGCCCTCTATTTTTTGTTAACTACGGCTTTGCCATTCAGTCGTTCTAGAATCCTCTATCTTTTTGGATTTTTTGCGCGAATCGCGCGGAGAGAGGAGAGTGCAGCGGAGGAGGGAGAGAAAAGGAGAGTCCGTTTCCGCCGTGCCTAGAATAGCCCAATAGAAATCGGAGAAGCTGATCCAGGAATTGTATTTGCCTAATCTACATCAATGTAACTTTGGGTTAGGGTAACAGAGCGAAGAGGAATACCAGGAGAGCTTAGTTCGTAGAAGATGTGCATCCTTATCTCACCTAGCTGGCTCCGACTGTAAGTAAATTTGTCTTCGCTTTTCTCCAAGAAAGGTCTGCCCATTAAGATTTACTTCCTTCTTTCTCAAACCCCAAGTCTTTTTCATCTTGATGATCCGGGTTTTGACTCCTGTAGTTCTAATCTATTTCCCAAGTTTGAAGCTTTACCCAACTGACTTGCTAAAACTTAATTGGGATTGAAATAAATGGATATATGCAGTAGTGAATCTATTGAGAAGTATATCTATTAGTGACACTGAAAATACAAAGAAGTATATTTATTAGTGAGTTTGTTGTTTCATTTTCTAGTACTTTGTATTGTAGCTGTTATCTGATTCCAATTTGTCTGTTTGACCTTTGATCATCCTGGCCATTAGTTGTTTGTTGCACTTAGTTTCTATTGTTTGGTTTGAGATTTTGGATAACACCCATTATTGAGTAGTTTGTGGTGATTTTATAGGGGCTAGATTGGCAGAAGCTGTACAGAAGTTGGGAAGATAATCCGGATGTCGGTTTTATTGCATTGAAGGTAATTGTGTTTCTTTTTCTCCCCATTGCCACTAATTTGGTTCTTTAACATGGGCTACCATTCTTTTGTCCCATACTATAGGTGATATTGCTTGGTTTTGATTACACAAGTGGTGACTTATAAAAAGTGGTTTTAAACTTTGAAGGGTAGTGGCAAGGCATTTTGTGCGGGTGGGGATATGGTGTCTCTCTATCATTTCAGCAAGAAAAACTAAAAGAAGGAAATAAATTCATACAGTATGTTTTTTTTTTCTCTCTCTCTCTCTCTTAATTTTGCTGTTATCACGTATTAGTTTGTGCCTCTAGCTAGATGTGTTTTGCTAATGTGGTTGTTATTAAGATAGGAAAAGTAAGATACATGTTCTATTCACTATTTATTAAGTGAGGTTTTGGCTCTTGGTTCTTGACCTTTAAAGAGCTTTTGATTATTCCTATGCAGATTATGAGGGAATGGAGGAAATGAGGACCAAAAATTAAGGAGCCCAAACCGATAGGGTGACAAAACTTGCACTCCCTTCTTTCTTTCTTTGTTAATTTTTTCCCCTGTTTCTGCCTTCTTTGGCTTATTTTGTTTCTGTTCCATATCTAGATAAGTGATACAAAAAGAATGGGTTTGTATGAGCAATTAGGAGTGGCTAAGTGACAGATTTTGTTTAAGCAAAGTACGCATGACTTCTTTCTCTTTTGTTTTTTTGTTGTTCTTAATTAATGCTGCTCATGTCTAAGTTGCTATTGAGATTGGTGTGTAATTTCTGTTGTGATCCAATAACATCGTTCTGAAATGTAAGAAAACTGATCAGTTAATGTGCTGTGTATCTTGAATTGAAACTGATCAGTGTTGTTGTGCATATATTCATATATATATCAGAGCAAATACTAATAACTCCTAAATTCATCCCTTGAAAACTGATCAGTATCTGCTGTGCATCTTCGTAATTTATATCGGATGGTAAAGGGTGAGAAGCAGATTCGTATTGAAAGACGTTATTAGACAATCAATATTAGTCAGTGTATACACACACAAATAGGACTTATATCATGCTCATTAGTGAGAGCTCAGTCAATATATACCAACTTTGACATCAAAATCAGATAGTTCATGATCAAAAGTAACTTGAAAATGACCATTTTTTTTCCATACTGCCTAATAAGAAGGGTTTGGTTGAGTTTTTATTTTCTATTATCTGTATCTCTGAGGTGACCTTAATTATCTTTGCCCTTTTTCATCGTCCTTTTTTGTTTGTATTTGAATGTGGTATGGTTATGTTGACAACTGTTTAAATCTAAAAATGCAGGAAAGAAGATATACTGGTGACATTGTGGGGGATATTTCATGCAGTCTTGATATTGAGGCTATCAGGACAACACGGCAACCTGCACTTGCAATTTTCACAAGCCTCAAATTGAAACAATATCAAAGTAAGCCATACTAACTTCCATTATGTCATTTAGATATAGTATCACAGAAAAATCATACTTTTAGTTGATCTCTTTTATATTAACTTTCATATATTCGGTATTCTAGACTAAGTTTCACTATCAAGCACATGAAGCACTTTCTATATCCTCAATCCTGACAAAGTTTCACTATAAGAAAGATTTATGCTCGGATAGGTGAATATGTAAAATAATTATGAAACTTAGGACTTCATTATATTTCTGTCAGTTGTTAATTCGGTTAGAAAGAAAGCCATGGATAATTGAAAATAAGCTGTTTTGTCACAAAAAGAATTCCTTTTTCTTTTTCTTTTTCTTTCTTCAGCACCGGCCTCTATGCACAGCTATATATTGAAGGCTTCTGTCATGGAAAGATGTCAAAAAAGGAAGCAATTAGGCTTTCAAATATATTTCTGCTAACCTCATTAGTCATTAGAGATGCCAGTTTCAAGAATAAGTCTGAAACAAATTCGGTGATTGAAATTAATCAATAGTAGTAATTATTTACTTTTTAGTTTTCCATTCAAACGTAAGATCTTTCTCTTATGTTAGTTATGTGTGGATCTCCCTTGCAGCTCTATTTTCAAGTTTAGTGGGAATTGGTGATTGAGTCCACCAGATTCATTGATAAGAGATTTTAGATGAAATTGTAGAGGAACCACTTCAATTAGCAAAGATGATTTATTGAGGCTGAAAGTATTACTTATATTTATTGACTAGCTAAAAACTTTGGATTTGCTAATATATATTCTGATGTATATGTCTTACCATTTTGTAAATATTCTTCCTTCAAAAAAGAATAATTATATGCATATACCCTTAGCTTTGTGCCATACATTAGCTTTCTACATGCATTTTGTTATCATTATTACCAGTCTCTTGATCTTGACAAATGAATGCATTCAGTTTATTGCAAATGCTTCAACTGGATGAATGAACTCATCAACAAGCCTTAAATACAAAATTGTTAACAAAAATCCCGCAGCAATGTGCGGGTATCATTTCTAGTGTATATCTATACGCATATCTATGCATGATTATAACATTTGCAATTTATACATGCTCATTAAATCACATATTTGTATGGTGTAGTCACAAGTTAGCAACCTCACTTCAATCTATGTCTTTAAATCCTGAAAATGGATTTGGACGCTCATTTATTCTGATATCGCTCATCTGTTACTTTTGTCCAAGGCTTTTTGAGATTCCAATGGTCTTGTTAGATTGTGACAATCTAACGGCACGACAAAGTGAGAGGTTACTGTTGTTTATTATTATTATTTTTTCCTCTTTCTTGGTGCTGCGTTATTAATGAAAGCTTGAGAAAGTGTAATATCGCTGGTTTCACATATTGGTGTCTTTAGCATTTTTTAGACTAGCAACTCTTCACTTTGTATCAATTTCAAGGTCTTTTAAAGCTATGTATTTCACAGTGGTGTTCACCTGCCTAGTAATTGACCAAAGAAAATATGATCAATCACCTTTAAATGTAAATGGATCAACGGTAGAAACAAAATAACTCTTTTTTTTTTTTTAACAATTAGATTTACATCCAAGAGTGGTTAAATATGATTTTCTTAGTCAGTTACTGACTTGGTGAACATGCTCGATGTATGTCATTATGCTCTTTTGATTTTCAGTGTCCATTTTTATTTGTTTTTCTCGTTGAGAAAAGTTTTGGTTTAGTCCCTCTTTTTCCTTTGTAATATAGTGGTCCGCTTTTTGAGAAACTGAATATATACATGATGCTTGTCACAAATGATAATACAATTGTAACGCAATTGTAATAGAACGGTAATAAATAATAAATATATTCCTGATACAATTTTCATACAGTGATGATACACAATTGGGAATTCTACTGTACCACAGGACATAAGGTCTTTTACAGAGTGCAAAGTGCGCCGTAAATATATAGAATTTTTACGGCGTACAAAAGTACGTCTTTATAGACCGCTCCGTAAATGACATCTCCCATTTACATCATATTTTGCCGGCACGTGTTGCATGCCGTAAATGATTATTTAGGGCATGTGTTGCACGATGTAAATGATAAATTTATGGCAAGCCTTGCACATCATAAATATCATTCTAAAAGAAAATATCAATTAATCTCTACCAGGAAAGCATGGATAACAAAACTAAGAGTAGAACAAAGAAAAGAACACTTTATTAAAAGTTAATTAATCAACTTCAAAAAAAAAAATCAACTTCAATGACAAAATCATTTATATAATAACAATACTCATTTATCCTAATCTACAAGAATGTGCATTCTAGGTTTTAACCTATTCACTAAAATAAACACATGAACTCAATCTATTTTCAGAAACAGTTATTTCCACCATAGGGGCCAAAACTCTTGTGAACCGGACAAAATGATACCTGAGTTTTCAATGTAGTCAAAATAATTCCTGAAGTTTTCAAATGCGATCAGCTAGATACCTCGGTCTTCTTTCCATTACTTGATCGTCAATTTCACCCATTTGAGATGCACATGACTCATAATTTAGGTGACAAAGACTCTGAAGCCCCCTTAATCATTGGTGTGAAGCATTTCCCCACTTTTTCTTCTTTGTTCCCTCCAAAAGCAGCAAGTATGCAGTTTTCCCTCCACACTTTCCCACAAAATATCATTTTCCCTTAAAATTGAACTGTTTTTTGTGCAAAGAAAAAAAACACTCGTATCTTCTTAACCTAGAATATACAAAGAAATATAGATAGAAAAAGGATTCGGCTCCTCTAAATTTACACTGTCTAAAGTTACGTAAATTTCATAAAATCACAATCTTTCATCTAATCTAACGGACAAAAATGTGGCCATGTCAACTAATATAGATCCCTAAGGATTTTTATTATCTTTTCTAGCTACTAACTGATGTTAACTTAAGCTGTTTATCTCGACTCTTAGCCTCTTAGTTCTGTTCTTCAATGGAGATCTTCCATTGATACGAGAATGAAATTATTCAAAATGTTACAATTGCCTTTTTAATAAGTTTACACTCTGTTACTTGAAGATGAATCTGAGACTCCTTCAATTTTATGGGCTCTGGGTACTAATTTCCACTATAAATGAATTCTCATCTTTCATTCGAAGTTTGGCATATATCAGTATAGAATGATCAAAGCAAAAGATGATTGAACATTCATAAATAGGCTGCATAAAAGCAAATCGATGTCTAATAATTAATGATCACAAGCCCAATTAGAAACCCTCATCTCTTATATATGAAAACGGATAAACATTAAGAGTAGTGGAATGGGTCCAAAGTCAAAATCCCTTTGTGATTGAATGGATATATGATTGCCAAATCAAATTCTTTCTTCGAGTAGAAACAAAACTAAATAAATCTTTCTATAGTATTCAAATCTGAACACCTATTTGATATTGTAGGGGGACTGAAAGAGAGGAAAACTATTTAAAAAATAAGAGATTACAATTCTGTAGAGCAATTGATCCAATTTGTAAAAAAATTCATGAAATCTAGATTTCACATACAGTTCATCCATGTTTGTTAACATTTTTCTGGGGAGATGGAGTTAATGTTGACAGTAGAGTTAAAGATGGTTGGGAGGAAAAAAAACCTAAAAGTTGACATGACCACATTTTTATCCGTTAGATTAGATGAAAGATTGTGATTTATGAAATTTACGTAACTTTAGACAATGTAAATTTAGAGGAGCTGGATCCATAGAAAGGAAAATTGAAAGAGATATGGCCCTTGTCAACCATTGTTTCAACCAAATTGTCAAAATGATTAACATAAACACATTGAACAAAATATATACATAAGAAAATGATAAGGTTAGATGAAAGATCAGTGCTTATCATATGATACTTATTAATGTTTCAAAACCTGTTCAATATGCAAAATCCAAACATTACAAATGCATTCTGCAATAATATTACATCATAATTTCATATGTTTGCCATCAGTCACTACTTCAAAGAGGAATCGATCACCTTTTCAGTGGGCCAAGGACTTTCGACCCGAGAACTGTCGGAACCGCCCTGAACATCACAGAATTTGTTGGTTTGGTCCGATACCAAAAACAAAAGTGCATTTTTAGAGGAATGAAACCATACAAGATTTTTCGGTTTTGTTTCAGTTCCTAGTTTTGCTAACAATTTAGAACTGTTAGAACCAATAGGAATGCAGCTATATAAGCCAAACTCCTAACTCAATTCATTTTTCCTCTTTTAGTCTCGATAAAAAAAAATATAAAAAAAACCTATTCTTATTCAGTTATTCTCTGAAACCCAGTTCATCGTCTGTCATTCCCAAATTAAGGATTCACTCTCGATTCAATTCCTCAATCCAACATCAATTCGATTATCATTCCTCGCTAAAAAAAAAAAATGTATTCTTATTCTCTAAAATCACTAACCTAGCTTATACCTCTTTGAAAATTCAAAATTTCAAATCATGAATTCGGATACAACTCATTCAAGTCCTGCTACCGAAAATGAGACTGTTTAGAGCAGTCCTATTGTTGAAGAAGAACAAGTTGAAACTTCACAATGCCCCAACACCAAGGCTTGGAAGCAAGCTGTTATAAAGAGAAAAGGGCATGAGAAGAGGACCAAGGGTACAATATCTTTAAGGCAACGATCTTGGGTGTAAGAGCATTTCAAGAAGGAAGAGCACCCCATTATTGAGATTGTAGATGGAAAGGAGGAGGTTGTTGGGCACACCACCAAAGCACAATGTATGTATTGTCCTACTCATCTTGTAACTGGTTCAAGTAATAATGGTACTAGCTCATTAATGAAACACATAGAGCAACTATGTAAGGGATATCCGGGGAGAGGTAACTGAGCAAAAGGGCAGATTGTTTTGGCTAGTGATGGGCTGGAGGATCCTAATGTAGTAGTTAGGCATTGGAGTAAGGAATGATGCACTGAAGTTGCTACTGTGATGAGAGTGATCGATGAGCTCCCTTTTAGTGCCATAGAAAGACTAGGTTTCAAATACTTTTGTAGTGTAGTTGTTCTGAAGTGGAAACTTCCATGTAGGAAGATGATAATGAAGAATTTATTGAGAATGTATGCTCCCAAGAAGGAAGAGTTGAAGAGGGAATTAGGAAATCATTTTTTTTGTCTGACCACCAATACATGGACATCAGTGCAAAATATAAATTACATGGTCTTAACTACCCATATCATCGATTATGGGTGGAACATGCATAAGAGGATCCTGAATTTCTGTGTAATTCCAAACCACCAAGGACTTACAGTAGGGAAAATACTTGAGTCTTGTTTGGGAAACTGGAACGTAGAAAGGGTTCTGACTATTTTTGTAATGCCCCGTACCTATTAATTACTTTTTACCGTGGTTGACCGAGGAGTGACTTTTTCTTTAGTCCGGTAAATTAGGAAATTTATTTGAGATTGTCGTAGAATACGCAAAATCGAGTTCGTGGACACGAAGTTTGTTTAAATCGGAGTTTTTACGGAAAAGTTATGATCAAAAATAGAAAGTATTATTCATAGCATGGTTATTTTTTTTTTTTAGATGAGTTATTATTGTGGAAAAGAGGGAATAAAAACAGAAAAGGAAGAGAGAGAAATCGGTTTCCCGATTCCAGCCCCCCCCCCCCCTTCCTTTCTTCCTTCTTTCTTTTCTCTTCTTTCTTTTCTTTCTCTTTCTGCAAACCGGAGCCACTTTTTCCGGTGAAACCACCGCCACCGGCCGCACCACCGGCCATTAGAGGATCTTCTCTTCCTCCTCTTGCATCTAATGTAAGTATTTCACCTTGGGTAGCTTTGGTTTTGGAGATATGAGGAAAATTGCAGAAATGGAAAAAAATGGATTTTGCTTTGATCTCAGTTTTCCGGCGATTTCCGGTCAAATTTCTTTGGGTTTTGGTTGTTGGTGAGTTGCTGAATGAGTTCCTAACCTTGTTGCAGCTTGTTTTGGGCTGTGGAGGAAGATTTGAAGGTGTTTGAGACTGTGAACAGTACCGTGAACAGTAACTCTCGAATTCTTGGGTTCTTGTTTGATTTTTCTGGATATTTTTGCTTGTTTTTGGTGGCTGCTGCAGGTTTAGAGATAGTTGTGTGGGTTATGAAGTTGATTTTGGAATAAATAGGTTGATTGGAATTGAATTTAATCTTTGAGTTTGTGTTAAACTTGAAGTTTGTTTGATATTGAGTTTTCTTTGGTTGTGATGTTGAACATGGTTGATGGATTTGTCATGTTTGTAGTGTTGGGTGAAAACTCTTGGTAAAGGGCTATTATGAATTATTTGTTAGGAAGTAGAGAGAATTTGAGATTGTTAGAGTTGAAATTGTGATTTTGCAAAGGAGAGAAAAATTAAGAAAGAATGTGGAATTGTTCTATTTTGTGGAGGAGTTTGGAGTGGAGATTGTGTTTTGGAAAAGAGAATTTAGAGAGGAGTTGAAATTGAGAGATGGGAATGTGAGTGGAAATAAGGAAGGTTAAGAATGAATTTGGAAATTTTTGGAAAGGATTTATATTATAATTTGGTGGTAATTTTGATGAAGGAAGTGAATTAAAAATTTGTTTAGTTATCGAAAGGTTCTTGTGAAGATTTAAATTAAGTGAAGTCCTTGATCGATTGAGAATCGAATTAAAAATCGGTTGAGTAGTTTGAGTTAGAGGGCATTGAGATTGTAAAGAAATGATAGAATTTAATCTCAAATTAATGGATGGGCGTTTTATAACCATTTGTGAATAACGGATGCTTATTCCGAGGGGAATGAGTTGTTTTTGAGAGTATCTCATTATATGGTTAATTATATCCTATTTTATTGTGACAGGACGTACTGAGCCCTCGAGCGAGGAGGACACAGACAGGCAGCAGGGTTAGCTGCGGGATTCACTTGTGAGTGGACTTTTATTTTGTTAAAATAATGCATGCAGCATGGTATTAAGTTTTGAAATGTGATTTTATGGAAAGAAAAGGATTAAAAAGGAAACAGTTGACAAGGAGGCCAGTTTGGCGCATGCGTATCTTACCTAGTTGGCAGACCCTTCTAGGTAATAGTCTGGTTGGCAGTCCCTTCCAGACTACAGCTCGGGTGGCAGTCCCACCCGATGCGTCATCTGGTCGGCAGTCCCTTCCAGATGACTTGAGGTAGTTAGTCGGCAGTCCCTTCTACTACCTGTGGCTAGTTGGCAGTCCCAACTAATCACCGCCTCCTACTCCGGTTGGCAGTCCCTTCCGATGCGTCATCGGGTGGCAGTCCCTCCCTGATGGCATGAGATGCCTAGGAAGCAGTCCTTCCTAGTAATCAAATGAGTTTCTTGGAAAAAAAAAGACTCGCTGCATGATGGTTTTGTTAAAAAGAGAAATGGGGAAGCATACCATAAATTGTTTTGATTCTAGTTTCGGTTTTGTCCACTCACTCTAATGGATTTTATATGTTTTCCCCTGGGCCCTTCGTTTTCAAATGCCCAGATTTCAGATTAGCCGAGATTGCGTCCAGGCTCAAGGACTTTGGGAATCAGCGCTTCCGTTTTTGCCCGTAGGTTATTACTTAACCTACCTTGTATGATATCGGCTTAGTTTTAGTGTTGCTCTGATAAGCCTTTTCTTTTGATTTTGATGGATGTTGTTGTTCGGATTGTGGTTGCTTACGGAGGTTGTATTGGGCTTTGAACTTTCCGGATGTAATATATGTGCTTGGATTGTAAATATGATATTGTAGGTTGAGTAGAAGTTAATGTTGTAATCATATCCAGGTTTGTGAAATTTTTGGGTAGCCCATATTTAGGGGAGGTTCTGCCGAATTTTCGGTAGGATTTCGCTTAATGTGGGCCCCGCAGGCTCGTATCCAGGTAATTGGGGTGATTCCTGGGTCGGGTCCTGTCAATTTTTGTCAATAATGCTTTGGCAAATAAGGTAGCCATTGACTACATTACGAAAAAGATGAATAATTGGGATAAAGCACAGATTTTTAGAGGAAATTAAGTATTTACATGTCAAGGTGTTTAGCTCACATAGTTAACAGAATTGTGAGGTTTGGAGTTAACTTGATGAATAAGTCGGTGGCTTCCATTAACAATATAGTGAGATATATAAGGAGTTCATTTGCTAGCTAGATTAGATGTATTCAAGGCCTCTGTTGAAAAATAATAGGTTAACTACAAAAGAATATGTGTCTTGGATGTGCCAACAAGGTGGAATTTCACCTATATTATGTTGGACATTGCATTGAAGCTCAAAAAAAC
The DNA here is from genome assembly GCF_002994745.2 of Rosa chinensis. Classification (NCBI taxonomy): domain Eukaryota; kingdom Viridiplantae; phylum Streptophyta; class Magnoliopsida; order Rosales; family Rosaceae; genus Rosa; species Rosa chinensis. The sequence continues at coordinate 27,404,495 of NC_037090.1, forward strand.
ATTTTATAGGATGGCTGATGATGAGGATTCCAAGTATTCGACTTATTTTGGTGAAGATGAGGTATCTGAGGATGAACTAGGTTAAGATGGTGATTAAAGGGAGGTGCAAACAAGGTCCAAAGTGCCTAGGAAGAGGGTAAGGCCTCCAATATAATTAGATTGGGAAAAGGCAGGTGTTTTTGGGAAGTTTCTTCGAGTTTTCTATGAAACAAGCTTGAGAGTGAGTGCTACAAACAACTCAACTTCCCCAAAAGCATTCCATGACATAGTTGGCATCCATGTTGAGATTGAAGAACTGTATAACCAGCCATTTAGGTTTGATGGAGGTGAGGCAGAAAAGGGTTTTATTTGCAATGCATAGAAGATGAGGGCCAAGTATAAGAAATACCTTGCATCCATTGATGATATTTACCAACTATTTTTGATTGCATTAGTGCTGGATCCAAGGTATAAACTAAAAAACTTTGAAAGAGATTGCAAAACCATGCTGAATTTTGATGCTAGGGAGGTGAAGAAGAGATCTGATCAAGTTAAGGATCTTGTTGTGGCTCTAACACACTTGTATGCAACTTCCAATGGATGTTCAAGCTCCCATAAAACCAAAAGTTCATCTGAAGTTGGTATTGGTAGAAGTAGCGGTCGTTACAGTTCGAAAAAATTTTATGGAAAAGTGGCAGACATGTTAACAGATTAGGACAAAATCCTTGAAGATGGTGATGCTGTTGTGGTGGGAAATGAGGTCAATAGATGTCTTCTGGATTCCATAGAAAAGCCACCAAACGATTCAAAACAAGAATTGAAGCTTTCACTTGGTGATGATACCCCAGAATTTTGTTTTTGTTTTGTGCTTCGAAGTCCACCTTTCCAAAAGAAAATTACTTAGAACAATGGATGACAACATGTAGAACGCAAAAACTGTCGCAAGCCACAACACAACTACTTATGTGTTCGATAGTAAACCACTCAAAAACCCCAAAACTAAGGAAAGAAACAACACCAAACCTCTCTAAATGCTTCACCTACTTCCAAAAACACCTCCCCAACTGAAACCCAACTCCACACTCTCAAACCTACTAATCACCACAATCCCGAAACTTCCACTTGATAATGTAATCTGGATCTTAAAACCAAAACTAATTGGCAATGGATGAAGTTGACCTTAATTTTCATTTTTATATGATGAATTCTTCATAACAGGCCATGATAGCAGACACCAAATTAGATTTGGACTTTTCCTCATTGTTCGACAACTTATCATTTCTATTCTTCCATATATAGATTCCACAAGATAATCAAGAGTCTATCAAAACAACTAGCAAACATTGATCTAATTTGACCAAGTAGCCATTCCTTGAAAACGAAGGAAGGTGAAGCTGGTACGTACATGGATGAAGAAAGGGAATACAACAAGAATATCTCTAGTAATTGGGCATTCACATAGAACATGACCTAGAGTTTAACAAGGGATGAGAACATAATAAATAGTGTAGTTCACCTGTATAACCTATGGTGGTTAACTTTGATCAAGTTAGGAGAATATCATGACAAGCTCTCTGTGCAAAAATTGAAGCCTTACCTAGAATTTTTGCATTCCATAAGGCTCTCCATAACTCGGCAAAAGGGTCGCCTTGTGAGGATGAAGAAAGAAAATTGCCCATGACCAAGTCTCTAGCAACTATGTACGTACCCACTCTTCACAGTGTAACAACCTTTCTTTTCGAGCTTCCAAATTAGACGATCTTGAGGTCTTCTACCCCTCAATAGGATACAAGCAATTTGTTATGCAACTAAGGGAAGAAAATGTCATATAAAAGCTCCATCTTCCACTTGGAAGTAGTCCCATCAATTGAATCTGAAACAAACTCTAACTGACAAGAACTTCGTTTTTGAAGGGAGTAGTTCACAAATGTGTACTTGTCGGCCTGTACCCGTCTGTCACTAAGTGACCTCTTTACGTTTTCAAAAATTTAACAAAAACCATGTTTTGGTTTTGTATATAGGAAAAATTATTATTTTAGCCATTCAACTATAACTCAATCGACACTATGATCACTCCATTTTTATAAAGGGTTAAATATTGTTTACTCCCTGAACTTTAAGGGAAAAAACAGTTCAGTCCCTCCTTTTTTAATTTCACACGTTTACTCCCTCATCTCTCAATTTTGGACCAATAGGTCCATCCGTTAAGATTTGACGTTAAATCAAGGGTAAAAATGCCTTTTTCCTCTCTTCTCTCTCTCCATAAACAAATTCCTAATTTTTTTTTTGGTATGATCCCACCTCGGTGAGTTCGATATGGTGGCGGAGTTGTGCTCTTCATCGTCTTCCTCAGCTTCTTATGGGACAAAAGACTCTTTATCTGATACAACGAAGAAGCCGCCCTCTACACCCGCTACTCCATATACTCCAACTGCTGTCGCACCATCTACACCATCAACACTGTCCTCGCCGCCCAGCTCCGCCAGTCCAAGTACTCCGACCTCTTCTCCCTCCACTGTTAATCTAGGGTTTCGAAGCTTAAGCATGGTGGGTGAATTATGAAGGCAGTGTTGGTTGTCGTTTTTGAGCTATGAATTGGTCTTGGTGAATTAACTAGTCGGAGAAAAGAGAGAGAGAGGAAGATGAATGTTGCTCTTTATTTTTTTTCTCTCTGTAGAACTTGTTAAGAGCTTGAGGCAGTGAGGCTAATTTTGTTTGAGTGATGATGGGTTGCTTAGTAGTGAATTGCAGAAACAGAGGAGTATAGAATTAGATGGGGAAATGAGTAGAAAGAGAATGAGGGGAGCGATGAAATCGAAATTGAAAATTGGGAGCTCCAGAATCTAAAATTGATGAAATCGATTTAACAGTAGCGGTGTTGGCTGAAATGGAGTCGAGGGGTCGGATCCTGGGCCGAACGAGGGAGGTCAGATATGGAGATTGGAGAAAGCTGTGGGGATGGGTTACTGGAGTTATATATGGGTTTTGGTAGAAAGAGAGAGAGGTAAGAAAGGGGGGTACAGGAAGTGTTGGAGGTAGTGGTGGCGAGGGAAGTGTCAGAGGGGAACAGGCTTCGCCAAACTGCCCCGCCGATGCCGGTGCCGACAATGCAGACTGTGTCATGAGCTTGGGAAAGTGTAGAGAGGAGCAAGAGAGATTAGGGTGAGGGCAGGAATTGATGAGGACGACATGTTGTTGAGATTGGACAAGTCTTAGACTTTAAGGAGAAGGGGAAGGTTGTGGAGGAGATGAAGGGAGGTATCTGGAGTAGAGAGAGCTGAAAGAAGGAAGAAGAAGAAGAAGAAATAATATATATATATATATATATATATATATATAATAAAAAGACTAAAAAAAAAGGTGAGGATATAATAGACTTTTTGACACAGAAGGATTGCCATGTCACCAATTTAACAGAGTTTTTGGACTGAAAGTTAACGGATGGACCTATTGGTCCAAAATTGAGAGATAAGGGAGTAAACGTGTGAAATTAAAAAGGGAGGGACTGAATTGTTTTGTCCCTGAAAGTTCAAAGAATAAACAGTATTTAACCCTTTTAAAAATATCACTTTAGTCACTCAAATTTAGATTTATTTTTCACTTTAGTAACTGCCGTTAAATACTCCATTACACACCGTTAAAACTAGGGATATTCCAATTACTAAAAAATATTAAAATCTGGCTATATTTATTGAAGAAGATAGAAGGATCAAGCTTAATTTGTCCTTGAGAATAGTAAAATAATCTTTGAGAAAAGTTCAGAACTTTTTTTTTCACCAAAATATCTGAAAATAAAAGGGTAAAAAGAGGATTTCGGTACTCAATTTGACTAAAATGCCCTCAAAATATGAGTTATTTACAAAAATTTAACAATGAAGTTGACAGCATTACAGCAATGATCAAAGTGATAAACAATGTTTAAGTTGAGTGACTAAAGTGAAGTTTTCAAAAGTATAGTGATCAAAGTGTCAATCAAGTCATAATTGAGTGACCAAAATGAAAAATTTTCCTTTTAGAAGAGGCTTTGTTAGCCAAAACTGAATATTTTGACAGATTTAGCCCTAAAAGATTAAAAAACTTTGAGAATAAATTAAATTACAAGGATAAATAGGACAATTACAAAATAAATTTTTATTAAGAAAATTAAAAAGAAATGATTCCACAACCCCCCACTATTTTCTCTTTGCAATAACTACCATTAAATCTATTTTTTCTGCAATAACTACCCACCTTTTTTTTTTAACAATAAAATTTTTTTCGTACACATATATATAGACAATAAAAATAAACCGTATAATGACTAGAATCTACGTTTACACTACCGGAATATAAACGGAAAGGAGACGTTGCATGTTTTCGAACTGCAACTTCACTCAAATCAGCCAAATAAATAATTCAACCTTGCATGAATCGTCTTTTATACCCGGAAGTCAAATCATTTGGGTCTTGGGGTCTTTCGTATCTCTTATGCTTGTGCTTCTCGTTGGGCCTATGTGAAATAGCTGGTTATGTTATGTACATGGATTATTATAGTCCATCGTTGTGGTCGTGTTATTATAATATATAACATAGTTTCATTTATTTGGTTGTTGTTCCTGGGTTTAACCAACTGAGGGAGGTTCATGCGGTTTCTGCTTATATGGTGTAATCAGGTTAGTTCAAAACTCCATTTCTTTTCTTCTTTCAATGCAAATATCGTTTTGATTCTTCCCCATTAAGCATACCGCATTCCTTTGTATCATTTGGTTCCTCATTTCTTTGATTTAGAAAAGAAACTTCAATTTCTAGATACCAAGTGTTAACCAATTCTTTTGGCGTCTTTCTGCTTTCGTTTGTAATTGTTGTTTGGCCTTTTCATAACGCTGGGAGTTCTTGAAATTGTGTTTTATTTCTTGCTCTTGCATTTGTGATGATCAAGATTGAGGACTCTATTACGTTTTGATTGTTTTAAATATTGAGCCTGTTCTCTTTCAAAGCTCCGTGAGGAAGGCCTTATTCTAATCATGGCTATATATACTCTCCTAAATTGTTGCAAGAATATGGGCAAGATGCCCCTCCTTGTGTTCTTCAGACACACAAGGTAACTTCTTTTATGTGAGGTGGGCTCTTTTAGTTATCCGCTCTTGTCACTATGATTGTTTATAACATAAACTCTATAGCCTACGGTTCAGACCCAAATGAATGTACTTTTGTTTGCTTTGTTGTTGGTTCTCTGTTTTAGAATTTTAATGGGAAATTTATTATATATAGTTTCTTACCACAAATTTCAATATAATTTCCAGGAATGTTTGCAAAGCTGATGAGCTAGGCGTGGAGATAGTACATATTGCACTTCCTACACTACTAGCGTTAGTAGCAGACCCTGCTGCTTCCCTAATTGACACAGCGTTTGTTGGCCATATAGGTATGTGATGGCGATGTTTAAATTTTTTGGGGAATTATATGTTCAGATGTTTCATAAATGCAGTTCCAATCTTTCTCAGCAAATTCACCATTTTGTTGTAGCCAATCCTTTTGCTTGGGATGTGAACTGAAATTTTTCAGTCTGCAAGCAAGATCTTTAGTATGATGGCTTCCTGCTCATTTTGAAACTTTTTTCTTTATAAATTGAAAAGCTTTAAACATGTGCATAATGCTCATAAGATTGCACAGAGAGTCGCCTTAGAAGGGAAGTTTCCGCCGTTGCTACAGACAACAGAAAAGAGAAAGCTTTCTTATCCAGCTTGTTTATAGGATTGCTATAAAGTTAATACATTGAAGTTTTAGGATATGAACTAGTTTAAGCCCTTGAGAGAAAAACTTATCTACTGGATTAGTTATAGAATTGCAGGCTATTGAAACTTAGCTTTGCAATGAACTGTATGGACTAGTTTATCAATTTTATGTGTGTGCGTGATTTATGCTATCATATATGTTGATGTTCCGTACAAGAAGTTCCAATACACTTTCCTTTATCATAAAACTTGATCCTAGTTATCGAGAATTTAGCTCTTAATACATTCTGAAGCAATGTATAATATGGACCAAAATTTGATTAATCGTAGTAATCCATGACTTTGTATAGGTCCAGTGGAGCTCGCAGCTGTGGGAATTTCTATTGCTGTTTTCAATCAAGTATCAAAAATAGCAATTTTCCCACTTGTCAGTATTACAACCTCTTTTGTTGCTGAAGAAGATACTACGGAACCATTAAGTACTAAAGAACAAGTATATGAAGAATTTGAAAATGCTAATTCCGTCAACAAGGAAATGGAAGTACTCAAACCACTTGTTGGTACATTGTCTCCTTTTCCCCTTCTTAATTTTGGAATAAACTAACTATGTGGATCACTTTATTGCTTATAGGAGCTCCTCCATAAGAATTATACTGTCACTTTTCTTATTTTTTAGCCTCAATTTGTAAACCAGACTCTATGCCATCATCCATCACCAATGATAGTAGAGAAATGGTCAAACTTGAGCATGTCAGAAGGCGTATTCCATCTGCTTCATCAGCATTGGTTATTGGCAGCGTCCTGGGGGTTATTCAAACTCTATTCCTAATTTTTGCTGCAAATCCCATCCTAAATTACATGGGGGTAGATTCTGTAAGTTCATTTTGAACTGTTGGAGATTTTAGATATTCTGTTCCGCATTTCTTGATGTTTGCATTCTTTGTTATGGAATGACTAATGCTGGTCAACTTGATCTCATATCTTTGTAGTTGGCAACTTCAACTGCTTTCATGCCTCTTTTCATTTTTTCTCCATTTCCTGCATCATAAATGTACAAGGTCTAAACTACACATCATTGTTTTGAACTTCATTTTGTAAGTAAATTGTCTTTTCTGTGTAGCTGAAATGTGCAGAAATATGCTACTTCCTATCAATGAAAATGTCTTTCCAATGGGTAATATCCTAATATGGAAACTGGGGAGGGCATAAGTTAGGTAGGAAAGGAACAAACTTTCAGAGCAATGTAATGAGCATCTGTTTTTGTAGATCTCAAAAACTACAGCTTTTCTTAGATTGTGCTACATTGGAACACAACCGTAGTCTAAGGTTTCAGACATAATTAGTGTGGTTGCTGCAGCTATCTTATTTCATGTGATGTAGCTTTCTGGTTTCTACTGTGGCTTTTGTCAGTCGTGGATCTCTTGTCCAATTTTGTTGTATCATGCTTTTATGATCGATAAAGTCTGTTTCTTTTCAGAAATGGAAAAAAAAAAAAAAATAGAGTAACAAAGCAAAGTTATAGAATCAGTATACTGCTCTCTGTCTCATGTCTTCACAAAACAATGATACATACATCTTAAAAGAAACTGAGGGTCATTTTATCTCACATATGCCGCGTTTATTTACCACCTCAAGAGGCTCAGCAAGTTATGGCCTTAGTTTTTGGGACGAACTATATTACCTAATCTGTAAGTTCAACCATCTTTTCTGAAAAATTGCAATTATTGCTGCATTTGTAGTCATTGAACAAGGAAATTCCAAGCTGTACTAGTTACTTGATTGAATGTGGCGTTATGTCAGGGATAGCAGTGTAGAAAATTTTAGAAAATTTTCTTTTACTTTGGCACCATTAAAATTTTCTATGCCATTGAGATGCGGTAGATATCTCATATTTGGGATCCTACTTAACTATGCAGGTTATTTTCCTTCTCTATTCATGTGATGTACGTTGCTGGATATAGAGCTATTTGATATCACCTTTCAATTCGAATTAGCAAAAGCAGTGTTCCTTGCATAATATGGATTGAGATGCGGTAGATATCTCATATTTGGGATCCTAGTTAACTATGTAGGTTATTTTCCTTCTCTATTCATGTGATGTATGTTGCTGGATATAGAGCTATTTGATATCACCTTTCAATTCGAATTAGCAAAAGCAGTGTTCCTTGCATAATATGGATTCCAAACATTCTACCATTCTTTTGCTGGTTGAATCTAATAGGAATTTTGAGTCATACTGAAAATGAAAGATGACTGCATTCTCAATTCTATTCATTTACAAAGTTTCCGATGCTTACATGGATAGATACAATTTGTTTAGCATGACTAGGTTAGTCAAATCACTTTCTGGGAGTTTAATGAGTACTAAGTCATGTTTATTGGAAATATGAAGTATCGGGCATTCTGAGCCCTAACCGCTGCAATTTTTTAACATGGGCATAATTTATTAGCTGGAGTTATTTAATTTGTAGGAATATTTTACACCTCAAATTGCTTGCATAAATCTAATGTTCTCATTGAAATTCATATGAATTTTGTTCTACTTCTGATATTCAAAATTACTGTTGTAGAAATAACTGTGTAGTGAATACTGAGAATATCTATTCATTTTCTATTGCAGAATTCTCCTATGTTAAGACCAGCGAGACAATACCTGACACTAAGGTCACTCGGTGCTCCTGCAGTTCTTCTCTCTTTGGCCATGCAAGGGGTTTTCCGTGGTTTTAAGGATACAAAAACTCCTTTATATGCTACAAGTAATCCTCTCTCTCTCTCTCTCAAGAATTTTAACTGTAATATGTGGCAAGTGCACAGATAAGCATGACACAATAAAACAGTCTGTTCATTACCTATTGAAACAAGCGTGATCCATTCCAAGAATTTGTCTTCAATAATAAAATTCTCTGCTCTTAAAAAAATCCTCTTGAGGCCTCTCAGATTACAATGCAAAGAATCAGATGAGAGTAATTCATAACCAAAAAATTGGGAAGTACAAATCTTCCATCTAGGACATCATTTGTGCCTTCAATTTTTCTTGTCTCCATCCTCTCTTCATATCAATCTGATGATTCTGATCCTAGTCTCACTTTGATGCATAAAAAATTACCCTAGACATTCTCCATGTTTGTCTTGTCTTCACTTTCTCCTTTAAGTGAAGTCTGGTTTCTGGTGTACTTTTTCAAGCTGCCTCATTGCTATCAGTTTCATATGTGAAATCCTAGATTCATCATGTTTTCCTCTTTAAATACTGCTGGGGTAATTCTTAAACTAGTTCTAGAGAAAATAGAGCACCTGTTTCTAAGGATAAGAAAATAGAGCACCTGTTTAGTGCATCTTTACTGGGTTAGTTATACATACTGAAGCCATTCATATTTGCTTCTTTAACTGCAGTTGTGGGAGATACAGTAAATATCATTTTGGACCCAATATTAATGTTTGTACTCCATATGGGCATTACTGGTGCGGCCATTGCCCATGTTATCTCTCAGTAAGCTTACCTATGGGTAATAATTATTCAAGATTAGAAGTCTGTACGCTGTTGCCAAGACTTCTTTTCCATGTCAATGCAAATATTGCTCTCTGCTTCCTTATTGCTGTTTTACTTGTTCTGTGATTATTGTAGGTATTTAATCTCCCTGATACTGTTATGGAGATTAAACAAACAAGTTGATCTCCTAACCCCAGGCATCAAAGATCTACGAATTGGCCAGTTTCTGAAAAATGGTAAAGGCTTCCATTTTCTTTTTCTTTGCAAGTAAATAATCTACAACCAAGCTTCATCAATCTGCTTTGCAGATTATTTACTTCTCTTAACTTCTAGCCTTTAAAATCACATTCAACTAGAAACGCTGGAAAAAAAATTATTTCCTGACTGTTCCATATCTTTTTCTTTTCATCTTGGATCAGGGGGTATGTTATTGGTGAGAGTTATAGCTGCAACATTCTGTGTCACCCTGGCAGCATCATTAGCTGCACGGCAGGGATCGACATCAATGGCAGCATTTCAAGTTTGCTTGCAGATTTGGCTTGCAGCCTCTTTGCTTGCGGATGGGTTAGCTGTGGCTGGACAAGTAAGTAAATGATTTTGAATAAAGCACACATTATGTGATGGTGATTTACATTGCCAAAATTTTGTATAGTTACATAATCCCAAAATTTTGTATAGTTACATAATCCAGTTGAACATAAATTATTTCCTTTACTACTGTGGTAAAGCTATTTTAATAAGAAATTTGAAATTAATATAGTAAAATCAAAAATCTATGAGCTGTGTTTGGCCATGACCAAGTGCTCATTCGATCAAAACAGATTTCTCCATTAAAAATGCAGTCTCAGAGATCAGACTTCTTGTTCTACAAAATAGTACTGATGTCTTGTCTTTGTTTTTTTTCTTTTCTACAAACCTACAATTAGGCAGAATGAACATTTTTGAATATCAGGGTTACTTATAGTTGATATAAACCAAGGATACATCTACTTAAAGTGTTCAGCATAACACTCTTAGGTGTCAGGCTTTCTCAATAACTGAGGAACTTATGGAGCTACTAGAGAAACTGGTTATCAGGAACCAAAACTAGAGATCTAACAGACAATGAACGTCTAGTACCCTATTGAGTCATATCCTAAGAAATTAAAAGTATCAAAGTTTGTTTTCTTGTATATAGGTTGCATTCAGCAAGAGAATGTTTGAGACTTTAATCAATAAATATATCGATGTTTTTTGCATCAGGATTGCAGAATTTTTTTTTTTTTTAAATATTTTTATCTTCTCATTTTGGTTTCTTTAGATTCTCCTGTGAAGCTGGAGTTTGTTCTTATTATCTGCTAAGATGCACCCAGATTTCCTCTGCACTAAGACCCGATCTCTTTTTGTGCCTTGGCTGTTCTTGATTTTCATTTTTGTCTCCCAGGTGTTTTATTGTAGATAAAACTACCATTTAATTAGCAGTGACTTTAAAAACCTTCCAGAAGTCTGACAGGATCAAAAGGAAAACTCACAATTGCTTCAGTATTGCATGCTGATAATGTTAATTCTCAAATTGCTTTTTGCGACTGTCTTAGCCTTTCTTATGTCTTACCATAAAAGCTCTACAATAGTGTCTTCATCTTCTGTAATTCTACTGCTTATCATCTGTGACACTATTCATTCGAATTATTTTATATGTTTCCATTTTGATTCTTTCCATGGTGTAGATGTAATTGTATCCAAACTTTCAGGCAATCCTTGCAAGTGCATTTGCGAGGAAGGATCACAGCAAAGTCGTTGCCACAGCTTCACGTGTATTGCAGGTGGCTTAAATTTTGAACATATTAAGTTACTCCCTCTTCTTGTTCTGTTTTGAACGGCTAATTATTTGATTTTGCAGATGGCTTTGGTTCTAGGGATAGTGCTCTCAGTCATCCTTACAGTTGTACTAAAGTTCGCGTCAAGATTATTTACCGATGATATCAATGTTTTGCACCTTATAAGTTTAGGCATTCCGGTATCCCTCTCCTCCATTCCAGCAAGAAACAAAATCAATTTTTTTGTTTTTGTTTTGTTCTGTTACTTTACAGACACTTTGAGAGCTGACAATTCTTCCTTTCTGGCTAGTTTATTGCAGTGACTCAGCCCGTTAATGCTCTGGCATTTGTTTTTGATGGAGTAAATTATGGAGCATCAGATTTTGCATATTCTGCCTACTCAATGGCAAGTGTAGAAATCCATGTTGCTGTCTATTTTTCACTTGTATACTATTAGTTGAACTCTCTCGACTCCATGTGTTGGTGGCTTTAGTGACCATATTGTGCCTGTTTGATTTATCATCAAGCATTCTCATTATTCTCTGTTGACTTCAGGTGTTGGTGGCTTTAGTGAGCATATTGTGCCTGTTTCTATTATCATCAAGCCATGGCTTTGTTGGTATCTGGGTTGCTTTAACAATCTTCATGAGTTTGCGCACAGTGGTTGGATTTTGGAGGTGAGTTTTGTAATTAAAAAAATCTGTACTTTCTCTAATCTAAAGGAACTGATTTCCTGAAGTACAAATAGGAAAGTATGCTTTCTCTGTTTGTTTGATCTTTAGTTGGATATAAAACGAATGCAAGAAACCATGTAACAACCAACTTGTTTCGCAAGGATTGTCCTAACATATTATCGTGAATCTATATCAGAAGTTGCTTCCACATTGATCTTGAACTTGTATTACAGGATAGGGACTGGAACTGGACCATGGAGCTTTCTGAGGGAGTAATTGAAGCCTAAAAATGTTTCTGCATAAGATGGTACATCCTACTGTACATAGGTAATGAAAAAAAGGGAACACCATCTTTCATTGCTTACTCAAGTTGCTGAAATGTAGCCTATGTTTAAAGGGTTAGAATGCGAACTGGAAAGTAGGAACTAACTGTTATAGCCTATAGTTAACACATGGAAAACAGTGACAGATTTTGAAGTCGGTATATGTAATTCTAGATAGGAATTCAGAAGTCCCCATCCGAATACAGGCCAACTCAGTGTACCTTTCAATTTATTGATGTCTATGACGGTTATGTCCTTTTTAAGCCAGACTTGGAAAATCAGTTTCCCAGTTCTGCTCGTTATCTCCTTTGCTGGAAGCATAACCACTTTTTAAAAGGAAAGGGAGCCACAATGGGTTTGAGTTGTACTCTCTATTAGCACAAAATCTTGGCATCTTTTATATTATTGGAAAGATGATTAATCTATTTCTTTTTGTGAAGATTCCATTTCATTTGAAAGTTCATATCCGTTCATTCATATTACTTTTGTTAAAGAAAAGGGAAAACATCACAAATGGTGTATGAATTTTAGGCATTTCTACACTTTGGTATACCAACTTTCATAACTATCAGAATGCTGTATCAAGTTTGCTCAAATATTTCATTTTGGTGTACGCCGTTAAATTTTCCGTTATCTTTCAAAAAAAAAAAACTGACAAAGCTAAAGGAAAGATAACGGAAATTTTTTTTTTTTTACAAAGATAACGGAAAATTTAACGGCGTACACCAAAATGAAAGATTGGAGCAAACTTGATACACAATTTTGATAGTTATGAAAGTTGGTACACCAAAGTGTAGAAATGCCTAAAGTTCATACATCATTTGTGAAGATATCCCTAAAGAAAAGAAATAAAAGAAAGAAGACGTTTGATGCATCATTGCATCCTATTCACTTCTTTATGTCATTTATGATTTCTACCCCTCCTTCTAATCAATGAACAGCTTTGCATCAGATTCTAAGAAACGGACTTTGGCCTCAACTAGTCACTCTTGAGTGTTGAGTCTTGACAGTTTATGTGGAGCCTTCACTTTGAAATAAATCAATCTCCACCATAGACAGCCCTTGAATTCCTACGATGAACCTGGTATCATGACCATTTCTAGGTGCACAAATCTTTTAGTGGAGTAAGTGAGTATTTGTTGGGCCCAAATTGGGTAAATGGTCAAGAACCCAAACCATGGTGCTTTGATAGATCCTAGAAATGTGTCAATTGCTAGTATGCTACAATTCTACTAGTCGGTTTGCTATGCTTGCCAAATCCATCTTTTTCGGTCTGAAGAGTTCTTCAATGAAGATTATACCCAACACAGTTTCAAATTTTACCCATCCATTAATGAAATTAAAAACTGAAAATGTCAAGTTATTCTTTTTTTTTTTTTTTTCAAATTTCCTGAATGGAAAAGGAACAACTAGCTGACAGAGTTCCCGACACAAACAAAAGCAAAAACAAAAGCAAAGAAGCAGAGACTAAATTAAACAAAGTAAAAGCAAGAGAAGAACATGGTGTAGGGTCCTGACAAGCAAGTAATACGATCAATATTTCAAATTGTGTTTGGTGGGAATTTCTTTACGTGTTAGCTAGCTAACCCAACTCATGTGCTTTGAATAATTTTCATGTTTCAATTCAAAAAAGAAAAGAAAAGTTTGAGCGTCTCTATTACCATAAAATCTCTGCATCTTTTATATTAGTGGAAAAGATGATTAAAACTATGGCTCACTGGTGAAGATTCCACTGCATTGGGGGATAGGTGCAAGTAAAACTCCATCTTTAACCGCATGTAAAACTGCATCCAACCGTCACTGAAAAGAAAGTCGAACTCCGACCCTTATATGGGCACCTTAACCAACATGCAGCCCAAAAAACCCAAAAATTTAACAAATAGTAGAACTTTTAATTTTGAAGTTTTGGGTTGGGCTTGAACCCAACCAGCATGTGAATAGATCTGTACAAAGGTGGTAGACTGGTAGTTTGCCAGCATTGAAGCCAAGACAAGTAAAGAAGAGAGTAGAAAACAAAAAGTTAAAGAGTTGTTGGGGAAGGAGACGTGTAAAGAAACCCTTCTCTAGCTGCTTCCTTCCTTGACCCAAAAAGAGAGAGAAGAGATAAGAGAGAAGAATTCGCAAAGCAAAGCAGATAAGTTTTTTTTTTTTTTTTTTTGGTCAGAGAGAAAGTTGAAAGCACCTGTGAATATTAGAGCTCCAGATCTCCTTGATTTAGCACCTGTGAATCACTCCTCAAAGCAGATGAAAGGGAGATGAAGTGATGGGACTTAGATCTAGTCCTACAATCAACGCCGATCCGCAAATCTTGCTTGATCATCTCTCATAATCACTCCTAGATCTGCTTCACTGGTACTTCTTACACCAAGATCCATCACTGTTGATCTTACTGAAAGCTATCCAGTTTCTTTCTCTAGCTCTTGTGGTACAGATTCATAAAATCTCAGGCTTTTTGGCTTTCAGGTATTATCAAAAAAAATTTGATACACATATGCATATCTCATCTTCCAGATCTTCCAGCTGATATCACAAATTAATGTAAGACCCTCTTTTTTTCTCTTTTTTCTCTAATTTCAATACATGATTGAATTAGAGTGTGAAGTTTATGTCTTTGTTTTTCTCTGTTTCCAGGAGAAATAAAAGAAAGAGAAGGAGCAAAAGGAAAAAGAGGGAGAGAAGTGAACTCGAGTATGCATGTAGCAAATTTTTGAACTCTGGCATCAAAAATTAATTGGTGAGTTCTTTCTCTTGATCTTTCCTACCATGTCACACAAGAATTATTGAGTTTATGATCAAATCAAAGAATTGGTATACACAACTGACAGCAAATAGTTATTTAGAAAGAACCAATTTGGTTCTATATCCAGTCTTTCATCATTGGGTGAATGATTTTAGGACTTCCATATGTGTTTTGTTTTGTTGTGTTCTGTAACTTTTATGTCTCATGGAGTGCCTAAACACAAATTCATACCAAGACCGTTTGTTTTAACAAGACTGGTTTTGCATTCTGGTATGGTGGAAAGTGGCAAAATATAAAAGGAAAGAAACCTAAACAAAAAATGCGTATATATATATATATATATATATTTATATTCCGTTATAATATTTTGCCATCTCCTTACCTAGCCAAACCGTAATAAAGTCATAGATAATTTAAGATTACAGATTGTAAGTCATAAGTCAGTCAAAAGCAAAAGGTTCTTAGTGGGCTTTAGTCGAGAGAGAAGGAACAAATCAATTGGATTCCATTCATTTTCATTTATTCAACTTTATGCTGATGATGAAACCTTGACTGACCAAATTGATGACGTTTCTTTTGTAGACATCAAAAAAGAAAAAGGCTGATACACATCTTTTGGTGAAGGCTGAACAGCATATTGGAGATGATATTCAACACTAAAGAGGTGCTTTTCGCAAGGCAGTTGCTAAACTTGAACGCAGACACAAGAGTCACATGGGTCAATGGATGGGAGCTCTTTCCAAAGCAGCTAATATGTCTGGATGGCCTTTATCCGATGGCAAGTATGTTTTTAGCCTCACTAACTCTCAGTTCTCTCTCTCATACTTTAAACATATTACTTTTAAATTGATAGGTATTAGTATCAGTTTAGTAAAAAGATTGTCAAGAAGCTATCTACCTTAGTATTAACTCATTCATATCATTTGGAGGTAGCGAAGTATCTAATTGGAATAGACTCTTGTGTACAGGATATCGACAGACTTTTAGATATGGAGAAAAGTAATGTTCGCATTGTAGGTATACGAGGGATTGGAGGAATAGGAAAGATCACATTTGCTAAGGCCATATTCAATTCAAGTCGCCCTAAGTTTAAAAATAGCTGTTTTTTGACAGATGTTATATCAACTTCAATGCCACATCGAGGGCTCTCCCAACTGCAAGAGACTCATTTGTTTGTTATCTTAGGGGACTCAAAATTGAAGGTGAGTGATTGTAATGTAGGAGTCAATTTGATAATGAAAATGATGCAACACAAGAAACTTATCTTAATCCTTGATGATGTGAGCAGTTCGGAGATATTAGATAACTTAGCTCCATAGTTTGATAGTTTTGGTCCAGGTAGTAGAATTATTATAACAACAAAAGATAAACGTTGACTATCTACTCATCAAGTTGATTTAATAAATGTGGCAAAGATGTTAGATGAAGGTCAAGCATTGGTATTGTTTCGTTTGAATGCATATTCAACAACGGTGAACCTCCGACCAATTACGTTAAGCTTGAACATCGGGCGGTACACTATGCACAAGGTTTTCCATTATATTTGATACTTTTACCAATTAAGTGACAACTTAAGAGTATCAAATCTAATGGAAGACCTTGTGCATAGTGTACCGCTCGATATTCAAGCTTAATGTAATTAGTTGGAGGTCCATCACTATTGAATGCATTCAAACAAAACAACTTCAATATTTGACCTTCATCTAACATCTTGACCTCATGAATTGCATGAGCAGTTAGTCAATGTTTATCTCTTGTTGTTATAATAATTCTACTTCCTGGACCAAAAATATCAAACTATGAAGCTGAGTTATTTAATTTCTCCGAATCACTCACATTATCAAGGATTAAGAGAAGTTTTTTGTGTTCCATCATTTTCTTTATCAAATTGACTCCTATATGAGCATTGCTCACCTTCAAGTTTGAGTCCCTTAAGATATCAAACAAAAGAATCTCTTGTAGTTGGGTAAATCCTCGATGTGGCATTGAATTTGATCTAACATCTGCCAAAAAACAGCTACTTTCAAACTTGTGGCGAGTTGAATTAAACATGGCCTTAGCAAGTGTGGTCTTTCCTATTCCGCCAATCCCCCATACACTTACAATGCGAACATTACTTTTCTCCATGTCTACGAATGTTAATCGTCAACCTATGCATATGTTCCCACCACCCCAACAACATTTGAGTTTACCGATGGACCAAAGGAATCACCATGGTACCAAGATCATATAGAGATCGTGATAAGTGGACATCCCAAATATAATATGGAGATCTTTGTAGTAGTGCTTGTTGAACATAAGAAGAGAGAGATGATGGAAGAAGAAAAAGAGAAGCTTGAAATCCTATGTTTCCATTGTTGCTAAGAAGGGACCGTTTAGCATCTCTAAAGAGGGTCAAGCATCTTGTGGAACCAAGACTGCAACCTCATGATTACTCTTGATGAAGAGATTCTACGTCAGGCTGAAAACGTTAATCTTAGCGCTACTTGGAAGACAACTAAATGAATGGAGAAGAAAACAACTAAATGAATGGAGAAGAAAATGGTGGCATTAAAAGCTTCTATATCTACATTTCAGTCATGAGCATTGTTGATGTTCAAGGAATTAGAGCAGAAAGATGTGTTGATAGTTGGCTTTACTTGAATGACGGACTAATCCCATGTTGATATACCCAGCCCAAACAATTGTGGGGGTAGTCTTATGGCACAACACGTGCCTAGGTAATTATGTACACACATTATATAACTGCTACTGCAAACATATTGGTGTTAAAGATAGAAGCACCTTCTTTGTTTCCTTTGATATACAAGGTGCAGCATAATTGAAGAACTTAAGAGCTTTGAGTTGGTGTTCGTGTTCGTTTCATGTCTTGTAATTGGTTAGTTTCTATTAGAAGTCGGGAATTGGTAGTATTGGTAATTGGTTAGTTTCTATTAGAAGTCGGGAATTGGTAGTATTGGGGTTTTGCGTAGGAGTTCAATCATAAACTCTATTGTATTCTTTCCATTTTATTGTAGTGGAATTTATCGTCGAAAGTTGATGCACCTCAATCACACCGATTGAGAGAATCACTATTAATCTTTGTTTTCTTGTGTTTGCTTTCTTAATTGTTGCTTGGCCGCTTACGCTTCTACACAAGAAGATGAATATGCAAAACACGAACACATGTTTACCATCATCAGGAAGCAAAACATGAAATTCTCTTGTGATGCTTATAGAGGAGGGGATGGCACCAAGAGGCAGAGCCTGGATTTGACACTAGGGAGGACCTATAAAACAAAACAAAAAACTGAACTCAAAATGCCTTCAGAACGAAACTCATTTTAGCCAAGACGAGTGCTCCCAGATTCGCGCCTCTCCCTAGTCTCGAAGAAATCGTCATATCTGGGTCTTCACTTTAAAGCAGACAAGCAGTCTATTCCATTCATTATCGTTAACCCTATACATCTCTCATTATGGTCCGACACTCATTTACCACCTAACATTCTCTATTTTGTTTTCTTTATTAAAAGCGAACTACATGGATAATTCTTTTTGGAAAACATTCTCCCTATTGACAATCCTAGCCAAATTCCTAGCACTCCTAACAAGACTATGAACCATCCAAGCTACGAAGACGAAAAAGAAATAGAAATTCACCAGAAACGACAGAAGAAAAGGCGAAGTTAGGCATCTTAATTGAATTCATAAACAAGAATTATCCTTCTCACCTGATATCTCGGCGAAGAAAGCAAGTACTAAACCAAGTCCACAATAATGAAAATACAACCCATGTTTCAACTCGATAAGAGTGATTGCTTCAATATACAGGACCAAGCAACAAGCAAATTTGAATTTTATCACACATTGAAGACGAGCAAGTAAGGAAGACGACTCATGTCTCAATTCTGTTTGCATGAATTTGGGCCTAATTTCACATTTATTCATTACTCTTTGTCAAGGTTTCAAATTTCGGTTTCAATTTCTATTTCGGTACTTCAAATTTAAGAAAATTTCGGAAAAAGTTTCGATTTCGGATAAAAAAAAAAGAAGTCAAATTAATTGCATTTATAAAATGATATTTTTAAATGAAACTTTTACATAGGCTAGACTAACCTATAATAAACCTATTTACAATGTAACATCTCTAAAATTATACATTTATAATAGAATTATAATATTTTATATAGACGAGTAATTACCTAGTACTGTAGTAAGTTGCTAAGGGTGTGTCCTGTAACGTTTTATGAAACTATTTTCGTAATACTAAATTGTAGAATGAAAACAGAGACTTAAACTACAAGTTTTTAAGATGTAAATACATGTTTGGCACAAGCATTTCAAAATTTGAAATATTAAAAACATATCTATCATTTCAAAATATATATATATATATATATATGTAGCACTCAATTTATACAATCTGAAGCTCTATTTTTTTTTTTCAAAGAGAAAAAATCATTTTTAGTTTTTCCTCAGTAATCATGAAAGATTGACTATTTTGTTTGTATTGATCTTGAATCCTTTATTGGTTGTTATGAGAAAAGAAATAGAGTATTGTGAAGGAGATTGAACAAGAAGAACCAAAACCCTCAATTTTGTTTATAAAATATATCATATGAAATTGCAAGCTCCTGAATCTTTAGTTCAAAATGATAATTCAATTAAATGTCTCAACCTTAGTTGTTAATTCCTCTAGCCCATGAGATAATCTAATTATATTGAAGCAGAAAATGCCGATGGTTTCACCCTAAATCATCCATATAAATTAGATCTGACACATGAAAGAAGAATTTTCTAAATCTTTCATTCTTCTCCATTGCATGATTTTGCAAGTTTCAATTGATTGAAAAAGACGGGGAAGAAGAAAGTTAAAACAACAGATAAAGTAGGTGAGATCATGAAAAGAGAGGATAAGTCTCAATGGAAATTGTGGGAGAGAAAGAGAGAAAGATTGAAAGAGAGGAGAAGAGTTTGTGGATCTATGTGCTTAAAAGTAAAAAAATAAGAATAAATCAATTTCTCTAATTGCAGGGCGGGTTGTTTTCAGGAAACAAGGAAAACGTCAAAAAGTCACTTCCCATATTTATCCATAGTTCCTGAATTATTTCCTAAAATTTGTTTTCCCTGTTTTTCAAATTTAATGCACCGAACGCAAATTACATAAGTTTTTGAATTCGTAAAATAAAAAACAGCATCGCAAAATTATACTGAACGGGCCCTAAACTAGTGTTTTTATCTATGTATATTGATAATGTAAATATAATTTACTTTTTTTAATAATTAGAAAATCACAATGGGGCGGGGTGGGACACATAAAACCAAAACCACGTGAATGAAAATGAACAAGTACAACAAAAGGAATATAAAAGTTACTACGATGTGATTCAATCTAGCTAGTTGAACTGCCTTCATTTAGTATCATACAATACTACTCTCAAGTACATGAATTTTGGAAATGATTTTCGTACTTCATCACATGGGTATTGTATGTGTACATGTTGTTCCCTTTCCACATGCAATCCATATAACGGATATTGTGGAATTACCTAATATGATGCTTCAGTGTATGAAGCATACAATATTTGAGACAGCCATTTGGAACTCATGTGAGGAAAATGTTAAGGGTAAAATAATATTTTTGTTATTAAAAAAAAAAAAAAAAACTTAGACCACCCTCCCTTACATATACCAGTGAGAACCCATGACCTTTACAATGTTGGATTTATAACTTACCAACAAGTTACAACTCACGGGCAAAATCATTATTAAATTTCATACTTGTTCAAGTAAACCTTAATTTGTGTTTGGCCCAAACTTTAGGTTACTTGACCTAGTGGTAATAGGGTTAAATTAGAAGGATCTAGATTCCTATTCAATGTATGATTACTTTTCTTGTATGATTGAGATTCTATGCATTGTAATCCTCTATATAAAGAGACCCTTATTATCAATGAGAATATACAGCGATTTTCTCTCAATTTCTCGTTTCTCTAAAACACGTTATCAGCACGAGCCATAACCCTAGCTTTAAAAACCAAAACCCTAAAAGCTGGAAAAAAAAAAATCCTTCACCGGATTAGCCTCTCCGGTGCTACCACTGCCCCCGTAGCCCCCGCATTGCAACTCAACGCTAACCCTACCTGGTTAGCCTCTCTACCCCTGCAGTGCCTACAAGCCCTCCTTGCCCTCTGGCCTCAAGAACACTCGACTTTCCCCGCGCACCCTCGCGGCATCTCCGCAGCATCCTCAAGACCCCGCGACCTCGACTCTGCAAACCAGCGCCCTCGCGACTTAGCGAACCTGCTACCCCTCAACTCCGCGACCCCCGCGACTCCGCTACCACGCTGCAATCCTACAAGTCTGCTCGCTTGCACTAGGACTGAAGCTCGTCTCCAAATCCTACGACAAGGACCAAATACATTTTGCAATCCTAAGAGGTAAACTTTTCTAAAAGTTCCCCTTTTTTGAAGTTTTTATTCTTTTCTCTTGTTTTTCTCAAGGACTTCCAAGTTCCAACATCCCTTCTTCTACCCCCCCCCCCCCCCCCCCTTTTTTCTTCTTCATAGGGGAGACCAAAAGGCCGACCTGTGGGGTTTCGTGCTCACTCCAAGCTTGGATCTTGTAGAGTCCTCCAAACTTAGAGTTTGTTGAGAAGAAAAACGATCGACCACATACATCATTGTTTCGATCTAAATCCAAAACCCCTATTAGAATGGGATTTTCTTGGAAGCGACTACGCTCAGAAAATCCCTAATTTCTTGGAAGCGACTATGCTCAGAAATTTTATAGTTTTTCATGGTAACCCCTTTTCGCTTCGAAACTAACCCTATTTTCTTGTTGTTTTTCAGGATGAGTAATCTGAACAAGTTGAGCTTTGCTCCACTAGAGACAACAGGCGCAGGATACCACAAGTGGGTCTATGATGTGCGCCAGCATCTTAAGGCTGATAGGATCCTGAGTACGATCCAAGAGTCAAGTCAGGACGTGCTTACTCCTCAACAAGCTGCTGCTTTTGAAGCAAATAGAGCTAAGAGAGAGGCGAATGAAGCTAAAGCCATCATTCTCATGACAAGACACATGAATGACGCGCTCCAAAATAAGTACCTCAATGAGGAAGACCCAAGAAAACTATGGGTAGAACTCGAGCAGCGTTTTGGCAACGTCTGTGATTCCCTGCTTCTAGACTTAGAAGTGAGATAGCATAGCCTCCACTTCTGTGATTTCAAGTCTATACTTGACTACAATTTAGAAGCACTTCGTATCAAGTCTATGATGGAAATCTGTGGACAGAAAATCACTGATACGATGTTGATCGAGAAGACTCTCTCCACATTTCCCGTCTCTGCATTGATGAAAGCCAAGAACTATCGGATTGATGTCAATGCTAGACGCATCACAAGATTTCATGAACTAATTGGTGCCATGAATGTAGCTGAAAAGCACGACAACATACTTGTGAAGAACTATAACTCTAGACCCGTGGGAACCAAATCAATTCCGGAGTCTAATTATAGTCGCGCCTCCAAGGAAGGACGCAATGAGCGAAACCCTAAGAATAGGGATAATTCTGGACGTTCTAGTATATATTCTCGCCCTAAAGAGGAAGGAAACCACCAAGATAGGCGTACACAGAACCGTGGAGGAAAACATGTGAAGAGAGAGAGAGGCCAAGCCTCCGGTTATGGTGGTAACGCCACCAAAGGCAATAACCGTCCTCAAAACGCTCCCAGAGCGCCTCGATC
Organism: Rosa chinensis; assembly: GCF_002994745.2. Lineage (NCBI taxonomy): Eukaryota > Viridiplantae > Streptophyta > Magnoliopsida > Rosales > Rosaceae > Rosa > Rosa chinensis. The sequence goes on from NC_037090.1 coordinate 27,426,932, forward strand.
AAGGGAACCTGACCATAATGATGCTTGTCTCAGATGTGGATCAACTGGACATTGGGCAACAGCATGTAAAGCATCCCGGCAAGTTGCAAACTCATACAAGACGTATCGTGAAGCAAGGGAGGCAAACTACATGGAACAAGAAGATCAAGATAGCGATCTCGATCTAAGGGTGGAAGACTACAAGGATCAAGACCCAGAAACTGGCGATTTTGATTAAGTCTTTTTATTTTCCAAGAGATGTAGGCAATTGCCATATTATTATAGTAGATGCCAATGGTATTAGTCTTTCTTCAAAGAGGCGTACTCAATGTAATTGTGATGTCTAGGAAGGTTTTGAGATAAGTGGTACTTAAGTGAGTTTTGCTCCACCGACATCTCTCTACTCACCTTGTCACATTTGCATTGAAATTACCAAAAGGAGTTAGACGACTACCATTGTTTTACATTAGCTAGTTTATTGGATTAGATCCTTTTTAGTTAAAGAAACGATGATGTAATTCCGTTTGGCTTATTAATAAAAGTTGAGTGCTTTTCTTATGACTCCTTTTTAATTATGAGCTTTTCTTTTAGGAATGGATGAACTACAATGTCTTGCGGATAGTACGACTATGCACACCATTCTACGACATAGGCAATTATTCTTAGAGATGTTGCCTACATATTCCTCTGTGACTATGATGGCTGGGCCATTAGGTTTAGTTCAAGGACATGGAATGACCCAATTCCTATTGCCAAATGGCACCTTGATTAAATGACCTGAAGCTCTCTACGCTCCTAAGGAAAATCGAACCTTATTGAGTTTTAAAGATATAAGAGCCAACGGATTCCATGCGGAAACTCATAATGAGAACGGAAAAGAGTTCCTTTGCATTACCTCTAATGATTGTGGACGAAAGCGCATCTTAGAGAAGCTTATGTGTCAATCTAGTGGACTTTATGTCACTACAATTCGACCAATTGAATCCAATAATGTCATAAGAGAAGATCTCTTGGATTTAGACACATATTGGCTTTGGCATGACCGACTAGGACACCCTGGTCGTGATATGATGCTCCGTATACTAAAGACTTCACACGGACATCCATTCTTCAGAGTGAGAAGAAGCAAGAATCAACAACTGATTCCTGGACTTCGCAAGACCGCAACAATTGCAGCATCTGGCTCTACAGCCGTCTTGGGGCGCCATAGGGCTGCCCAAGTCCCATGTGATGACGTCATCAATGGCGCCACCCATAAGCATGACGCCATGGTTTCCTCTCCTCGTGGCCATGACGCCACACACACTAATTTCCGTGGCTCTAATGCCATGATGGGAGATGTAGTCACACATTTTGCTTCTAATAACGCTACGGACGCTCAGGCCCAACCAAAATCCTCATTGGTTGCTTCTAAGGCCCCTCACTCATTTTGCAAAGCCTGTTCCTTTGGGAAATTAGGACCGAGACCGTCCTACGCAAAGGATCCTAAAATTCTCATTCCATTCTTACAAAGAATCCAAGGGGATATCTGTGGACCAATTCAACCATCATGCAGACCTTTTAAATACTTTATGGTATTGGTTGATTCATCGACATGTTGGTCACATGTCGCGCTGTTGTCCACTCAAAATGCTGCTTATGCTAAACTCCTCGCCTAGATTATTCGTCTACGGGCTCACTACCCTGATCATCCTATTAAGTCAATTCGACTTGATAATGTTGGGGAGTTTACATCGAAAACGTTCGATGACTATTGCATGTCACTGGGGAGGATTGATGTAGAGCATCCAGTTCCCCATGTTCATACCCAAAATGGTCTCGTAGAAGCTGCTATCAAACGACTACAGATGATAGCGCGGACATTGATTATGCTCACCAATCTCCCTGTTTCTGCTTGGGGATATGCAATATTGCATGCAGTGACGCTAATTCGTCTACGACCCACTGCAACCCAATCTTACTCTGCGTTACAGCTAGTGATTGGATACGAGCCTGATATCTCTCACTTACGCATTTTTGGGTGTGCCATTTATGTGCATATTACGTCTCCACAGCGTACTAAGATGGGTCCACAACGACGAATGGGCATTTACGTTGGATATGAATCTCCAACCCTCGTCCTCTATCTTGAACCCTTGACAGGTGATCTCTTTACCGCTAGATTTGCGGATTGTCACTTTGATGAGACAGTCTTCCCATCGTTGGGGGGAGATAAGAACACATATGTTCAATAAGAATGACAGGAATTGTCGTGGTTTGTCCCCACTATGTCTCATCTCGATTCCCATACCGCACAGTCCGAACTTGAAGTGTGAAGAATAATCGAGTTCCAACTCGTAGCAGACACTCTGCCTGATGTGTTTTCTGATGTTGCCAAAGTGACGAGATCACACATACCTACTACAAACGTGCCTGTAAGAATTGATGTCCCGAATAATGGACATAACGCCACTCCTGTGACACCAGGAGATGGTGTCATTGCCCAGAATGGCAATGATGTGGCATCTATGGCCGCAGGTCCCGCAAGGAAGCGCGGTAGACTGATTAGTTTGAAGGATACTTGCCCTAGAAAGAGAGCGAATGATGCACAAACAAATCATTTGATCATCGATACTCAAAATCCGTCCCATGAGAATGTTCCAGATTATGGTTATGTCCAAGAGACATCATTGGGGGATGCCTCAATGTCAGAACATATCCCTGAGAACGTAGAGATCTCTGTTAATTATACTAGTATACATGGGACGTGGAAAAGAAACTCCATCATCATTGATGATGTATTTGCCTATTCAGTGGCGCGTGAGATTATTGAGACCGATAACATCGAACCACGCTCCGTGGATGAATGCCAACGTAGAGCTGACTGGCCAAAATGGAAAGATGCGATCCAGGCAGAACTTGATTCTCTAGATAAAAGAAAGGTATTTGGCAATGTTGTACCAATACCGCCCAACACCAAACCAGTTGGTCACAAATGGGTATTTGTTAGAAAGCGTAATGAGAAAAACGAGATTGTAAGGTACAAAGCTCGCCTCGTGGCGTAAGGCTTCTCACAACGCCCTGGAATCGACTACGAGGAGACTTATTCTCTCGTAATGGACGTCATTACGTTCCGCTACCTTGTCAGTTTGGTAGTTTCTGAAAAACTAAACATGCAGCTAATGGATGTGGTTACAGCATATCTATATGGGGATCTAGATATGAAAATATACATGAAAGTCCCAGATGGACTTCAGTTACCAAAATCAAGTGGCTCTAAACCACGGAGTGCGTTTGCGATTAGATTGAAACGCTCACTATATGGATTGAAACAATCCGGACGGATGTGGTATAACCGTCTAAGTGACTACTTGATTGAAAGGGCTTTGTCAACAATGAACTATACCCATGTGTGTTCATAAAAAGGACAAGTTCCGGATTTGCAATAGTTGCGGTTTATGTCGATGACATGAACATAATCGGCACCCTTAAAGAGTTAAGGGAAACCGCTGAACACTTGAAATCCGAGTTTGAGATGAAAGAACTTGGGAAAACACGGTTTTGTCTCGGTTTAGAACTTAAGCACGGTAGAGATGGTATCCTGATTCAACAATCAGGTTATACCCAAAAGATGCTTAGGCGTTTCAACGCTGACAAGATTAAGCCTTCAAGCACCCCCAATGGTCGTCCGTAGTCTTGATCCAAAGAAAGATCCATTCCATCCAAAAGATGACGACGAAGAAGTGCTAGAGGCCGAAGTGCCCTACCTAAGTGCAATAGGCGCATTATTGTACATAGCACAATGCACAAGACCGGATATCTCATTTGCTGTGAACTAGCTAGCTAGATATAGCTCTGCGCCAACTAGGGCTAGGCACGGGCCGAGACGGGCCGAAATTGTGGCAATCCCGATCCCGGGCCCGGAATTATTAGTCGAGACGGGCCGGGATGGTTGAGGCCATTTTGAGAATTGATCCCGACAAGCCCGAACCTGATCGGTATCGGGCTAGGAAAGGGCCCAATCAGGGACAGGCCCGAAAAAAAGAAAAAAAAAAAGAGACAGGTTACCTGAGTTTGCAATCTGGTAAAATTTCCCAATTTGCATCTCTATTTTCCATTATTTCAACACTACATTCAAATGATCATTTCAAAGAGAACAAGTAAGATTGCAATTCCCTACAACACTTTATCATTCCATAATCCAACAAGCTGATCTTATTGACTTATTCAATAAAAGCTAAAAGCCTAAAAGGCTAAAAGTGATGGGAAAAAAGACCAAATCTGCATAGTGCATAGTTCCACACTTGCAAATTGCAATTGCATACCAAACTGCCAAAGTACCAAACCTGCAAGCTGCAGCTAAAAGGCTAAAAGCTAAACAAGAAGAAAAACATGACCAAATCTATATAGTGCTTAGTTGCATACCAAATTACCAATGTACAAAACCTGCGAGGCTGTAGCTAAAAGCTAAAGTGCAAAACAAGAAGAAAAAATGACCAAATGTCCAAATCTGCATATTGCAATATTGCATACTAAATGGGCAAATTACCAAACCTGCATAAGTGCATACCAAACATTCAAACAAGACCAAATTTGCATAATCCAATATCCAGTACAGTCCACTCAACTAAACACTTCAATTCCAATTGTAAAAAATTCAGTTCTTAAACACTTAAGCTATAGCTGCATAATCCATTACAATCCACACAACTAAACACTTCAATTCCAAATTGTAAAAAATTAAGTTCTTAAACACTTAAGCCATTACTGATAATGTGCACACAACCAAATGAAATCTTCAAACTTCAAAGTTCAAACATCTATCACATTACCAACTGCCCCAAGCTTTCCCTTGCCTTTTGCTCTTGGAATTGGAGCTGGACACACATTGATTTTGCTAGATGCAGTGCTTTCATGGCTGCAAAAAAAAAAAAAAAAAAAAAAAAGAGTGATGTAAAATGTAAATGCCTATGCAGTGAAAATACTGAAAACAGTCAAAAGACATGTAAAAACTAAAAACTCAAAAGTGAACACCTTTCTCAATTTCTTCATAAAACTCAAGATTTTCAATTGAGCAATCATCAACAACCTCTGCAATATCATCACTTAGCAACCAGTTCTGCATGCAAATCAGTCCCTCCACTGTTTTCGGAGTTAATGAGCTCCTAAAACAGTCAATCACTCTGCCTCCTGTTGAAAAACAAGACTCTGAGGCCACTGTGGAGGTCTAAATCCCAAGGACATCCCTTGCTATTGCTGCCAAGACTGGAAACTTGCAGCCATTTATCTTCCTCTTCCACCAGCACAAGATATCAAAGCAATCTTCATCATCAGTTGGGTCCAATGGAGCATCCAGGTATTGATCCACTTCATGTGCTATGACTGCCTCACTGCTTTCTTCAACAACCTTCTTCCAATTATTGAGCAGCTGGCCTCTAACTCCTCCTCTGTTGCTTCTACTTGTAAGTGTGCTGGATGAAGAGCCGAGAGATGGATGTCGTTGCAGGTGTCTACCTCCATCTATGACCAGGACATACTAAGACAAAAAAGACAGAAATTAATATATATTTGAAACCAACTAAGCAACTGAAATTCAAACAATGGAACTAGTGTAATACCTTATCATATAGAGTAAATAGAAGGGTTTTAATTTCCAAAGTTCTTCTCTGCACCTTATCATCATTTAAACCTTCAGTTTGAAAGATGTGAGTCACATTCTTTAACTTAAACCTTGCATCTAATACAAGGCTAATGATGATCATGTGATTGATTTCATGAAATGGAACCATCTAGATCTCATGTTGGCTGCCATATCCATCAAAATTTTCTCAGTTTCTGATCTAGTAGCTATCTCAGGTTCCAAAAACATGTTGTCTATGTTTTTTTCCATAGTAATCACATCATGGAAAGTTGTGTGAACAGTAGAGTGCAACGATGCACTAACCCTTAATGTGACATCATAGAACACTCTTAGAAACTCCACAAAGACCTCAGCCTTCTCCCAATCTCCCACTTCTAGAGGTCCAACCCTATTTCTATTATTCTTGCTTGGTACAAGATTTCCATCTTCATCATACTCTTCATCTGGTTCCTTGAAGTAGTTTGCAAAATTGCTATCTTCATCTTCAGCCATCACTCTAAATGCTTTCTTAAACTTCAAAGATGCTTCCAACATTAGATAGGTGCTGTTCCACCTAGTTAGGACATCCAAACACACAAGTCCCTTACAGGGAAGCTTCTCTCTCTCCACAGTCTTCTTAAAAATATCCAATCTGTTTGCAGAAGATCTCAAAAACTTCACTGCATTCCGAATTGCTAACACAGACTTTTGCAACCTTTTTAAGCCATGCCCCACTATTAAGTTAGTGATGTGAGCAGTGCATCTCACATGCATGTATTTGCCACTCAAAATCTATTGATAAGATTCAAACTTGTTCATTCTAGACACAAGCCACTCAAAAGCAGACTTGTTTGCAGAGGCATTATCAACTGAAATGCACATGATTTTCTCAATTCCCCACTGCACTAAACATGACTCAATAAGTTTCCCTATTGTTGACCCTTGATGATTGTGAATCACACATAAATTAATAACCCTCTTGTGCATCTTCCAATCTATGTCAATGAAATGGGCAGTAAGCACCATGTAATTGACATTTTGAACACTAGTCCAAGTATCGGTGGTTAGACTCAACCTATACTTCCTCAAAGTCTTCTTCAAATAGTTCTTTGAAGTATCATACATACTTAGAAATGTCCTACACAATTTCCTTCTAGAGGGAACATCAAAAAGAGGACACACTTTAACACAAAATCTGTTAAAGCCTTTCTTCTCCACAAAACTAAAAGGAAGCTCATCAATAACAATCATCTCTACACAAGCTTCTAAATAATCATCTTGATTATAAGTTACTGTGGTTAGTCTATTGCCCTTAAATTTATCACCAACAAGATTTTTCTGCGACTTTTCCATATTAGGAGGATAATATCGACAAGTCAAGTTAATGTGCCTAATCATACCAGAAGTGCCATTCTTAGAACTTTCAACAGCAAAATCACAACATTTGCCCTAGGACAATAGATGCAATTAGCTCTCTTATGAACTATCTGAATGTCTTTTCCATCAGCATCTTTAGCATGTTCAATCTTATCATACTCTTTAAAATGCTCCCAAACAAAGCTACGTTTTATACCTGATTTTTCAGAGGGAGCCTCACCTACTGATGCAGTAGCTTCACTTCTAGAAGGTTGACTTGTAGCTCGTTCAAGAGTTGGATTTCCACCTTCAGGTTCTCTTGCAACTTCGAGCAGTGCAGGAAAAGACGGTGATGTGGCTGTTGAAGAATCCTCGAGACCAGAAGCATCTGATCAAGGTCGAGCTATTTTCTTCCCTCTAGCCATCAGCTTCCTCAAGCCGCAAGAATCAAGATGTTGATGACTCGGAACGTGCTGAATTTCAGAATCGGTGATGTTGATGACTTGATGTGCTGAATTGATGAATGATGAATTGGGGATCTAGGGTTCTAAGCTTGGAACGGTGAGTGATACTGTGATTGAGTGGTTGCTGCTTGAAGGAATGAAGGGATCAAAATTGGGGATTATTTTACCGTTAGGATCGGCCTATCTAGTGTGCTCGAGTTCATGTTAAGACTATAGACTCGAAAATCAACCAATCAAATTCCATATAAATAGAAAAGTAAGAAAAATAGAATAAATGAAAATAAAACGGGACGGGCCGGGCCTATGCGGGATTCAAACTTTCCGAACCGAAGCCCGTCCCGTTCCTTTAAAAAGGGACATGTCGGGACGGGCCCAAATAGTTAATTCTCAGGATTTCAAACCGTCCCATCCCACAGGTTTTCGGTACGGGACAGGTTCGAGTTCGGTTTTCCGGTTTCAGGTGCCCAGCCCTAGCTCCAACACGACGCCATTGGACTGGTGTTAAAAATATCTTTCGATACCTAAGTGGTACGATTGATATGGGCTTGTTCTATCCCTACAGAGAGAAGATGGATTCGGACCCATCTAGTGTCAAGGACTCCACATATGGTGGACTGCGTTCCCTCTCCCCATCCCAAAACGATATAAGTGTTTTGGAAGGTTTTGCTGATGCTGGGTACCTCTCTGACCCACATAAAGGTCGCTCTCAAACTAGTTATGTTTTCACCATGGGAAAGACCGCGATATCTTGGAGGTCTACAAAGCAAACCTTAGTCGCTACCTCTTCGAATCATGCAAAGATTATTGCTCTTCACGAAGCAGTTTGTGAATGTATATGGCTTAGGTCCATGGTTACGCATGTTCGAAGCAATTGTGGTCTGAAGTCTACCACAGATGAGCCAACAAGCATTTACGAGGTTAATGCTGCTTGCATTGAACAAATGAAGTAAGGCTACATCAAAGGCGACAACACGAAACACATATCGCTTAAATTCTTCTACAATCAGCAACAACAGAACCTCCTCAAGATCAAAGTGAACCAGGTTTGATCTGAGGGCAATGTGGCAGACTTGTTCACTAAGTCATTGCCCAAATCCACATTCGAGAAACATGTGGCAAGAATTGGCTTGCGGAAATTATCTGAACTCCCATGATCGTAGTCATCAGGGGAGGCGCAGACATCAGGGGGAAATGTTCGTCTCGAATCGTGAAGGGTGTGTTGTACTCTTTTTCCCCTTCGACCGAGGTTATTTTGTCTCACTGAGTTTTTGTTACTGGGCAAGGTTTTTAACGAGGCAACGAGAGAAGCACCGCGTTTGGGCAACACAAGGGGGAGTGTTCAAGTAAACCCTAATTTGTGTTTGGCCCAAACTCTAGGTTACTTGACCTAGTGGTAATAGGGTTAAATTAGAATGATCTAGATTCCTATTCAATGTACGATTACTTTCCTTGTATGATTGAGATTCTATGCATTGTAATCCTCTATATAAAGAGGCCCTTATTATCAATGAGAATATACAGCGATTTTCTCTCAATTTCTCATTTCCCTAAAACAGTACTAAAATAGTTTTTTAATTTATATTTGAAATTATAGTATTTAATATACTTTACATCTATAATTTAAAAGATATTTTAACACATAATTCGGTAACTATGTGTAAGACCTCATTAGAACTAAACATCAAACATTGTCTACTTAAGCTGATATTTTTGAGAAGTTTCGAGAGAGATTAGTCCTTACCTACGGGTGGGGGATACCTTGGTTTAACAAAAAAAAAAAAAAACTTGTAATAAAAAAATAGTTTTATATATTGAAATCTGTTTGAATTTGAATTTCAAATAGTATGGTTTATTAGTATTAATCCAATCAGCTATGCAATAGTTTTTTTAATGGATGGAACTGCTTAACTATTTTGTCTGATATAAAGAGGATTGCAATGTCTGCATTGATCCCTGCTAGAACACCAAACCTCAAAACAAATTGTTCCATTAACAATTTGAGATTAGGAGTGCATCTAGGAGAAGAATTTTTTTATGTAATATTTATCACTTTGAGGACTCATCTGGTAACTGCAGAAAAGTATTTATTAAAGTAAATAAGGTCATCGTTAGAGCAAAGTAGGTAACTAGAAAAAAGTCCTCATTACGTTAACATATGACATACAAAGAATTACACTTGTAGGATTTAATTACTCAAATGAAAACCTACTACAATTAACACTTTTAGAAATTAATTACTTAAATAAGAACCTACTTTACTCTAACGAGAATCTTATTTACCTTAATAGGGACTGTTCTCTAGTTACCTACTTTACTCTAATGAGGAACTTATTTACCTTAATAAGGACTTTTTTTATAGTTATCACATGAATCCTCAAAGTGTATTATGAGTTCTCAAAGTGGTAAATATTACATTATATGGGATGTATAAGAAATGTTAACGTACCATAGTTTTACTCCAAAACAAAATCGAAAATTTTGGAAAGAAATGATTGAATATGCTATATATTGAAAATGTGTTGATCTAGCTCCGGATAGAAAAAAAAAATAGAAAATTACATAGTAGCACATGACCAAAGATGTAAATACAGAAAACCCACTTACTAAAAGATTTATACAAATAAGGACATGAGCCCAGGCCCAAAAACCAAATGATACAAGCCTGATTCCCAGTTTTAATAAAAATGACCAAAATGTTCTAGTTTCACCACAATTTACGACACTGCCACTATCTAATACCCAAAACCGTAAACCGATCTAAACCCTCAATCTGGGTATTCTAAAAGAATAGCATGGTCTCTGTAATCTCGATGAGAATCCGACCTTGGGTATCGATACCAGTGTTCCGGCGACCATTATCACCTGTTTTCTCGGTTCCGGAAAGGTGGGTTTCGATTTCTCTGCTTTTCATTGTGTTTATGCAATCTGGGTTTTGATCACTGAGAAAGGGAAGAGCGGCAGCGAAAAATGCCGAGTCCATTGAGAAAGACGCCGTGCATGCCGGAACTAGGCTCGCCGAGATCCGAAACATTGGTGCAGGTTTCGAACTTCATTGCTGATTCAGAATCGTCTTTCGATCTCCACCACCTTGCGACTCCGGTGATTTCTGAAGAAGATGGCGGAGAAAGATTCCGTCGCGGCTCCATGTGGTGATGGAATTGTAATGGAGTTCCGGATTCCGAAACCTCTAAGATCGAAGAGTGAGAGTACTGTCGGATTCGCCGAGAAACTAACCTTCGATTTCACTGCAGAGACCTCAGCCATACTATACTCATGGTCATCCAACATTCACCGTTGTCACTGCAATCTACCACAAGATAACAAGCTGCACTATATTGAAGCTCAATAATGGAAGGCTGAAATTTCACTTGGGCATTTTCTCGAACACTGGGTGTGCATGGCTACTCGTTATTATTCTTGGGCTACCTTGGCAGGTAATTAAAGAGATTAGAGCTGTGGCATTGAGTTTAGAAATTTGAGACAAAGCTGCTGTAAATTGCTGTGGAATTGTAAGAGTGATCGCAATTGGAGCAATTGGGAATGCACAATACTTCAGTGGCGGACGCAGGAATATATAGAAAAGAGTAATTTAATTTAATCAACGAAGTCATCGATTTGGAAAGTAAACTAGAACTAACCTTCAAGATCGTCAATCCAAGACTGAGTTGCAGAAGGGCAGAGATTGCATGAAGACTCAAAGAGTCGAAGTCGGACTAAATCGAAGAAAGTCAGGAAGTATTGAGTTTGTTGTTTGGGGATTGGAGATTCTCAGTGGAACAAAAACAATGGGAAATGGGGTCGTATGGGTCTCTGGGAAAGGCAAGCTGCACGCCTTCAGCCTCTACATATACTTAATTATATATGATAGTGCTTTGGTGAAACAGAATAGCACCATATGGCCATACACATCAACAATCAATTATCTATTATATTATTATATAAAAATAGCTGACATAAAATATAAAAAAGAATCTCAGTTGCCACATGTCAAAAGCTGACTGGGGCAGTAGCCCCTACTCATCCCTACGTGTGTCCGTCACTGACTGCACTAGTAGTGAGGTCATAACAGTAGCAGGATTGAACAAGTGCAATAGGAGAACACGAGTACGAGGGCAGTAGCAGAACTGGACAAGTGCAGTAGCAGGATTAGGTGATGACGAGTAGCAAAACTGGACAGTATGAGTGCCACGAGTGCAGTAGCAGGATTGGACAAGCACAATAGCAGTAATGGGCGATGACGAGTAGCAAAACTGGACTATATGAGTGCAGCGAGTGCAGTAGCAGGATTGGACGAGTGTAGTAGCAGTAATGGGCGATGACGAGTAGCAAAACTGGACTATATGAGTGCAGCGAGTGCAGTAGCAGGATTGGACGAGTGCAGTAGCAGGATTGGGCGATGACGAGCGCAGTAGCAGAACTGGACTAGTATGAGTGCAGTGCAGTAGCAGGATTGGACTAGTACAGTAGCAGGATTAGGCGATGATGAGTGCAGTAGCAGAACACGAGTACAAGTGCAGTAGCAGAACTGGACGAATATGAGATTATTCTCAGAAAAAAAAAAAAAAAAAAAAAAAAGTAACATAAAGGGATTAGAAGTAAAAAAAAAGTAATTAAGGGTAAAAAAAAAAATTAACCCATGACATGTGACAAGTGTAAAGCAGATTATCCTTATTTGTAAGATTTAATCATTATAAAGGGATTAGAAGTCAAAATAAGTAGTTAAGGGTAAGAAAGTAAATTAACTCATGACATGTGGCAAGTGGAGAACATATTGTCCTTATTTGTAAGATTTAGTCCTTATATGTTTAATTTAATCTTTAAAGGATGTAATTGTTAAGTAATTTTTTGTCAATAACTTATATGTAATTTGTTAAAAAAAAAACTTGAGTAAAATCCACACTACCCATTTTACAATCTACACTCATTCTTTCCCTTTTTGATTGAAATTCTTATAAAAAGACATAACTAAGTTACTAAAGACAAAAATTTCAGTTATTAAGAAAAGAAATATAAAGTGTGGACTGTAAAATTGGAAGTGTGAATTTTACTTCTTAAAATAAATAATAATAACAATAGTAAGTGGATCACAAATTCACAACCTTTTCTTCTTTTTTTTGTCAAAAGGAAACTTTTGAGTTGTATAATCCACATTGTGCTAGTACTTTATTATGGCTAATTGTCCGTGAGCTAGTCCTTCACAAAGTTGCCTTGTTTAAAACTCAAAAAGATAGGGAACGTCCCGATCAAACCTACACACCGAAAGTGGAAAGAAGTATTTTTTAGGGTTCATTTTTTCCCCAAGTCTCTTTCTACTTTTTCTTCATTTTTAATAACTAAAGTCTTGCTCATCTTTGAGCTCAAAAGTCATTTCATCAATATTTTTTTAGTTCTTGGTTCATGTTTGAGCTAAATTCCACCAAATGCTATGCATTTTAAGTTTTTAACATCATTTTTTTATTATCTCTACATAGTGAACAACGACAGCACCAAAGACCTAGTCAACATGACCAAATACAAAAATTAGAATAAAACCACAATGTATGTGTCCCTTAGTTTATCCCACTCTTTCCCTACGCCATGGAGAGATGAGCACAACAATAGATTGAAATACACATTCGGGATATGCCGTCAAACAGCTAGTAACCGAATTTATGATCTTAATGAAAACTAGCATTGTTCCACACATGCTCTACATGTGCAAGTATTTTTTTTTTCTAAAAATAAAAAAGAAAACGGTTATTGCAGAGAAAAAAATAATGGGAGATGAAAGTGGGTTGTGGGTTCTATTTTATTTATTTTTTTAATAAAAACTAGTCTGCTATCACATGCTCTGAATGTGTACCAAAAATATTAGTTTAAAAAAAATGTGGATAGTTATTGCAGAAGCAATAGATTCATTGGTAGTTATTGCAGAGAGAAAATAGTGGGGGTTATGGAGTCATTTCTTTTTAATTTTCTTAATAAAAATCTATTTTATAATCTCTTATTTATCCTTGTGATTTAATTTATTCTCAAAGTTTTTTAATCTTTCAGGGTTAAATCTGTCAAAATTTTTAACTAACAAAGTCTCTCTCTTAATAATAGTATAGATATATTTTATAAATATCATAATTGTCCTTGTGATTTAATTAATTCTCAAAATTTATTAATTTTTTAGAGTCATTTCTGTCAAAATTTTAAATTTTAATTAATCTCTTCGCTTAATAATAGTATAAATATTAAACTGAATAACATATCTAAATTTGTGAATACCTATGAGAGTAGGACTCCTATTACTTATTCACCAAGGTATGGTTGATGTCGACATTGAGACTGATTGTGCTGCGTGATTACTGCCCTAAATGGGAGCATGGAGGACTTCTCTGAGGTAGGGTGTATAGTTGAAGATTGAAGGCATATTTAAGTGCTATTACTTCTTTTTCTTTACAACCTATTTTTCGTGAAACAAATGGTGTGGCCCATAGATTGGCACATCTTGCTAGCGTCTCTTACCTATATGATTATTAGTTTGATGAGACTCCTGTGATTATCCAGGATGTACTCTATGAGGATTCTTGTACTAGTACTCGAGGTGTAGATAACATGTCCCCCTCACTGTACAATCATCCATCTTCTATTAATAATAATAACGGGTGTGGGGCTGAGCCTCCCAGTTAGGTTGGATTACAAATCCCTTTTAAAAAAAAATTAAAAAAATGTCTCTTGATTTTACGGGGTGCTTGGCACAAATTAATGAATTACGGCCAATTGTAACCTGGCGCACTGCCAAACCACAACTTTTGCTAATGATCAAATTTACAATGTCAGGTTCAGACCAAAAAACAAATTACAATGTCAGGGCCTAAATTTTATTTTTCTTTAGCGTAATTTTTAAGACTAATTAGTCACTATCCAGATTATAAAGTAGCACTAAAGCTCCTCCGTATAGATCTGCAACTCCTATAACTAGGCATTGTTTATTCTAACCCACAATCTCAACCTTAATAATATTCCACAAGGATTGGGAGACTCCCATACAAAATATTATCTTCTCTTTCACTCCATCAACATCCCACATCCACATTCCACAATCTCAAATCCCACCACCATATTTTGGAATCCACATGTTCTTGCTTTGATGCTATCCAAACAACCCACTACCAAAATGAGTACCAATAAGAGATAACAAAGAAGATGAGCATAATGGAATAAAAGATCGCAAAAAGAATCAAATGCAACAAAAAAGAAGATAAAAAGTATTAGAATACCAATAATAGTAAAATTGAATGATACATTATGGAAGGATCATAATTTCTTCATCTTCCTCTTTATCCCCAGTAACTGACACTACAAGTTACTAGATTCTAAAATTACATTAGAAAACATCAGAATCAACATCCTTTCCAATCCCCAAAAATGGACCAGAGGTCCGAGCCCAGAGTATGAAGAAATCTTAAAAGAACATAATAGAATATGACCCTCCTAATTTTTACCAAGTAGACAATGAATAAAAGGTAAAATATGAAACAGCCATAAGATTATGAGTTTCATATGCATAGAACATGTTGCTCATCATACAAAAAAATGATGATTATATAAACCTAAATTTGAGAATATTGGAAGCAAAATGACACCAAGACTGGGTTTTCATTCTGTTTCTAGTATAACCCAGAGGTATTCTTACGCTTTCTAATTTCTGTAACAATAAATGATGTGACTTCCTGCATTGGCTTTCATCCATGTCCCCCCACTCCCTCCCCATATCAACCACCAAGAAAATCTGAAAAAAGAATGCATTATGTTATTTACCAAAAACTTCATGTTAACTGTCTTGGGGCCAAGTGAATACTGTTCGATCAGTTTTGCTGAGCCACAAGATCAAGATGTAGTTGGTCAATCCAAGCTCCCATTGCCGCATGATCAACCGATTCCATTTGGGAGTTTGCACTTAAACCGTCATTGGAGGATCCAGTGGCCGCAACACCTGAGACGGGTGTTGTTAGCTTTTCTTTGATTTCAGTAGGAGATTCTTTAACAAGTGACTGAACCCACGAAAGATCTGGTTCCTCTCCATTATTCCCCAGCTCAAATGAAGATGATCTGCGCAGCTTTCCCAATTCATCTGAAGTAACTGCCCAATCTGGTTTTCCATCAGACGATCCCCATTTTGACCAAGAATTTGCAGGGGAACCAATATTGGAAGTGGAGCTGGAGCCAAGCTCCCGTGAACTAAGGCTACGAAACTGTTGCTTCTCCCGTTGACCTAGCATGGAAACCCGAGAGCCCATTGGTGAGATAGGTTCCACATTTCGGGGAGACATCCTCCCAGAGGATGGTGCTCCAAAGGGAGCCTGCAATAGAGGGTGATCAACAGTATTTTTGGGCGAAAAGTTTGTATGGATTGGTGAAAGCATGCTCTGTTGCTGCTGAAACTGATTGAGAAGAGCTGACTTGTGAGTTGGGGAGAAAACAGCTGATGCCAATGCTTGATCAGAGTAGCGAGGAGATAAGTTCTCAGCAGAAAAGAGATCATCCAGATTTGAGGGTGTTAAGGTATTCAACCGACCAGAACGGTTCAGTGAATTACTCATAGATAATTCATTTAGGAGCTGCTGTTGCTGCATATCAAACTCTGGCAGTAAATCAAAGTCATCTGCTGCCATATCTCTTGCACAAAGGGAAGATCTCAAGCGACTAGACTGAATATTGCTGCCTGGGAGATGCAGAGCCGGGACATTAGGTTGGGGCCAAGCTACAGAAGAGTGTGACATGCCATTGCCAGAGGGAGACATGGGTGGAGTAAATGGTGAAGGAGACATGGCAGAGAGTGATGAAGGAGAACCAGGCAAGAGGCTCATTGCAGCAGCAAAATCCATGGCTGAAGCACCGGAAGTGGTCGAGCGAGGAGAAGGAACAGCAGAACCAGTAGAGACATACAATGGCCTGAGTTCCTCTGCTGTGTGGGCAAAAAAGCAGACTCTCCTCGCACAACTTGTACCATCCTTGCAGAGTCGGGTTCGATATTGAGCTGGGTGTAGCCAACACTCAAAAACCCCATGAGCATATTCACACATATCTCCACGCCTGCAAGCCCCTTTTCGGAAGTCAGGGCAAGGAACACAGCTGTAATGAAACTTCCTTGGATCCCTTCTTCGTGCATTTTCTCCAGGATGGACAAAAGGGCACTCAGTCCAATCATGGGAGTAGGCACGTGAACAAGGCCTCACCTTGAATGAATACATACGGAATTCATCAGTTGAATAAATACTGTTCTTGATGTCTGGGAGAGAGGGGTCAACAGGGTATTCCTTCTTCTCTGATGCAGAAGAAACAGTAATATTATAGAACTTCGACTTTGTCGGAGAACAAGTGAAATCTAAAGCTGATGGAGACCCATTGTCTGGAGAAGTTGATAGAGGAGGAGAAAGGGCTCTTGTTGAGACTGAGAGAATTTGTTCACCAACAGAACCGTTAATCATAAGGAGTTGTTCAAGAGCCAATCTGACATTCTGGAGCCTAGGAGGAACAACTATAACATCAACAGGACGATGACCATTTGCATCAATCAAATTAGGATCAGCACCAGCAGCTAAAAGCAGCCTCACAGTATCGACAGCATTCTCAGCACCACCTGAAGCAGCGCAGTGTAGAGCAGTGCTTCTATCATTACCACAGGTCTGATTTACATCAGCATCAGAGAGAGAAAGAATCAGCTTTATGACATCATTACTACCATATGTAGCGGCAACCATTAAAGGGGTTCTGTGCTCATTAACCATCTGCTTTGAGCCCTTCTGACGACAGTACCATAAGCCAATCTCATCGATGGCAGAAGGATTGTGCTGTATCGATCGTCTGAAGCTCTCAATGTCATTGTTTGCTGCAAGTTCAAGTAAGCTGGCAAAAGTATCTTCAGTTTCAACTGTCAAGTGATTCATGGTTGTGTTAAAATGTTCGTCAATGATGGGAGATGCTGCTGAAGATGAACAGGGTTTTACCCGCTCTGATCCATAGCACATTCTTTCATTTGCTGGGAGACCAACTGAAAATATAAATCAAAAACAAGATATTCAAAAATATCAGCAAGCATCAAAGCTATCATTATTGAACAAAGTATCAAGGAGAAATCTGCAAGAAAAATATTAAAAAATAATTAACATTTTCAAGATGTTTTTTCAAGACTCCCGACATAAAAATATCCAAGAAACCAAGCATACACCTAAAAATTATATATATCATTGGTCGATTGTGATTTTTAAGACGTCAAAATCATTAATTCGTATTTCAGTAGTTCCTCACAGCAGTTTCCTGCGGATACAAGTAAGACATGATGTAAAAGAAGACAATCGGAAAAATGAACCTCTGTTTGGCTACTGACAAGCTTTGAAAACTAACTCGAAAACTCACTCATCTCAGCTTTATAAACCAAGGTATTGGCACAAGACTCACAATTTTCTTCCGATACAATCATTCACAGAAGTCAAAAACAGAGGCAAAGGTTTCAAGATGAAGTTGCATCGTTTGTGATCTTATCCTCAATAAACAATTAGAAAGGGACTCCGAACAAGCAAACAGATCTAGGAGCACAAAGACCAACGTCAAAACTCAAAAAGACCATTCAGTATCATTTTCAATTGAAAAAACAAATACATCAGAACAGAAACCCTCACATATCACACCATCAGCAATCGCTACAAAGATCCTCTCCCAATCCATTTACACTAACCTTCATCCCGAAATTTAAATTTAAAAAAAAAAAAAAAGCGGTCATAACTCCAAGAAAACGATAGCAGCAAACAAGAACCGATGACAATCAAACAATATAAGAGATTACGTACACAGATTCCAGCCAGCCAGACACTCATGATTTCCAAGATCAAAGTAAACCTTAGCTCTGAAGGCAGCGTCTTTTCAGTGATCGAAGCGAATCTTACCAGTAGTGTTGTTGCAGCTGAGAAATAGAGAACATCAGCACCATTGGCGACGCAGATCTAGAGCTTGTTCGGCTTCTGGTTTCTCAAACTAGTGTTTTGGACTAACTTCCTCTTCTTCTGAGCAAAACGAGACAGTGGGAGAGAGCGAGAGAGAGAGAGGGAACCTAAATAAAAGAGAGAGCGAGCTTTGCTTCTGCTGCTGCTGCTCTTCTTCCATTTCCAATTCCCTGTTTCCTCCCCTGCTTTCTTTCTCACTCAAAATTAATTAATTAATTAAAAATTAAAAAGAGTTTTAAAAAACAAAAAAACAAAAATTAAACAATTCCTTTTCTGGAGTTTGAGTTGATAAAATCGCCTATCCAATACCAGGAAAAGGAAAAAGTTGGAAAAACTAAAGAAACCCAAACCGCACCAAGTCTCGGTATTTATGGCAATTCTTTTATTTCCATTCCTATCACACCACGTCATCCCCATACTGGATGCGTACGCCAATTTCGGAAAAGGACAGGGGTATTTACGGTGAATTAAGTTTCGAGGAATATATACGTGGGCGCGAGTGACTGGTTAGTGGTACGTAGTTAAGGTGGAATAGGAAATAGAGGAGCCGAAACGTTGTTTGTAATAATTTAACCTTTTGTCTTTTCCGTCAAATTCCATTGAAATTCAACCTAAATTCACCCCACATGAAAGTTCCAATAGTGTCTTTTAATTCGAGTGTGTCCCGTTTGACAAATAGCTCCTGCAACCCGGTGGCGTGGCGTTATTCTAGTGGGTGGAGGGGATAATGAATGAACAATAGTTTTACGTAAATGCCCCTGATGATTTCGTTGAGAGATAGTTTTGTCCGGATTGGTTCCAGTAAAGCTGGGACACGTGTGCGCGCATGGTGGTGGTGCGAGCAGACAGCGCAGAGGGCGCAGTGAATTCTGGAGTGTCGTGGGAAACCGGTTCGGGAGGTGGAACGGCGAGAGGGGGGAAGGGATTAGGTGCGTAAAGAGAATTAAGGTTACGGGAGTAGCCGGTTAAAAAATAGAGGGCGAGGTGGATTAAAATGGAATGGAATGAAAAGTGGCGTCCGCCAATGAGGCAAGTGTACGGACGGACGCAAGGCACGAGTCAATTCTGGTTAATTGTGGAGTCCAATCACAAAGGGGGAAAAACTCGGAAAGCATGGAGCACCAACGACACAAACATAAACAAGAAAAGAAATCGCAAAATGATGTTAATTTGTTTTATTTTTGGTGAGTCATAGGTCCAAAAACAAAATAAAATAAAGATGTTGTTAAATGAACCCGATAAAAATCTAATGTAATACATTAGAAATTAGTTATTAATTTTCGAGTGATTTCTAAATTTTATTATGTCGGTTGTTGTGCGATTAGTTGTTTTTGGCTGAGTTGGTTTTTTTCGGTTTCAGTTCGTTCGGTTTTCGATCCATGAGGATCCAATTGTCAAATCGTCCTATTGTTTGGGTGGTTTGATCCTAGAAGTGTTCGGAGGCCTTAGGTGGTCTCCGATCATCTCGATTGATGTAGTTTTTGGTTTGTAGTTTGTGTGTTTTGAACTTTAAAACGATTGTGTGCCTTGTGTTGTATTGATTGCGACCTTGATATGATTAGGTGATTGGCGGGGTTTGATGATGTTGTGCTTGTCTCGGTTATATGTGAAGAGTGAAGACACAGCGGGATTTTGAGGTGAGTAAATCTCACATTGTTTTGGGTGATAAATTAGTATGTGATAGTTTTAGTAGAATTAATTGTTAGCTATAAAATCATATTCATTGCAAATAAATATTTGTTTTGAAATATATGAACTTGATCGTCAACGGTTCATGGGTAAGTAAAAACAAGGATTTGTTACAAATGATTTTCGGTTTGAGTAGATTGTGAAATATAGTTGGAATTGTTTGGTGAAATGAAAAGCATTATATTTTTCGTGTTGTGATCATTATTGTTATAAAATGTGATTTTGAGGGAAACAAATGAATTTGGGAAGAAAATACAGTTTTGTCGGTTTTGAGTTTTGAAAGGAGTATGTACGATTTTGGGTGATGGTTTGAGATGTGAAAATAATATTTTGAAAAGGTTTTTTGATATTGTTTGAGATTGGATAATTCGCATATGAAGTTATGATAATCATTACAGTAGTACCAAGGTGATGATAATCGATACAGTAGTACCAAAGTGGTGATAAATTGTATGATGATTGTTGTATAGGGGATGTGAATTATTGTTGAGAGCAACTCCAACAGCTTCCCTATAATTTTTGTATTATAGAGAAGCAAAAGTCAAACCTTTAGCCTATTTTTCTTCTCCAACTCCAACAGATTCCTTAGTTTACAGTAATCTATAAAATCTCCATATTCTTCTTTAAAATTTTGGAGTTTGCTGTAAATATAAAGAATTTGGTTTTCTCTCTCCTCACTTTCCCTAAAATAGAGATAGTTATAGGGAATCTGTTGGAGCAAAAGAGGCTTATTTTTCCCTAAAGTAGAGAAAAATCAAAATATAGGGAATCTGTTGGAGTTGCTCTGAGTGATTGATGTTAAGATTGATGTTGTGGTGATTTGTATTATCAGTAGATGAATTATTATTGATTTTTAGTTTATTTCTATTAATGAATTGCTTGTTTTCTTCATAATCTCCTGAATTAAATTATATGCAGAGATTATTGTTTTCTAAATTGATTGGTTTTAATATAATTTCCTGAACTAAAAGATATGCAGGGATTACTAATGTAGTCCCTAAACTAATTTTCTATGCAAGGATTACTATGATTTTGGTTGTATGCTTTTAATGTGATTTCCTGAACTAATTTATATGTTGACTTTACTTTATACTTGGTTTAAATTATGAGTGCATTACATTTTTCAAGAAAGGGTTGTTGAGATTTCAATGATTGTGATAGTCACTGAGATGATAATTATTCGGTTGAGATAAATGGAGGACGATTTTGGATTATTGGGGTTTTAAATGTTTTACAACATTATTTGAGTTTGACTTGTTTTAGTTGAAGTTTTGTAATTGTTTGCTAAGTTGAGAGACAAAGCAAATAAGTTTTAGTCATGCATTAACTTACCAAAGCATGTTATTACAAGATATGAACTTGATGTTATTTGTCGTGAAAATTGCATGTCGATTTCGTTAGGTTGAGATGAATTAAGCATGTGCTTCTTCTTTATTGTTTTGAGCTTACTCACACGAGCTTTCATAAGCTTATTGAGTTTAGGGCGAACGTGATGGAGCCGTGGTCCCTTGCCGTTGCAGTCATGAGTTTAGAAACTTATTTGTTGTGTGCACTTGTTAGTCTTCCATTGTATTGTGAGTGTGGTGGGGTTGTTTACCTATTAAATTGTTATTTCAGTTTCATTTGTAAACTTGGTGTAATATAATATATGACTCTAAAGAATGAGTCTGAATTGATATTGTGGATTCAACGCATCATCTTGTACTTGTTTTAAAACGAATTTTTTTTTAGGTATTTAGTGTTGATGTCTGAATAATCACGCCTGAAGTATTTATGTTTGTCTAAATTGTTTATTACTTGTGCTTGAAAATCAGGACGTGACATCTAAGCATATACCTAATTCTAAAAATTAATCGTTTAAATTTTAAATATTCTTATATAAAAAAAAAATCGAATAAAGACTACAACTTAAACACATGCAACAAAAGTTCTCCATCTTCTGCGATCTCTCCAAAACAAAGAAAAAGATTATCACTTACACTGTAGATAATTTTGTATATTATCATACCAAATCAATGATGGGATCTAAAATAAAGATGGAGATCGAATTTTATTTGAATTCAATGATGCCTTGAAGAACCTGTTATGTATATATATATATTTTTTTTGATCAAGAAGAACTTCATTAATAGACGAAGATTACAATGAGAATGGTTACAGAAGTTTTCAACAACCTCAACCTCAACAAAGTCAGGAAGAAAACTCTGCCCACTTAGACTTCACACTCAGTCCATACTGACACACTGATGGAGCCAACTCGGCCCCGACTTCAAACAAAGAAGGTTGACTCAACTTTAAGGCTTCCTTTGCTAAGCGATGTGCAACCTCATTGCAGTCCCGCTTCACAAAACGCCAACTACAAACTGAAAAAAACTGAACTAGAAATTTAACTTCATCTAACAAGTGACCCTCCCAACTAAGATCCTCACCATCGTCATGCAGGGTATTGATGACTGTTAAAGCATCACCTTCTACCTCCAACTTGGTAAACCCGACATGGAGTGCGAACCTGATACTATGCAATTATGTATATTTTTAGATTTTGAGGTTTATTTTGATAATGCAAAACTTATTCGGATTTAAGACAAGGACTCCAAATTTAATGCAATCAACAAAATTGCCTAAGCTGAAGGTGCATCTATGGAGTTTCCCGTACGGATGAATTAGTTGGTAATAGAGAAAACAAAGATGTAATTTGAAAGCAATAGAGAAAACAAAATAGTAGAGATGGGGAGTGGTGGAAGAGGCACCAGAATCAAAGATGAAATCTGGGAGGAATTCGCCTAGTTCAAGAGCTGAGTTTTTTTTTTGGGTGTGTTCTTCTTCATTTTTTTAAATTTTTTTTTTTTTGTATGTTTTCCACAATCAAGAAAAAACTGGAAATTAAGGAATAAATTTTGAGAGCTGATGTATTTAGATTTTTTGCTCGGTTCAATTAGCATCCTAAAATAAATAATCAGAGCATAATTTCAATCAAAGACTGAAGAGGAAAATCCAGATAAGCAACACCGTAGTTCAAACTCAAGCTTTACTTGGCCAAGTTATCAATAACTCTATGCTTCAAGACATCCACTGGTTGGAACTTAGAGCAAATGCACCAGTAGTGTAATTGGTTGACTAATCCAAACTTAAGGAAAAAAAAAAAATTGAATACACTAATGTAAAATAGGTCAGACGATTTCGTTAGACCACGAGGTCTGACCAATTTCAGTGGGTCTAACGATGAAGTGGGGATTTCGGCCGACCTTTTTCCTTTTTATTTGGTGTCAGTGGCGGGCTCATCAATATTTGATAGCTTAGCTTTTATAATTTAAAAATCTAAGGCTCAGATTTTATTTGCAATGGGCATGAATAGTAATTGACATTAAAATAGCTTTTGATTGCTGCATTGTAAAATTGATGACGAATAACGATTGGGATAAATAGTAAATTATACATTGGCAATAATAACTATTAATCTCACATCACCAAAAATAAATTTAAATTTATAATCAATCCCACACGACTTATAATAACGATAATCTTAAATTAATTCTTAAACATAAATTATGATTATCACCAAGAACTGAAACAATATCATCATAGTTACCACTGCGTCTAATCATGGTTGTCAATTTCTTTCACGCCTCCTTACTCCCTCGTTATTTGATGTGATGCCCCCCCCCCCCCTTCCCCTGGGGCCGCGCCTGCCTTTCCGCTTCCTTTTCATTCGCTGCCTCGTGTATTGTTCATTCTTTCGTCAACCTAGATAATAATATCTTTTTTTTAGTTGTTGTAACAATATTATACGATTTAATTTGCAAAACCAAAAGAAAAGGTTTCAGAGTTTATTAAGGATATTCAGTGTATGAAATTTCTTAAGAATTTGCATCTCCAACGGTAACATATGTGCATAAAGAGAAAAACATCATTTGATCTAAACAATTATGTAATATGTCAAATATGATGCAAGCTTTACAATAAAAGTGAAAGTGGGATTTTATTTTATTTTGCTTTGAATAAAGAAAAATTAATTAAATTGATGGGAAAGAATAGGACTGTCATTTGGTCGGTTCGAATCGGTTATAGGTATTACCAACTTCAAAACCAAAGATTTCGGTTTCAAAATTGAGCTACCAATTACCAACCAAAATTTTCGGTTTTTAATCATATCTACCAAATTCGGTATTTCGGTTTTCAGAATTACCACTTTAAAACAACTAATTCTTTGTAATATAAATTAGAATGAACAGAATTAGGTTTTTCAATTTTATAACCGTAAACTTCATATTCATCTACTAATCATAGCTTTCTTTTGTATATATGACATCAAATTTTATCTATTTTCAATAAAACTAGGTTATTTAACCATCTTGAACTAGGTTACTCAAAATACATGTACTATTAATTATGTAGTATATTGAGTAATGTTCATACTATTATGAAAACTTTTATGTTTATTTCTTAATATACATGTATGTATATTGAAAACCATAGTATATATAGCTAATATTTAGACAATCGGTAGATTCGGTATTTACCAAAACCAAACCAACTTTTTCGGTAATTTTCGATTTTGGTTTTATTGGTCTCGGTTACTAAAAAGTCGGTTTACCAAACCTAAAATATCGGTTGGTATTCGGTCGGTTTGGTAATTACCAAACCAAGTGGCAGCCCTAGGAAAGAATACATTAGGGGACAAATGTTAACAGATTACTCCTTGTTCTCTCAATTCTCACCCAATAGGTCTAATCTATTAACTCTCAGTCCAAATGTTCAGTTAACTCATTGACATATGCCAACTCAGCTTGGTGAGACTCATTTTAAGAGAAAATTTCTACTATACCCCTTACTTCCTCCTTTTTTTAATTATTATTTTTTTTAATTTTTTTTCAATTATTATTTCTTTTTCTCTTTTTTTCCAAAATGGGCTTTTCTTTCTTTCTTTCTTTTCTTCGACTTCTTGCTCTGTAATGGAGCCTCTGAAGCTTCTTTGCGAGCAAACGGTGAAGTGAGTTCAATGGCGTCGGAGCGTTTTTCGACGTGGTGCTCCTACTGGAAGACTTGGCCAATGGAAATTGTGGAGCCACAAAATAACATGGCTCGAGTCAAACGACTCAAAGCTTCAAAAGGACCAACTACCCTAAAAAGGGAACTGATCACATTCATATCAAACCCAGAACCAAACCTAATACGAAAAAATGGAAATCACTTCTGGAAAGTCCCCACGAAACTTGGGCTTAGGCCTGTTGTGACATCCTTGAGCGTGAATATGTATGCAAATTTGGTGGATGATGTGCCCTACTCCCAAGTATAGGAGGTCAAGTTTTAGTAAAAGGAAAGTGAGAGTATCGTACCAAAGGATCGAGTAACTCTACCCTAACTAGATCACCATGAAAAGAAACCTAGACAAAACATGCAAGTCTACCTGTTTACAAGTTTACAACCTTAGCCCTTTAGAAGCTAAAGATCATGAGGATGGTTGACAGGGTCCGCCCCGGATTCCACCCTGGAACCCGAAGTGGCCCTGCGGGACCCACCTTTAAAGAAGGTTTACCAAAAATTTCGGCATAACCTCCCTTAAAAAAATGGGTAACCCAAAACCTGTAGCATTTCAATTTCACTTCAAAACAAATTATCCAATTAACTCAAATTTCAACCAAGTCAGAGGTTACAATATTAATACAAAATCTCAAGGTCATCAGAGCAGTCTAACACCAAAAGAACAATGATACACATAGTAGGTTAGCAAGTAACCTACGAGGGATAGATGACAGCGGTGGTGCTAAGCCTCAACTCCTAAAGCCGAACAGCTACACTGCGAACTGGGCATTTGAAACCGAAGGGCCCAGGGGAAAGCACATAAAAACGTTAGCGTGAGTGGACAAAAATAAACAATTTCAAATAAAGGGATTTTATACTTTCCCACATTTATTTCTCTAAAAACTTCCGATGCATGCAATAATTAAGAAAAGACCGACTAGCCCCGCTAGTCAAGAACAACAACAAAAGAACATGGGGAAAATGGGTTCACCATACGGGAATGGAGCCCCTCAGGCTCAACCTACCCTCGACTGCCACTCACACATAGATTGTGCGAGGAGGAGAACTAATAACCTCAACTTCCATTCACACATAGATTGTGTGAGGGGGAGAATATCACCTCGACTACCACCCACGTGAGGAGGAGAAAGCTACCTCACTGCCACTCACAAACACAAAGTAAGTGAGGAGGAGACCTATTCACATGACCCGCGTATGGTGAGGAAGAAGATCATAGAGAGCCAATAAATCTGTATAGTTTCCCCACATATCTCACGAAATAAGAATCCAAGTGTATAAAGACGTGACCCCGCACGCCAAGATCATCTCAAATACAAAATAAATAGGCAGAAATAATATTATTCGTAAACCGGAACAAAATCCATTTCCAAAATCAACAACAAGGCATTCTCAATGCCAAAACCGAAGTCGATATAAAAAGAGGAAATACAACTCCATCGAAATCCCATTTTGAAACTCCTTTAAAAGTCTCAAATCGAAATAAAATATAATTAGAGAATAATTCCGGAAATCACCTCGGAAAAAGATAATTTCACCATTAAGATTATAACTCAAAAGCAATTTCGGAAACGAATCAATAATCAAAGTATTAATATGAGATAATACGAAATCAATTTATAATCTCATACCCGAAATGTAAATTGATGAATAAATAGAGCATATTTTTTTAAAATAATGCATGCATCAATTACTTAAAAACAAAAGTCCACTCACGATATACGGCTAACGTGGTATCCAAGCGTAAGGATCCTCGTCGAGCGATAGGTCGGTATCACGTCCTGTACACAATTATAATCCGTAAACAACAATTTGCTAAATATTTACGATAATCAATAATTAATCTCAAAACCCATAACCTCAACTCCTCCAATCCTCTTCCACACCCAATCAAACTTCACCATTAAGATCCATCCATCGGTTAATGTATTCCATATCGGAACAAGGGAAATCCGAAGGTCGGATTCCCACAATTCAACAACCGAAACTCCCAAACTTCGGAAATTCATAATCCATGTCAAACTTCTCCCAAAATTAACCAAAATCACATATTTAACCTCTACAACAATTATAGAATTTAATAAGCTAAAAATTGAAATTAAAAAGCACCCCTACGCGCCTCCACGCGCAACCTACAGTGCCCCACGCGCCGACGACCACCACCTCCGATGGCCACCAAATTTCGGCAGCAACAACTACTCAACACGCCCAATCTTTTTCTCAACTACAACACAATCTAATTTTACCTTGAAACAGTCGAAATCAACCGGTGAAGAAAACCCAGAAATTCCAAACCCTAGGTTGTCGATTCTGCCTCTACACGGCAAATTGGAATGCAAGGCCTTAGGGGAAATGATCTCCGTCGAAAACCGAGCCTTCGACGGCAAAATGGTGACCGGAAGTGGCCTGAATCGCCGGAAATCGGCAAAAATGGCTAACTGCCACCGTAGCTTCCTCCACTCCAAATCGAGCTTCTCCGGCCAAATCACCGTAATATACCTCCACAGACGTGACAAGGGGAAGAAACCGAGCTTGAGGGTGGCCGGATTACGTCCTGGGTCGGCCGGAGGAGGAAGAAACCGGAGGGGAAAGAGATCGGGCCGAGAGGGGAGAAAGAGTCGGGGAGAGAGAGAAAGGAGAGTTACCCGGTTGGGTAGGTTTCCAAAAATAGAAATCTACCAACAGTAATTTCCATATATATATAACTTACCATGAACAGTAAATTCTACATTTTTAGCCATAAATCTCACATACTAAGTCCAATTTTTACGTACTACATATGCACGCGCTCGGTTTAACGTCCCCTACAACTTTTATGAAGAACTTTTTCTCAAATTTTGACCCGAACAAAAAGTCGACTTTTAGGGCCACTAAACGTATTGAAACGATAGTAAAAGTGAAAATAAAAGTCGTTTACCGTCCAAATGACTAGTAAACGGGTAATTGAGATACGAGACGTTACAATGGTATTAACAATTATGGTAGTGAACGGCTTTGTTGATTTTAATTTTTATAAAGTAAACTAAGTTGCACAAAAATAAATTAAGCTAATAAAAATAAAATAAAATAGAGACTTTGATCAATGAGATAAATAGGAGCATAGGTTTTGCACATAGCCTCTCTTATGCATATAATGTAACCCATTTTCAAATAACAACATGTTTTGATA
The DNA here is from genome assembly GCF_002994745.2 of Rosa chinensis. NCBI lineage: Eukaryota > Viridiplantae > Streptophyta > Magnoliopsida > Rosales > Rosaceae > Rosa > Rosa chinensis. The sequence continues at coordinate 27,455,198 of NC_037090.1, forward strand.
AATTCCCCTCAGTTTTCGCTAGAGAAACCAAGATACCAACTAATCATGCAACCTAACCATGTCGCTAGAGCAAATCTAGATCACACAACCTTAGTCCCATTTCCATTCACTAAAACATAAAAGGGTTTTGATGCCGCAAGCTTAAGGCCACTCGACTCTTAAACTCAAGGAACCAAGCATTAATTTTAAGGTAAGAAACCCAAGCAATCTAGTTTTTCCTCTAAGAATAAGCTAGACCACCATCCTATTAGCTACATATGCTTCTCGGTTACAAAAGATTGTTAAGCTTAAGTTTTCGATTTCATTAATTCCTACAACATGCTTCTAGGTGACAAATCCAAAAACACATGTAAGAAAGCATTAAAGTAAAGTAGCTAAAGAATTCAAAACATGCATATTCATCAAAAACATGGCATCACATTGTTTTATACATGAGTTTGGCTAGGGCTAAGGCCTAGCTCCAAATTTATTCTACTCATAACCCATAGTTACATACATCAAACCCATAAACATAATAACATCAAGCAAAAGAGTGGAAGAGTGGAGAAAGTGGTTGGTTACCAAACTAGCTCTCCTTGATGCAAAAATAGTGAGAAATATTTCAAAGTATGGAAATTTTGGTTTTCTCAAACCCAAATTGCCATACAAATCCACAAAACTCTTAGAAGCTATGAAGAACAAGGCTTGTATATATGGAAGATAGAGTGTGATTGATCGAAGATGTATAGACTCTTTAGTTTTAGAACAAAACCCAAGAAGCTATACACTTTTCTCTACACAAAAGCTAAGAACTATGAACTATATGATGAAGAACTATGGAAAATGGAGAGAGAAAGGAGATGAAATGGATGAAGGAAGACATGAAAAACGTCCAAATGAGGGGAGGGTATTTTTATAGGGCAAAAGTGATGAATGGAGGGTGGAGATCAAAGGAAATGAAGAGCTAGATGTGATTAACAAATGTGTAAGCACAAAATATGGATCTAGTCTTTAACTTAGAAATTACACATTTGCAGTTTTCATCTAGCTTTCTTACACATTTGCAGTTTTATAGTTCTGCCGGAATCTATATAGGTCCAGTTTTGCAGTTTTCATCTTTTAGTCAGAAACTTGGACTGATCTTTTAAAGGCCTTTCACTACGAACTAGCTCTTACACTCTTCATACGAAATGATCCTCAGGATGTCTAGAATGGATATAAAAAGTTTCAACTTATTTGGAGTTTATTTGATCAGTCTTCCGCTCCTCATTCCTTGCTTAGCTCGGTTTCTCCTAGACGAAGTAGGAAAATGTGCTAAGATCGACTTTTTAGTGCATTTCCAAGCTTCTCCATCATTTCCTAGCATGGTAAGCAAAACATAATAAATATATATAAATAAACACAAAGGTTAAGCAAAAATGCAAGATTAGGGGAATAGTTACTAGGTAATTATAGACCTAACAAGGCCTATAAACAATCATCAACGGATATGGACCAAGTCCAATAATCGAACACCTCATCAACTGAGGAATGACCAAGGCTTGGCCTATGCCCAAAAGCCCATGCAGAATAGGTCATTCCCATCGAGTCCATTCAATCCGGACTGAAGGCCCATAAACGGGTTTAAGCATGTGGTGATTTATCCATTAAATATGCTCAAACACGTAAGTAAGGATCCCGCCTAAACATCTACTAACCGTGAAACTCTAAAGGGTTACACAACTCCTAGGTTTTTTTTGAAACACGGTCAGTGTCAGTGTGTGTGTGTGTGCGTGTCCATCATTTCCCTCTACTCTAGTAAGTAATTCTAGATTACACAAGTTACTTCATTCTTCATACAAACCCTAAACACATCCACTGATTTGACCATCGGAGCCCCTTTGGTTGGTACCACATTGGTCCTCACTCACAAAGGGTTTTGATATTGTTTCTCTATTGTGCATGTGATCTTGTCGACAACCTTGACAACATTGTGTTGCAACAATTGGTGCTCTCGTTGAGAGAGGAATCGAAAGGACCGCCATTAAAAATTTCCTCTTAGATCTAGAACTTAACTATCCAAATTGGTCATGGAGATGGATAATCCAATCTTGAAGCCAAACGACGACAAAGGCAGGGACCAGAATGCTGGAGGAGTCCAAAACCATGAAACGAAGAGTGTATCTCAGCCCAACGGCGATGTGATAGAGCAGTCACAACCCGGGAATAGCACTAATGAACGTCCTCTTAACTGGAACCTAATTCCAGAGTTTGACGCTTCTCGAATGGCAAAGGGTTTGAGAACGGGTGAGAGAGTGAGCTCCATTCTTGTGTGTTATGGTCATGGAATTAATGAAAAAGGGGTTACAAAAAGAAAAAAGAGAAGAATTTTTTTTTTTTTTTTTGGTCTGAGAGAGGGGATTACAAAAGAAAATGGAGGTTCTATTCATACCTCCAAAATCAGTAGTTGGTCCTTATTCAATTTTTGAACATTTCATAATCCTATTTTACCCTTGATACAATTAAGCTGAAAAAAAATTGACAAAAAATAAAACTCTAGTTGGTAATCCTCTCTCTCTCTCTCATTCTCATTACTATAGTATCCTTGTATAATTCTGATAATTAGGATTGCAGTTGTTCCTAAAGCCAACAAAGGGATTGGACTTGAGATAAGTAGGCAACAATTGCTTCTAAACAAGTTGGGGGTGTTAATAATAGCAAGAGATGAGAAAAAGAGCCACAAAAGCTACTGAAAAACATTAGGCTTCTGGGTTCTCCGATATGGTCCTAAACAATTGAAATAAAATAGACAAATAGATGTAGCATAGAGTGCTCTGTTTCATGTTTGAATAACCTAGGATGTTGTTGATGCTCCTGAGGTTGTTTCTCAACTTGAGTAATGAAACTATCATTTGGAGTGGGGAGAAAAATCTCTTCGATTGAAGACGTTGATGCGGCAGATCGTAGTGGAGGTACAAAGGGAGCAAGGAGGTGTAGAGAGAAACCAATAAGGGCAAAACTGGAAAAATAGTGGTAAAAATATCATTGGAGGTCTAAATACAAATAATGGAGGTATGAATAGAAACACTCAAAAGAAAAAAGAGAAGAATAAAAAAAAAATTAAAAAATATAAAGGAGAGAAAGTCGAGGCCATAATAGTAATTTTATTTTTAAATTGGATCGCACCAAGCTAATTTGGCATGGAAGAATTTGTCACATCACGAGTTAACGACACATTGGGACAGAGAGTTAACTGATTGGACCTATTGGCATGGGTCATGAGAATTGAGAGAACAATGAGTAATCTGTTGAAATTAGAATGTGAGGGACTGAACTGTTTTTTCTGGAATGGACTAAATACTGCAATGGACTAAATACTGCTTTGGGGTCTGTCTGGTTTCGCCTTGCCGCTAACAGGTCACTGCCAATCGGGTGTTTGAACACCATGTTGCTCAGATAGTTCTAGATAGGAGTGTCTTCTCTCAAGGTGCGATGGGGGGCTGGGTGGTAAAAATAAGTTGACTTCTCTCAAGGCATAAAGTCAATTAGGTAAAAGAATTAGGCAAAAAAAAAAATAATAATAAGTTGACTTATGGGGTAAACTTTGGGTAAACTCTCATACATCATTTTGATATGGCCCGTAACAAATATATACAGATAAAAACAACCTATGGATTCACAATCTCCAAAAAAATTATACGACAAAAAGAGATGTCACTATGCCAAAAAACGTATCAGACGACAGACAGAAACTGTTGTCTGATTTGGAGTGCCACCGTTGTAGAGCGAGCCGTTGTCTATTGAAAATTCAGACAACGGTGGAACACAGTTGTCTGAGAAACACATAGGCAACGGGTATGTGTTATAACTGTTGTGTGATGGCTCAGCAGATGCCAAACGTAGCTGCCCAGCAATTGAGGCGCTGCTTTCAGACAACAGAACTTGTTTAAATCCGTTGTTTGTTAAGCATTGTCAGACAACAGAGTTCTAGTGTTTTCTGTTGTGTGCGAGTAAATTAGAAGACTTATTTTTTGAAAAAACCGTTGTCTGATAAATGAGAAATCTGTTGTATGATCATTTAAACATCCATTTTACCTAATGAACAGTAGTGATCAAATGGAAATAAAATTTGATGCAAACAATCAAATGAACTAATAGTACTCCAACCCATATTTTAAACTTCAAAATACATTGGATCCACCAAGATACAATTTGTATTTGTCATTGTTCCACAAAATCATGAATATGTGACAATTTATTGTTTAACATTGCATCAAGGGCAAACACATTAGTTGCTAGAAATGGATAAGTGTTTATTGGACTATTTATGATTGCTTGCCCACTTCAGCCATGACTATTGCTTGCTCCTGCTGCTCCTCTTTTTTTCTTCTGCTTCTGCCACCACATCAATTTGTTTCAAGAAGCTGCATGCAATACTCCCACATCAAAAGCCACACTATCCATGAGCAACATGACAAAATGACACAAGCAAGAAGCTGCAGAGAAAGACCAAATAAAAAGACTTACATTTACATCTAGTAATGCAAACCCAAGTTTGGAAGACAGGTGATCTTTCAAAACATAATAATATAGTCACGCCTTCACAGCATACCTTAATTAATAAGTCAAAGAATCCCAAGAGATGTGAAACAGGATTCTGCTTTCCTTTTATACACAAATATATACTAGAAAAATGTTGCTCTTATGAAAGTTTTTGAAAATGCAATTAGTAGTTTGTTGCATTGCAAGTACTTAGGCATTGCTATTTAGATTTGACTTGGAATGTAATCTAGTCTATTGAATAATAGAAACCTTCCAATCTCATACAAAAAAAAAAAAAAAAAAAAAAAAAAAAAAAAGCTATAACAACAATATCATTTTTGCAGCATCAGGCATCCTAAACTCATGTGTAGCAACAAAACTTGAGGTTGTAACAATGGAAAAAGAAACAATAGAAGTATAGCACAATACAATAAGCAATAACGACAACATCAGGCATTCTAAACTCAATGTATCATTTTGACTTAGTTCTTGCAAGTTCACTCAGTCAAAACCATAAGTCATAATAGCAAATTGAGACCTAAGAAGTAAGGATTGAATTAGATCGAGGAACCTGATAAATGGTCTATATATCAACACATGCATTCCCAAATCTGTCAGCCAGTGTGTGTTTAGCTAGTTGCTCCATACATTGGAGGCATGTCCCTGCAAATCCAGTGCTCCACTGCCAATAAGCTTTTGCTCTTCCACTTCTCTAGACTGTCTCTGTGAAAAATAAAATACAAGTGGCCACTAAGTAATCAGTAGACATCCAACAGAACATGTTTAGGCAAAGTTACGAAACACTACACTTAATATCTAAGTGAAATGAGAATGAAACTCTGGGAAGAGAAAGAAAACAAAGGTATGTGACTGTCACCTATGCAAAAAATCACATGCTTGGAAAAGAAAAATCTGATCTATAATTCATAATCTTGCACTATAATCTAAAACTTGAAAAAGATAGAGAGATAAAGTTTAAGATATGCATGAGGCATGTTTATAGGTTTATCAGCGTGTACACTGAAAAATAAAAGATAGAAAGATAAAATTATAATAAGAATTGCAGAAATGGGTTCTGAAATTAGGCCCACATCATTATCAAAAATAACTTTCAGATGACTATAGACCACAAACTTCTTGCTGATTCATCAACGAAGTGCACAAATAGCATGATTTGTGCCAATAATGGAATTAAAAGTAAAATCTGTAAAGCGGAAAGAGCGTAAGAACAACTGAGATTAACCAATTGTAAACGGTAAAACAGAGGTTGAACTTCTTGACAAAAGTTAGCATGGTGTAGAGGAATTATACCTGACTTGTATCAGGATGAACACTCCCTGGATCAAAGTTAAAAGAAAAAGAACAAATAAATTAGCTTTCCCTTGTCCATTGAGTAACCCCAAGCTAAATAAAGCAAATTTCCAAAACTAACCAGATGGTTACCCTCCAGTATATTTTCTAATCAAACCGACAATTCAGATATCAGTACCACCTCTTATTCATTCAATTCTTTTGAAACCCGAAATCCCAAGCTACAAGATAAGAAGAACTACACATAATCTAACAATAGGAATATGTGAAATAGGGATAGTCTGTATAATTGAGGGAATGGGCACATGCTTAATTCAGTGGCAAGATCACTTTGGTTGCTGAGTCACAAGACTTCCTTGAAAAGTAACTGTAAATATGTAGTATTAGAACATGTGTGGGATGAATGACTCAGTTTATGTCAGTTCAAAAACAAAACGTAACGCTAGAAGTTAAGCTAAAGAATAGTAAGAAGACAAAACATGCACCATAAAGATAAGAAATAATACATGGAGAATCAAAATAGATAGAAATAGAAAAAAGAAGTCTGATGCATAGTTCATGAAATGGCATTCACCTTTACTGTATACTCAGGATATTCACCAAGAGCCTTAAGCAAGCAAGGAGTACTGAGCTGAGCAATCTAACGGGCTACAACAACCATCCCACAGTGAGCATATCCTAGGACTAAGTTGCTTATTCCACCATCATCCAAAACCGAATGGTGGAAAGGGGCCACTGCACCAGTTGTGGCAGTTAGTATATCTTTGATACTATGTGTACCACATATCAACATAAGAAAGCATTTTGAATCTTTATCACGTAGAATAGTGAACGCAGGCTCCAGAAGCTGCAACATTATGTTATTAATTAATAACACAATTAACAATCACTCACTATCACAAAAGTAAATAAAAAACAAAAGTGCTTTATCACAAGGATCATAGAATTATTAGGAAGTTTATATGCAATTTTGTGCGTCTGCACCATACTTTTATTCTTTCCCAGTGATCCCCTTGACTCAATCCATTTTTGTCTGGCATGAATAATGTTACAGAATATGGACTAACATTTTCTGCTATCAGTTTTTCCTTGTTATGAATACTACTTTCTGCTGCTATGAATTAATTCTCAAGAAAGACGCAGGTTTGATACCTCATTCTAAAGGATATTGAAAGAAACTTCACACCAATCTAAAATGTTATCCAGATAAGAAGCTATTTGGTCAAAAACTAGGTTCTGTAAGTGTTTCGTTATTATGTACTTTTATTTACCTCAACTAGAAAGACGTGTACTCATAGAGTTTTTTCACATTACTTAAAAAAGTTCAAGATGAACTTCAAATGTATATACGTGCAATAAACAATCATATCCATGCACATCATTTCGATTACTCAGAAGGACAATGTAAGCACATAACCAAATGCAGTTACATAGAACTAAGTTAAGAGCTTACGAACAGCAGGCTTGGGCTTCTGAAAAAGGACATCTTCCATAGAGAAACCGCCGGACTCTAAAAACACCGGAAACGGTTTCTTGGAAAACAGATAACAAAGCCTCAACAGCTTCAAGTAATAATTTAGTACCTCAATAATCTTAGCGCCTTTGAGCTACACATAATCACTACCAGCATACACACTCACCACTTGTAAATTCCCCTGCAAAGGTGAAGCAGTAAATTCATAAACCATTACGCAAATTTTGAACCTTATAGCATCAAAAATGTCGAATTTACAGCAAAAACTCCAAAATTTGAGGCCAATTACTTTACCTGCCTACGCATGAGGTAGTTAATGCCGAAGGCCAAGTCGCCGATGGGCCATTTCCTAGAGTCTCAGAGTAAGTGAAACACAGCGTATCAGACAAGGTGGACATTGACTCGATCCACGTGGCCGGCGCCTGAGCCTGTCGCCGAGAAAGTCTCCTCCTCGCCGATCTCAACTTGGAGAAATCTCCGCTTCGACGATGCTCTCCGGCCAAACATGTAGTACAGAATCACAGCAGCTCCCGTGGCGGTGGCCGCCTCCATCAAATCGAAGCTTCGAGATTCAGATCTCAGAAAAACACAACATACACTTCACAAAAATCAAACCTTAACGAATTGAGCTCTCAAATTGAAATCCTTACTGTAATTTAAATGGAGCAAAATTGAATCAGGGCTGGGAAGAATCGGAGAAAGAAGGATTTAGGGAAGTGGTTTATGAGGAAGCAAGGTATAGTGTGTAAGAGAGAATGTGCGCCAATAAAGAAAGGAACGGTGGGACATAACAGGAAGGTTCTTCAAGGGGTGTAGTTGACTTTACGTTTTTGAACGTAGTAGCGTGGGGAATCTGTGAATTTGAGGGAGAGCAGTTTCGTCACGTCGGGTGTTTTGTTTCGAAACTGAAGGAAACTGGGATTCAGAGAAATAAGGGTTTGGAGATAGGAATGGAGGTAATCTTTGATTGAATTTATGCGAATTGAAACGAAAAGGAAACTGAGCAAAAAGGGAAGACGAAGACGTCTGGATTTTTGATAATCGGAGATTTTAAATTGATACAATTGGGGAAAGGCTGTTTGAGGAGATGGGTCTGAGCCTTTGATGAGATGGCTCAAAGAAAAGAGCAAAAAACTCTATTTCAGTATTTTGTCCAAGTGCTGAAAATGACCCAATATTTCTTCTAAGTTAGATCGAGATAGCTCTTTTTTCTTTTGTATTTATGACTTAAACAACAGAAACACAAGTTATGTTGTCTGATTAGGTAAAAATTAAATTTAAATTGAGACTTCAAAGAGGGAAAGTTCCCGCTATATGCTTTGATTGCATGTAGTGTGGTGCTAGGTTTAGTTATTACTCATTCACACAACACAAATAACTAATTTGGTTGTGGGAGCATGCAATCACTAGATACATCTTAATCAAAATCTGTAGGTTTTAAGAGGGAATAAGTGCCATTTTGGGGCAAATCTATACACATCCAAACCTTCCCAATATATCGCTGTTTATCACACAACAGAAAGTAAAAAAACAGTTGTATGATATTTTGCAAGCTACACTCATACAACAGATATAGCTATTCTGTTGTACAATGTAGTATAAATTTGAAGCCAAATTTGAGCAAGCTAGGAGGGAAATCTACCCCCATTTTTTTTTTCATTCACACAACAGACCATTCTTGTAAGTGTTGTGCAATGACCTTCTAGATAAAAACTTTTGAATTTCAACAGCCTTATACGACGTAAGTTCTTTAAACGTGTTGTCTGAAGCCATTTTCATCAACACACAATGGAATTTTTTTTTTCGTTGTGTGAAAAGCGTAGTCTGATAAGGATTTTCCCATAGTGTGTGTTGTAGAGGAAGAGATTCGAGAGAAAGATTGTGTGTGCTCATTGATAATAGGAGCCTCTTTATATAGAGGATTACAAGGTATAGAATCTGAACCATACAAGGAAAGCTAATCAAATATTGATTAGGATATGGACTAAATTCTGCTTACTATCCTGTACTTTCAAGGATCAGTTCAGTCCCTGCACTTCTAATTTAATCAGAAAAGTCCTTGCACTCTCCAATTTCATCAAATAGATCCAATCTGTCACCACTCTGTCAATTTTTGGGGAGAATTTCTAAATTACCCAATTGCATTCACATTACTAACGTGTCGGCGGGCTGCCTAGAGATGGGTAGTTAGGGAATTTTCCCTGTGATAAGGTCCCATGTCAGCATTTTAACAGCGAAAATTAAAGGAATAGTGACCGATTGGATCGATTAGATGAAATTGGAGAGTGCAATGACTTTTCTGATTAAATTAGAAGTGCAGGGACTAAACTGATGAACCCTTGAAAGTATAAGGTAGTAAACATAATTTAATCCTTAGGATATCTAGAAGATTCTACCCAATTACAACTGATACAAGTAATCAGAGTTTGGGCCAGACACATATTCACGTATCCTTAAACACTCCCCCTTTTATCGCTCAAACATCGATGCTTCTCTCGTTATCTCATCAAAAACCTTGCCGAGTAACAAAAACCCAATGGAACAAAAATAACCTTGATCGAAGGAGAAAAAGAGTACAACGTACACACCCTTCACTTTTCGAGATCAAAATATGTAGACATCTCTCTCTGATGTCTGCATCTTCCCTTATCTCTTTCCACAGCGACCTCCTTGGCTCCATGTCCACTTATTTTGGCAGTCACCTTCTTGAATAGAGCCATTATATGGCTCAAGACGTCCATATTGATCCCTAGAGTTAAGGTTTCACTCGTGACGTCCTTCCTTAGAGGCGCCACTATAATTGAATTCTGAAATCTCCTCCAATGAGCTCATGAGACCTTGTGATCCGTCTTGCATTAACATCAAATCGATAGTTCTTAGCAACAATCAGAGGAGAGACGGGAAAGGTGGAGAGAGTCCTCTAACTCAATATCGCATCTCTAATGTCTTTACCACAGAATTCCATCAAGGATTTGATGCGAAGGGCTTCCAAATTGTAGTCAAGTACAGACTTGAAATCACAGAAGCGAAGATTTTGCCATCTCACTTCCAAAATCCAGAAGTTAGGAGTCACGAACGTTCTCAAAGCCCTATTCGAGTGAGACTCACAGCCTTTTGTGATCTTCATTTAGATACTCGAACTGAAGAGATTCATCGGTATGATGAGTCATTAGGATGATGGCTTTGGCTCTATTTGAGTCCAAAGCATCAACAACAACTTCGGTGAGCACATCAGTGGTAGGTTCTTGGATCGTTGCTTGGATCCCTTGGGCTTTGAGATGTTGGCGGACGTCATGAACCCACTTGTGATATCCTGAGCCCGTTGTTCCCAATGGAGGAAAGTCCAGTTTGTTCAGGTTACTCATCCTAAATAAGAACAAGGAAAAATGGTTAGTTTCAGAGCAAAAACTACCATTCAGAGCAAAAAATGCCACGAAAACAATATGAATTTCAAGAGATATTGGATTAGATCGAAACAATGATGTACAATGATCATTCGTTAAAAACTCTCAACCAACTCCTCGTTCAGATATAGCACGAACCCCCATAGTTCGACTTAAGAATCCCACGTAAAAAGAAAGTGAGAGATAGAAAGAGAGAGGTTGCAGGATCCCCGAAGAAAAGAATATACATAAATTTAACTGTAAGCGAGAACTTTAATATAAAATTTACTTGAAAATCAAAGCTTGAAAGCCTTGTTCTTGAAAAAGGATGCTAGTGAGGCTAACCGGGGCTTGCAAGGAGTGTTGGCCGAGGCTTAGTTGCGTTCTGGTCGAGGGAGTGTGGGCATGTAGCTGAGACGCGCTAGCTGAGATGGTTGGATGCTGGCTGAGGCGTGGCTAGGTACAGGGGAACACTAGGCTGGCAGGTGCGAGCTGGGAAAGAGAGGCTAGTGGAGGCTAGGTGCGTGCTGGCACTAGGTTGCTGGATAGTAGGCTGGGCAAGCGAGGCTAGCTAACACAGAATAAATGCGCTGGGGGGGGGGGATGAGGCGCTAGGGCACTAGGTTGGTGTTGACGTAGAGGCAAGCGAGGCTAACCACAAGGGGCTACGAGATTTTTTTTTCTTTTTCTAGGGTTTCGTGCTGATAACGTGTTATAGAGAAAGAGATTCGGGAGAAAGATTGTGTCTATTCATTGATAATAGAAGCCTCTTTATAAAGACGATTACAATGTACAAAATTTGAATCATACAAGGAAAGATAATCAAACATTGATTAGGATATCTAGAAGATTCTACCATATTACAACTGATACAAGTAATTAGTGTTTGTGCCAGACACATATTCACGTAGGAAAATGCTTGAGAGCCCAAATTTTTTTTACTAAAACTATATCCTAAATGATGTGGCACTACCACATCATTTCCTACATGTATTTAAATTCCCCATATTATTTTTTATTTATGTCATTAAAAATTTTCAAAAGGAATTTACTTCTGCTAGCTCTATTTGGAGTGATAAGTTGGCTAATATAGAAGAACTGTAATGCTTGCAAGTTTGGGAACAATGTAACAGAAGGAAAGCAGGTCATCATTCAGGCAATAAAGTGGCTAAGTAGTTATGATGCAACGCAATTGAGAAAAGGTCATGGTGTTCAGAATCCTCAAGTTAGTCAGCCTTCTTGGTCTCCACCTGCCTCATCTTATTTGAAGCTTAACACTGATGCTTCATGCAACTTCAAAGATGGGAAGGCATGGTTAGGTGCAGTTGTGAGGGACAGTGATGGGAATTTGCAAGGTGCTCTAATGCACCCAATTATGGGACAAATCTCGATCCATGCAGCAGAAGCTTTGGCTATGCTTTATGGCTTGAGATTTTGTCTAATGAATGGATTTGTAAGGTTAGAACTTAGAAGTTGAATGTGATGCAGTGAATGTGATTGAAGCTTTTAATTCCACCCATTTTAATCTGATCATGGAATCACCTATGTTTGATGCAATAAGAAGATTGAAACCAGCTTTTGAAATGATCAGTTGGAAGAAAATATCAAGGAATAGCAATCGTGCTGCTGATATGCTAGCCAAAGAAGCTGTGAAAGTAGATAGTATAAAGTTATGGAAAGAAATAGGACCTCCTTGGTTCCATGAATATGTAATTGTTGATTTGTCTAGTTGATGCTAGGGGTGGTCTGCCATCTCCTAAACGCCCTTTGGATGTTTTGTATGTTTTCACAGATTCATCAATGAAATTATTTCTTTCTTTTTTTTAAAAAGAAAAAAAATATTTACTTCTCTTTTGCATAACTCTATGCTAACAGTTTCACTTGGTGCCGCTCATAGATTTCTTTAGACGTTAACTACCCAAATTCGTGAATGTTATATAGTTGTAATTGAACACTACGACTAGTTTAAAGGTTTCAATTATGTAGAACTCTAGCGATTATGCTCCCCAATTAAAAACTATCACTCTGTGTGAGTAGCTCCTGTTTCATGATTTAATTAGAGGTTCCAAGTCCAATTGAAGTTGGAGTTCGTCACTTCTTCATGCCTTCGGGACCTCAAGTACCCAATACTTGCAACACCATTTGAGAATCTTGCATGTTCATGAACGTCAAAGATTATAGACAATAAACAATCTGCTTATTTACAAATCGCACGTGAAACTTCATAGAATTGCATGGTGGCAATTCCAATTGTGTTGGGTACCTACAGTTCATGAGAGAAGCTAGGATTTATGGGGGCTATGCGAATTAGGGTTCTTCTTCCTTTTCTTCTTGTTTTTTTTTTCCTAATAAAATAATTTAAGAAATTGTTTTCTTAAATTAGTCAAAATCCATGTCACTAGTATTGATAAACAAAAATGTTGAGGTGGCTTCTGCCACATAATTTTTGGTAAAATATTTTGGTGTATGTAGCACTACTCATTCATGTATCCTTAAACAAGATGCCAATTTTAAAATTCTTTGTTGTTCATGTTGCATGTATTTACTATCGATAATTGTCATATCTTAAGTTTCAAAATTGTTATCCATATTATGATAAAAAAAAATAATCCACACTCTTTTTCTTAGAAAAATATTGTATCTAATAATAAAATGAAAAAAAAGAAAGTGAAAGGAATCAAAACCGTCAATGTGATGATGGTTTGACAAGTGTTCATGATGAAATGGGATAACGCACTTTGGTCCCATGATAGGGTGCAAATATATATAGCCGGCCAAATTTCCAAGTCATGTTCCTATAAAATTGAAGTGTTTGGAATTTTGGCCTACCGCCAAACCAACGATTCCCTTTCTTTTGTGGGGCATCTTGTTTGGTATTTGTCTATGAATTTTGGCCAATTTGGAGGGAGCTAAAAAAAGGGTGTAAAATTTAGGACCACATTCTAATCCTAGTCTTCAAATTCATGCACCGCAAGTGAATGCACCTTTGAGATGTAGACCTGAAAACCAAATAATAGACACATTGTACGCATGAAGATACCACCTATGTGATAAATATAGTTTCTGATTAGACTCCAAATGACTCCTCAATTGTCTTAGGTTCGCAATGTTACCCTTAAATTTTGAATTTTTGATAGAATTCCCAGTCGACCATTTTGTTAACATGCGTGAACCTAGAATTTTGATACATTAGTTTTTTACACCTAAATTATTCTAAATTTTTCCCAATTTTTAACATAATTATCTTTGAAATCGAGACCTGAACTATAAGAGACATGAACTATAAATAGTCAAACTATCTTTCTCATAATCGAATAATATTTCAGGTAGAGATTGAAAATTCAAAAATATTAGTATATATTGTTACACAAAAATTAGTATCGATTAGATTTTGGATATTATTTAAATATCGGTTCAAGATGTGGAAACCCCCACGTCCTATTTTTGAAATCTGAGTGTATTGAATTATTAACGTGGCTAAGGGAGGGGTTGCAATGATCTGTTGGCCCTCCGAGCTTCAGATTTTTGGGCTTAAAAAGTCTTTGAGATATCGCAAACAATCCTAAAGGAGGGTGTCAAAAAAAAAAATATATCAGTAACATCAAGCCACGAAAATTTAAACCTTTGGTGGACCATAATGAGATCCTCAAATTGAAAAAGAAGGGGGAAAAAAAACTAATAGAAAGTTATTCAGGTTGGAAATTATCTAGTCATAAAATGGTATTTTAATAAGACTTAGTGGGATGTTAAGTTAGTGAATATGTATCAAATTATTGTTCGGCGGACGACGACCTAAATCTGAATCCATCTAGTAATAAAAAATTTCAACCCGACCCGATCCGATAACCCAACAGATCGTTGATAGCTCAATCCAAACCCGTACAAGGTGGATTAACGGATACCCGATCCGTTTATAATGACGAATATTCATAGATTTTGAATAATAATATTAATTTTTTTTTATTTTTATCATGATACTTCATAAAATATGAGTAAAATATTAAAACAAAATGAAGAGTATTGCCAAAAGTTGAATTGCATAACCACAATATTCCTTAGAATGATAAACTAAGGTAACCAAAATACTAAATTTTCAAAGTAATACTTGATTGATGTTTTTGGATAAGAGAACAAAAAGAACATAGGCATCAATAAGCTTTAGCTTCATATTCCCATATTCTCAATATTGACAATACCCTTACTTATCCCAAATTCCCAATATTTAAAGCTTAATTAAGAAGACTACATCATTTAGGTTTCAGCAAAAGATTTGTTATATTTAATATTTGGAAAATAATATTTTATTGATAAAAAATAATATTTAGTTATTAACGGATCAGATTAACCTAAATCCGTGTTTGATTCGTTAAATAAACGTATTAAAGGATCCGGACTATTAACAGATCAAATTTTCAATCCAAACGCGTTTAATAACTACGAATCCGGAGCGGATACGGATAAAAATTCTATCCATTTACAGGTTTATTCCCTAGTCATATATTTATATTAAGAGATAATTTCATTTTTCCGCCTTGAATTTTATGCCTAAAATCATTTGTGCCCCCGAACTTTTAATTTAATCACATATGCTCTTATACTCTCTAATATGATCAATCATAATCATTAGTAAACTAATTTCTCAATTTTTTCATAAATTACTGACAATGCATGCTTGTATTAAATGCTAGTGCGTGTAATTAATGATTAAAAATAACAAAGGAAATTAAATCTCAAAGAGAATGGGCCCCCTTTCAAAAACAAAAAAAATAAAAAAGGAACCATTTTCCAACATATTTTTTTTCATAGGAGAAATCTTTTTTTCCAACGTTGGCGTAATATGGGGAAAGGTAGAAATTTCCCGTTCCCAAGCTGCCAAGCCCCAATTATGTGCAACCAGGTAAGAGAGACATGGTTAATAGAGATGATGATTTAGAGTATAGACATTGTTAATGACCCTTCCACTATAGAAATCATTTTTTGTGCATTTAAGGATCATTCGTAGGATGCATTTTTTCATCAAATTTCGGCCATCTCCATCTAAAAGATCATTTGTAATGCAAATTTTTGAACAAATCCAAAATCATTTAGCTAGTAATCGAATATCCTAAAATATAGTGATCTTAATGAACGGTTAAAATTCAACAGATTAACACAATGATTAAAGTTTACCAAGTTATTTAAACAATTCCAAATCGATTCAAATGATCTACTAATGGTAGATCTTGAATGGTCGGATCACTGAAATTTGATGAAAAATGGGTCTCGAGGATGATCCATTAAAATGAGGAAATGAAAAGAATCTCCTAGGGAAGGGCCTCCATAAGTATATAGACGACTATAAATGACAAATATCCACAAGCTTTCTGGGGCAATCAAAATATCATTACATTCTGCCATCTTGGCTACATGTCTTCAGTGATATATCCTTGCATCCCTTTGGGCCTTGGCTCCCTTATCTCTTGCTGCAAAAACCTGCTTGCTTAGTTGCAATCTGTGTCTCTGAAGCACATTTATAGAGAATGCAATGTTGTTGTTGATTGTCTTGTAAACAATAGCATCACCCATGACTATGGAACTGTTGAATTTGAAGACCCTCCCTCTCATGTCTTGCAAGCTTATTTAGATGATATGGACTCCGTTGCTAGAGTTAGAAAGTCCAGTAATAGACCTGCTGATAGGTCTTCTAGTTAATTTGTTTCTTTTGCTCTTGTTTTTGCCTTTTAGGCCCCTTATAACCAAAAAAAAAAAATTACTTGCATGCTCCATCTCTTTAATGGATATTACATCTTGTGCACTTCGTCTTCGTCTGTACCAGAATACAAGAACCCTATGTCATCTCTTCACTCTTTGATACCCAGAGGTTCTGCTCTTAAAGTAGTTCCCATTTCCAGAGCTAGGGAAGTTTTGCAATCATGTGACATAAAGGATCAACAATTCTCTTGTGCAAATATGATATCAAAGACAAATTGAACTGAAAAAAAAAAAAAGGAGTTTCGAGTCAGAGCATGAACTTTTACTGTTAGTTGGATCACCAGCCATACTATAACTCTCAAAACTACAAAGATTTTCTTACCTTCTTCCCTGGGAATGTTAGGCTGGTCAATCAAGATTTGCTGCAGCGAACTCAAATCACTGGTACTGAAAAAGGTGATCATCTAGATAAGAATGCGATAGACATGACATAATAAACATTTAAGTGCATAAACATCGAAGTTGAATATGAAAAAAAGGACACCAAAAAGAAGACAGAGAGAGAGAAAGTATGCTATAGCCATGCTAGATAATGACATACGCATGCATCTACAGTAACAAGAACTTTAAATAGAACCAATATGGGTTAGGAAAGGCGAACTCTCAAAAAACGAAACAGAAGGTATTAGTCTTGCAAACATGATATAGGGTATTAGTCGTGCATAGAATAATTTCCATTGATATGGAGGTCCCCCTCATGTTTGCATTGGTTGTCTTTCAGCTAACTCTAATGGTGAGATTTTTACTGCATTGGTTGTCTTGAAGACAATTCTCCAGTAAAAATCTCACCATTAGAGTTAGCTGAAAGACAACCAATGCAGTCACCACAACTATATTGAATCAAGCCACCAGCTCCAATGCCTCCACTCAAGATGGTTCTACTACAACCATTGGCATTGAGCTTTACAACTCCCTCACCTGGGGCCTGGACTAAGCCAATAAATTTTTAAATCATGATGAGATTGGATATCAGTAAACGTATTGGCCTTTAAACGTCTTCAATGAAACTCTGAATGACTGATCAATGGAAGTGAGTTCAGAATTTGCTGTCATAAACTCTGCTACATCTCAACTTCAAAACATATCAACATGCAACAACATCAATACACTTCGAATACTAGAACAGTAAAACTCAAAACCAGAGTTTAATTTAAGTTTTAGCCACTTGTAGGAGTTGGAAAAGAAGGGCTTTTCGCTTATTAAGAAGGTACCATAGCAGATCAAGCTTGCTTAAGATAAGTGCTGGAGGTTCCACAAAGAAAGAGCAAAGAGATGATACTGAAGTTTCTTTAAACCCTATGATTACTCATCAGAAATTTACCTTGGAATAAGGGCCAGCAAAAAGTCTGACTTTGGAGGGGCTTTAAGGTTCCATATTAAAATGAAAGAATATCAACAAAGCCACACAATAACAATGAGGTTATTTGCCAAAAAAGGTGAAAAATCAAAGGCCTAGACCTTGTGGTTTCATTGCCTTCCATCTATTTGTAATAACATTGTGAGTGATAAAGTGGCTCAACGTTTCCATGCATCACACAAATAAATAAGGAGATAGAAATGAAAATAAGGCCGTCTGAACATACATGGGCTCAAACATGATTTGAAGGCCCCCATGCGTTCAATACAAAATCTGGAAACGAAACAAAGTTCGTTCCCTTTCGTCAAGTAGGTAAAGTAGGCATACGAACCACTTTTGCTTTGCCTTAGACTCTATTGGAACAGGGGCGGAATGGAGCACTCCTTGCTTCACCTCTCTGTTGAAGTCCTCAGAAAGCTCCCCATTAACCACAATCTTTATTTACCAAATCTCACACAGTTCATAATTAACTGCAAAGAGACACCAGAAATGCCAATGTACAGCTTCCTGAGGGAAATCCCATCTTAGACTAACTTAAGCTTTTGATCAGTCTACTTTCCAAGAAAGATACTCACTCCACCTTTTGCTCTCTTCTATGATAAAATTCCTGCGCAATGAAGATTTTGTCTGAGGTTTGACCACCTTGGAACATTGCTAACACCGTTAGACCTCGGCAGGGAACTCATTAGATGCCTCAATCTACTAAGTTGTCGGAGATAGTCTTAATACCACCTTCTACAGTGTATTTCGAAGATTTAAGGTCTAATTTGCAACAATGTATTAGTACAAGAACTATTGGGGCATTAGGGTGTGATCCAATATGCTGGAGAGTTTAAGACACAGACTCTGATTTGTGGAAAGCTGACTTAAAATGTAGGGAGAAAATCTGGCCAGGCCATGCCATTTAGTCAACCTTCAATGATGCTAAAGTTTTTTCTTTGATAAACTAGCAATGAAGAATGACAAAACATAGACAAGTTACTTACTCAGAGCAATGCATGTCCTGGAGAAGCATAAGCCCATCTAAGCAATCTGCAAGAGTGGGTTTTACACCAACTCGCTGCTGTAGTTGTTTTGTACTCAGCTGACTAGAACCACCTTTTATCATGTGCCTACCATCACGATGAATCCTCCCAAGAGACATTACAATGCAGTGAAACTCTTCCCTGAAATTATAAGTCTAATTTGCTATTTTGATCGGTTAAGAAAATATGATAAACTAGTCATGATAGGCTTTTCTTCCATAAAGTGAGCTGATACAATAAAATGCAAATAAGCACTTATTTATTATTCACCAAGTCAAATTAAGTAAAAATGTGAAATCGAATGAAATGAAAGAAGGAAGAAACAAAAGGAAAGTACATGGTATTTTTCATGGAAAGCAAGAGTTTTTGCAAAGACTCCATCTGCTTCACCAAGACCACCTCTTGAATATCAACAAGTTCATTCAAGCCACCATAGTTTTTGGAATCTTGAAGAACCTGATTGAACCCGCAAAACCACAAATTCTAAATCTTTAAAGAATCTAGAAAGAAAAAGGTATATAATAATTGGAGAGAAACTGAGAGACCTGCAACCTCTGGATGATGGTGGAGGCGTTTCTGAACTGAGAAACTAAGAGAACTTGAAGCTTGTCCCAACAATCCATCTCGTCCCTCACATTCCTGAACCTATGCTGGTATTTCTTCACCATCACTTCCATCGCATCTGCCAACCCAACAACAAAGGCACAGATTCCAACACTCAAACTTAGTCTTTTCAGACCAGATTGAGGTGGCAGTTCTTTCTTATTGTTTAGGTGCAGCAGATTGAACTAAAAAAAAAAAAAATCAACTCAGATGCATTCTTCATGACGCCAATAGTTAAAAATAGTCCCTGCAAATGCATTCATATAATTGTTATAAACTTGGGACTTATTATGTTCGTCTAAAATGCAAACTCAACACAAATAAGCAATTTATACACCACCAAATTGACTTGTCAAAATTAAAAGTAGATGGATGCCAAAAGCTAGTCAATAGAGAACAAGAGAAACCATAACATACCAAAATTTGGTTTTGGCCTCTCGTAAAACTTGGGTGAATAAAAAGCAAAAATGATTAACATGGCCTAGTAAGCATACTTACAAAAAAAATTTAGAAACTAAATTGAACTCACAAGTCAATCAGCCAAAATACATGAAACAATTTGTCAACCAACCTATATAAGATACATACCAGGGCATGAGATTGATCAGAGAATTTAATGGACTAGAGACTGGTAATCAATAGAGATTTCAAACTATTAGAGAGATTTAGTAAAAGGGAAAGTTAAGGGCTTTTATATATATAGACCTAGGTAACCCTTTTCTTCTTCCAAAACTCTGGGCTGGCTCCCCTGAAGCAGCCCCCAAAAGCCTATGGTGAGTTCTGTCCCTGTAAAGCTCTAATTAATCAACCCAAGGAATATCAGGGATACATACATATATAGATGTAACTAAAAATTTAAATGCTATAGATCAGAATTATTGCATAGATACTAATCTGAACCTCTAATAAGATTTCTGTATATATTATATATCCTATAATTTCATAATGAAACATATTCCTTATTCTGGATACCAAGCAATGACATTCCCCTCCGAGGTTCTAAAGCTACTCAAGATAATTTGGGAATTTCGAATAAAGTGCAGATTCAGAACTAACAAACAGAAGACCAAAATGAATAATATAAAACATCAGTTCAGAAGTTATAAATGGAACTTCTTGTTATCATAGTAATGCCTAGTTTTCATTGTTTAACTTCCACTTAGGTTAGCAACGACCAATTTACTGTATATTATAAAATCAAAGGCACTGCAAATTCTGATAGATGAAAAGTTCTTTTAACTACAAGGTGAGCTTATAGTACATAAGTTCAAAAATTTCACAAGGGCACTTGTTATGACAGTAATGCCTACTTTTGATTGTTTAACTCCCACTTAGATTAGCATCGACCAATCTACTGTATATTTCGAATCAAAGCCACTGTCAATCATTAACATACTTTTAACAATTCAATCCAAAATACACTATCGGTCATCAAACGTCAACACTAGAGCTAACATAGACAGTTACAAACAAATTCATAAATGGTAGCCTAATTGGTTCTCACCTAACATCTTGCGAGACCTAATTCATATCATGGAAAATAATAGTCGTTTAAATGCCTGTCTTCATTGTTGAAAAATAACACTTCCAAGTTAGAGGTTTAAGTACAACAGTCCAAAGTCAAAATCAAGATTTTGGATGTTGAAAATTTAAGTATTTGTTTGAAATGCCATGCCAATTGGGCAAAATGATTAAGCTTCCACTTGATAAGTACAGAGACATTCATGAAATTCCCTCCTCGAGAACGAAAGAAAAAATTCAAATCACTTCGACAATCAAGGCAGTCACCCAACTTGATTGAATTTGAATTAAGACTCACACAGCAAGTATTTAAATTCCGAGACTAGGTCGGTTTGGAATATCAAAATAGCGAATACCTAGTCCAGCTCTACAATGGTTGGCAGTTAATAGTCAGCTTTTATATAATACACACTGGATACTTGGACTTGCAGAGCACAATTCTGATTCCTCCGAATTTGCTTCACAAGGTGTGGAGAGCCAACCAGTGTTGTTGTTCTCCTTAAGAAAAAGCCCCAAAACTAAACAATAAGCAAGTCACTACACCCAAAATGAGTGAACACAGATTAGTGCCAGTTACTTTGATTGTTCCTGTCATTAGATTTTCATTAAAAACTTGACTCGATATGACAAACGTCAGTGGTATGGCAGAGATACAATGTGAAGATGCTAGTTTTGACTGCAGTGGATCGTGTTTAGCATATACTTGTTACCAAAAGGAATTTCCACTTCTCCAAGGCCTGGCTCATCTAATTAAGCAAAAGAAAGTCTATCTGACCTACCTCCAAGGCTTGATTACTTAGTCAGTTTAATGATCAGACATAGTTTCTTTGTCCTTTGGAAAATGACATGTGAATATCAAAGTTGTTTGAACATAACAACGCCTCTTTGCATCATCAAATTCCAAATCAGTTTCCACGGGACCCAAAAAATAATACCCAAGAATGAACCTAAACAAACCCAAGAAGAGGAAAAGGGAAACCTTTGCTTGATTCGCAGGAGGGAGGAAGAAGATTGCCCAAAAAAAAATTTGGACCATTTCTCGATTTATGCGTGTCATCCTTGCGCAGGGGCCATGCTAATCTTCTCTGTATCGTTCCAATTTTATCGGATGTCCCCGAAGGGACAAGCCTGAATGCCAGCCAATCCTTTATAAAGCCTTTCCTTTTCCTTCTGTCTACGATGTGGGATGCCTTGACACGCTGTTCTATAAAAGTGATAGAGATTCCTACTTCTAAAAGCATTCGCGGTCCTCCCTTGCTGTGCAATTTGGGTGTTTTACAAGATTAAAACTAACGATTTTAAGATTAACTATCAGTTAATGAGTATGAAAGATACATTATATTGATTGAGATATCTTGTTACAAGCTTTAAAATGCCTTCAATATTGCGCAATGAAATATATAATTACATTAAGCTTGGAGAGAAGCAATGACTCAATGAGTGAGGAGGCTCAATCCGTCAAACCATTATAGACATATCCAATTAATGCAAAGAAGTAAGGAAGTCCATGAAATTCATATAATATATCCAGTTAAATTAGCCATTTTCAAAATCCTTCTGCTAACTGGTGAGGTTGAACTCCCTAAAGTCATTATTCTGGACTAAATTTTGAGCTTACAAATAAGCTTTAAAGTCACAAATAAGAGAGACCAAGGACAACCAGAGTGCTAAACTGAAACTAGACACCATGCTTTATAAGCCCGGACGTCATTCTTTGTCGCCAATCGTAGTAACACAAGCTTGTTAAAGAGATTATCAGGCATACAAACTTGAATTCATGTATTGGACACGTTAGTTAACAGATAATGTATGTATATATTTCCAATCGGTAATAAATAAACCACCATTAACATCATCATTCTGTTTGTTACACAAATATACATATCATACACCTGACAAGTAGTAACTGGTGAGTGTTAGTACAAGGCATTGCATTTGATTTAACATACAATCCCTAAGAATGCGATTCCATCTCATATAAGCAATCAGTAATCCACGATCCCTGCACCTAGTGTCATTTGCAACATGAAAAGTCCCAGAATAATCTCTCCTCAACTGTCATGTCCCAATTTTTCAGTAAGCTTCTCAGATGCTTCAGAAGGCTTTAGCTACCACAAGGACACAACTTGTTCTGTAGAAGGTATAAATCTTCATCTTCTACTCTTGCTCTTGGGAGTATGAAAGCTCTTCTTCACAACCCTTTCATGTGTGAGATATTAGATTTTTTTATTTTTTTTGTTCTTCTTCTCTAACAAAACCATATTTTCTCAAACAAAAAAACATTTACAAAGAAGTGGACAAGAGTCACAAGACAATCGATAAGAACTCCAAGATACACCAGCATGTTCTTCTTCTCTAACAAAACTGTTGAAGGAATATCGATTTAGTGTGCCTTATCAAACTAGGAGTAGCAATAGGAGTGAAGGTTCTAGATTTCCCAATCCTACACGGATTGGTATTCCTTGTAACATTAGAACTAGCACTTTGTAATCCCTATATATAGGGCTCCTATTCTCAATAATAAGAACACATCTCTCTCATCAATCTCTCTCAAATACATTATACTTAAACACGTTATCAGCACGACTCTAACCACAAAACAGAAAACCAAAACTCATTCACAAAGCAGCCCCTAGCCCGAGCTAGCCGAGCCTTTGCTGCAGCCCGAGCGCCCGTGTGCTTGCAACCTTGCACAGCAGCCCCTGCTGCTCCCTCCCTGCAGCCCTGCGTTCCAGCCTGCTGCCACCGAAGCATCCCTGCTGCGCAAACAAGCCAACGCACACCCACTGCATCTTTTTCCCGTTCCTGTGCACATCCGTCTTCTTGCAAGCCTCGAAACGTCTAGTTCGGAAGCTCAGATCGAAAAACTTTCTTCATAAAAGTTGTTCGTCTCTGTCTCTTCCATCTAACCTCCGAATTTCAGCCTTATCGGAGTCATATTGAGATCTGTACACCAATCGAGGTACAAGCTGTTCAGAACAGAATCTGCCGTATATCTGCTGCCCCTGCAGCACACCCACCTCAGCAGCTCTTCTTTCTCCTGCTGCAACCTACTGCTACTGCAACATCACTGCAGCCCCTGCTGCCCCACGCATTCAACACCACATCACGCCTGCATCAACACGCGCGTGATCCAAAACCCGAAATCAACAAGTAAGTATTTAAGCAAGTAAGTATTTTAAGAATAAAGTTCATGCCTTCAGCATTTTAAATACTTCTTCTTTTCTCGGGGACTTGAAAACCTCCCTTCTTCTACATCCCACCTTTCTTATAACGTGGGTTCGATTCTTGAAAAGCGGAATCGTGGGGATTCACGCAATTTAACGAACTAAGAGCGTTCGTAAGACTTCGGACTAAGAGCGTCCGTAAGCATCGATTAACGACCATATAAACATCATTGTTTCGGTCTAATCCAATTATTCTTGGAAATCGATTTCTTGGTAGCATAGCTCAGAAATCTTATATTAGTTTTCGTGGAAGCATTGACTCCGAAACTAATACGTTCTTGCTTTCCTTTCAAGATGTAAGACTTGAACGAGCTCGATTTTACTCCATTGGATTCAACGGGCACGGGATATTTATTTGCCTACAATCCAAGAGCCCTGTTCTAAAGGAACCGCTCAAGACTCACAAACTGAGATAGAAAATTCCAGGGCATTTACCCTGATGAAGCGCCACATGAAGATGGCCCTCCAGTTTGAGTACATGAATGAGGATAGCGCTAACAACCTTTGGGTTGCGCCTAGTGAACGTTTTAGTAACATTCACAACTTTCCGAACATAGAAGCACGATGGAATAATATCTGCTTCACTATAACTTTGAAAGAGTTATGAAATATTGTTCGGAGGCTCTCTGCATCATATTATTTATGCATGCTTGTGGAAAAACACAAAATAACAAATTGATTGAGAAAACCCTAACATGACCATAGGAGTCATGACGTTGAGGGTATAGGGTTGGACACCATGGCGCCATTTTTGGCCATGATTGCACTATTCCAACGCCATTGGTTCTAGGGACCATATGTATTGTGTCAATACACCTCAATCAAGAGAGCATCCTCTTCATGATATTTTATGGAGTACCTGATCAAAGGTAATACATCGAGCTATAAAAGACTTTAAATCTGGCGATGAAGATAGAATGCCGCAGATTTTTATTTAGAATAGTCTTTTAATTTCCAAGAATTATGTAATGGCAATTATGCCTTAATCAATAAAATGACTTATTGGAATATCTCTTTTCCTCTAGGCGTACTCAATTAAGTATGATGTCTAGGAAAGTAATTGAGATTAGTGGTACTTAAGAGAGCTTTGCTCCACCGACATCTCTCTCTACTTCCCTGGTCATATTTAATTGGAATTACCGAACGAATTGAGTGACTACAATTTGTCTAATGTTTGATTTTTCTTTGGATTAGATTATGGTCACGAAACTTTGATGTAATCATTGGATATTATTAATAAAGTATCGATTTATTTTATCTCATGTCGTAGACATGTTTTTCGAACTTTATTATTTTAAAGATATAAGAGCCAATGGTTTTCATGCGGAAACGCATTGTGAGAATGGACAAGAGTTCCTTTGCATCACCTCTAATGACTACGGAAATAAACGAGTATTAGAGAAACTTATGTGTCGCTCTAGTGGGTTGTATGCAACCACT
Source organism: Rosa chinensis (assembly GCF_002994745.2). Taxonomy (NCBI): domain Eukaryota; kingdom Viridiplantae; phylum Streptophyta; class Magnoliopsida; order Rosales; family Rosaceae; genus Rosa; species Rosa chinensis. The sequence continues at coordinate 27,480,790 of NC_037090.1, forward strand.
ATTCGAGTCATTGAATCCAACCATGTCATGAGAGATGATTTATGGGATTCCGACACGTATAGGCTTTGGCACGACCGTTTGGGACACCCAGGTCGTGACATGATGATCCGTATATTAAAGACTTCACACGGACATCCATTTTTCAGAACGAAAAGAAGTAAAACTTGAAATTTGGATCAAGGAGGAGCACCTGCGCCTCACGGTGCCTTTCCCCTTCAAGTTCGGCCATCACAAGCCGACGCCGCCATCCCCCTACGGCCCAAGGGTGGCTTTGACGCCACCTCTGCTCCCCTGACTCCAATTTCTACTTCTCAAGTCCATTGTGACTTCGTGGCTCAACCAAAATCCTCATTGGTTGTTTCTAAAGCCCATTATTCGTTCTGCAAAGCCTGCTCTTTAGCAAAATTAGGATCGAGACCATCCTATGCAAAGGACACTAAAGAAAATATACCATTCTTGCAAAGAATCCAAGGTGATATTTGTGGACCTATTCAACCACCATGCGGACCATTTAGATATTTTATGGTGTTGGTTGATGCATCGACACGCTGGTCACATGTCATGCTATTGTCCACTAGGAACACTGCATTTGCTAAACTCCTAGCACAGATTATTAAGTTGAGGGCTCACCACCCTGATCATCCTATTAAGTCTATAAGATTAGACAATGCTGGGGAGTTTACATCAAAAACTTTTGATGATTATTGCATGTCCATTGGGATTGAGGTTGAACATCCAGTTCCTCATGTTCACACCCAAAATGGTCTCGCAGAAGCCGCCATTAAACGACTACAAATGGTCGCTAGGGCATTGGTAATGCGCACCAATCTCCCTATTTCTGCTTGGGGCTATGCAATTCTGCATGCAGCTGTGCTTATTCGTCTGAGGCCCACTGCCACTCAACCCTTTTCTGTGTCCCAGATGGTGACTGGGTATGAGCCTAATGTCTCACACTTACGCATATTTGGGTGTGCAGTATATGTGCCTATTGCGCCGCCACAGCGCACCAAAATGGGTCCTCAACGACGATTAGGCATTTATGTTGGATATGATTCTCCAACTATTGTCCGCTATTTAGAACCCTTGACAGGCGATCTCTTTACCGCAAGATTTGCGGATTGTCACTTCGATGAGACAGTCTTCCCGTCGTTAGGGGGAGATAAGAACATAAATGTTCAACAGGAACGACAGGAATTGTCGTGGTCTGTCCCCACTCTGTCTCATCTTGATCCCCGAACCGCACAGTCCGAAATTGAAGTGCGGAGAATTCTTGATCTTCATAACGTAGCAGAATCGATGCCTGATGCGTTTTCTGATATTGCTGAAGTGACGAGATCACACATACCTGCTGCAAATGTGCCTGCAAGGATTGATGTCCCTAAAATTAGAGGACATGACGCCACCTCAAGGGCACTTGAGCATGGCGCCAACGTCCACAGTGGTAGTGACGTTGTGGCTAGGCCCACGGCTCCTGCCAGGAAGCGCGGGAGGCCAATAGGTTCGATGGATTCTCGCCCAAGAAAGAAAGCGAGTTTGGCACAAAATAATCCATTAATCATCGATGTAAATAATCCATCTCATGAGAACATTCCGGATTATGGTTATGTCCAAGAGACATCATTGGGGGACGCTCCAATGTCAGAACCAACTCCAGAGAATAGAGAGATCTCCATGAATTACACTAGTGTACATGAGATGATGGATAGAAATTCTATGGCAATTGATGATGCATTTGCATATCATGTTGCAAAAGGAATCATAGAATATGATGATATCGAACCTCCCTCTGTCGAAGAATGTCAACGAAGAGCGGATTGGCCTAAATGGAAAGATGCGATCCAGGCTGAATTGGATTCACTAGCAAAGAGACAGGTATTTGGGCCTATAACGCAGACACCCCCAGATGTAAAACCTGTTGGCCATAAATGGGTCTTTGTTAGAAAGCGTAATGAGAAAAATGAGGTTGTAAGATACAAAGCCCGCCTTGTGGCGCAAGGTTTCTCACAACGCCCTGGAATTGACTACGAGGAGACATATTCTCCCGTAATGGACGTTATAACGTTCCGCTACCTTGTCAGTTTGGTAGTTTCCGAAAAACTTGACATGCAGCTTATGGATGTGGTTACAGCATATCTCTATGGGGATCTAGATTCAGAGATATATATGAAGGTTCCAGATGGACTTCAATTACCCAAATCAAGTGGCTCTAAACCACGGAGCGCGTTTTCAATAAGATTAAAACGCTCACTATATGGATTAAAACAATCCGGACGGATGTGGTATAACCGTCTAAGTGACTACTTGATTGGGAAGGGATATATTAACAATGAAATATGCCCATGCGTGTTCATTAAAAGAACAAGTTCCGGATTTGCAATCGTAGCAGTTTATGTCGATGACATGAACCTAATTGGAACTCTAGATGAGTTGAAGGAAACTGCTAAATACTTGAAATCCGAATTTGAGATGAAAGATCTTGGGAAAACACGGTTTTGTCTCGGTTTAGAACTCGAGCACCGTAGTGATGGAATCTTGATCCATCAGTCTGCATATACTCAGAAAATCCTAAGGCGCTTTAATGAAGATAAAGCAAAGCCTACGAGTACTCCCATGATCGGCCGTAGTCTTGAGCCCGGAAAAGATCCGTTTCGTCCAAGGGATGAGGACGAAGAACCATTAGAGGCCGAGGTGCCTTATTTGAGTGCAATAGGCGCATTATTGTACTTAGCTCAATGCACAAGACCGGATATCTCATTCGCAGTGAACTTGTTAGCTCGACATAGCTCTGCTCCAACACGCCGCCATTGGATTGGTATAAAGACAATCTTTCGATACCTAAGAGGTACGATTGATATGGGCCTATTCTATCCCTACAGAGAGAAAAGGAATGACGGAAAATTGGGATTGGACCCCAAAAGGCAAAACACCCCCGTCCATGGAATGGCCGCCGGCCATGTTGCCGCCGCCGGCGCCGCCACCGCTCATGGTGGCCGGCGTTATCCTATCTCCCTCCATCAAAACGACAATGATGTCTTGATGGGTTTTGCTGATGCAGGGTACCTCTCTGACCCTCACAAAGGTCGCTCCCAAACTGGTTATGTCTTTACCATGGGAAGCACTGCGATATCTTGGAGGTCTACAAAACAGACCCTTGTTGCTACTTCCTCAAATCATGCAGAGATTATTGCTCTACATGAAGCTGTACGTGAATGTATATGGCTAAGGTCCGTAATTCGACACATTCAAGGAAGTTGTGGTTTGAAGTCTACCACAAATGAACCTACATGCATTTATGAGGATAATGCAGCTTGTATTGAACAAATGAAGTTAGGTTTCATCAAGGGCGACAACACCAAGCATATATCGCCTAAGTTCTTTTATAATCAGCAACAACAATCACTCCTAAAGATTGAAGTGAATCAAATCCGATCAGAGGATAATGTAGCGGACTTATTCACTAAGTCGTTACCTAAATCCACTTTCGAGAAACATGTGAAGAGCATCGGATTGAGAAAGTTATCCGAACTCCCACGATTATAGCAATCAGGGGGAGTTATGATGTCTACATGTTCGATCTCGAAGAGTGAAGGACGTGTTGTGCTCTTTTTGTCCTTCGACCAGGGTTATTTTTATCCCACAGGGTTTTTGTTACCTGGCAAGGTTTTTAACGAGGCAACGGATGAAGCGTCACCACCAAGTTTGAAGCGGCACAAGGGGGAGTGTTGAAGGAATATCGATTTAGTGTGCCTTATCAAACTAGGAGTAGCAATAGGAGTGAAGGTTCTAGATTTCCCAATCCTACACGGATTGGTATTCCTTGTAACATTAGAACTAGCACTTTGTAATCCCTATATATAGGGCTCCTATTCTCAATAATAAGAACACATCTCTCTCATCAATCTCTCTCAAATACATTATACTTAAACAAAAACCATATTATCTCAAACAAAAAAACATTTACAAAGAAGTGGACAAGAGTCACAAGACAAACGATAAGAACTCCAAGATACACCAGCAAGAGAACCCAAAAAAAAAAAAGAAACACCAAGCACAAGAACAACATGATGAAACTACTGCACTCTAATCACAATGTCCTTTTAGGTTGAGATATTAGTTTCAAAAGATGATAATGTTCTGGTTTCGCTAGTTAAAGTATGACTGCTTTTGTTAAAATGAGCTTGTTATTGCTGCTCTAAATAAGAATTCTGCCTAACTAAATTCTGACCAGTCGTATTTTACAAAAACATTAGCTTCTTTTCTGTATTGTTAGTAATTATAGTTAGTAATTACAGAAATCAATTTATAAACTAGAAGTCTAGAAGCAAACTTCCTTATTCTAAGTAATGTAAATAAACAAAACTTTCTTATTCTAACAAATGTACTGACTACAGTGAAACACAGTCCTGTATATGCAACATCAATCTAATAATGATGCCTGAACTAAAGAGGATCCTCTGATCTTGGCAAAGCATGTGTTGGAGATAATGACTTCTTAGTGTTCCGGTGGAAATGAACCAATTTTGCAGGTGTCTAGCTCAAAACTTGTTTTTTTTCCTGGCAGTTATTCACATTAAATTAGCTGATTTCTAGGCTTGACTAGGTTTATCAAAATATAGGAGTAAAGCTCAAACATTAGTAGCAACTTTCTAGACTATGTTGCTACATGTTGGAGATGAAATAACCAAACCAATTCTGAAGTTTTTCCTTGTTTGCATTGCTTTTTTATGTTAAGCATATAAAAAATTTAGCATATAACCAAACCAATTCTGAAGTTTTTCCTTGTTTGCATTCCTTGTTGGATTGTCTGATAATTGAGCATGTATATATTGGCATGAAAGCATGGAATTTTCGAGTGTAACAACTTAGAAACCAACACTTAAATTACGTACCATAGGAGAATACAATAAAGTGCACAAAACAAATAGAACAACTGGCATGAAAACCAAGCATTATGAAGAGCAAGATTTCAAAACAACTGTCCAACTATTCTTATCAAGCAAAAATTAACCACACGGAAAATGAATTTGAAAATAAGCTGTATTTCTCGTTAATGTTTGGACCAAAGGACAAGTACATGAAGATTTTTACATTGTGACAGCAGATAAACAAAACGCTTATCCTATTCTAACCAAGTTACTGATAAGGCTCATCCACTGCTGCAAGGGATCCTCTGATCTTGCCTATACATCTGTTGGAGTTGAATGACCTGTTGTCGCAGTTCGGGTGCCAATGAAGCCACCGTTTCGGGAGGTAGGCTCAAAACTTGTTGCAACAAAGCAGGGTCCACCCCCGTTGGAAGAATCTGAGGCTCAGAGATTTGCACTGGTTCTGATTTTGGAACTTGCTGCTGCTGCTGCTGGCCCATATTCAATGGAGGCATTGACCTCTTTTGCATCATTTGTGGGGTGAACACAAATTTGCTTCACAAGGTGTGGAGAGCCAACCAGTGTTGTTGTTCTCCTTAAGAAAAAGCCCCCAAACTAAACAATAAGCAAGTCACTACACCCAAAATGAGTGAACACAGATTAGTGCCAGTTACTTTGATTGTTCCGGTCATTAGATTTTCATTAAAAACTTGACTCGATATGACAAACGTCAGTGGTATGGCAGAGATACAATGTGAAGATGCTAGTTTTGACTGCAGTGGATCGTGTTTAGCATATACTTGTTACCAAAAGGAATTTCCACTTCTCCGAGGCTTGGCTCATCTAATTAAGCAAAAGAAAGTCTATCTGATCTACCTCCAAGGCTTGATTACTTAGTCAGTTTAATGATCAGACATAGTTTCTTTGTCCTTTGGACAATGACATGTGAATATCAAAGTTGTTTGAACTTTGAACATAACAACGCCTCTTTGCATAATCAAATTCCAAATTTCATATGCATTAACCAAAAACAAAGCCAGAAACTTGATATAAATAAAGAATTCAGTTGTGCTACTAATCCAACTAATCAACAGAAAAGGATTTGACAAAAAAAACCAACAGAAGAGGAAAAGGGAAACCTCTGAAGTTACCTTTTGCTTGATTCGCAGGAGGGAGGAAGAAGATTGCCCAAAAAAAAAAAATTTGGACCATTTCTCGATTTATGCGTGTCATCCTTGCGCAGGGGCCATGCTAATCTTCTCTGTATCGTTCCAATTTTATCGGATGTCCCCGAAGGGACAAGCCTGAATGCCAGCCAATCCCTTATAAAGCTTGTTCTTTTCCTCTTGTTTCTGATGTGGGATGCCTTAACCCGCTGTTCTATAAAGCGATAGGGATTCCTATTTCTAAAAGCATTCGCGGTCCTCTCTTGCTGTGCAATTTGGGTGTTTTACAAGATTAAAACTAACGATTTTAAGATTAACTATCAGTTAATGAGTATGAAAGATACGTTATATTGATTGAGATATCTTGTTACAAGCTTTAAAATGCCTTCAATATTGCGCAATGAAATATATAATTACATTAAGCTTGGAGAGAAGCAATGACTCAATGAGTGAGGAGGCTCAATCCGTCAAACCATTATAGACATATCCAGTTAATGCAAAGAAGTAAGGAAGTCCATGAAATTCAATTAGCCAATTTTAAAATCCTTCTGCTAACTGGTGAGGTTGAACTCCCTAAAGTCATTGTTCTGGACTAAACTTTGCGCTTACAAATAAGCTTTAAAGTCACTAATAAGAGAGACCAAGGACACCCAGAGTGCTAAACTGAAACTAGACACCATGCTTTATAAGCCCGGACGTCATTCTTTGTCGCCAATCGTAGTAACACAAACTTGTTAAAGAGATTATCAGGCATACAAACTTGAATTCATGTATTGGACACGATTAGTTAACATATAATGTATGTATATATTTCCAATCGGTAATAAATAAACCACCATTAACATCATCATTCTGTTTGTTACACAAATATACATATCATACACCTGACAAGTAGTAACTGGTGAGTGTTAGTACAAGGCATTGCATTTGATTTAACATACAATCCCTAAGAATGCGATTCCATCTCATATAAGCAATCAGTAATCCACGATCCCTGCACTTAGTGTCATTTGCAACATGAAAAGTCCCAGAATAATCTCTCCTCAACTGTCATGTCCCAATTTTTCGGTAAGCTTCTCAGATGCTTCAGAAGGCTTTAGCTACCACAAGGACACAACTTGTTCTGTAGAAGGTATAAATCTTCATCTTCTACTCTTGCTCTTGGGAGTATGAAAGCTCTTCTTCACAACCCTTTCATGTGTGAGATATTAGATTTTTTTATTTTTTTTGTTCTTCTTCTCTAACAAAACCATATTTTCTCAAACAAAAAAACATTTACAAAGAAGTGGACAAGAGTCACAAGACAATCGATAAGAACTCCAAGATACACCAGCAAGAGAACCCAAAAAAAAGAAAGAAACACCAAGCACAAGAACAACATGATGAAACTACTGCACTCTAATCACAATGTCCTTTTAGGTTGAGATATTAGTTTCAAAAGATGATAATGCTCTGGTTTAGCTAGTTAAAGTATGACTGCTTTTGTTAAAATGAGCTTGTTATTGCTGATCTAAATAAGAATTCTGGCTAACTAAATTCTGACCAGTCGTATTTTACAAAAACATTAGCTTCTTTTCTGTATTGTTAGTAATTATAGTTAGTAATTACGGAAATCAATTTATAAACTAGAAGCAAACTTCCTTATTCTAAGTAATGTAAATAAACAAAACTTTCTTATTCTAACAAATGTACTGACTACAGTGAAACACAGTCCTGTATATGCAACATCAATCTAATAATGATGCCTGCACTAAAGAGGATCCTCTGATGTTGGCAAAGCATGTGTTGGAGATAATGACTTCTTACTGTTCCTGTGGCAATGAACCAATTTTGCAGGTGTCTAGCTCAAAACTTGTTTTTTTTCCTGGCAGTTATTCACAATTAAATTAGCTGATTTCTAGGCTTGACTAGGTTTATCAAAATATAGGAGTAAAGCTCAAACATTAGTAGCAACTTTCCAGACTATGGTGCTACATGTTGGAGATGAAATAACCAAACCAATTCTGAAGTTTTTCCTTGTTTGCATTCCTTGTTGGATTGTCTGATAATTGAGCATATATATATTGGCATGAAAGCATGGAATTTTCGAGTGTAACAATTTAGAAACCAACACTTAAATTACCATAGGAGAATACAATAAAGTGCACAAAACAAATAGAACAATTGGCATGAAAACCAAGCATTATGAAGAGCAAGATTTTAAAACAACTGTCCAACTATTCTTATCAAACGAAAATTAACCACACGGAAAATGAATTTGAAAATAAGCTGTATTTCTCATTAATGTTTGGACCAAAGGACAAATACATGAAGATTTTTACATTGTGACAGCAGAAAAACAAAACGCTTATCCTATTCTAACCAAGTTGGTGATAAGGCTCATCCACTGCTGCAAGGGATCCTCTGATCTTGCCTATACATCTGTTGGAGTTGAATGACCTGTTGTCGCAGTTCGGGTGCCAATGAAGCCACCGTTTTGGGAGGTAGGCTCAAAACTTGTTGCAACAAAGCAGGGTCCACCCCCGTTGGAAGAATCTGAGGCTCAGAGATTTGCACTGGTTCTGATTTTGGAACTTGCTGCTGCTGCTGCTGGCCCATATTCAATGGAGGCATTGCCCGCTTTTGCATCATTTGTGGGGTGACCAGAGTCTGAGGCTCCGAGATCTGTACTGGTTCCGATTTGGGAACGAGCTGCTGCTGCTGCGGCTGGCCATTATTGAAGGGAAGCATTGGCCTCATATTAACCTGTCCCAACATTTGTGGTGTGACCATTCCTAGCATCATTTGTGCCTGAAGCAGAGCCCTGTTTAACTGCGGCTTTGCAAGCAACAGCTCCTGAGCCATCTCCTGATTTTCCACAGCAATTCCCTTCATCTCCGAGACCATTTGCGCCAACTGATTCCTCGACATTTTGGACAGATGGACTGTCAAAGGATCATTAGCCAATGCCTGCTGCTGAGAACCGCCTAGAGCTCCCGCCATTGCGGCGGCTGCATCAACAGCTGCTTGGAGACCAATCGGCTGATGATTGGCCTTATCATTAGCAGCAAAATTAACCTTCAAACGCCGGCCATTGAGCTCACAATCCTGAAGATTTCGCAGCGCACTAAACGCCGTCGCTTCATCCCTGTACTCACAGAACCCAAAACCCTTTGGCTTCCCGGTGTCTTTATCTGTAACCATTCTGAAAGTCACAACAGGGCCAACCTCCTCGCAGAGAGCCTTGACCTGTTGCTCGGTGGCATCATAAGGGATGTTCCCAACGAAAATGCGGCGAGAAGAAGCCATCAAGAACTAGTTAACACAGACCCAAAAGTCCTGGTAATCCTTTATAGAATTCGAAGACTTCCAATTAGGATTAGGAATTCTATCTATTCCCAAGTCGGAAAGGGAAACTTGTCAATTGCGTGAAGAAACAGGAAACGGGAATCCGTCTTTTCGTTTTCCCAATTGGATTCGGACTCCACCTAATTGAAGGTTTCTTGACCAAATAAATCTAAAATTCGCAGTAATGGGTTATGGGTTAATTTCTACGGAGTCTTCGTCAAAGCAAAACCCTAATTTACCCAGAGAAAATTGAACGAGAAAAGGTGAGGTATTGGAATTTACCCTAAAGTAAGAAATTCACAGGAAGAAGACTAAGAATTAGAAAGCCCAATTGATTGGGAGCGATAGTGAGAGCGATGGCGATGGCGAGGGCTAGGGTCACAGAGAATTGGGGAGGAATAAGAAAGGTAGAGGTGTGGTGGTTTTAAAGGGTTTAGGGGCGGCGGTGAAACCGCGTACTTTACGGGTTTGCGTGTAAGATACGCCTATTTCCTTTCTTTTACACGGGTTCAGTTTTCTCTACAATTACCTTTTTTTTTTTCTTTTCCTTTTTTGTTTTCTTATACATCTTAATTCTTATCCCAACAAATTGAAATTTTTAATAACTTGGAGTATGTTTTATGGTTTGTAAACATACTAAATTTTTAGGGCAAATTACTGTTTAGTTCCTGAAGTATGCCTTCGTCTTTATTTAGTCCCTGCTTTTCTAATTTAATCCCAAAAATCCCCGAACTCAAAATTTGAATGCCAACTGGTCCATTCCGTCCATTTCATCCGGTTGCTTGATGAGGTGTCAGTTTGTACTTGCCAGCTTAGCGCCACGTAAGACACTGATTTTGTAAAGTGTCGAAAATGCCCCTGCTTTAGTTTCTTCCAAATTTCCTCTGCCTTCTTTCTTATCTTCTTTCTCCTTCTGTCTACATGAAGATGTATGTAGAACAGTAACCCAGAATGAATTGAGCTGGATAATCATTTGCATAGGTCCCAAGATGATTTATAGAGAAAAATCAATGAAAAAAAAAATGTATAAGAGTGAGTTTGGGAATTGAGAATTGGGAATTAGGGAATGTACTTGAGCAAGCGGAGATCAGCAATGGTGCGTTTGATTTTGATTTTACCGTAATCGATGGCGGGCATGGTCAAGTAGACATAGAAGAGGTCGGAGGAGAATATGAAGAAAACAGAGAGAGCAGCCGCAACCTCCCAGTGCGTGAGGGGCAACCACTCCGACTTGGGCCTCTTGCCGGTGGACCAATCAGTCACGCTCACTCTCACAACCTCATGCCGGAGCTTTCCTCTTATTTTCCTCCTCCTGATTTCCACCAACATCACCGCCTGCGTCGCTCTCGACAATGTCGTCTTCCTCCTCCTAATTTCCACCAAAATCACCGCCGACGTTGCTCTCTAGGCATGCCAGAGCTTTCCTCTTCTCTTCCTCCTCTGACTTTGTGGGGTACTCATCTCTGATATATGAAATTGTCTAAATTTGGGTTAGAATTTAGTGCTTGGTTTATTGAATTTCTTGTTCTTGTTCCTGTTCCTACTCCCGATTTCTTTCTCTCCTATCCTCTCTCTCCTCTATGAACCCAATACGATGAAATTTGCAGGTTGAAGAAATTCATGGTAATGGGAGGTGGTGGTGACAACTTGGAGGAGTCATTGGTGGCGATTTGGGTTCGCCGAGAAGAAAGAGAATTCAAATACCCAGAAAGGTTTGGGTGTCCAAAGCAATTCTGGATATTGCTTCGTCGGCGCGTGAGTCATTTTCCTGCGCCTCCAGACGATGTGGAAGCTGGTTTGAATCGCCAAGGACTGGTGGACATCGTGGTGGTGGAGGTGAGGCACGGTGGTGCCAAGATATTCACTAGTGGTGGAAGAGAGAGAGAAATCTAGATCTACTCTCCTCGAGAGTTCTCTCATGAGACTTCACCATTTTGGAGAAAATTTTGGAAGAAACTGAAGCAGGGGCATTTTTGTCACTTTATAAAATCAGTGTCTTACATGGCGCTGAGTTGGCAAGTACAAAACTGACACCTCATCAAGTAACCAGATGAAATGGACGGAATGGTCCAGTTGGCATTCAAATTTTGAGCTCAGGGACTTTTGGGATTAAATTAGAAATATAGGGACTGAAACGAGGATGAAGGCATACTTCATGGACTAAACAGTAATTTGCCCAAATTTTTATCATGATACCTTATAAAATATTAAAACAACATGAAAATTATTGCTAAAAGTTGAATTACATTATCAAAATATTTCGTACGACAACAAACTATGGTAACCAAAATACTAATTTGTTCATTAAAAAAAAAACTAAATTTTCAAAGTATTATTAATATTTTATATTTTTGAAAAAAATATATATATTAATAAAAAATAATATTTAATTATTTTAAAAACTGAGCGGATCATTAACAGATTAGATCAATCTAAATTCGTGTTTGTTCTGTTAAATAAACGGATTAACAAATCCGGATCATTAACGGATCAATGGATCAAATTTTCAATCTAAACTCATCCAATAACCACGGATTCGGTGCAGATCTGGATCAAAATCCTGTCCATTGTCCATTTACAGGTCTACTGAATTACAAGTAATTGATGCACCAGTTCACATTCATACAAGTTATTCATATTCACAGAGAGTTGAAATATGTTGGTTGATGTGCTAGCTAAACATAATGTGTCATATTATCCAGACATTTGCAATGGCTCATACATTTCATGCATGAGTGCCTCACGTCACAACTGAGGCTAATTAGTGGATTGTGGTTTGGAGGCATGAGGAGAAGTAATAAAGGTAGCCTCAATGGATTGTAGCATGAGGAGAAGTAATAAAGGTCTGCATTATCCACTTGATATGAATCTAGACTCTACTCACTTAGGCCCTGTTTGGTTGATGGAAAGGAAAGGAATCATTTTCCTTTCCATTGGGAAAGTGAATCCTTAAGAGGGGGTGGGGGGGGGGGGGGGGGGGGAGGAACCAATTTTCTCCACTTTTTTCTTTCCTTTGGGAACCAATTTCCCTTCCTTGGCTGTCCCAAACGCATGAAATGAAACACTTTCCTTTCCCAATGCCCAGATTCTGGGAAACAAACATGGCCTTAGGGGAGAGAGGCTCACTGATTCATCTTGCAAACTATACGGACGAATGCTAGAGCAACCCAAAGGCGAGAAAATTAGTTTTAAGTCCAAAAACAATGACATATTTTGAATGTAATCCAGAGGAATTTTTTTGCTAGTTGCGGTCCAGTGACTAAGCATCCACATCAACTTACTCTCCTATATTAATATGATAAGTCAACTTCTACTTTTCGACATACCGAATTTACCCATAACAATATTAATCAAAAAAATCAATAATTTATGAGTCAATTAATTGAAAAGTTATTTTTTTTTTACAATTAAGCTTGAGAAGCTCCTTGGTGCAAGGTAGTTAATTTTTTACATATTATAATATGTCATCAGCATAACAAAACCCTTAATTGATGCATAGTCATTAAAAAAAATTATAACTTAAATAAAATAATCATACATTACCATCAATTTTCTACACCCTATATCAGGTCTCTTTTCTTCTCCTTTATTCTCATCACTTTCTTCTTCTACTTACACCTTCAATATTGAATTGTCATGTTATTCAACTTCATTATTCAATCAAATAGATACTTCAGATGGGTATTTCATAAGAAGATCTTGATCCATGTAGAGAGGTAATACTCTACATTGTGCATATCTACCTTTGCACCTTAAGATAAATCTTATAAAGGAGAGATATTCTGGAAAGGGAGATGCATTTTTCATATCTTAAGGGAAATGCAAGTTGCGATGGGCTTTTTTTTTTTTTTTTTTTTTGTACCTTTTGATTAGGAGCAATGTTAAAACTAAGCTTTTTTTCATTACCTTGTGCATATAGATATATTTGCAATTTTGATACCTAGTACAAAGATAATTTCTTTAGGGAAACGCAAGCTGCAATGATTTTTTTTTTTTTTTCCATACCTTTTTATTATGAACCATGTTTAAACTACCTTGCTCTTTTTTCATTACCTTGTGCATAGAGATATATACCTATTACAAAGGTAATATTCTAGAAATGGAGATCCATTTTTCATATCATAAAAAAAGGTAGAGTAGTGTCGTTGGTTTCTTTTTCCCTACCTATTAATTAGGAATAATATATATTAGAACTCGACCATGGACTAGTCTATTACTATATTTCTAAGTAGGGATTTTGTCCATTTACCCCATTTCTAGGGATTTTTTTCCCACTTACCCCATTAAGTTTTTTTAATTCTCTCTTACCCAATACACTCTAAGAGAGTCTTCCCTAATACCTTTTTTTTTTTTTTTAATTTTTTTTTAATACCATTTTACCCTCACCCCCTTGTTACTCAGAGAGAGAGAGAGAGAGAAAAAATAGAAGAGAGAGAAACCATGGGAGACTTCGCCGGAGCCCGTCACCGGCCGCCGGAATCCGGTCACCGGTCGCCGAAATCCGGCCAACGTTCGCCGGATTCCGGCCAACTTTCGCCGGAATCCGGTCACCGGTCGCCGGTCGCCGGATTTCGGTCACCTACTGCCGCCCACCGGAATTTGCTGAAAATCTCACCGGAAAGTTATTTTGCCCCCAATAGACAGCTATTGCCCCCTAGTAGATGGGCAATAAACCTCTATTGCCCCCCAATAGACGTCTATTGCCCCCTAATAGACGTCTATTACCCTCCAATAGACGACTATCAGCCATGTATTGCCCCCCAATAGATGACTATCAACCATGTATTGCCCCCCAATAGGACTTTCAGTTGCCAGAATGGGAACTAATCTCCCTAAATTTAGACAAATAAAACTTTGATTACAGAAAAAAAAACAAGGAGATTACATCAATTCAAAATGCCTATTGCCCCCCAATATCCGTCTATTGCCCCCCAATAGACGACTATCAGCCATGTATTGCCCCCCAATAGCCGTCTATTGCCCCCTAATAGCCGTCTATTGCCTCTTAATAGACCTTCAATAGACCTCTATTATCTCAATATAACTTTTTTCTTTTCATTTTTCTCTCCTACTAGGCCTTCTGCCCTCATTTTATCCCAAATAAAAAAAAAAACCAAAGAAACAAATGGACTTGCGCCCCTAATAAAACATTTTGTTGTCTTTTTTGCTTGCATTATAGGCCTTCTGCCCCATCTAGATCGACTCCATTCTTGAAACACTCCAATAAACTCTGAGAGCTCCAAAATCATGTTGACACTTCTTTCAGTCTAATTCATTCAAAAACAGATTCACAGTATCGATTCTTCAGATCTCAACATAAACACCAGAATTGAACAAATGCTCTGAAAGCAAACTCGGTTTCAACAAAATTCAAATCATTCAGCATCCTAGCCAACCTACATCAGATTCAAAAGCGGCATCCTAATTCAAAACTAGGTTCGAAAATTACCGCCGGAGACGAAGATCTAGTAGGTCGAGTCGTGGAAAACGCCGGAAGACCACTGCCGCCGTTATTGGCGCTATTGTTGGAGTAAGAAGACAGCGCATGAGGCGGCTGGCTAGGGAATCAGAACCCGAGATCATCGTCCTCACCGCATCAGAGGGGATGAGATCGAGCTCCCGGAGGCTACCGGTGGACCTGTAGCTCGAGGTGTTCGATGAATCGCCGCGGCGGAAGAGGATTTGGGAGTGGAACCGCCGTCATCGTTGGCAGAGAAGTCGTCGACTTCGAATTCGGCTCTGTGATCTGCGGAGAAGTGGTGGCTGGAGGAGGTGAAGGAGCCTGGTCAACATCCCCAATCTCCGATTCACTTCCTTCAGGTTCAGCATTCTTCCGATCTGGATTAGGACCAGCCAGTCGTCGAGGTCGACTCCGATCTGGACCGAGTCGTCGAGGTCGATTCCTCTGGTGACGACGCTGTGGTGGGCGGCCCGAGTCTGGAGGAGAGAGGTAGACTGCCTGGGTCGAGCGCCGGAGCTCGTGCGCCGGAGCTGGAGACGCCCTGGCTCGTGCGCCGGAGCCGGAGGTCAGTAGGAAGGGAGGGAGGGAGGGAGGGAGAGAGATATCGGCACTAGCTAGAGAGAGATTGATATTGAGCGGTAGTGGTTGTAATTATTTAATTGACTTGAGGGTAAAATGGTCATTTTGTGTGAAATTGTGTATGTGGGAAAAAAAATCTGTTGCTGGGGTAAGTGGGAAAAGTTTGGCTCATTTTGGTGCTTTTGGGCAAGAACCCTTCTAAGTATTGTTGTGTCAACGATGCTACTCAGTTTGTCTTATTTTTTCTTTTTTGAGTCTATGATATAGATACATTACATTGTTTGAAAATTTATTGGTCTTTCATGTAGGTATACACCGTATACATGATATGTTTACATGAATTTAAATGCATATTGTTTATTATAATTTTCCTTGATTAGATTTGAGATATTTAAAATTCAAAATTTAAATATTTAAACTGAAAACAAAGTTCCCAAATTATGAGATTTTGATTTGTTTCCTTTATTTATCTTGAGGGACAAAATGAACAACGAAAAAAGTGGTTGGACCGCAATTAAAAATAAAAAAGTGGCCGGACTATAATGAAAATTGATGTAGCAAATTGGACCTTTGATTTAAATAATTTAAAAAAGTTAAAAAAATAATTTTTCTACATTCTTGAACTTTCTTGGTGGTTCCACTTTTCTTGGGCTTGGGTTGGGTCTTTTGGACCTAATAATTGGTCCAAAAAGGAGTGGGCTATCCAAGGGAAGGAGAAAGAGAGTTTGGTCAACGGTCACCCTATTTTTACTCCTCCAAGAGATGTTGAGAACTACGACCCCAAGAGGAAGGTGCTTGTAGTTGCTTAGGCTTGCAGGTCTATACTAGTGAAAGTTTTTCTATAAGTCTTTATAGAAGTACTTGTTATCTATTGTACCACAATTGTGAGCTCGACGTATGGTGGCAAGTAATCTAGATTGCCTACAAATGTGAAGTGTTTTTGCTTAGGTATAGACAACTGAGAGCTTAAAATGTTTCAAGTGGAGTAGTCTTTTTGTACTATTTTAACATTTGGTTAGGGTCATATTAATACTATAAATCCTTCGGTTAAAAAAAAAGAAGCTATTTCTTGAAATATTTTTCTATAGTCTTTTTACTTTTTCCTTGTATAAGCAAATTGAATTCATTCGTAATTTTTTTTTTTTTGCAATGCATGCATCAAATTTAGCACATTTTCTTTCATTTGGCGAAATTGTTGGCAAAGCACAAATGTCATCTGCATCTTGATCATCTTTGGTAGACATTTCAATAATCCAACTAGAAATAGAAAACCTAATTAATTAAACTAGACTAATTTATGTAACTCAACTAGGAAAAACATAATACTGTTTCTAAATTATAAATATTCATTCATCCATAAATTAATAAAGTATTAATTCATCAATATAATAATAACCTCGTAAAAATAAAAATTTATGTAGCCCCAACCATATTAATTTATATAGATTTACCGTACTTGCAATGAAAAATGATTGTTTAGAATAAACAGCTAACCGCTGGGCTACAAGTTGTCAAATACCCATCAGTTGCTAAAGAGGTCCACAAATCAGCAGTCAAACAAAGTCTCCCTTGAACAGAACTTAACAAAGTTTGAAGTTTCACTTTTTCACTCTTAAATAACTTCAACACATGAGCTTTAACAGTATTTCTGCAAGGGAGTTTAAGTGCAGGAGAGATATAGGAAAATACATCTCTAATACCCTCATACTCAACAAAGCTGAAAGGTAAATCATGTCTGATAATAGCTTCTATCAATAACTCACAGAATTTCTCATACTGAAACTTAGTTGAACGTATGGCAGATTGTGGTGAAACAACATTACTAGCAGAGGAAGTAGAGCACGAATTGTGATGACGTAACATGCTACCTGTCCCTGTTGCCGAATCACATTTGAGTATTGCTCCACATTTCTTGCATTTTGCACGCTCAATCATATCCTCACCCAAAGGAATTTCCTCAAAAGACAGCCAACATTGAGAACTCTTCTTCCTCTTCTTAACTGTAAAACCTCTCGTCCGATTTCTTCTAGAAGGCAAATCATCTCCTTGTACATTTGTTGTAGCATCTTCTCCTCTTTCCTCCACAGATATAAATTGGGACTCATCATTTAAACTCATCTACAAAAAAAGAAACCCGAATGATGATTAAGACAAGGAAAAACTGAAAAAAGCAAAAATCTTTAGAACAAATCTAAACAAAGCAAAAAGTCATTATTTTTTGCTTTCCTCATAGATCAAAGAGTCAAATCCAAACCTTCTGCTATATTAAACTATTAGACCAAAATGGCACCTTGCTTGCGACTTGTACTCTAGGGTTCTTCAAGATGCACACACTTCATCTGGTCCACATACTTGCCCTTGGCTTCTTCAATTTAAGGGGCAGCTGAGGAGAAATAGAATACAAAAGAACCAACGTTTAATACTTGATTTCACTAATGAGAATTGACATTGCCAAATGCCATCTTTTGACATGTAGACATGATGACTGGTCATTTAAATATGGATTATAAAAACAAAAAATTGATCAAACACATTATGCAACCTGCAGTATATTGCATCATGCAAATCAAATGTGGAAGCCTAGTAAGGAAGGCCAATATCAGATGCATAAGCATTATATGTTACGTGTGTTTTTCCTGTTTCAAAGGGGGCAATAGCCTTTGCTCCCTTATGCGGTTTATAGCAAGCACAAACACAGACTTAAGCATGAACATATCAAAGTGTAGTGATGCCTTTATAGACACTTAAAAGTCACAACCTAAAACTGACAAAAGAATATGGTATGATATTATCGGATTCAACTGTAAATGTGTAATTACATTTACCCTCAAGCATCACTTCAACTCTGATATATGATATATATCGTACTCACAGCCATATCTCCATGTCCAGAATCAAAACTACTACCAGAACAAAAACCCACCAAGAACCCAGAACCAAAAAACGACTCCAAGAACCCAGAACCAAAAAACCACCAAGAACCCAGAACCAAAACTACTATCGAAATCCGACTCCAAGAACAAAAACCCACCAAAAACCCATAACCAAAAAACGATCAGAAATTGAAGCAAACCCAGATCACTATTACCAAATCTAGAAATTGAAGCAAACCCAGATCACTATTTACACAGATACAAAGACTGCAAGGAATCAAAGAAAACCCAAAGCAAAAGACAGATCCATGCAATACCTTGACAAATTGGGCGCGCAGAGAGAGATGAGAGATATAGAGCGAGAGAGAGAGAGTTGGGATTTGGGTGACGGAAGTGAATGGGAGGTTGCTGTGCTCAGAGTGGGTTGAGTTCCAGAGAGAGAGTTGCGTTTTGGTGAATGACGGAAAGGTTCGAAGGTTTGTTTGGAAGTAAACGGGTTCCACGGGTTCCAGTGGGTTTAGCACGCAAGGCCCGTTTATTTGCGGGCTTTTTGCGTGCGGGTTTTTTTAACACGAATTTAATAAATGGACGGGTTCGTGCGGGCTTTTACCGTGCGGGTTTCGGGCGGGTTTACGGGTCACGGGCTCAGATGCCAGGTCTAGCTACAACCTAACCATTGCCATAATTTTTTTTTTTTATACAAATATTACTAATAGTGACTTTTATAAAACTTTTATATTTAGTGTTAAAAGTCAATTAAACAGCAGTAGTATGTACTAAAACTAAAACAGTATGTATTATAAAAGTCAATAGTGACTTTTGGTCGACGGTGGTCAAGCCACACAACCCCTACTGTTCTATTACATAGTTACATACTGCTGTTGGTCGATCTCCATCTTACATATTATGTTCAAAACTTGCAACTAGCTAGAGATTAGATGACCAGTTGGGAATGAACACCAGAACATGGCAATCCGGAGAGCCAACGAGACTCCAAGTAACTGATCTGCTTTACCTTCACTTTGCATTGCATCCTGGTTTCCTCTAAGGCACTGTGGAATCAAAATTCTTTACCTTGAGGCTTGATTGATGATGGATCTAGTTTCTATATTGTTCAGTGTAAGCAGAGTCTAGTCGAACAATAATACCTCATTAGGCCCCCCAAAGCCAACAGTCCTCCATTCTGTTGAGCATGTGAAAGGAAAGAAACAACACAAACAGCAAAGAACCAAACCACATAGCATGTGAATTGTTGAAGTGATAAAATGTAAATAGGACCTACATTATTTAGGATCTATCCTACCCAATTAAACTGAGGAAGCCCCCAACTATCATAATCCTAACTTCCACTTGCTCCTGTGCGGCTTTATTCAGCAATTAGGGTCCCCCACTGAGGCTGAGAGCTAATTTTGGTGGCAGATTTCCAACTCTTGCACGGCAGAAGCTTCCCAACTGGGCCATAATGCCCATGCCTTCAAATGTTTGGCTTATGTACTGTGTGTATGTGGAGGATCTTAGGCCTTCTTGTAGGTTTGTTTGCCCCACTAGACCAAACCAGCAGTGTGGTATGCATAACTGGTTAAAGTTGAATAAGGACTAGTACTAAGGAGTAAGGACCATGCCCACCCTTATTCCTATACAAATAGACATACAAACAAAACAAAACAAAAAATGAATGCCAGGTCCTTGTCACACAACCCACATGAGAAGCACCCCATGACAGGACAGCTAGAGATTTTTGGTACCTAGCTTTTCCTTCCCATTCTGCGTTTGGAATGAATGATAGGGTGTAGCTAGCTTGCCAATTAATGGAAAGGTCATCTCACATTCACAACCGAAAACTGCACTAAAGGCCATTGTTCATTATTCTCAGAATCTTCTTGATGAGAAGTTGAGAACAAAAGAAAAAATTGAATGTACTAACTTAATTTTATGATAAGAAATACTGTTAAAGATGCTCTTTACACAGCCTAAGTGAATATATGCCCCCAATCTACACCATGCCAAAACACGACAAACTTTAGTCTTTTGTCTTGTTTTTTTTCTCTTTCCTTTAGTGTGTTTCTATGATGATCTTGTAATCTCGAATTTTTTAATTGGATTGATTCATTAAGATTAAATTATAAGTCACATCATCGTCCTAAATCCCGTCAATTTAAAATTTGATGAAGTCTCTACGTCTTCAAGCAGGAGAAGAATACATCCAACACAACTACCAAATCTGACCAATTCTTCCTCAGACTAGGACCAGTTCCTGGACGAAATTCTACACCGCACCTAGACATTCAAACTCCAAAGTCCTCCGCCTTTTTTGACTAGCATATGATGCAATTGCTGCCCTACTCCTTTCTTTTGAGTTAGTCAAACAAGAAAGAACCCTAAACATAAAGTGAACAAATTAACAAGGCCACGACAGATGCAGCATCCATCAGATATTTAAAGTACATGAAGATGGTGGAGGCCATTGATTAATACAAGCATGACTACTGGCGCACTACAACCTTTTATTAAACTAGGGCAAACCAAAGCAGCAAGCAATCCGCCGAATCTAGAGAATAATATAACAGAGTAGGAAGGAAAAAAGCGAATCAGATTATTGACATAATCCTCTTAGTTCAATCTTCATTTTTGCCGCCAAAATAGGACTAATAGTATCTCAATATCTGTTCCAACCAAGCAAAGAATGGGAAGAATTAATTCAATTTATGCAATGATTCCTCACAATCATATATCAAACTTCTTTTAAATTAGAATTGAAATTGAAAATTATTAGAAAAACAGAAAACTAAAGAGGATCTTCTTGTAGCTTGAAAATATTAGCTCATTGTGGGATCCCAGCCCAACCATCCAAAATTGAGTCCATTGTATAGATGTTTAGTCCTCTTGTCCGTCCAGGCGATCCTCCCTTGAGGGATGACACATCAAGCACAATCCTGCTCATCCCAGATGTATAAATGTAAACAAGCCAACTCTAAGGCATAGATAACAACTAAACAAACAAAGCAATGAAACTTACATGTTGGTCGATGACTTTTCCAGTTCTGGGTTTGTGGAGTTTATGATGATTTTGTTGTCAATCTTGGAAACGGAATGGTCGATAAACAGATCAACCACTTTAGATGCTGAATTAAAATTTACAACCCATAAGATGTCCATTTATTAGCATTCAAAAATGATGAATCCAAAGAAACAACAGTTACAATTGATGAACCTCATACATGATTTAGGAGCAGCCATACTTTCATCCAGCCCCAAAAGTTCCTGCACAAAGGAGGAGCTCTCTATGTCAGCATGTGCTATAATTAACATATAAAATTTAAATATATGAAATCACCAGAAGCAATTCAGCAATAGAATAAAAGCAATGACAACCTTAAGACTCTTGTAACAATCTTCAAGATTATCATTATACAACATATGACCAAAGATGCCTGATGATTGCCCCTGCTCAATCTCTGACTTGGCATTTCGAAGTCTCTTTAGGACCTGTTCCTCTGTCTCGGTTCCCCTGTAACACCATATTCAACCATCCTCAACTAGGAACCAGAAAAATGGAATTCGAGAATCGGAAATAGTTAAATGCCATGTGAAACTACCTTGCACGAAGGCGCTTCTCAAGCTCCTCCATCGAGGGAGGACACACAAAGATAAAGAGAGCTTCAAGCGAAGTAGCCCTCACTGATTTTGCCCCTTGAACATCAATGTCAAGAATGCATATCTACATTGAAAGCAAAGAACATTAAGAGAAAGAATAACGATACAAATTAGGCATGTTTCAAGCAAAGCACACCCAATATCTTATTATCTAATGCTTTAGGATTGAGGGTTGAGGTCGACCATGCACGTGATGGGGAAAAACCTTTTACTTCCTCTCAAACCTGAAAACCCAAGCAGTCTCGAGTCTAGACTAATATGCAGGCCTTGCTTGTGATTTTGTGAACTAAGTGGATTCATCAATGTACAGATTCTGTAAGTAATCCCAGGAGACATTCACATGGGATAAACAAATGGGCCATGCTCCTAGACCCTTATAATCATTTAAACCAGATTTTTTGTCAAAAAATATATAAAAATAGGCATTTACCTTTCCAGCATCTGCTACCGCTTCTACTGCTTCAACACTAGTTCCATAGAGATTTCCGTGCACAGAAGCAAACTCAAGGAATTTCCCATCTTCTATCTCTTTCTCCATTGCACTTCGCTCGATGAAATGATAATGAACCCCATCCTTCTCCATAGCTCTTGGAGCACGAGTTGTGTGGCTCACAGAGAATCCAAACAGGGATGGATATTCTTTCATGAGCATTGATATTAGTGTCCCCTTACCTACCCCAGAAGGACCACTAATAACTACTGGCTTCTCAGCACTGCCTCTCACACCCCTACTCCAAGCAACAACCTCTGTGCCTAAAATTTTCTTCTGCTGCCTAACATATTGGGTGTCCACCTAACAGAAAAAAAAAAACACTTTTAGAAATAGGAATTATTCGGTAATCATCTGCAAGTAATAATTGCTGGATAGAAGAGTGTGGCATCAACAATTCTACAAGTACTACTCTTTTTTTTTCCTTTTTTTTTTTTTTTAATTGATCCCAAATTTATCAGGCTCCTGCTATATTCCATTGCCATCTCAAGGTATACTATGGCCAAAATGAGTTCAAAAACATGACATCTTTTATTGTCCAATACTCCCAGATCATCTCAATAGTGTTCAAGGTACCAACCTCAAGAAA
The DNA here is from genome assembly GCF_002994745.2 of Rosa chinensis. Taxonomy (NCBI): domain Eukaryota; kingdom Viridiplantae; phylum Streptophyta; class Magnoliopsida; order Rosales; family Rosaceae; genus Rosa; species Rosa chinensis. The sequence continues at coordinate 27,503,794 of NC_037090.1, forward strand.
CCAGGCGAAATCATCTGAATTTGAACCACTCTTAATAATCAATATTCGATCTCCACTCATAAGCACTGCAGAATGGCCTTTACCTGGTTTGGGTTGAGTCCCCAACACAGTAGGATTTATCCTGCAGATACAAACCAGATCTTAGCAACAGAAAATCAAATGAAATTAACTTAAAATCTAGAAATATACACTTACCATTCACCACTAGTTTTGTCAAAAATCCGAACTCCAATTGATAATGCTGATTCCTCACAGTCTCCACCAATCACATACTGTCAAAAAATGCAATATGATTGACCTGGTGGTAAATCACTGAAGAACAAACATGGGGGGCATTGGATGAGAAAATCATATTGGTATGTTAAGTATCATACTGTTCTGTTGCCCACGACAATGGATGTTTCACCGCCTTTGGACTTCAGATCAAACCCATTTGCATATCCCTTCTGAAGCTCATCACCAAAGAATGCTGGGGCTTCTCCCTGATGACAAAACCCAATATTAAATCACAACAAAGCAGCCATCTTGCTCCAACATGATACAAGTCTATTTTTACCAAAATATAGCAGAAATTAAGTATGCAGGGCTTACCATTGAGAACTATACTCCTGTAATTCTAGATTCCCTGATCAAAACACAGTGAGAAATATGAGAATAATTCTCTGGATCTAGTAACATATGAAAGATCTAGGCTGAATAGGCACAAAGGGAACAAATTGCAATGAAAACAAAACAAATCCAAAGCCATGAATAAAAATACAAACTTTGACATGGAAACAAACGCAATGGACTTCAAAAAATCAAAACCCAGATGCCCAGTAACGCTCTCCTTCCAACATAGAAAATATACACACAGAAAGGAACAAAAACGAAGCCCAGAAAATACAACAGCTGGAAAACAAGACAAAAGACATAACATGGGGAGGAAGCAAAGAACATCAAAATGCAAGGAAAAACAAAACCCAAACTCAATATAACCACAACATATGGATCAAAACACACTGACCAAGCCAAAAAAAAACAACCACAAAACAGATTAAGACCCAGGTACCTCTGTGTAAGTAGTAATTGGTCCACAAAACAAATCGAGCTCAAGTCTCGGGGTGTGTTAGAGGGGCCCTATAAGGACTCAAAACCCACTTTTTCAAGCTCAAGTTTTGTGTGTAAAGGAGGCTTGAGATCAAATCAACACAAACTTGGGATGCAAAAAATCAGAGGGGTGGTAGAAGAAGTTGCAAGATATCTCGAGAACTCGAAACATTCTCATATTTGTAGCAAGGAGAAGCACGAGAGGGAATCTTGGAGTCCAATGGTCTTAAGAGGGAGAGGAGGTAGTGAGAGAGAGAGAGAGAGAGAGAGAGAGAGAGGGTCACATTCAATTCACGAAACAAAGAAGACCGGCTTTCGTTTTCTTCTTGTAAGGTGCTTATGAAGCTTCCGCCCTTTCCCTACCACCACCGCTCTGCCTTCTCATTAGGTTTTCACACATTTATTATTTATATGCCCTTTTTTTTGGTTTTTTTTTGTCTTGCCTTGGAGGAAAAAAAAAATGACAAAAATGCAAAAATTGAAAACCCTATGGCATTGCATTTTGCATATGTTGGGGACAAAATTATTGGGTGAAGGTAAAGGAAAGGAAATGACACGTGTAGTAGTGGGATGCTTTTTTTTTTTTGTGAAAAGGATCCTTTATTGAATGAAACAAAATTACATAACACGGGAATGACCGGTGGTGGACAAGAATTCCGTAGTAGTAGTGGGATGCTTGGAAGTTGATACGTGTGAAGAGGAATACTATGTGACAAGGTTGTTGTTGCCCAAAAATAACAGTTGAAAATTGAAAGAAACTGGAGCTAGGGATAGGAAATACCTGGTTGGCAAATGGGTTTTCTTTGCATCCTATTCTTCCTTAACTGCAACTCAAGCCAAGATTACCTAGCTATACTATATAGTATAGCTACTTGTTAAAAAGTTTGGACAAGAAAGTGTAGAATTTGTTGCGAGTTGCCAACTGGGTTTTGCAAATTACTAGCTAAGATGTCATGGAATTTTGTTTCTTTTTCTATGCAAGTTCGAGAAAAAGGCCTATTACAATCATAAGATTGAGTTTTTTTTTTTTTTTTTTTTTTTCGGTCTGAATAAGATTGAGCTTATATGCTACATTTGGTTTAATCCAACTGGATATTCGAGGCCAGGCAACTTGCCTATCTATAGGGGTATGTGTACTATTTTCTTCTTTTCTCTTGTAAATGGGGTGTTTTTAGCTGCCAGCATGAGAAAATAATACGTAACTGATCAACACTCAAAACTTCACATTCGATTTTGCTGTTTTGTTTTTTATTTATTTTTCCCGTAGGTCTCAAAAGACTCAAAGAAAACAAAAATCAAACAGAATTTACTGCTATAGCATCCATAAAAACATGAAATGGCCAAACGAGGAGGTTGCCTCATATAATTTACACCTATAGCATGATTAAATTTGCACTTTGATGACACAACAGAAACTCTGTAAACGTTTCCCTGTAAATTTGCTGGATTTGAAACTCAATGAAAGAAGCTTGGAGATGAAGACAAGAGATAATCAGAGGCTGAAACTTATTAACACGCAAGTGCCACATGTTAACAAGAACCTCAAAGTTATGCTCTTTATCAAATTATTCAATTCCAACTCTAGAAGCCACCCTCAAAACCTAGTAGTAATCCCCAAATTTTCATCTTCAATTACTTTACCAATGCCAATATAAGCAATGAAACCCTCCATCCATTCACTAGATTGGCTTCTACTAACCCCACTATGCATTGAAATTCAACTTGAATCATCCATCACATAATTTCAACCTTTAAGCTATATTGAAAAGGATTTTAGGTGATTCACATAAGAACCACTCCAACACCGTCCAGCGACGGCAAAATTTTGAAGGGTGAAGGTTGTCTCAGTGTTGTAGTCAAAACTTACAATAAGAGATGTCAAAAATATAGTTTCAACTTTCACGTTAGGATTTACATTTAAGTGAAAAATTTATACACAATAAAGAAATAAATAAAAAGGAGAAAAACTTTAATTTTTACAAGTGTGAATTAAATCTATAGTACATAGAAGATAAAAAAAATTATGAAACACGAAAAGAGGGGTCAACAAGAACTTTACAAGTAAAGTTTAACAAAAAATATCTATAACAAAAAAGCTAAGGTCAAGAGGGTCATTTGACCCTAGCTAGCTACAACCCTTGGGTTGTCTTTCAGTGAGGATCAATATCTATCGATCTGGGCTGAGTCTTTATTTTTCTAGTTTAAATTTTTTTTTTTTTTTTGAAAGAGAGGGTTGGGAGTCCTGTATTATTCAAAATAAACTCCCGCGGCGGGGGCAAGGGTTACAGTGTTACAATTCTCGATCAAGACATCTTGAATAATGACAAGACACGTACTTTTCTACATGACACATAGCAAAGTGAGCTAATATATGAGATACCCTATGGAACACATATTGAACATTGGTTTCATTTAGTTCCTCCAGTAACGGTTTATTTTCTTAGTTTACTTTTAGGTTCCCTAATTCGGGGCCTTTGTATCATCTATCATTTGTACCCTTGTGGGATATTTGTGCTATGCTGGCCATTTAGTCTCTACTAGTCATAAGAGAAGAACTGTTCATGTGAACAGTACATGAACAATTGAACAGTACCAGACTCGCACATTTAGAATAGAGAATTCAATGAAATTTTGTTTTTCCTTGATTGAAAAACAATTAAGTGGACAGTCCACCTATTAACAAATGTGTCCATCATTCAACCCCCACCAATATCTATGCCCTAGGTAGGTGGGCATGTTGTGCAACTCCATTAGCTGTAATGGAGTAGGGACATGAGATTGGCCAGGAATCAGCTTATTGACCAACTCTCCCGAGAAAGTGCGCAATTTGTATATACAAGTCGGCAACCAATATAGCTAAGTTGTCAAAATCATGGTGACTAAATACAGCTCCCAAGTTGAATATAACAGAATGATCCAAAAACAGATTCAAATCCTATGTTCACATTATTTAAACACATAAATCGAAAGATTTCCCCGCAATTGCAACAAAGCTATGAAAAGACCTCTACAATATAAAAATCAAAGGAGGTGCTAGGTAACTATTATCTGTACAATATTTGTATCCAAAATATAAAAATGGTTCGGTCAACAGATAAAACAATTATTCTAGGGCTGCATGTGACTTGGTCTTTCTAGGCATATATAATGCCACGTGGATGATGCTTTTTACCAAATTGGTTAGAACAAGTTTTATGTTAATATAGAAAAGAATATTCTTGTGCATAGAATATATTATCTAGTTTTTAATTTTGTCAAGAGTCAGCACTGTTATGTATTGGATTGGACTGCCTGAAAATGTCAAAAATATGTTCTGAATAACCATCAAGTCCAAGGTATGAAAGAAATTTTGATGCCAAGCAACTGTAGTGTAATTGGGTACTGAATGAATGATTTTATTTTTTATTTGTTTTTTCAGTCAAGATGAATACAATGTAATATCCAGAAATAAGAATGTTCAATTCAAAACTATAAAATTTATAATATGCATGTAATTGTGGAACTCTCCATTTTTTATATAAAATGTGGCCATAGTTCTTTCTCGTTGATGTTCTCTAGCATGAGGCAACAACTAGCTCACTATACTCTTGTGCATCGACGTTGGACATGTCTAAATGATAGGCTTTTGGTCTTGTGTTGCTCTTCTATGGCATCAATATTGGTTCAAAGTCTTTTTCATGCAAGGATTCGAGACCCCTGGAGTTGCTGCAATGCTCAATTCCTTGGTTGGACTAGGTTGTGATGCCCTTGATGTGGTATTATAGTTGGACTCGTACCGGCCATCTAAAAATCGTGACGATCTTAGATCGGCTTAACTAAGAGAAAGTTGGGACTAAACTAAATTCACTACTCGAGCTCAGGTCCTAACTGATTCGAGAGCCAATGAGCGTGCCAAGTTCAAGCACAAGCCTTTTTATTTTTTTAAAGTTATATTTAATTTAATTGAAAGTTGTGTTTTTTTTAATAATTAATTATATTCAATAGCAGAAAAAAAAAATTGTATTAAATATAAGGGGACAAGAATAACTATAATATTTTAAGCTTGTAAATTGTAGTCATTTTTTATGGGTAGGTTACTCTTTTTATGGCAGAGGTGGCGGCCGTGGTCTTTTGGCGGCGGATCTGCGTATTGGATTGGAGGGGAAGGGATGGGTTTTTTGTCTTTTTTGGTCACTGGGAGGACAATGGCGACAGGATTCCTCGGTGTCAGTTCCTCAACGTGTCTATGGGAACCTGGTTCCAAGTTGTTCATTTTTGCTTCCTTGATCGCATTGGTGGTAGCGGAGGCGGGGATCGAGGAGGGGATGGTAGGATGTGGTCTCTGTCAAACTGGATCGGGGTCGAAGATCAAACCCTAACCCTTGGCTGGGTCGATGATCAGGCCCGTACTGGCGGCGGTGAGCCTAGGTTGCTGGTGGATCGAGGTGGCAGGGATGGGAGGTGGCAGGTGGGCTTCTCCGGCATCGTTGGTTGGTGGTCGTGGCTGTGGTGGGGCGGCGGGCTTCAGAGGTGGTGACACACGGTGGCTGGAATGGTTCTCAAGCGTTGTCGCTTGGTAGTGAAATGGTCTGCCATAGTTGGCTAGGTGACGACTTAGTGGTCTAATAAGGTTGGGTGGCCTTAGCAAGTTCAGTTGGACCTAGAGTCCTTCTAGGCCTAGTGCAAGGGTTTCCTACCTTTAGGGCCTCATAGTTGCTTGTTTGGGTCTGGATTTGGATTTATTAGGCCTAAGCAGGTGTTGGGTCTTTTGTGGCACGTTTACTTACTTTGAATGAAAAATAATTATGAATCGGAGACAACTAGAATGGAAGAAGAAAGGAATCAATATTGATTCCTATTGATTCCGAAGAATCATAAATTTGATTTATAAACCCATCTTCCCCCTTTGTAATCAAATTCTTAAGTATTCAGGAATCGATTCTTGACAAAGAGGTGTGACCTACACTTATTCTGATTCCTTCATGTGTTAGTAAACGCATAAATACTTTTGCCTAGAATCATTCTGGTTCCCTTATGTATTAGTAAACGTAGGAATTTTTTTACCCCGTATCATTCATTCTCATTCAAAGTAAGTAAACGTGCCCTTAATTGTTTTGATGCAAGAACTCCTTCTCCTATAGGGAAAGAGTTTGTAGGTCTCTTTGAAACATGTCACTAAGAATGCCCAAGACATCTCTATTCTTGATTTCCAGGGATGTTTTAGGATAGTTTTTGGCTAAGCTTCATGATCTTTAAATATGTTAAATTACTTAGCTAAGGTAATTACTCTTTCAACAATCCCACAAGGATTGGTAGTTATATGTAATTTTGCTGATCAATGCAATAAGTAGATGTGTTTCTTAAAAAAAAAAAAAAAAACTATAATATTTTGGACAAAATTCTATTCAAATAACTATAATTTTTTTTTTCAATTTTTTTTTTTTACTTTTAGGGAATCTTATAGCAATATTACCTTTTTTTTTTTTTTTTGGGTACTTTTACAACATCAATTCAAAACACAAGTGAAATATTTTTCCAGTACAATTTGATCTAGTGACATTAGTATTTTGTAAGTAAAAGGTCTGATGTTCGATCAACACACAGACTAGTTGTTATAGGTTTTTCAGTTATAATTTGTTCAATTGTTTAGTGAAATTATTGACGTTTCTAATAAAAAGTATAAATAATCAAAGCACAAGTGAAGTTGAGATGGTATTTGATCTTAAAAATATATCTTGGTGCTGCTAAATGCAGCATACAATATGTTGGGACTCACTACACTCCATAACAACTTATTGTCCTCTCAATGTCTCTTGACACCCATTCTGACCAAATATGTTTCTGTTGTATCATGGCTACTGATGTTTTTGTCATTGGACAATTTACTTTGCTTTCTTCTGTTTTGTTGTTTTGATTGTAAGTTTTATGTCCTAGGTCTCCAATAGATGAATTTCAGACCAACACAAAAGGAGAAACAATCTATGGTTATGTTAAATAGAGGCTTCAATTTTTGAATCCACAGATTTTGTCCTAAATACAAGTGGTGGAAGAACTCCAAACTCTTAAACATTGGAACTTTAATTGATTGTGATCGAAAAGAGATCATGAATTGCATGGTTGAATTCTCAAAGAAGAAATGTTTCTGGTAGAATAGCATTCTTATCTAATTAAAGGAACATGGATGCCGTCTCTTTGGTGCCCCAATGGGCAACTTGTCTTAGCTAAGCTAGTTGTCTAGTTGACAACTTGACGTGAAAAGCACACTGCTAATTAGTCTTTACCAGGTGAGATCTAGAAGAGAAGTGGCCACTCCATTTTCAACTTTAGGACTTTGTGCTATTATCTTATTCTAGCGTAGTGTTGGATGTTTCCTCTACTTGTCGCTGAAACTTACCCTAATTGACTCCCAAAATCTTTCCACAAGGTTTGCCCTCAATGATAAATATATGAAAGATATATTGGACTTTATTTGTTCCATACTGTTCAGAAATGTAGAGTGTTTGTCTCACATTGCAAAACAATTTATTACATATTAATCATAAACCTAAGCTACAGAATATATGATACATATTGATCATAAACATTTAAAATCTAAAACATAATCCAAATACATGTCACGTAGGCCACTTTAATGAGAAAGCAAATGGAAATACTATATGTAGTAACGACACAATACTTGAGGTAAAAGAGAATTATAGATACCAAAAAAATCATTTTACAATAATTCAAGTACTATTTGGAGTTTCTACCCAAAATCTAACTACATGACACATAAGCAACTTCAACGGAAAAGGTAACAGAAGTACTATATTTTGTGACGGTGCAATACTTAAAAGTACCATTTGGGGTTAAAAAAAAAAATATATATGAAACTTGTGGGTACTAAAAAAATACATTTTGCAAAAGTTCAAGTACCATTTGAAGTTTTTACCTAATTTTCCAACTAGTCCTCAAAAAAACTTGTTCCTTTGTATCTACGGCTATCGCTCTAGCAGACTTGCGATAATTGAACAAGAAATACGTCAGGTTAAAAACAAGAATGATTTATAGAGAAAAATTGTAACATTACAAAAGAGTTTACTGAAGTGTGAGCCTCTCCATTTATTGCTAATAGGGTCTGGTTGGATTCTTTACACACTATTTTTTTTTAAATCCTTACTTTAGTCTCAAGTCAGTACGTAGTAGCATAATGTCATATAGCAAGCTCAACCGCTTGATATCAAGCATCTCACATATTAACATTGTTACGTCCCGAACCTAGAATTAACGATTTACTCACTATTTGGACGGTAATTGTCGAATACTTTCAATTTTTACTTTTTATCGATATTTTAGTGGCCCTAAAAGTTGACATTTTTTTCGGGTCAAAATTTGAGGAAATGTTCTTCATGAAAGTTGTAGAGGACTTTAAACCGAGCGCGTGCATATGTGGTGCGTAAAAATTGGACTTAGTATGTGAGAGTTATGGCCAAAAATGTAGAAATTACTGTTCATGGTAATTTATATATATATGGAAATTACTGTTGGTAGATTTCCATTTTCGGAAATTCTACCCAGTAACTCTCTCCTCTCTTTCCCCGACCCTTCCTCCCTTTTGGCCCGATTTTCTCCCTTCGATTTCTTCCCCCTCCGGCCGACCCACGACAAAATCCGGCTATCCCCAAGCTCGTCTCCTCCCCCTTGTCGCATCTGTGGTGGTATTTTGTGGAGATTTGGCCGGAGGAGCTCGATTTTTAGCTGGGAAGGTTGCTGTAGCAGTTCGCGAGTTTTGCCAATTTCCGGCGATTCCGGCCATCTCCGGTCACCAAACCGGCGTCGAAGGCTCGATTTTCGACGGAGATCATTTTCCCTAAGGTCTTGCATTCCAATTTGTTGTGTGGAGGCCAAATCGACAACCTAGGGTTCTTGAATTTCTGGGTTATCTTCACCGGCCGGAATCGACCATTTCCAGGTAAAATTTGGGTGTGTTGTAGTTGAGAAAATTAATCAGTGGGTTGAGTTGTTGCTATACATGGAATTTGGTAGCCGGTGGTGGAGGTTGGTACCGGCGCGTGGGTGCCACATGCTGCCACTATTGGTGGCGTGTGAGACAGTGTTTGGCCGGTCTTTAACTCCTGTTGTTGAGATAATTAGTCAATTATACATTTAGTTTCATAATTGCAGCTTTGGGATAGAATTGGAGAGGAGTGAGTATGGATTTTAATGTTGTTCAAGGGTGGAAATTGTTAATTGAATTACGAGGAATCCATCCATCGGATTTCCTTGATTCGGCCCTAAAGGCCATACATTAAGGGAATGACTTTAGTGAAGAAGATTGGGAGGTTTTGGGCATAAAGATAATGTTAGGGTTTGGTTTTACTTATCATAATTTAGTTTTCCATCCAGTAATTATGGTTTACGAACGTTATATTGTACAGGACGTGAGGAGGATTCCCTCGAGGAGGGTTCGGATCGACGGCAGGCTTAGCCGTACACTGTGAGTGGACTTTTGTTTTTAAATAAGTGATGCATGCATTTATTTACTAAAGTATGTTCTACTTAATTAACATATTACTTTCCGAGCATATGAATTTGATTACGATTTATCTCGTGGATTTGCTTCCCATAATGATTTTTGTGAAGTATTTATGATTTATACCGGTTGTGAGTTTCGGTTATTAAGTTGTTATGCTCGGATTCGAATTTATAATTGATGTTGATTTTGGACGAATTGTTTTCGATGTGATCTCCGAATTTATACTATTTATATTATATTTATATTCGTCGATTTGAGATTTTATTTTCGGAATGAGTTTTCGATGGAGTAAATCTCCATATTTATTTATCGACTTTCGATTTTGGCATTGGGAATGCCTTAATGATAACCTAATTATTCTTTTAGCGTGTGGGACACGCTGTTGATTTATACGACTTTTTACGAGAATTTCCGGGTACGGTTGGGAATCGTACCAGTGTTTTCTTTATTTGTGGGACATGGGGAAGCCTTATAGATTTATTGGTTTTGAATAGTTTTTACCCACCATACCTGGGTCGCTATATTTTATTGCTAGCTAGCCTATTAGTACTCCTCCCTGCTTACTATGTATTTGTGGGTGAGTAAGAGCAGAGCATGGGATGCTCCAGAGTGTGGGACACTCCGACCCGAGCCTGGGAGGCTCCCTTCTTTCGTATGGTGAAATTTGTTCCCCATATTTTATCGTTACTTGACTAGCGGGGCTAGTCCGATTTCTTTTAACCAGCAGGGCTGGTATGTTTTTCATGAGTTTTTGAATTTAAAGAAATACGTTTTATAAACGTTGCATGCATCGAGATTTTTATTAAATTTATATCTGTGGGAAAGTATAAACTTTTCTTCCGTTATGCTTATTTATTTTGTCCACTCACGCTAACGTTTTTATGTACTTTCCCCTGGGCCCTTTGGTTTCAATTGCCCAGATCGCAGCGTTGCTGACCGGCTTAGGAGTGGAGGCTAGCACCACCTTTTCCATCTATCCTCAGTAGGTTATTTATTAACCTACTTTATGTATCATATTTCTAGTGTGTTCTATAGATTGCTCTGATTACCTTAAAAAGTTGGATTTATACATTTGTATAATTATGAGTGTATGAGAGTTGTATATTATTGGAGGAAGTGGAAAGATTTGATTTGCTGGGTTGTAATTTATATAAGTGCTTATGTTCGTGTAGTACGATATTTATACTTGGAATTTGCGGATTGTTGCTTGGAAGCAGGGTGGCTTCAAGCATTGAAATTTATTATATTTAGAAGTGTTTTCAGTAGGTTTAGGGTTGTCCACTTTTAGGGGAGGTTCTGTCGAATTTTCCTGAAAAGTGGGCCCCGCAGGTCTATCTTGGAGTTAGGAGGGTAATTCCGGGATGGGTCCTGACAAACATAATTTTTCTTTTTTGAAGAATTCATATTAACATAATCTTAAACTAGCCTTCTTGCACGCACTTACGCACGTGGAAGGGCCACGCTCACACGTGCGAATTATGTTTTTGACCGTGGTATGGTTCGCATGTGTATCACATCATTCATTTCTAATAAAAGCCAAGTGCTTGAGATTAGCAAATATTCTACCAACTTCACAATTAATCAAGATTTGATAACTGGGCCTCTTTAGATTCTCTTCGGTTTTTTTCCTTCTTTTCCATGCTTCTTCAACCGTTTCTTCTCGGCTTCATTTGTTTTCTCTTCTCATGTCTTTTTTCTCCTCCCCATCTTCTTTTGCTTTTTTTTTTCTCTATTTTCTGCAATGACCCAAATGATCTCACTATGAGAAGGATTTTCTAAAGGAGGATCAGAAAAAATGTGTGTTCAAATCAGCATTAATTACTTAAATAGTGTATAATCATATTAAAAACAAAAGCAAAAAAGAAATTACAGACCTGGTTAAGTCGAAGGATTATTTGTCCAAAAAAAGTCCAAGCAGGCATGATTATCATATATGCAGTTTATTCTTATACCAATAAAGGGGCTACCAAGGCAGCAACTCCAAACCTCGTAAGGCAATAACATAATTAAGGCAGAAACATAATACCTCTAACCCCTTCCCACTGCACTTAACTAAGGCTCATAAACTGAAATTTTGCCATAATGAAAGTTCGAAACCATCATTTGAAGAACACTAATTATATTGGAGTTTCTTGTAATCAAATTGTTAACTTTTATCAATACAGTCACTTGTTGCTTTAACACTAAAACAATATCTGAAGCACAAATCAAAGCCAAAGTTAAAAAATATCATCGTTTGAGATGAAATTCGAAACTGTTGGCACCATTCCTTTGCCAGTCACTACTTAGTTTTTTCAATTTTTATATGCTCAAAAAAAAAAAAAAATTCAGCAAAACCAACCTTATATGAACAATGTTCCTCTTCCAGAACCCTTGTGAATTCCAATTATCGAGACAAAAAAAATAAATTGCGCAAGATCAGTTCAAGGATGATTAATCATTCCAATATAACAAACAGTTGAGAGATCACACACAGAAACCAAAAGGGAAAGAATTTCTTATCTTAAAGTACGTAGTTGCCATCAATCATTTCACGGAGAATTTGCTAAACACAATTGCGATGGAAGAGGTTAAAAGTACAGAGCTATACAATACAATTGGTACATGTAAATTAGACGAAAGAACCTAGAGCTTTGCATAATCTATGGTAACATGCACATCCCCCGTGGCAATGTTTTCATTCGATCTATCCGATTATTTTTCTCGTTGGAGACTTCTATAGATTGAAGTCTACGATCTTGAGCGAAGATTGCTCGGGAAAGAAAAAGAAATTGTTTTCTGCTCGCCAATAACAAATCTTGAAAGGAAGAGAGAACGTACGTAAGAGAAGAAAACTGCAAATCTGTTTTTATTCCTCCAACTGCTTGTGGGAGAGAAGAAAACTACTTGAAAGTGGTTTATGTTGTTATCTTTTTACTCTTTTACCCTCTTTGAATAAATTTCTCTATATTAAGCAACTAACAAACCAAGGGCAATTGCAGGGTTTTTTGAAAATTTAACCTTAAACCTTATTGGCTTAATTAATACTGATTATTGGCTTAATTAATACTGATCTTACACATATGGTCCTTTAATGTTTTGTAACTCCTGCAACTTATTTTTCGATCCATGCCTTAAAGCTTTAGGATATGTAAAAATTTAGGGTAGATAGCTCGAATGAACCACCAAGCTTATACCTAGCTCTCTTCCTTGAGTTCGCATCTTGAATTTTTTTACTTTATTTTTAGTTTTTTGGTCTGCGAGTACTTTCAATAGTAGCCCAAAGCAGGCAAAGGGGTGCCGTACACAAGGCCATCCGGCCTATAAGCATAAAGGTTTTTAGGCCAGATCAGGCTGGCCAGATCATGCGAGTAGTAACAAGTTAGGTATAGAGACAAACCAACGAGATGAGTTGGCATGGAAGACATCCATGATGAATGGATGGTGGTGGCTGCTGCTGCATGGGACTCCAGCGAACGTCACTGAAGAACTGAGAGCTAGCGGCAGCACATTGCAGCATTAATGATCGGGTAAATTCTTCATTTTTTACTTATTGGGCTTTCCATTTCTTTGATGATCAACACATGCATGTTTGAAGTATCACTGATATTAATCATATATACAAATACAAATACAAATACAAGAGAGTACATATATGTTGAATGTAGTCTTACTCATTTAAGAGACTGTTTTAAGGGATTCTGAGAGACAAATATATGCATATCAATCACATGTATTTTAATTTAGGATTAAATACTGTTTACTCCATATATTTATAGGATTTCATCGTTTCAGTCCCTAACCTTCGAATTTCACCTAAAAAGTCCCTGAACTCTCAATTTCCTCCCTATTGGTCCCTGCTGTCAAAATTTTCTGTTAAAGTTACCGAAAATGTCAATTATGCCCTCACTTACTTTTTTTTAAAATTTATTTTTTCTCTGTTGTATTTCTTTTTTTCATTTCAACTCTTGAAGGTCTGTGGATTGGAACCATCTTGATGAGGAGATGAACAGAAGGAGGCGAAAGAGCCGGAAGAAAAGGAGGTAAAAAGAAAAAAAAATAAAAAAAAGAGAGGAAGAGAAATATATATATTTTTAAAAGTAAATGAGGGTATAATAGACTTTTTAGGGGAAGATAACGGAATTTTTAACGGAGGCTTGACGGTAGGGACCAATTGGGAGGAAATTGGGAGTTCAAAGACTTTTTAGGTGAAATTCAAAGGTCAGGGATTGAAACGATGAAACCTTATAAGTATAGGGAGTAAGCAGTATTTAACCCTTTAATTTAATAGTTGAAATTATAACAACCTAAAACGGTGTATCTGTTTTCAACCGTTAGATTCACTTATCTCTTAACTGAGCAGACTTATGTTGAATGAGGTTCGAGGCCATGCATGAAGAAAAACCTTTGCTTCTTCCTCCAATAAGTCAAATAGAACAAGGTTGAGAGAATTAATTTTCTGATGATTTTATTCATCTCACAATGGAGGTATATAAAGAGGATTACAGGAATACAATCGACTTACTTCTCTATTCTCTACCACACACAGAACATGTAAGTACAAACTACAATACAATCAGTATAATTACAATATATTCCATTCCTAATATTGTACCATAACTTACGCTAACACTCCCCCTTAAGTTGGCACATACACATCAACCATGCCTAACTTGTTTAGTGAGTCATAAAATGCCTTCCTGGAAACTCTCTTAGTAAGTATATCTGCAAGTTGCTCTTCAGTTAGAACGAAAGGAAAGCTAATAATTTTGGCATCTAGCTTCTCCTTTATAAAGTGACGATTAACCTCCATATGCTTAGTATGATCATGCTATACTGAATTCTGTGATATGTCAATAGCTGCCTTATTGTCACAATACAACTGCATAGTACTTTGGAGTTTGAAACCCAGATCACGTAACAGATTTCTCAGCCACAGCAATTCACACACTTCATGAGCCATACCTCTATACTCGGCCTCAGCACTAGATCGTGCCATAACTTTCTGTTTCTTACTCTTCCATGTAACTAAATTACCTCCCACAAAGGTAAAGTAACCTGATGTTGACCTCCTGTCTGTAATATTTCCAGCCCAATCTGCATCTGTGAAGCCACAAACCTCAAGAATATTGTTGTGTTTAGAAAACAGTACTCCCCTTCCTGGAGCTGACTTCAAGTACTTCAAAATTCGCATAACAGCATCCATGTGACTCTCACTGGGGTTATGCATGAACTGACTCACCACACTCACTGCATATGCAACATCTGGTCTAGTATGAGCCAAATAAATCAAACACCCAACCAACCTCTGATAGCAATCAAGCTCGATCAGTAGGTACCTGATCTAGATACTCAACTAAACAATGGTTTTGCTCAATGGGAGTATCAATAGGTCTGTAATCCAACAAACCTGTCTCTGTCAGCAAGTCAAGAACGTATTTCCTCTGGCACAGGTAGATCCCTTCTCTCCCCCTGGCTACCTCAATTCCTTAGAAGTACTTAAGTTCACCCAAATCCTTCATCTCAAACTCAGAGGCTAACTGACTCTGCAATCTATCTATCTCAATAGTATCATTGCCAGTGATTACCATGTCATCCATATAAATAATTAGAGCTGTTACCTTCCCTTGTTGATGCTTGAGGAACAAGGTATGGTCTGAGTTGCTCTGTTTGTAACCAACCTTCGTTATGAACTGTGAAAATCTTCCAAACCAAGCACAAGGTGACTGTTTAAGACCATATAGAGACTTTCTCAATTTGCATACAAAATCATCAGGAGAAGCAACTACATACCTAGGTGGAAGGCTCATGTACACCTCCTCGGCCAACTCTCCATGGAGGAACGCATTCTTGACATCAAATTGTCGGAGTGGCCAGTTTAAACTAGCAGCAAACGAGAGCAAAACCCGAATAGTGTTCATCTTGGCAACAGGAGCAAATGTTTCATCGTAGTCTATACCATACGTCTAAGTAAACCCCTTTGCTACAAGGCGTGTTTTGTATCGACCCACTGATCCATCTGCATTATGCTTCACGGTAAACACCCAACGACAACCTACAACCTTCTTGCCTTGTGGTGGAGGCACAAGTTGCCAAGTATTGTTCTTCTGCAACGCCTCCATCTCTTCCTCCATTGCCTTCCTCCACTTTTGGATCCCCCAACGCATCTTGCACTTTGTTAGGTACTGATACAGTAGATATTTGATTCACAAATGATTCATATGACTTAGACAACCTCCTAGTTGAGCTACTGGGTATTTTGATTTGGCAGTGAGAATAGATTCAAATCTTTTGGGTGGTGGACCCCTAGTAGCCCTATTTGGTAACACATATTGCCCAACATTAGACTCACTACTACTAGTACCAGTGGGTAGACATACCTCGGATGAATGATCTTCAGTACCAGGAAGTTGTGGGTCAGGGCTAGGAGCCGTAACCGAAGGAGTAGTTGTGTCTTCAACTTCATTTTCAGTGATTGAAACTGGTGCCTGGATATCTGGAGCTTTTGCTTCTGGAGGTGATGGGTTGATGGTCTCAACTGGCTCCGTAAAAAAACCTCCTACCTGCATGACTTCTTCTCCTTCTTCTTATTCCTCTCCCTTTCCATGATACAACTCTTCAAAATATGAATTCTCCCCCTGAAGAGTTGTATCTGAAGAGGAAAAAAAGCTCATGTACTCAAAGAAAGTAACATCCATGGTGACATAGTACTTTTTAGTAGGTGGATGATATCACTTGTACCCTTTCTAATAGCCTATATAGCCAACAAACACACACTTAAGCGCCCGGGCATCCAACTTAGATCTCTGGTTTTTAGAAACATGGACAAAGGCAACACAACCAAAAACACGGGCTGGAAGATTATGAAATGAGGGCAAGGAGACATTGGATGCAAGAACCTCAAATGAAATTTTTTCCTGAAGGACACTAGATGGAAGACGATTAGTAAGATGAGAGGAAGCGTGTACAACATCGCCCCAAAGATACTTAGGCATATGAGCACTAAAGAGAAGAGCACGAGCCATATCAAGTAAATGACGGTTTTTCCGTTGGAACACTCCATTTTGTTCTGGTGTTTGCGGACATTAGTTTGGTGAACAATCCTATGGGTGTTGAAAAACTCTTGGAAAACATGATTAACATATTCTCCCCCATTGTCAGAACGAAAGACTTTAATGGTGCTATAGTATTATGTTTGAACTAGAGTACGAAAAGTTTGAAAAGATGGAAAGACTTCATCTTTGGTTTTAAGAAAAGCAACCCATGACAATCTTGTACAATCATCAATAAACAACACAAAGTATCTCATACCCGACACTGTGGGCTCTCTAGAAGGTCCCCAAACATTAGAATGAATTAACTCAAAATGAATAATACTTTTATTAGAAACACTAGGAGAATAAGTAGCACGATGACTCTTGGCCAAAACACATGTTTCACAATGTAAAACAGATTCATCCACACCAATAAACATAGTAGGCATGGTTTTTCTCATAAGACTAAAAGATGGATGCCCTAACTGGCGATGCCACAACCAAATTTCACTTAACTTATCAGAACTCGAAGTCAAAGCGGCGCGGGACTGTGCTCCTGGTTTCTCCCCTGCCTATGTCTAATCCAAATGGAACAACTTGCCCCTCAGATACCCGTGACCAATTATCTCCCTGGTGAGAAGATCCTGAAAGATCACATACATAGGATAAAAGGTTATGGAGCATTTAGACTTAGTATTCAACTGTGGAACAGATATCAAGTGATGAGATAAGTCAGGCACATGTAACACATTATGAAGTTCTAAGGTAGGAGTAATACGAACTGATCTTGATCCTAATACAGGAAAGACCTCACCATTGGCATTGGTGACATAGGACACTGGTGGGGAGGACAATTCAATAAAATACGATTTATCATAAGTCATATGATCGGAGGCACTAGAATCAATAATCCATGTATTAGAACCAACAAAGTTAGAAACCTTTAAAGCCATACCAATCTTACCACGACCAGATATAGAGGCTGTAGGAGTAGCCCTACCTGCAGTATGATGATCCTGTCCTGCCACGCCATAGAAATCTGGTTCTTGGACCAACTGAACTGCAGCTGCCTTCACCTTAGGATGATAGCCCTTCTTTTTAGGATACCCATTCAGTTTCCAACAAGTCTCTCGAACATGTCCAAGGTCGTTGCAATAAGAGCATTGGGGACGAGGGCAATTGGTGAAACCTGGTGGGAAAGCTTGCTGATGCGGTGAGACTGAACTCTGTTGCTGAAGAAAAGGTGTTGGTGACTTGGCTTGAATGGCTAGGCTAGACACTTCAACCTGTGCATGTTTGATACTTTCCTGCTCAGACTCATCCTTGCGGATGTATGTGAAAGCTGTGTTGAGACTAGAAGGGTATGTCATTCTGAGTAATTCTCCCTTGGCATTGCTATGCTTCTCATCAAGCCCTCTCAAGAATACATGAACCCTTTCAAGTTCCTTCTCCTTCTGGTACCACACAAGATCTTCTGGATTCTTGATCTCGCAAGGACGCTTCTGATCAATTTCAGCCCATACATTCTTCAGGTTGGTGAAATACATAGCTACTGGTTGTCCATTCTGTTGCATACTGGCAGCGCGCTTTGCATATCAATTCATGAACCTGTATAAAATCAGACTCATTTGTATACAGATCCCCCAATGTCTTCCATATTGTTTCGGCAGTCTCACACTCTTCCACCAACTGTAGTACCTCTTCTGTCATGGCTTTGAATAAGATTGTCATCACAGATCCATCATCACCCTCCCACTTAGTATATGCATCCACATCCTCCTCACTAGGAGCCTTGGTTGTTCTAGTCACCTGTCCCATCTTGTGTATGCCCCCAAGATGGACAGACATAATCTTCTTCCACGTTCGAAAATTGGTACCATTGAGTTTTGTACCTCCAAAAGAACCACCGTCTAAACTTGGGATAGAAATCTCAACTTTTTGAACCTCATTGATCTTGGAACTCTGACCTTCACTTTCATCACCACCCATTGCAACAATATAATAGCAAATTCACAAAATCACAGATTATGCAGCGGAATAATTGAATAAAAGGAACAAACAATAACTAGAACTTGCAGTAACCTTTTTTTTTTTTTTTTAGAACCTGTTGCACGGGCTTGATAGCGACGGTGACTTGCGACCAGAGAAGTCGGCTTTCTGAATCAGAGGAAGTCGGCGGTCTGGGTACCCTTGCAACGACGCCAGAACTGGGTGAGAATGTCGGGGACTGGGCAACGTCACCAAAGGGAAGTAATCGATCTGGGAAACGTGGTGATGCTGCTTGGAACTGGGATCTGGACGACGCCAGAGTGAAGGATTGAGATGGGATGCGAGTTGAGAGAAGAAACCGACCTGGGCTGACGTCTACTGGAGCGAAGAAACCGATCTGGGCGTCGGCTGAAGTGAAGAAACAGGTCTGGGCTGACGTCAGTTGGAGGTTGAAGATGACGTCGAAGTCCAAGAGGGCAATCTGGATAAATGAAGCAGACCTGAAAGTGACAGAAGACGTCGGCTTGAAGATGGCTGGCCTGACGTCAAAAAAGACTGACTGATAACGTCGAAGTCCAAGAAAAAGATGGTCAGATCGTTCTTGGACGAACGTTGATGCGAGGAAGATAACAACGGGATAGTAACGCCGTTAAAAGAACAATAACCCTAACAATGGCGTTTTTTGAATTAATTCCTCGAACTTGGAAAATAAAATACAGAAAATAAGAGACAAAGTCCTCTCGGATCTTTACTCTGATACCAAGTCAAATAGAACAAGGTTGAGAGAATTAATTTTCTGATGATTTTATTCATCTCACAATAACGTCGGGAGATAACAACGGGATAATAACGCCGTTAAAAGAACAATAACCCTAACAATGGGGTTTTTTGAATTAATTCCTTGAACTTGGAAAATAAAATACAGAAAATAAGAGACAAAGTCCTCTCGGATCTTTACTCTGATACCAAGTCAAATAGAACAAGGTTGAGAGAATTAATTTTCTGATAATTTTATTCATCTCACAATGGAGGTATATAAAGAGGATTACAGGAATACAATCGACTTACGTCTCTATTCTCTACCACACGCAGAACAGGTAAGTACAAACTACAATACAATCAGTATAATTACAATATATTCCATTCATAATATTTTACCATGACTCACGCTAACACAATACCCAACCTCAGAAGTCAGGCTTGGCTTGGCCATCGCACAAAAGTGAAAAATTTCCAAATAGAATTTAAGGATCTTAGCAGTCATATAGCCAAGATTTTATAAGAAAGGGTCAAAAATATAATTGAAATAACTTAGTAATTTTACGTAAACAAGACGTAACTTTACGTAACTTAATAATTCTACTGTAAAGCTTGCGAGAGAAAAAGAAAAGAGATCGATATACAAAATGTAAAATGCAAATCGTGCATGCTAGACTAATTACTAGGTTAATACATGCAGTTAGTTTACTACTACAAGGGGGAGTAGTAGAAGATAGGGTAATTAATTATTATTTTGACATGTTTTGTTTAACCTAATTATGTGTCAGATTAGAATGACACGAACCCGGCCGTAATAGAAAACCCAGTTCTATACAAACACATAATTAAAAACCCAAGCCTGTTACTCTTAAAACTTCTATATAAAAAGCAAATTTCAAAGTATGTTTCTATAAAGCCTTATTCATATTGTTAACATTAACTATGGATCACTTGTTTCTTTCAATGGAGTCAAACTACCAAAAAAACCCTATGTTCATTGAAGATCCAGTTGACGTTTATTTGAATTCTCTTCCGCCCGGTTATCGATTTGCCCCTACCGATGCAGAGCTGATTCTATATTACTTGCAGAAAAAGATTTTGAAGCAGGAACTACCCCTTAACAAGATTCGTGAAATCGATATTTATCAACACGATCCTCAGTACCTTGCTGGTCAGTCAGTACTGTCATTGTAGTATATCTCTTTTTCTTTCTTCCTGTTCTTTTTAGTTTTGCGAATAGCAAGATCTCTTTTATATAGTTTAAAGTTATTTTTGGTTTTGCAAATTTATACTTCATTAATTGAAAGAACAAGTGATCCATTAATTCGATCTTTTTAGTATTTTGCTAATGTTATTACAAACAAGTGTTTTCCATTTAATCAAAAAAAAAAAAAAAAACTTTCCATATGTATGAGTACGTTGTTTTATGTGAGGAGCTTTCAGAATCAGTTATCTCATATATCGCTAGCTAGTACTTCGTTTTATTTTAGAGCCTTTTTAGATTCAATATTTTGGACACTAACGAGTAATTTTAACAAAAAGAAAAAAGCTTAGTGGCACCAACTTGCCCTTATTTTTGGCCTTTGAAGACGTGCTACATATATTCATATATTTTCTATGGTTTCCAGCGATCATATTTTTCCTATAAAAAAGAAGTAGAAAGAATGTGTTTTTCATTTTTTTTTTAATATAATGAATATATGTTTAGCACATGGAAACAAAATTTCCATTTGAAGCTTTTGGAGTTGACCCAAGTGGTGAGGTGGTTGGAAATTGGGTTAGAATTAGGATAGATTAGAGGTCAAAATCTCCTTCAATATAACAAAAAATAATGTCCATCCGAATCAAATATAGGACGTGACAAAAAAGAAAGCAAATAATCTGTTAGAACATTATAAAATTAAGGCCCATATAATTTAGGAAATGATATTTTTGCCTTTCAAAATGTAGAGACGCAGTTGAACAGACATGGAGAAAGAGAATGGTACTTTTTCACTCCCAGGGAGCGAAAGTACCCCCATGGTTCACGGCCAAATCGAACAGCACACGATGGATTCTGGAAGGTAACTGGAAAAGATGAAGTCATTACATCAGCTACAGGTGAAATAATTGGATACAAAAATACTCTTGATTACTTTGAAGGGACACATTCAGAAAACCAAAAGACCAAATGGAAAATGCATGAATATAGACTAAAGAAATCAGAGAGAGATGAAGATATTGCTGCTTCAAATAATGAAAAATGTCAACGTGATATGAAGGTATATAACTTTACGTATTCGTAAACTTTATCGAGTTCAAATTATTTAGCCTATGTATATTATATATCTCCTTTCTAATATATTGTATGTTTTCTACTTTTGTTTTGTAGTTGGATGATTGTGTTTTGTGTAAGATTTACACAAGTAACAGATGCAAGGCCGGGAAAAGCACCAAGAAAATTAGCAACAGTGCAAAGAAATCATTCAATTCTGTCCAAGATAGAGATGTTCAGCATGAAAATCAGGATCAACCAACTTTTGGTGGTGATTACAATTCCAATTCTCCCGCTGCATTTAACAATGGTTATGGTTCGACGAACAAATTTTGTGACCCTGCAAATCTTCCTCTGCAAGATCAAGCTTGTGGCATCGCCCATCCTTCAGGACACATCAATAACTTCAATAATCAAAACAATACACATTACAACATGCACTCAAGTTCTTTGGAAGATCATGTCAGAGATTTTGAGCGTTGGTTAATTACAGCCGTGCACGAAGAAGGCAAAAAGTGATCATGTACCTGATGGAATACAGTCTTCTAACGTGCCAGATGATACTCTAGGTGACAAAGTTCATCACGATCAATCCAAGAAGACTTAATTAGTTGTATCTTAAAGCTAGCCAACAAGAAGAAAGAAAGAAAAGAGAGGGTTTATGTTGAGACAAACTGAGATATTGACATAGATAACTTTTGGGTTAATGGGATCTTACTCACTTTAGTTTTTGTGTGATTATTGGTAGATAGAAGAGCTTATGGTAATTAGTTAGATACTAATTCAGTATTTTATATAATGTTTGATTAATTGGTTTATGTATGATTTTACTATGAGAACTTGGCTCTGGCAGTCTGGCTTGTCCCACTTACAGTAGTATTTTTTTGAAGATTTCCCAGTGTTCTTCTTATATTTTTGAATTGTACGTTGTCCTAGCCGCAAGAGTTTTGTTTCCATTTTGCAATCAATATGCATGCAGATCTTGGTGCATATATTAATTAGTTGTTCCGTATCTTACTGGGTAGCTATTATACTTTCGTCGTTGTCGTCGTCTTTATCTGGAAGCATATACAATTGATCGATCAATTACACATGTTCGGATGTCCCAAAATTCAAACGTCTACATTTCAGATTATGAACCAACACGGCTAAACTCAAAAATTTCACACAACCTATCCCTTCAACTAGCATTTCATACTAGGAGGTGCCTTCTATACGTATAAGATAAAAATAACTTCATTTCAACTGCGACATAGACCAAAACAATGAAACATCAGTATTATTATTATTTTTTTTGGCAAAAGAACTTATATTAAAAGAACAAAGATTCATGGAGTATAGCAAACCACTCGAAGAACAGAAAGCAAATAAAACCTTAAGGCGGTCCAGGGCCGGCATCGTACAATAGAATTTTAGATAACCCAAAAGGACAGATCCTCTTAAACTCTAAAGAATTAAGGAACAAAATCAGCTTCATAAATTAGCCTGTCTGCTGGACCAGGTGTAGCTAATGTGAGGGAGTGGAGCAGTAAGTAGCTTAATTTGGTGAATGATGGGAGCAGCTGACCAATCTAAAGAGAACTTTAGGAAAGTGATGGCTTTTATGACATGAAGAGAGTCAGATTCCAACTCCACAGTCTAGAAATAAAGATGAAGCCAAAGAAATGCCCTCAAGAACTGCTAAAGCTTCGGCCACTGTAGAAGAAATTGCCTGAAGAGACTTTGAGTCTTTGATGATCATGCAATTAGATGAGCAGAAGAGTACGTCACGAAGGAGAGCAGCAATACCAAAACATCACGGTAATTGATAGAGGGAAATATAAGATACTATGTTTAAAGCTTGCGTTCACTACTTGTGGTGTTAATGGCAAGAAATAGCAATTGAGGGTGCATGATGGAGTACTGCATGTCATACAAGATATTGGTGATTAGAAACCCTAATACTGGTAATCCATATATTCTTAGTCTTAAAAATTAGCTACTTATTATTTTGACATATTTTAATCAATTTTGAATGTAATATCTAATTTTATAAGTGCCATGAATCCATGAATGTTACTAAATCCCAATCCTTTACAAACACATATTAGAAACCCGGCCGGTTTGTAAGCATTTAACACCTAGTACTCCCTTATAACAACGAACTTCAAGTATTTTTCTGCAAAAGACTTCACAATTTTAAACTATATATAGTCTTAATTTACTTGTCAGTTTCAATGGTTCCAAACAATCAGCAAAGTGATACGATGTCTGATGGAGAGATTGATGATTATTTTAGATCTTTTCCACCAGGTTATCAATTTGTCCCCACTGATGCAGAGTTGATTATATATTATTTGAAGAGAAAGATCTTGAATCAACAACTACCCGTGAACCGGATTCGTGATGAGAATATTTATCACTACCATCCTCAAACTCTTGCTGGTTAGTATTGTCCATCCTGTCTTTTTCTATTCTTTTCTTCTTTCTTGCAAATTTATAGTGTATAGGAAGAACATTGATTCTCATATCGGTATATTCTTATGTTAGATTTTTAAAATTTGTTCCATATGCTATAACAATAATATATTTCAAATAGGACTGAATTTTTATTTTTTCTGCTAAAGATACAAGGTTCTAATTAACCGTTGCTATAGGTTTTTTTTTTGGTCAAGTTGTTGTTGTAGGTGTTTAGGGTCAGAAAATAAGTGTTGGTATTTACATGTTGGAAAGTTTTATAGTACATACCAGTATGTCATATTCACATTTACAAATGTGACAACAAATTTGTTGTCATTGTGGTAACTTGAGTCCTATTTTGTGTAATCTTAGTTCTATTAATGATAATTACACCACCTATGACCTTGTTACAAATTTTTGAACAAATTTGTTGTCAATTTTGTAATTTTGATTTATATAAATTGTAATTTTTGTTCAAATAGATGTAAAATCAATGTATGATAAACATCACAGTATCATAACTTGTCTCTTACATGTTTATCCTAAATCAGAATGGGAGTGATGTTTTTTTTTATTAGGTTCACCTCAAAATAACTTATTTTATATATGTGGTTTCAGAAATGTATCCGAGAATTAGAGAAATTGAATGGTACTTTTTCTCTTCCAGAGACCGAAGGTACCCCAATGGATCTCGGCCTAATCGATCAGCCAAAGGTGGATACTGGAAGGCAACGAAAAGAGATGAGATCATCACAGCTCAAGGTGGTGAAGAAATTGGATTCAAAATGCATCTGGAATTTTATGAAGGAACACATGCACAAGGTAGAAAGACAAACTGGAAAATGCATGAATATAGGATCAAAGAAGAGAATGAAGAGAATGATATTGGTCCTCCTCAAAATACCAACAAGGGTGAAGGTATCAGCATGAGGGTACGTATATATGAAATAATTATGTATATATAAAAATAAATTTGTTGAAATTGGTATATTATATGCATGATTCTAACCATTCTATGTTCTTTTTCTTTGTAGTTGGATGATTGGGTTTTGTGTAAGATTTACATAAAGAAGAATTTCAAGGCTGATACAGACAGCAACAGTTCAAAGACATCAGACAATTCTGATCAAGTAGTACTCCCAGTAACAAATGTTACAACATCTCCTGATTGTCAAAATAAATTAGCTATTCAGCATGAAGTTCAAGATCAATCTCTCAATGCCTCACAATTCGACCACAATGGCTTCTCAACTTTGACGAACTATCGTGATGTAGAATCCAGCAGCAGCAACTTCTGGAATCAAAACTACACAGATGATTACGACACGTACTTGATGCAGATGAGTCGAGATCCATCATCGTCACGATTCTTTTCTTCTCCGTTTCCCTTGCAATCTTCAACAGACCAGATTTGCGCAGAATTGGAGCCTGTAGACGATAAGATATCAGAGGTCGATCCAAGTTCTATGTTACCTGCGCATGTCAGAGAATGTGATGAGAATATATCAAAGAATAAGAATCAAAACTATACAGATGATTACGACACGTACTTGATGCAGATGAGTCGAGATCCATCGTCGTCACGATTATTTTCTTCTCCGTTTCCCTTGCAATCTTCAACAGACCAGATTTGCGCAGGATTGAAGCCGGTAGATGATAAGATATCAGAGGTCGATCCAAGTTCTATTGTGTTACCTGCGCATGTCAGAGAATATGATAATCGTGCATGTAAAGCCGAGCCTATTCAGCCTGCAGTTAGGGATGAAGGTGATGATCATGTGTCTAAATGAAGTAGATCAGTATATTAGCTTCCAAGATGATACATTGAGTGATGATGAAGGTCATCAAGATCAATCCAAGGAAATCTAGTGCACCAAAAAAAAAAACAAACATATTGTTAAACGTTAGTTCCAAGTTATAAGTAATTTAGTTTCGTTGTTGTTTTGATTTTTTGTTGAAGAAAATTGTTACATATATACGATCTCATGCTTTTGATATTCAAAACTATATATCATGCGTTTTTGCCATCAGAATAATACATAAACGTGGTTTTTTTTTTTTTTTGAGAAGGAAAGAATGGCATTTATAAGCAATTGAGATAGGTATAACATATATTAGTATATCGGATTCACCATTGTGGTTAATCCTTTACCCTAAAATTGGAAAGCAGGAAACAAAAGCGCTCACGAACCTAACTAAATATGCGCTAACTGAAAACATTTCTTATGGGGTAATATGTACATATAACTGTAGAGAAGAAGCGAGATAAAAATGTCCTCACTTCTTGTCTCACTACATCGATCTTCACCAACACAATAGATGCACATCACAGATATAACAACCTAGTGGAAAAGATAGCAACCACAACAATAAAGTAACCACAGTTGTTTGAACCCAAAATGAGCATTTTGGCCTAACAAGGCGTGTCTTGGAGAAATTGAGCCAATATCAGTCGCTCAAGCTATATATTGTCTACAAGATTGAAATATATTATTTAGAGGCTAAATAAAGCCTACCTGCAGAATTATGGAAGATTATGCAAGCTGCAAGAAAAGGCACGCTCATGCGAATATTCATACTCCATTCAATTAAGAAATATGGCACCGCTATGTCAAAGCAAATAGAGTAGCCAATAGTGCACTCTTTGCTAATTGGTGCTTGTTGGAATACATGTATTTTGTAGAGTCTTCTGATAGTATTTCAGGACGTGCTCTAGATGCTTCTTGTAATCAGGGGTTTAGGCTCAATGTCCCCCCCCCCCCCCCCCCCTTTGTGTTCGGCAGTTTCATTAATCAAGGTTAGAGGGTAGCCGCACCAAGCCCTCATTTCAAAAAAAACAAAAAAAAAAAGGAATATGGCATGCACGTGGGGAAGCATTCAACTACATTTCATGGTGGCCAATAGGGAAAACCTATCATGATTCCATTTAGTGCTTAATTGGAAAACCTGTCATGATTCCATTAGTGCTTAATTGGAAAACCTATCATGATTCCATTTAGTGCTTAAGTGCTTAACCCACCATGATTCCATTAGTGCTTAAGTGCTTAACTCATCATGATTCCATTAGTGCTTAAGTGCTTAACTCATCATGATTCCATTAGTGCTTAAGTGCTTAACCCATCATGATTTGTTTAAGGCTAAATCGTGCTTAAGTGCTTAACCCACCATGATTCCATTAGTGCTTAAGTGCTTAACTCATCATGATTCCATTAGTGCTTAAGTGCTTAACCCATCATGATTTGTTTAAGGCTAACCACTATGGCCTGGTAGCCTATATATGGAGGCTACGACGAAGTAATAAGACACACAATTCATCAATTAATCTCTACGATTATCCAAGCCTCTCCAGAGCAACCCCTCTCCTTCTATTACCGGTGACCACACTCTAGTCCAAGAATCCTCATGAGCCGACTGTCAGTGCCACCAAACCCTCTGTCAACGTGCTTCGGTCCTAGTCTCCTCGGGAGCCGACTGTAGTATCGGGACCACAACGGTTATGGAACCAGCCAAGCAAGGGTAACCCCCTCGCAAACCAGCCAAGCTAAAGTCATGCTTTAGCAAGCTCTCCCCACTTCCCAGTGATTTTCGCTCTGCTCGATCTACGACGTCGAGTTTTGATTGTGTGATTATGAAGAAGCTTAGCAAAAGTCCTCACCACGAGGCACAAAGAATCCCGCAACAAGGTTGGTGCTCTCCTCGTCCATAATCGCTCGAAAGAAGTCAGGTCAAGGGATACCCCCGACGACCGCACCCGAAAGGTGCTAGCACGCCCCGCAGAAAAGAGATTGTTGACCAGTTGCAACAAAACTAGAGCCAAACAACAGTAACGGGGGAATACTTCGATGTAGTCACTTCAAAGGTTGGCAAAGTCATAATTGAGAAAGTCCGCTAACCTAAGTACCATTTAACATCAGAGGTCCTCTTTAAATCTGCTGTAGACCAATACTACCCATATCAGCAAGATGAAAATGAAGAAACAAAACTCCTTGAGCTTTATGGCGTTTTGAAATTGCAGGAGAAAGGGTGGCCTATTGATAAAATGGAATCACCAACATAGATAGGTGGTGGCCTACTGACATCAAAATTCACTTATACCAAGCAGAACATCAACAAACCTTCACGTAGAGCAGCCATGAGCATCCCTAATAGCGCTAAAAGCCAAACCTTTACAAGCAGCAACAACTGTAGGAGCAGAATAATTTGCTTCCAAGACGACCCAATACTTGAGCACACCATGAAAAGTCATTTTATGAATTGGCTTTGCCGACCCGAACCCAGAGGACCCTTTCCTTTAGTAATAGCTCGTGAAGCAGAACTAGTTTTGATTTTAGAGTTGGAAGTCCGGGAGGAGGCCACAACTAAAGAAATGCAATCACCAACATCTTGGAGACTGGAGAGGTCCCATTGGAGTTTCAATGGAAGAGGGATGTGATGTAGTAAGAGATTTCTTTGTCCTTATATAACGTGGAGTTAATAAATGCGTTTTGACCATCTGAAGGGTGATGACAAGGAGTTTGGTTTACTGAACAAGGCATCAAATTCATCCTTTACATACTCTAGTAACATATATCACATATATCTTTCGCCAAGAATTTATGCAATTCTATTGGTATTTTTATTAAGAAAGGGTAAGGATTCCGGGAGTAAAATTCACACTCCATGTTTTCTCCTTTAGTATCTTAACATCACATTTTTACAATCCACGCTATAAAAAGACATAACTTAAAATACTAACAAGGAAACATTGAGTGTGGATTGTAAAATGAAGAGTATGGATTTCACTCACTTAAGAAAAAGGAAAGAAAAAATGATTTTTCTTTTTGGTAGGCTCTCCCTAGAATTTTTAGATGGCGCCTCTGCACTTTGGTTTTGGATTGACCTCAGTCTCTTGTGGGAGTGAAGGCAGTTTAGTTCAGCAATGTCTAGCATAAGTAGGCTCAAGGATTGAAATATCTACTAAATCTCTGATATGTCCTCCAATATATACCTTTTTTGAGTGACCAATATATCATAGAGGGAAAATATCTTATTTTCCACTGTTTCTGTCAAATTTCTCTGATATCATCAAATATCCTTAATATATAAGATATTTGAGATATATTCTGATAAAATGAAGATATATTTGTGAAATCTGATAAGATAAAAGATAAAAAATTCAAAAAGTTACTCAATTATTCACAAAGAAATATTCATTATGAAATATAGACTTATAGGGTTGGGAAAAATATCTCAAGGTGGAACCTCTTAAGGTTGGTTTGGTGAGGTGAAATTCCTTCAAGACGAATCTTGGTGAGGAGAAATCTCCTCAAGGAAAATCTAGGTGAGAACTAAGAAGTAATTCTCTAAATGCGAATATGTGTGAGGAAAAATCCTCTCAAGGCGAACATATAGGTAAGGAGTAATTATCTCAAGGGGAATATGGGTGAGGAGTAATCTAGCTCCTCGAGAGAAATTTGGCTGAGGAGAAATTTCCCCAAAATGAATTTGGGTGAGAAGTAATCCCCTTGGAGCAATTTTAGCAAAATAAAACAAACGTCATAGAGTCATTTTTCAAAAAGTAACTCACTCACTTCATCTTTCTCAATTACATAGTTCAGATGATGATGAAGATGGTGGAAGTGGAAAAGGTGGTGGAGGTAAAGGGTATGAATATGGACAATCTTCTATACGTGGAGGATTGAATCAATTTACCTGTTAAATTAATTTTGATCATGCCACCTAAGATGAAAACTATGGAGCTAAAATAGTAGGTCATGATGCTCAAGAGAATATTATTTATGGGAGGAGGATTAGAGTTGCAACTGACGATCAAAATACCTCATCTGATGTTGCTTCAGTTGCCTTAAGTTTTGACTCTACTGTCAATTTAAGCACAAAGTGAAGTGGGACCTCATATGAATCTCATGAAGGCAACAATCAATTTGGTTATAACACTTATGAATATAATGCGCATGTGAAAAAGTACATGACCAGTCATCCAATTAGATTCATCCTCACTATCCTCTTATAAGGGAAATAGTCAGCAACTCCAAAGAGATCTATAACTATCATATTCATCATTACAATTCTTATAGTCTTGGTTTGATTATTATCCTTTCGTAGACCAGCGAGCGTCTTTTCAACCATAGAGTCGTAGATAAAGTTGACATTTATATTTCTTTATATGTAAATCCAATAACTTGAATTTTTTCAATTTTTTTTCTTCAGATTATCCTCAATATTCTCCGATATCTTCTTCTTTCAAAGTTTCGATAAATCTGTATAAATTGATATTTTAATTCTTGAGTAGGTTTTGTCTACTTTTTCTCCTCAATCTGCACCGCTAGCTTTCTATGGATGTGGTACGATTGAGATCCCGGCAACAGGTTGGGTTATCAAGAATGGCTGTGAGACTCTCCCGGAGCGGGGATGAGCAATGTTGTAGTCTTTTCACGGCGGTGTTCATAGTTGGTCGTGTCGATCCAGTGGGTTCTTTTTCTTGTACTAGTCTGGATGGACATATCGGGTTCCTACTGCTTCGGATGGAAGGGTTTCGTAGTTGTCTCTTTAGGAGTTTTCATCTAACTCCTTTATTTTTAAGAGCAATTATGGTGATGCTGTTGGTGGCCTTCTTATGAGACCTCGCTTGAGGTTTTTCTAGCTAGATTGCAGTGGTGGTAGTCAGCCATTTTACTGCCAATATCCCTGTTGACAACGGTAGAGGTCCTGTTGCTGGTATGGCTAGTTCCGGTCGACTGGTTTTGTCAGTTCCTTTGTTGTCTTTCATTTTGATCCAATAGTTGTTTTTGTTGGTAGACTTGGGAACAACTCCTCTATGTAGCAGCCTCCTTTAGGATCATAAATAAATTGGAGAAGGTTTTTGACTGTATTCGGAGCCTTTCCAGGTAGTATCAGATTATTGGTTACTCGGAGCTTCACTCTAGGGTAACATTATGGTAGATTGCTTTAGGGTTTTTTATTTTTTATTCTAAGGCTTTCTAATCATATGGCTAAATTTTGGTTGTAAACCAACGGGTGAATCATTGTGTATCATTACCTTCATTTACTCTTTAATAAATTGACACCTAACTTCAACAAAAAAATAATGTAATTTTATAAGAATATCAATTTTATTTCTGATTTAAAAAATACCACTTTTATAAAATTTAATTTTTAATTATTTTATTTTATATTGAAAGAGACCGAACCTCTAGCAAAATAAATATAAAATTTTAAGACCCTTGATAACCCCAAACTTTTCAATCAAGCTCTCTCCTGTACACTGTAATTTTAGAAACCTAATTCTACACAAACTCATACCGCTCAAGCTTTCCGCCTCATTAATAATACTCAATGGCGTCGCTATAAAAGGCGTCTTTGGTCTAGCTAGCTAACTTTTCTCAATTCATTAATAATACTCAATGGCGTCGCTATAAAAGGCGTCTTTGGTCTAGCTAGCTAACTTTTCTCAATTCTTAACCGGCCCTAACAATCATCAGGCCCTGAAGCTCCATGTCGAACAACATGGTTCCAGTAGTCTTGAATGAGACTGATGATTACTTTAATTCGATGCCACCCGGTTTTCGATTTGTTCCGACCGATGAAGTCTTGATTCTATGTTACTTGAGGAAGAAGTTATTGAACGAACCATTGCCCATTAACAGGATTCGTCATGTTAATATTTACCAATACCATCCTCGAGACCTTACCGGTCAGTAATTTCTTGCCGATTTTGTTTGTTATCTTCTTCCTGGCAATGATTTGGAAACTCGTTTAAACTTTGTTCATTATGGAGATTCTAAATTGTGCTTACTGTTAACTTGTTCATGGTTAAGAAACAAACCCTCTCTTGTCCTTCTCTTTTTTTTTTTCTCTTGTAGTGATGATAGAATAATACGTTTCTGTTTCCTTTTATGTTCTCAGCTATGTACGACCTCCTTAGAGAAAGTGAATGGTACTATTTCACTCCTATTACTCGAAAGTATGTGAACAGTTCTCGACCAAATCGAGTTGCACCGAATGGTTTTTGGAAGCCAAGAATGAACAACCCCATCAAAGATAGGAATAATGAAGTAGTTGGGTACAGGACGAGTCTGGAATTTTATGAAGGGAAATATCCAAACGGAAATAAGACAGGGTGGAAAATGAATGAATATACAATCAATGAAGCAATTATTCCTCCAAATATTAATACAAATGGCAAAACTCGCATCAAGGTACCACAAATATATATAGATGCAATTTTCTTTCGATAGATAGCTCATTTTGTATGTGCATATATAGATGACAATGTGGCGTTAGCTCAGTGGTTAGAGCACCCACTACCTATGTACGAAGTCACTATGGAGACAGGAGTGAAACCCTTTGATCATCTTTTAAAAGAAAAGAGAAAAAAAAGTATGTGCATATATAGATAGGATCATAGATATATGTACATAGTCCTCTTCTACAATTACACCGCGTATGTGGATAGCCCTCTTTTGCTGCACCTTCGAACGGGCTTGTTTGTGGTACTCGATCATACCGTTCTAACATTATCCGCATTCTAGATCCAGTGACTCGATCATTTTTGTTATTGATAACTATGCTTATTCACAATGCTCTACTTGTAATCATGTTTGATCTTCTTTATTTTAATTGTTCTTAATTTAAAATTCATCAGCTGTTGTCTTTCACGTTTACCATAATTTTCAACTATAAACCATTACTAATCACAACATATTTTCTCAAGACATACTCACTATTGGGTAATCCCAAAGTTTTACCAAACTCCCTATTTAGATGTCTAACTAATTATTTTTGTACGTAGTTGGATGATTGTGTTTTGTGCAAGATTTTTACGCTTAAGGTGGCCAGGAAGCTTCAGAATGAGATACAATACCAGTTGGAGAATCCTATAGGTCGTAACAAAGCAACATCAACATCAATTGTTGGTCCAAGTAACACTACTACAACAACTGGTGATCAGTTACCTGTGCATGACGCCATGGAACATGAGCCGCATAGTAACCATGAAGTGCAACAAGATGGTTCTTCTGATTCTAAGCACGAAGAAGATGATGATGGTTGGTTGATCATTGGAGTAGAGTCTCTGAATATCTCTTCAGATCCTATGATAGGGTGATTTCGGCCGTCACAATTAGTTCAAGTGAACTTTAATTAGGGAGAAGACTATCTCAATATCGGTTGGTTTTTTATTTATTATTTTTGGTGAAAGTTTCAGCTGGTTATTACTCAAAAGGAATTAGATATGATTTAATTTATTTCCTTCCTCTGATTTTCTTTTGGGAATGATTTTTCTGTTATGTTCTTTTATTTTCCCTCTCATGGTATCTTTCATACAAGCAACAAAGAGAAGTAGCTAGTAGAACAGCAATATTGTCAAAATATTCCGCAACTCATATGGTTCTTTGAAACCGAAAACTTTAGAAATAAATGTTCTAATAATAATCTTGTACGAGGATGAAGTTACTGGCCGGGTTGTGCTATTGTTCATATAGACCGTGATGATGCGTATGCCTATCACGTGGAAGTTGTGGCAATGGCGCTTCAAGCAACAGAACCTTCATCACTTGTCCTGCTTTTGGTCTCTCCTTACTATTGAGGTGAGTGCCCCATAATCCCACGATTAACAAGCATTCCATTTCACTTGGATCATATTTCATATCCAATCTCTCGTCAGCTGCCTTGAGAACATTTGCTGCAAGGTAAAACTGCCAAACCCACTCGAAAAGTGGCATGTGATATTCTCCATCGTAATAAGTCTGCCTTCCACAAGCAATCTCCAAGGCTACTACTCCAAAACTAAACATGTCCGACTCTTTGCTAGCCCTCCCTTGAAAAGCATATTCCGGGGCCATGTAGCCGAAAGTCCCTGCCACCCCTGTTGCCCTAGTCCTCAACCGCGCATCTACAAGCTTAGCAATCCCAAAATCCCCAAGCTTAGTGCTAAAATCGTTGTCTAACAATATGTTAGCTGATTTAATATCCCTGTGAAGGACACAATATTGCTCTGCATCTTCATGTAGATAATGAAGGGTCGAAGCTAAGCCTAAGGCTATCTTGTACCGGAAATCCCATTGCAAGGTTGCTCTACTGCCAAAGAGATGAGCATCAAGCTTGGCTGCTATTCGGCATGTATGCATAAACAAGTAAACATTCACCTTGCTCATGACACCATCCAATGAACTGCACCAGGTTTTTATGTATTAAGCGGCTTATGATTTTCACTTCATTGGTGAAAATTTTCTCCTGGTGCTCAGATTCAGCAAAGATTCTCTTCACAGCAACCACACAGCCAAGATCTGGTATGACTCCTCTATATACCTGTCCCGAGCCTCCTTGGCCTAGCCTTCTATCATTTGCAAAACCAATGGTAGCTGGCTAGCTGCAACTAATTCTTGATAAGAAAATCGTCTTGGCAAGGATAGTCTCTCGAGATCCCTAGTTACAGAAGGCACTGCAGCATTGAAGTGGTATTCATGTCCTTCAATATTCTTATTTATCTGCCTGTTTACCAACAACCAACACAAGGCCACACCAAGTACCAAAATAAACAAAGGAATAGCAGTGACTGCCACTATCAAGAATGTCTTCCATTTTCCTATATTATTCACCTCATCAGAATCCAACTTGGAATTGAATTCCCATGATTTTATTATATGGTTCTCAATGTGTCTTCCGGTAGCAGCTGAAAACCCAACTGTAACCCATTCTGGCAAAATATTGGGGAATTCGATTTGGTAAGAAAGAGGAGTAGTACTAGGATTTAGGGTTTCCTCGTCAGTCCAAAGAACACTGAGGATCTTTGTGGTAGCATTGTAAGTTATCGATGTCTTAACTACCTTGGTGCTGCTGAAATCCAAGCTGGCGGTAATGGCTGATGAGATATTATTTACATTGATCCCAACATGGGGTCCCGGGGGATCCCAATCATCTTGGAATGTATCAAACTCAACCATGACAATTTGGTTATGGGACAATGCAGTGGTGCTATTGAATAATCCAAGAACACTACCAGCAGAGTTGGGTGGAATTGGATAGCCAACAGGAGCAAGGAAAAAAGCAAATCCATCAGAGTAATTTTTTTTTCCATTAGTATCGATCAGGAAAGTGAAATGGGTACTGAAGTGTGCTACTGACCGGGTAGCGGGTAGCAGAGTTCCACAGGTGGAAAGGCTCTGTGATGCGGGAAGCGTGAACACGATAGTAAGAGGCTCCGTCAAGCGTCGAAAGCCATATGAGATGAGCTAGAATCCACTAGCAATTACGGGCACAGCCGTAAGAAAGATAGAGAAACTTCTCTAATATTTGGGTTTTTATTGATAACTTGAATTAATATTACAATCTAAGAGGTGCCTTATATATAGGGCACATAACATAAACCTAATACAACTAGAAAACAAAAAGAATAATTTATTATAGACTAAAACTAGAAAACCTAATTAAACCTCATTAAATAAAAATCAGAAATAGAATCCTAGATACTAAAGAATATTACGCAAATATATAATTGGAATCCCAACCAAGATTTTGTTCGACAATTCCGATATATCCAAAATAGTAATTTATGATTAATTCCATCATTAAGAAGCCTATTTGAATACCAATTCCCAATATTCAAATTATTCTTCTTAATGTGAAGACGCTTCTTTCTTTTCGGGATTCTTTGTTGAAATTGGCTAAAATCTCGTCCTACATCACTCTGTATAAGTAAACCGCCCTACGCGGAGCATTTCAGTGACTGGGGTGAGTTCGACATTTCCTTCTCTAGGTGTGACGTCGCCTTCATACAGTATGTTCTTAATTTGTGTCAGGGAATCGGATAGATCGAACGAAAGGGGATTAACAAAGAGAGAAAGAAAATTGATGAAAATGAAGATGCTAAAGGCTGTTTTCCTGCAGCTAACAATAAGAAACATGGTAACTTTGTGCAGGCTGCAGGGATGGATGTTCACAAAAATCTAATATTGCATAGAATCAAAGAAAGTCGAAATAAGCATGTTATTTGTAACCTGCAGGCAATTAATTAAGGACCAGCGAAGAATCTGTTCTTTTTGTCTTAACTGTATGAGTGCCTTCAGCCTTGTAATTAACTACTAGAATGTTGTACATATCTGGAGAGATTCTGAAAATGTCCATGCACAATGATACTCGAAATTTGGGATAGAAACCAATGCAAATATACCATTCCCATGATAAAGGAATCCAAACTATAGGCATATTTGGATTATTTCATATGGACTGACAGTATTAGCTCATTTGATTGACCAAATACGACATTGTTTCATGACATTGGAAGGACCATCAAAGTTGATTATATCCACTTGGTATCTCTACTGTGTTGGAGATATCGACATTACAATAAACTAATGGTTTAAGCCAACAAGAGGAATCCGACAAGGAGATCCACTCTCTCCTTACTTGTTTATTTTGGCAATGGAACCCTTAATCAGACATATGAATCATCTGGTTGCGAACCATAAATTTCAGGTTGGACTACTCTCTTCTCCTCTTGGTTTTAGAATCTCAAATTTAATGTTTGCTGATGATTATCTAGTTTTTGCCAAAGCCACGACGAAAGGAGCGAGAAACATCGCAAATGTTATTACCAGGTTCATTGAAGCCTCAGGTCAGAAAATTAACTTCAATAAATCCTCACTTTATTTTTCTAAGAATGTCCAAAACAGATAAAGGAATGACATTGTTAGTATCCTTAACATAAACCAAAAAGCTACAATTGGAAAGTACCTGGGTGGCTGGTTATACATAATGTCATTTTTTGGAAAAATCCCATCAATACTAATGAACTTTTATTGAGAATCTCCAACAAGCTTGCAGGATGGAAGAAAGGAACTCTCACACGAGCAGGTAGACTCACTTTAATTAAATCAAATCTAGCTGGGATGCCAAACCATGCTATGTCGTGTTTTAAACGCTCCAAGAAGATAACTAACAGTATTGACAAGCAGGCCAGATCCTTTTTATGGGGATCAGACATAACATGTCCCCCAATTGCTTGGAAACAGGTCTGCCAACCCAAGTCAATGGGGGGTCTAGCTATAAGGCCCTCTACTTTCTTCAACAATGCAGTTATAGCAAAATTGGCGTGGAAGATAATCAAAGACCCAAATAACTGGTGGGCTCAAATAATGAGACAAAAGTAATTAAGGAATGCCTCTTTTTTCCAGGCCAAGAAGAAAGCAGTCAAACTCTCTTGCGTGGAAAGGAGTACTGGATGCATGAGACCTCATTCTTAAAGGCATAAGATGGATCTTAGGCAATGGGAAATCAATCCATTTCTGGATATTTAATTGGGTGTTTGATCACCCCTTGCACATTTATGTTGCAGAAGACAAAAGACACCTAATCAACTGGGATGAAACTATTGACAACTATATACAAGACAAGGCCTGGAACAAAGGTAAACTCTTTTTATTTTTTTTATCATAACATTATTAATCAGATTATTAGTATTCCTATTCCTACAACTGAGCAGGGAGATGACTTCATTTGGGGACCATCTTCAAATGGTCTTTTTACTATCAAATCAGCTACTTGAATGCAACTTAATACACAGGAAAAGCACAATCAAATTGCTCTTATCAACAAATTATGGACACTGGATATCCAGCCAAAAATAAAAATTTTTGGTTGGCTACTACTAAGAGGAAGATTGAAAACAAGAGATAGACTCTCTATATTTAGAATGATAGATGATAATTCATGCCCTATGTGTAATTCTGACAATGAAAATGCAGATCATCTTTTTGGCTACTGTAATTTTGCTACAGAAGTATGGAGACTGACAGGTATGCCTAGAACCTTGAACTGGAATGATGGATATCTTAAAGTCTTCCATGATTTATTCCTCTCTCAACCTTTTAATAGTAGTCTTTTTGCAAAAATAATCACCTCATGCTGGAAAATATGGAAAGCCAGAAATGTTAAAGTGTTCGGAAATGCAAACCCAAACCCACAATCTGTGCATAGCAGCTTTTGCTGCGACTATGGGTAATGTACGATCTATAAAGGGACAAGCAGTAAGAGTTGCTTCTCAAACTCAACAAACCACCATTAGGTGGACAACTCCTGTTGCTTGTGCAGTTAAACTCAACTTTGATGGATCAGTAAATGGAAATTCCGCTACAGGTGGTTTTGTTATACGTGATGTTCATGGCAAGCCCTTGGTTGCAGCAACTAAACAAGTTGGTACTTCTACAGTTCCTTTAGCAGAAGCCATTGCTCTACGTAACAGACTCGTCTATGCTTTAGAACGAGGACACAACAGAATTGAAGTTGATGGCGACTCCAAACTTGTAATAGATGCTGTCAATAAAGTTATACACCCACCCTGGCGATTAATTAAAATTATTCAAGATATTGCTACAAGATTCAACTCAATCTCCTTTTGACATATCTTCCAGAAAGCAAACTTTGTAGCTGATGCCTTAGCTAATCTAGGCGACAACTATACTAGTGGAAATGTGTGGACAAATAGAGTCCCTTTGGAGGCTTCAAGAGCCTTAATGTTTGATATTGAGGCTTCCATCTTTAATTTATAGTATTTTCGTGTCAAAAAAAAAAAAGACATTACAATAAACTAATGAAATGGAAATTAACAATCGATTCAACCAATATTGCACCAAAAATGTAACATGATGAAAGCATGCACTTCAATTAGGAGAAAAGAAGTTGCATACAATTACCCATATATAATGATATTAAGTACGGTAAAACATCAGTATCATCAAGATTTAATTTATACTATGCCATTTAGACTTTGTATTTTTGAAGAAGATATTATCCGGCCAGCTTATATCAGTATGAATTCGTTTCAAAATTTTAAGATCTAACTAGTTTTAAACAAGCAATATTTGGCTACATTACAATTGAACTGACTTGAGCCATTCCTTTATATTGTTCTAGCTACTACGTAATTATTATAACTCGCTGGTTGTGTCTTTAAGAAAAATAAGAGACTTGTATGCAGGGGCGGAGCCACGTGGGGACCCAGTGGATCCCGTGTCCCACTGAATTTTATATATATATATTTTTTACTTTCTGTATATGAAAACAAAGAATAAGTTGCTTAGAGTTTGCAAATTTTACTGCCAGCCAACTTGGCGTAGTGGCAAGGATTTTTGAACTGGTTTCAATTTGTCCCAGGTTCGAATCACTTGCGTTGGCTTTTTAAGAGCGTTGACACAATTTTTCCTTATAGTTTGGCATAACTGAGATGCATTGACAAAGTTCTTGCTTATTTTTTTTAGTTTTTGGTAAAAATTTCACAACATTATCAATAGAAACATGAAAAATATATCACCGCATGCAATTGACCGGCTCACAAAAGTTATTTCTTCAGTTCGAAACAAAGCGATTGCTCATCTAGCCATAAAAAAAAAAAAAAGCGATTGCTCATCTATATGTTCGAAATGGCCAGAACATGGTTTACCTTAGCAAAAAAGAAACATATACAGGTTTCAATGTCTTAGCAAACAAGAAAAATTCATGGTTTAATACTTTTAATTTAATTGACACCATTTGAAATGGACTTCCATCGTTGATTCCCAGCAAGTTCTCGAGTCTATAACTAATTGGCCTTAAACATGAACCATCACCAGCTCACATAATAGACAGATGAAGGGGTTGTTCTCACCCAACTCAGTTCCAACATTTCCAATCAAGATGCAAACAACCATCCACCAAACCTTGTTATATTAATGTTAATGATGGACACTTGTCAAATTCCACTTCCAAATACAGACTTCAATTACATCACTGAATAGATTCCGAAGAAAGGTCATTTCCCAAATGTTGATCTATAATTGGTTGTTCAAACCGTACCCAGAAAAATAAGACTAAACACTGAAAGCCACTGGACCGTTCCAAACCAAAAGGAGCACATTTGATAATACTAGTCTAATATTGGATTTGATTGCTCCGGCACGTGAGACGTCGGAAATGTGAAGACCTAAATTGGTAACCATTCTGCACCGTACGCGTGTCCTGTGGGTGAGCTAGTGTGATGTAGGCGGATGCCCTTGCATGGAAGTAACAAACCCTAATCAATCCTGATGGGTATATGGTTCAATGGGTTTACGCCACGTGTGCTCGACAATACCGTGTGACACGCATCTCCACTTGACCCAATTATTATTTGTGGGCTCTCTAAAAATCTTTACTTTTCATTTTGTGATCTAACCTCTTTCGGCCGACACTAATTAAATATTGTTAAGATTTTTGATCAAGAGTACTTTTGCAAAGGTGTGCCTCTGTTTTACTTATTTAAGATTCTTCCCCAATAATTTCGTATTTTCTCCAAAGGCTACTATGGTTGAAATTCAGTGAAGCTACGGTGTTGGGTTCTCACACTTTTATCGTACTTTTTATTGTCCTTTGATGAAGATTGATATTGGGAAGAAGTTGTGCAAGTCTATGCAGGGGTGGGTTCGGTACGGTACCGGACCTTGAAACCCAATACCACGTACCGTATCAAACTAAGTTGGTACACAAAAAAGCCTACCATTACCGGCCACAGAAGTCGGTATACCAACTTCTCGGTATACCGATATCTCGGTTCGGTTTCGGTTGGTTGGGCTTAGTACCGAGTTTGAAATTGGGCCAGATTTCAGCTAAGGCCCAACTAAAATTTTAAAAGCCCAAACCTGTCAACAAATGAAAAAAATGCAATTGTCACATCAATTTAAAGGACCAACCTGGAAATGAAAAATAAGCTAAAAACTCTCATACATCAACTTCACTACTTGAGTTCATCACTTATTCACTTCAGTTCATCCCCTTCATCACTCCATAGTTCATACAAACTTTAAGTCAATAATTCATAGTTCACAGTTCACACAAATGAATCAAAATATCAAATGATACAATAACTAAGTGCAATAGTTGAAAACAAAGTGTTCAAGGACTCAAAGTTCATCTCATCATCAGTTCATCACTTCATATTTGCTTGCTGCCTTGCTGAGTTGCTGTGCTCCCTCAAATTCAGTTTCTGGAAAAACAATTTCTGCAAATTCACACTTCAGTCAATCACAATGTTTTGAACCACCTTAAATGGAAAACAAGGAACGCCGTTAAGGCCATTAGATTGTTTACAGTACAAGGACACAAAGCATAAAATGATCTTAAAACCATATGTTAATCAGAATCGGCGACAGATTCCTAGAAAGGGTCCTTCAAGACTAAATCCTCTAAGTTACCGAAAACATTAACAAAATTTCACCTAATTGATAACACCAAATGGATGCCAACTAAACAATCGCACTCTCACAATAGTTCTTAACCATGGCTTAAAACAAACAACAGTCCATGTATATTATCAAGCATCCATTCCCTTAATTTAGCTGACAACAGAAACAAACCAATTCGCCATTCAAATTATTGCCAATTAACACTTAATCCATATGAATCAGATAAACCAATGAGTGTCCAGACCTACAGATCGAATCTCACCAAATCCATATGCGAGAAATTATATTTAATTTTCAGAAATCCGAGTCAAAATCATACAAACAAAGCAACAGAAGGAGCAGAAATCCAATGCCACAATCGAAGATCAAAGATCCAGTGGAAATCGTAAGAGAATCAGACGCAATTTGAAAATTTTGAAGAAAGAGAAACTGAAATTGAATTGGTAAAGAAAGAGAAACTGATGAAACTGATTCGATTCATGACTCAATCTAGAATCCAAGTGCTTCTAGCTAAAATTAAACAAAGAGAAAACTCACCGCCGTAGGACATGAATCGAACTTCAAAGGAGAGGTCCAGAGGCGGAGAGTTCTGGGTTTGAATCGAAACGAGAGGCAGAGAGAGGGCGGAGAGGCGGAGATTTCTGGGTTTGAGCCTTGGAGGCCTCGAGGGAAAGAGCGGCTGAGGGAAAGAGTGGCTTAGTGGGAACTGGATTAGGTTCTGTACTCTGTAGTCGTATTACCCCTTTAGGGTTTGGAGAGTTCAAGTCTAATCAACGGTTATAATAAGATTTGAAATCAAACTATTAATAATCAACGGTTCAGATCGATAGATATAAAATATATTTAAATAAATAAATAATATATATAATATACGGTACGGTATACCGTATTTATCTGAAAATCGGTACCAGTACCGTACCATTATCTGGAAATCGTTCGGCACTACCGTACCAATATCTCGGTAACCAACATAGCTGGTTACCAACATTGTTGGTTCGGGTGGTAATCGGTTGGTTGGTTTGGATCGGTAGAATTTGCCAGCCCTAAGTCTATGAACCAATAAGTTAAAGCAAATGGAGTAGTCATTTGTGCACTCTTTGTTAATTGGTGCTTGTTAGAATACATAGACTTTGTGGAGACTCCTGATATTATTTCGGGAGATTCTCTTGATGTTTATTTTTAAAAGAAAATATATATTAAAAATTAGATCGAAGATTACACATGATGCCACACCATATTTAAAACACAATAATGAGAGATATCAATTAAGTAACTTTAGCTATCTTCTAACACAATCAGTACAAAAATATCAGCCGCGAATTAAAAACCATGAACTCAGGCCTTGAAGCTTTCTGTGTCCTTTTGGCTATTAAAAAATGGTCAATTTTCCAAATTTGAGTCTAAGTCCTGTCTCAAAGGAGATACAGCAATTAATATCTTTTTTCTTTAGCGTAAAGCTTAATTACCCCAATTATACTAGTTATGGGAGCCCTTCTAATGAGGACCATTACAAAGAGAACTAGTTGAAGACTTTTGTGTTACACCCACTTTTTTTTTTATCACATTTCGGCAAATCAACCGTTAGATGTTAAGATATTTATATGTAGATCATTTATGCAATTTTTCAACCAAGTTAAAAATTGTTAAGATATTCATAATCATGATTTATCAGTTATGAACATGAACGGTTCATGTTTGATAGATTTGGTTCGTTCATTAATTTGATCTAGTTTGATACCTTCACGATTAGCAATTTGGAAGAAAATTTTCAGTAGTGATCTACTGATGGATCTAATACTTGATTTGCCATAATGTAATCGAAAAACAAGTCTTCCGAACTATTGATTAGAAAGTCCTTAACTAGTCCTCAATTTAGTGATATTCATTAGAAGAGCTCTCTACTTGTTATCTCAAAAAGCCACCAAAATTAGGAGTAGGACAACATGAATAGAATTAGATGCAACAACAGCAAGCCCAATCAAAGATCTGGCCCAAATTAACCTTTGCAACAAATCCACCAACCAAAAGCAAAATGATTTGGTAAAACTAACCAAATATGGTAAAAATCTGGTAATTCTAGGTACTAGTAACTTCAGCATATGTAACTGCCTCTAACTAGACCCTTTAAACCCCTAAATCCATATACAAGTAAGGGTGCAAATTAGAATAATGTTTTTCAGTGAGGCAATAATAGAATAAGACATAAATTTAGGATCTTAATAAAATTCACGCTAGAACCCAAAGCTCCTTTTTTTATCTTGTTAGCATAATTAGCATCCCTCGGTCTATTTACGTTATGGGTTTTCACTTCAAGCCTCCTTTTCAATTCCACAGTTCTTCCATGTGTGTGGCCTATATTTCTCTCTAAACCATTGTCAATATAACACTAGGCGTAGACAACTTTTCCAACTCTTAAACTCTGTCGCAACTCAGAATCTCTTTCCACTGCTATGTTGAATGATCAAAGGGTTGGCACCAGCCGTGAACATGAAGATGATGATCACGGTGACGATGAGATAGTCCGGGATATCCACGCCTTGACACCACCTCATCCTGCACAGGCTGCTAATCGTGGAGGCCGTCAAAGAGAGGCTTGGGAAACTGGTAGTCAGAGATCATCATCTCTGTCCGTGGCTAGTATTGAAGGTGCTTCTAGTGAGAATTTTACTTCCATGAGTAGAGAGTTCAGTGCTCTAGTGGTTGCAGGGTCAACAATTCCGCATAGTGGTTTTAGTAACAATGATATGAATGATAGTGCTGTAAATAATCCTGGAAACAACAACTTGGGATTGGGTAGAATTGGAGAGGAGGACAATATGCTGGAGGAGACCAATCCCTTGGCTATAGTAACAGATAATTATCACTCTTCGGATCCAATTGCTTCTCCAAGAAGTATCGGGGCTAACAATAATAAC
Organism: Rosa chinensis; assembly: GCF_002994745.2. Classification (NCBI taxonomy): domain Eukaryota; kingdom Viridiplantae; phylum Streptophyta; class Magnoliopsida; order Rosales; family Rosaceae; genus Rosa; species Rosa chinensis. The sequence continues at coordinate 27,547,935 of NC_037090.1, forward strand.
ATGGCTAGCTCTTCTTCATCAAGCATGATTGGCACTAATCAAGGGCATCAAGGTGAGATTTCTGTGCATATGGTCAAGAAGGAAGAGGTGGAATCAAAGATATCCGCGTGGCAGAACGCAAAGATTGCCAAGGTTAACAACAGGTTCAAGAGGGAGGATGCTGTTATAAATGGGTGGGAAAGTGAGCAGGTTCAGAAAGCTTCTACATGGATGAAGAAAATTGAGGTAAGCAAAGCAAATCTTCATAGTTCTATTTAGGAAAATTTTTGTTATCAAGATCGTGATGGTTTTTGTGATACCACTTTCTTTGGTAGTCAATTTATCAATCTCTTTTGAGCATGTACTTCATAGTCAAACAAATAATCATAGTCATCAACAAATCCTAATAAGAACAGTAATAGTGTAATACATTCTTATCATCTTTATCATAATCTTATGATATATATACTTTGATCCTTCTTTATTAGTTTCACTAATATTTTATTTAATTCATAACTTCTATTTTTGTCAGTGTAAAAACAATTTGTTATTGTCTTGGGTCTGATTTTTCAAAAAATTGGGAAGTAATGGGAAAAGTGAATACTCATTGGTACCCAAAATCACTTGAATTGTTCAGAGGAAGTTGGAAGAGAAAAGAGCAAGGGCCTTCGAGAAGATGCAAAATGATATAGCCAAAGCTCACAGAAAAGCAGAGGAGAGGAAGGCATCCTCTGAGGCTAAGAGAGGAACAAAAGTGGCCAGGGTTCTTGAAATAGCCAATTTAATGAGAGCTGTTGGAAGAGCACCTGCCAAAAAGTCCTTCTTCTAATCCTGACATATTTCATGTTCAGGGAAAATAATTGCCTCAGAATCATATAAGGACCTTTTCCTTTTGAAAAGAAGGCACCCTATATGAAATGGGGCGGTGAAGAGTGGCATCAAAGGAAACGATCAAACTATGTATTTTGAGTGTTTTGGATTGATTGATCTTTCTGAGTGTTGTAAGTGTCTTCGAATTTTAGATGGTATTGTTAGCTAAATTAGAGTAGTGAAGAAACCTTTTGGGTCTTGTACATTTAGTGCCTAATGAGGTAATGTCCGTCTTCCCAAATATGAAATGGAATGGTACTATTTCCTTATGTAATCAGCTAAACAGCAAACTAATATTCATATGGAACCCGAAAATCAAACACTGCATATACACATTTCTACCACCAGAATGGAACAGGGCCACAATTCTATTAGAATTAGTGAAAACGTAATGAAATGTAGGAATCTAAATAACTGTGACATACTTATATTATACAGCTACTTTGATACAGCAATATAAGACCAATGAGTTATTACTTTCCCCGTATCTAACCATGCCAAAATAGCCAAACTCCAGGAGCTCTATTTAACGAGCATCAACCTAGCACAGACTAATCACTAATGTATGCCAACCTCGATCAGACTAAGCAATCTGAAATCTTTTCAGAATCTCAAAAGTGACCACACAGTTGAGACGAATGATTATGACTTTTCCAAGCATCTAACTATAACAAAATAGCTAAACTCCAGGAGCTCTATCTAATGTGCATCAACCTAGGCAGACTAATGTATGCCAACCAAGATCAGACTAATTTATGCCTGGCAATGAAGAAAGACACGTTATATTAGAAGGCATGCCTGATGAAAAGATCGATCCCTTACCTAATGATAAGAAGGTTATGAAATTACCTATCGAAACTTTCAGTAGCGACAGAGTCATTCTTTATGTGGGTTTTGAATTATTTATTTATGGTTTAAGGTTGCCGCAGAACTATGACATTTTAGAACTTCTTTACTGTAGAATCCTCGTTAGGAGGAGTTTTAGACACCCACAAATTACTCTATGGAGTCAAAATAAACAAATGAAAAGCATTCTAAAGTGAATTTGCTTAGTGCCTTGGTCACAACATACTTTCACTAGCATGAAAGCACTTCACTTAATAAAATGCACCTCGAGTTTTAGAACAACACAAAAGACTACAACAGTATAAAGCAATCTGTCTTGGGTCTGAGATAATGAATATGGACCAGTGAGTGATCCCTAATGTGTTAGCAATGTCCAAGGCTTGCAATTATGAAAATGATCTATCACCGACAAAAGACATATTGTCACCTAAATAGCTTACTACTCGTACGGGATTCTTTGTTTAGTAGAACAAAAGGCGAAAAGGAAGGATCCAATTTTTCAAGAAGCTAACCACTAACAAAGGATATTTCATTCTCCCATTTTCCACGTTTGCAATTTTTGCCAATAATCTCCTGAATTTCATTTTTATGATGGGTTGTTTACTGTTTAAGGTTCTAGCTTGAGTTTGGCTGACAACAGGGTGGGAGGGAATGGACTTTGAAAGAGCGAATGCTACTTCTCATTTGTGGATTACAATAAGGCTAATCATCTCTTTCACATTCAGTATTAAAGAAGAATACCGACACCATTTCATTGTTGTACTGAACTATAAATTATATCTAATAGCGAAGGCCAGAACACTGTCACAAACTGACTTCCCAGTTGGGTTGAGGTGTCAAATTCCATCGCTATTAATTTAACATTTACATTAAGTAGTGGGTGATATTATGTACAGCGTGCCTTTTCTCACTACTCTACTTTCAAGTGGTAGAACAAGATCATAACAAAAAGGGATTTGACCAATCCCCCGGAGGTTTACATGCCCAGGGCGTTTCTTAACATCTAGTTAGTTATTCCAAGTATGTCCCAAAAATCAAAGCACGTAGAATCCATATTCCTCTAGCATTTAAGATATCAGAATCAGCACTTACAGTAGGGAAGCACCTTGACTGATATCCATCATTATTGTATTCTTCATCTTAGGGAAGTGATCTAGTTGCATATGCTCCGTTGACAATGAAGTTTAAGAATTTTAGTCCAGGAATAAAAGCAACCTTGCTGCAAATTCAAGGACGAAGATAAAATGATTACTCATAAAGGATCTGCAGCCAGACAAAGATCACTTCTATCATGACTGTTCAGTTTTATTTGAATCTTCAAGAGATTCAACTTCTCATAAATTTCATCGCTTTTCGGATGGTCCATATCACTAGCCACAAAATAATGAAACTTATTATCTACTTCAATCCAGCTGCAACCTGCTTCTTTGTTTACTTTCAAGTCATTCATAACAGTTCTAACTTTTGCAGCCTCATCAAACATTCCTCCTCCAGCATACATATTTGAAACAAGTATATATGACCCAGCCTCATCAGGTTCCAACTCAAGCAAATGCTTTGAAGCTAAAATGCCAAAATTTAAATTCCCACATAACATGCAGACATTGACTAAAGTTCTCCAAAGCATTGGTGAGTCTGGAAATGGACTTGTGTTGATGAAATCGATGGCTTCTGAAAATTTCCCAGCCCGACCCAAAAGATCGACCATGCAACCAAAGTGCTCAATCACGGACCTAGTCCCATATTTTGGCTCCATTTCGTTGAATAAGCATAACCCAGTTTCCCATATTCCAGAGTAACTGCAAGCTTGAAGAACAGCCAACAACGTAATTCCATCAGGGGCAAAACCTTCTTCCTTCATATTTTCAAACAGTGAAAGTGCTTTGGTGCCTTCTCCATGAAGAGCATATGCTGAAATTATGGCATTCCAGGATACACAATCACGACTATTCATACCATTGAACATTTGAAAAGCTTCTTCAATGCTACCACATTTGGCATACATGGTAATTATAGCATTACCTACAGTGGAATTGGCTTCAAGTCCAGCTTTGATAGCATAAGAATGAAGACTCTTACCCATAACCAAGCAGGCTTCCTCAGCAGACAAGCTAAGGAGCCGTGAAAAAGTTATGGAATCAGGAATTATACCAGCATATCTTGATTGATTAAATAAGACAATGGGATCGTCTTTAACATGTATATGTGATTCCATGAATCCAGCCAGAACTGCATTGAGTGAGGCAGTATTTTTACCTGAAAGACCATCGAAAACCCGTCTTGCAGATTGAAAGTTCCCACATTTGGCATATATGTCTATCAAAGCTGTCCCAACATGAACACCAGAGTAATAACCAAGTTTTGTAACACACGCGTGGATTTGACGTCCCAATTCCAGATTTCTGCACTCTGAGCAGGCATCAAGAATAGTACATAAAAAACTAGAATCACAATGAATGCCTAGATCAAGTACTTTCAAGAAAACATCCAGAGCCTTATAAACAGGGCCATTTTTGACATACATTGATAAAACAGCTGTCCAAGAGATCAAGTTCCTCTCATCCAGTGCATGGAACATTGTCTCGGCCTCTTCAATCATCCCATGCTTTCCATACATTGTTATAACTGCATTTCCAACAGAAGTTTCACACATAATTCCATACTTCAGAGCGAGCCCATGTAATTGCTGGCCTTCATGCACACCCACATCTCCACTGCATGCACTGATTAAATTAGTAAATGTATAATCATTTGGATCTATACCAGAACTCAGAAGATCAATAAAAACCCCAATTGCTTTCTCTCCGAGGCCGGCCCTCCCATATTCTAAAATCATATAATTTAAGCACTGAATATCTTTGTAATCCATGTCACTGAACACTTTCTCGGCATTGCCCAAGCAGTCACTTCTAGAGTACATAGAGACCAATGAAGTAGCTACAAAAACGTTGTCCTGAAGCCCACTTTTTACAACAAAACCATGAACCTGTTCCCCACGTCTTGACTCTTCTAGTGAACCACACGCCTCCAAAATCACAGAGCAAGTATGCTCATTAAACTTCTCCTCTCCCTGAAACATGTCCCCAGCAATGCGAAAAAGAGATGCATAATCGCCAACCTCAGAATACCCCTTCATTAGAGTAGTCCAAGTGATTGTGTTTCTCTCAGGCATTTCATCGAATACCCGGTGTGCATCATCCAATCTTTTGAATTTCGAGTACAAGTTGACGAGATTGTTGCCTTGAAATGTGTCGGTGTCAGTTTGGCACCGGCATTTGAGTAAGAAGGCATGAATTGCCTGACCCAGCATCAGATTTTTGGACCCAATTGAGAATTTGAGGAGCTGAGGCCATTCATTGAAGAGAAGGCTGTGTTGTGCTTCTTGTGGAGAGGCCGGAAGAGTTGAGTTGGTAGAAAAATGGAGTGACTTGGGTTTTGGGTTTCGGATTGAAGAGGACTTGCTGATGGTGTTCTTCAATGGAGGGAAGGGTCGTTGGGGTACGTAAAGAGCGGGAAGCAAGGAGTTAGAGAGAAGGGTATCCATGGAATTTTATGTTTGACACTGTGGCCTCGAATGGAGATTTCTTCGTGATATAAGAGCGCGCCTTTGTTTAAACTTTAAACACAGGATTTTATATTATCCCTATTCCAACGGTGCCCTGCTTAGCTGGTGAAGACAGCAGAGGGAAGAAGAAGGGAACGGGACTTGGTGAAGCTCCGAGCAATATCAAGGTTAATGCCCGGGGGCCTCAATTAAGGCCTAACTCTTAGACATCAATATGATGTGACAATCCATGATTCCATGTCATTATTTCATGCAACAAATCTTTCTACATGGCTAATTTAGAAAGAAATATTTGAGTTCATACTAATGCAGACGTAAAAAAAACTAAATTGTCTACAATTCATCAATAGATGTGTTAACAAGACTAGAGATAAGTTCGAAAAAACTAACCTAGCTCTGCTAGGGTTTCGAGTGCCGTCATCTAGGGTGACTGCTGCTCCTACACCTTCTCCATTTTCATGGATAACAGTGTAGGCCTAGGCCTGTGGTTTCTCTTCTTTCTCTATTTGATCGGTGCGAGCCTGACGGTGGAGCGGGCGGTGCTTTCTGATTCTATTGGGATGGACTGGCCGGGTTTTTTTTTTACTGTGGTGGTGGGTTGAGGTGTGGTACCTCTGTCGGTGTTGCTTTTAGGGCAACACAGGTTGCTGGGTGGAGCCTGGATCAGGAATCTTTGAAGGATCTGAGGTTTTGTAAGAGGTGATACTGGGAATTTCTTCTTGAGAATATCGAAGGTCTTGGTACGTTGGGTATTACTGGCAGTGATGGTGATCCACCCCTGGGGTCTCGAGTCAGTGCTGATGACTGGGTTAACATGGGAAGAGAATGGTCGGTTCTAATGGTAGGCTACTGGTTTCAGTCGGATCTGTGGCGTTGCTATGAAACGGAAACGTATGGTGGAGGAGGTGGTGATCTGGACTTTGGTGGTTGCAGACCGACTGACAAGGATGATTGCTATCACGCCCCTAATTTTTAACATAAATAAAAATCGATATACAATCTCATAATTATACATGCATGATCGTTCAGCCATCAATACAAAATACCTGAAAATCTTTTTCCCTTTAAACCAAGTATATAATGATGTCTTGAACCCACTATGTCAATATACACTCGCTCCACAGAGTTATATATTACACAAACTTACGAATTAAATTGTCAACAACAAAATAAAACGTAAATGCTCCTAAGAGCTTACTACAACAGAAGTCCAAATAACGGTAAAGTCACAAAATTGGCTTCCTACCGTTAAGCTGCAGGTACGCTACCCCAACTTCAGCCACGATTATCCTGACCTGCAAGATTAATCCCTACACCATTGAATAGTGCACCGGGTTGCCACACAACAAACCCGGTAAGCTTGTGAAAGCTCGTATGAGTAACTCAAAAAAATCAACACAACTCACACTGGAAATAAGGAAAACAACTCACACTTTGATTTCCTTAAAAGCACGTAATATAGAAAACAACTCACTCCTTGGTTTCTATTAAAACGTAACATAGAAAGCAACTCACTCCTTGATTTCTATCAGATCATTAATAAGGAAAACAACTTGCACTTTGTCCACTTAAAAACCATTAATAAGGAAGCAACTCTCACCTTATTCCCTAAAAACATGTAATCTCATGAGTTAGATATAACCTTGCCCCGTTACCCCATGACTTACAATGGCAGACAGACTAGAGCTCTAACTGAATTCGTAACCACTCGTCCGGCCAAGACGTGATTACCTGATATGATGCCCAAGGTCGATCATAGACCTTCATTCCTCGTACTTCTTAGTGCCTCGGAATAAAACATTAAAGAAGTCGCACATGACTCAAAATGTTACACAAATCTCATCGCTTTTCAAAACAAATCGAATCAACAATTCCACAATCATTTGTTTTCCAAAAAGCCACAACACAAAACTATAAAAAGCATCACTCATGCATATTGTTTTCATAAATCAACAAAATCCAACAACACATATATTTCACGTAAATATATATATATATATATATATATACACACGTAGTCATCCGCTCAAGAATGCCTACTAATACCAACTATAGTTTGCAGTTAAATAAATAACTCTCAAAACGATAAAGGTAATTCCGTTTGTAAATGAACCTTGTGAGATTACTCACCTTAAAATTCCCACTATGTATTCATACCAGTAGACTACTTACAGAACGCTCTCTGTCAAGCACCTAAGGAAGTACAGCCTTGATTCAGTCAATGAATCACAATTAAATAAAGTTCGAATCCCCAAATCGAACTAAAATCTCAAAGTAACACCAATTGAGACAAAACCACTTTCGAGACCTCCCAAAGTCTCCGGAATACTTCCATGATTGATATGTCCAAACCACATGTCGATCGGACGCTCGAATCCTCACGGATCGAATAAATCAAACGGTCCTAAACCGTAAAAAAAATCATAACAAATTTATACGAACTCCAAAAATTGCGTATTATATATCGAAATGCTCGTATCGACGAGTAGAAAATATATGATACCAGAAACAATCCCTTACATGGCTAGAACGCCGCCACAGGAGGTGGCGCACCGCCGCAGGCCAAAACTCAATGTTTCACAAAACTCCCAACATCAAAGATGTTCATCTCAGCATGCTTATCAATTTTCAAAACTAGCACGAAGTCAAAATCGAAGCTAATTGAAAACTACCTCGCAAACTGAGAATCACTGTTCAATCCGAGTTTAACAAAGTTTCACGTGAATCGGTCCAAACAACCACCAAGGATTGACTAAGGAAGTTGTTGGAGTTCCCCAAGCCTGGTTTGAAGCTTCGCCGACGTCGGAGACCGGAGAACCGATCGGGTCCGACTGCACTTGAAAATCTCCGCCTTGCAGCGCCGTCGTGGGTGAGAATCGCTGCTAGAGGATACCACAGGGAGGTGCGCATGGTGAAGACGAGCTGATCTGGAAAGTTTCACCACCGGAGACCGTCGAAGCTCGCCGGAAAAGACGGGTCTGGTCGGTCGGGTCAGGGTCGGGTCAGCCGAGTTTCTTCAATACTGAAGGTATCAGTAGAGACAGAAGAGAGAGGAAGGAGAATTTCCTGAAATGAAAATTGGAATTATGAGATAATTTTTGGAGGGAAAATTTTAAGAACAGTGCACGAAGTTTGGCCCACTATTAATTTTCGTACACGAAGTTACAAATTATGAACTTTGGTACACGACCATTTGTTCCCGACCAAAGACTTGTACACGACGTTAATGACGTCATTAGAAGGTGTGAAACGTGGCAATTTTTTAGGGGTAAATATGTCCTTTTACTGTTCATCTTCTCCAAACCTCTCTCCCCTCTCTCTGCAATATCAGATTTTTTTTTCTTCTACTTCATACCTCAATACAAATTGTTCTTCTTCTTCGTTTGGATTCTACCATTTGTTTCCTTCTCACCCTTCTTGATCAACCCGAAATGCCAACCCATCAAATAAGGCCAAGCCAAATATAGTTCTAAACAGCCTTCCTGATCCCATAAACAAAATATAACAGTCCCTTCCTCAGGATGAGTTCCTCTCCACAAAGAACACCATAATCCTAATCCAACCCGAAACCAGCCTCCCACAAATCGAAACCAAAATCAGCACCTCCCTTTTCCACAGTATCAATTTCCACAGATTCATCTCTCTCAAAACTCTGATAAAACGTTTTCTGAGAAATTCTTGCACAAAATCTCCACCTAACCAAAACAAACCAGAAACTAAGTCCTTACTGTAGGCGAATTCGGCTGCTCCAAACCATATCCTGCACATTGCAAACACAAAAAGCAAGAGGTAACACAAATGAGAGAGAGAGAGAGATCCAGAACTAGAGTCACGAAATCGATTTCAAATCAGATCTGATACAAACAGAAGAAACAAATCTAAGTGAGTGTGAACGGAGTACAAAGTTCACAGTTCATTGCGCACACACAACCAATTGACTACAAAGTTCCAATACCCGCAACAGATGCAACCAATCTCAGTCCACAATCTCACTTCACAAATCTGAATACAATTTAAAACAAGACAACATAACCCATTCAAAACAGTTCTCAATTTCACAACATAACCCATTCAAAACAGTTCTCAATTTCACTCTATCAAACCAAGCTCGGTCCCATCACACCTGATCACTAACACAGGAGCAAAACGTGATTCTGGTTCAAGATTATACCTTCGAAAATCGACTGATACTGAGCTCAACACCCTGCCGAGAATGGAAAGGGGATGAACCGAGGAGTCCTCGTGCTACAGCCTAGAAGGCTTCACAATACCTCGCCTAAACCTGCAATCGAACAAGAAACGAAGCCCAAAAGGCTGGAGAAGTCGCCGGCAGCCAGGTAAATTTCCCCATCCAAGGCGACGATTCCAACCGCAATCCACCGCAATTTCAGCTTCTATGTGAGAGTCTGTGTCACTGCGATTCAAATCAGCATCGATGCCTTGACGTTGATAACGTCATTAGGGACGGTGGTGGGGAGAGAGGGATGATCGAAGGGCTGAGAGAGGAGGAGGGTGTAGGAAGAAGAAGAGAGAGGAGGGATTATAGAGAAGGGTTGTGCGAACTGCGAAGGAGAAGAGAGATGGGTTTGCGGTGAAAACCCTATTCTACCCTTCATTATATGGACAATGACATACCCACTGACGGGGTTATTGACGTCATGTATAAAAAGTTAGTCGGGTTTATAAGTTCATGTACCAAAGTTCATAATTTGTAACTTCGTGTACGAAAATTAATAGTGGGCCAAACTTCATGCACTGTTCCTAAAATTTTCCCATTTTTGGAAATCCTCTATTTATACCAAAATGGAAACTTTTTCCGAAAGCCATAACTTCCTCATATGAACTTCGATTGACGCATTCCACATGTCCACGAACTCATATCGACGCGCTCTACAACTTTCATGAAGAAAGTTTTCGAAGAATCACAACGTATAAAAAGTCAAACTTCACACAACCCCTAAACCGAGAAATTTAAATAATTATACTTACGAAAACCATTCCACTTCACATTCAACTTACAAATAAAGTACAATAACAATAATTCGTACAACTGGTCCATTATTAATGACCAAAATTAAATGATGAAAATCCAGGTCATCACAATCGTGGTGGCTCTACCGTCGTTGGGCGAGGTGATCTGCGATGTCAAAGTCCTCTGGCAGCGGTGCGGGTTGCCGGTTGTGGTGGTCTAGAATTCCATGGAGAAAGCTATGGGGTGCCCTTAGCATATCCTGATTAGGGCCCCTAGGGTTTCCACACCTTGGGCTATTTGGAACAGGCTTGCTTTGGATTAGGGATGACAATGAGGTGGGTTGGGGATGGGGACCATAATACCATCCCCATCCCCGGGGTCATTCTCCAACTCCATCCCCACCCCAATCCTTAATAAAAATATATTGGGGATTCCCTGTCCCCATTTCTACCGGGGACTAAGTCTCCAAACCCGCCCCAAATCCCCAATAAGAATTTAATAAATAAAATAATTTTTTTCTCATATTGCCTTTTTTAAAATCAAAATTTACAACAAATAAAATTAAAACATGATTAAATTCATAAATCATAATTCAGTGAGTGCAAAAGTTAAAACACCATTAAAATAAAAGTGTAGCTAATTAGCTATTAAAGTAAAGTAGTAAATTTATATATTTGTGATTTATATTATAAAAAATAAATTTATATATATATATATATATATGTATTAAAATATATATAAATTAAATATATGTATATATTATTGGGGCGGGTTTGGGGATGGGGATCACAATACCATCCCCGCTCCATCCACAATCTTAAATAGCGGGGATTGGGGATCCCCATCCCTATTTCCCATTTGTCCCCGAAGTCTCCCCCCATTAGGGGCGGGTATCCAATGGAGCTCCTCCCTGCTAGAGGTTTTTGCCATCCCTATTTTGGATGGTGATGTGGGCGTCGTGGGCTCAGGTAGAAATGGAAAGGGAGTCTGCTACTCCTCTTCCGGAAAGTATTTAAATTCTTTAGGTCGCAAAGATCATAATCTCTGAGAGTTTTTTATTCTTGCTTCGGAGGTTTCTGATCTTTGTTTGGAATAATGGTGCGTGAATTGTCTAAAAGGTGGGTGTACTGGGGCCTGGGGGTATATTGGGTTCTTGTTCTTGTTTTAGAATAGGAGTCTCAGGGTACTCTGAGAAATGATTCTTTCTGTCGACCCCATAGGGGTGTTTCGTTTTTGTACTGCTTGCTGAATCTATATAATGGGCTGACCGACCTCTTTTGATAAAAAAAAAAATGCATACGTATTTTTAAACTATCTTTTATTTGCATACATGAAAACATTCAGTAAAAAAGAAAATAATAATAAAAATGTAAACAAATTGTTTTTTTTTTTTTAGAATAAAAAACTTTTATTGAAAATAATTAAAATTACATAACACGGGAATAACTGATGGTGGACATAAACTCCCCACTCTCCTCCCTAAATCCGAAATCAGTTATGGGTCCATCATCATAAATGACCTCTATGAGCCGAAATGACCCAACCCTTGACCACCTATAATGCCCAACCTCTCGGGCTACAAAGAATCTCGAGAATTTTGATACCACCTCATAGGCAACTGCCAGAAAAACCAACGTCATCTTCCACACCGTATCCCAAAGATATCAGACCACATGTAAGGATTGCTTGTCAGCACATTGACCATAAGATAACTCCGAAAATAAACCAATTCGTCTCTAAGAATGACACCACATCCATGACACCTCAATTTTGACCCAACCCTAGCTCAAAAGAGTAGGGACATGCTAAAAACAAAAAACCTAACCAAAAGCTA